>NC_138183.1:98908826-99628055 GCF_964194105.1 Spermophilus citellus | reverse complement strand
AACCAAGTCGCCTTAGTGTACTGATCATTACCTGAAAGTATCATCCAGTTTGGGTGAAAATATATTTGCTGAGATTCCTGGAGATTCGTAATTTTTGGAAGCTTGGCAACCCCTTCCGATGAAAGTGTTTCTCACCAGTCACTGCTTAGGGCTACATCAAGAGGAAACAAAACGTAGAGATAGAACGTGAAACTACTTTGTTGTGTCAAGTTTCAAGAAGCTAGCACAAACCGTGTTGGATTTAGAGTTCCAAATACAACTATCAATATAGGAGAAAACAGAGTGAAACCTAAAAATTCAAACTGTTACTGGAAATGAACGCTTCAACATAGAAGAACGAAATTTGGGGAACCAAGTCGCCTTAGTGTACTGATCATTACCTGAAAGTATCATCCAGTTTGGGTGAAAAAATGTTTGCTGAGATTTCTGGAGATTCGTAATTTTGGGAAGCTTGGCAACCCCTTCCCATGAAAGTGTTTCTCGCCAGTCACTGCTTAGGGCTACATCAAGAGGAAAAAAAACGTAGAGATAGAACGTGAAACTACTTTGTTGTGTCAAGTTTCAAGAAGCTAGCACAAACCGTGTTGGATTTAGAGTTCCAAATACATCTATCAATATAGGAGAAAACAGAGTGAAACCTAAAAATTCAAACTGTTACTGGAAATGAACGCTTCAACATAGAAGAACGAAATTTGGGGAACCAAGTCGCCTTAGTGTACTGATCATTACCTGAAAGTATCATCCAGTTTGGGTGAAAAAATGTTTGCTGAGATTTCTGGAGATTCGTAATTTTGGGAAGCTTGGCAACCCCTTCCCATGAAAGTGTTTCTCGCCAGTCACTGCTTAGGGCTACATCAAGAGGAAACAAAACGTAGAGATAGAACGTGAAACTACTTTGTTGTGTCAAGTTTCAAGAAGCTAGCACAAACCGTGTTGGATTTAGAGTTCCAAATACATCTATCAATATAGGAGAAAACAGAGTGAAACCTAAAAATTCAAACTGTTACTGGAAATGAACGCTTCAACATAGAAGAACGAAATTTGGGGAACCAAGTCGCCTTAGTGTACTGATCATTACCTGAAAGTATCATCCAGTTTGGGTGAAAAAATATTTGCTGAGATTTCTGGAGATTCGTAATTTTGGGAAACTTGGCATCCCCTTCCCATGAAAGTGTTTCTCGCCAGTCACTGCTTAGGGCTACATCAAGAGGAAACAAAACTTAGAGATAGAACGTGAAACTACTTTGTTGTGTCAAGTTTCAAGAAGCTAGCACAAACCGTGTTGGATTTAGAGTTCCAAATACATCTATCAATATAGGAGAAAACAGAGTAAAACCTAAAAATTCAAACTGTTACTGGAAATGAACGCTTCAACATAGAAGAACGAAATTTGGGGAACCAAGTCGCCTTAGTGTACTGATCATTACCTGAAAGTATCATCCAGTTTGGGTGAAAATATATTTGCTGAGATTTCTGGAGATTCGTAATTTTTGGAAGCTTGGCAACCCCTTCCGATGAAAGTGTTTCTCACCAGTCACTGCTTAGGGCTACATCAAGAGGAAACAAAACGTAGAGAGAGAACGTGAAACTACTTTGTTGTGTCAAGTTTCAAGAAGCTAGCACAAACCGTGTTGGATTTAGAGTTCCAAATACATCTATCAATATAGGAGAAAACAGAGTGAAACCTAAAAATTCAAACTGTTACTGGAAATGAACGCTTCAACATAGAAGAACGAAATTTGGGGAACCAAGTCGCCTTAGTGTACTGATCATTACCTGAAAGTATCATCCAGTTTGGGTGAAAAAATGTTTGCTGAGATTTCTGGAGATTCGTAATTTTGGGAAGCTTGGCAACCCCTTCCCATGAAAGTGTTTCTCGCCAGTCACTGCTTAGGGCTACATCAAGAGGAAAAAAAACGTAGAGATAGAACGTGAAACTACTTTGTTGTGTCAAGTTTCAAGAAGCTAGCACAAACCGTGTTGGATTTAGAGTTCCAAATACATCTATCAATATAGGAGAAAACAGAGTGAAACCTAAAAATTCAAACTGTTACTGGAAATGAACGCTTCAACATAGAAGAACGAAATTTGGGGAACCAAGTCGCCTTAGTGTACTGATCATTACCTGAAAGTATCATGCAGTTTGGGTGAAAAAATGTTTGCTGAGATTTCTGGAGATTCGTAATTTTGGGAAGCTTGGCAACCCCTTCCCATGAAAGTGTTTCTCGCCAGTCACTGCTTAGGGCTACATCAAGAGGAAACAAAACGTAGAGATAGAACGTGAAACTACTTTGTTGTGTCAAGTTTCAAGAAGCTAGCACAAACCGTGTTGGATTTAGAGTTCCAAATACATCTATCAATATAGGAGAAAACAGAGTGAAACCTAAAAATTCAAACTGTTACTGGAAATGAACGCTTCAACATAGAAGAACGAAATTTGGGGAACCAAGTCGCCTTAGTGTACTGATCATTACCTGAAAGTATCATCCAGTTTGGGTGAAAAAATGTTTGCTGAGATTTCTGGAGATTCGTAATTTTGGGAAACTTGGCAACCCCTTCCCATGAAAGTGTTTCTCTCCAGTCACTGCTTAGGGCTACATCAAGAGGAAACACAACGTAGAGATAGAACGTGAAACTACTTTGTTGTGTCAAGTTTCAAGAAGCTAGCACAAACCGTGTTGGATTTAGAGTTCCAAATACATCTATCAATATAGGAGAAAACAGAGTGAAACCTAAAAATTCAAACTGTTACTGGAAATGAACGCTTCAACATAGAAGAACGAAATTTGGGGAACCAAGTCGCCTTAGTGTACTGATCATTACCTGAAAGTATCATCCAGTTTGGGTGAAAAAATGTTTGCTGAGATTTCTGGAGATTCGTAATTTTGGGAAACTTGGCAACCCCTTCCCATGAAAGTGTTTCTCTCCAGTCACTGCTTAGGGCTACATCAAGAGGAAACACAACGTAGAGATAGAACGTGAAACTACTTTGTTGTGTCAAGTTTCAAGAAGCTAGCACAAACCGTGTTGGATTTAGAGTTCCAAATACATCTATCAATATAGGAGAAAACAGAGTGAAACCTAAAAATTCAAACTGTTAGTGGAAATGAACGCTTCAACATAGAAGAACGAAATTTGGGGAACCAAGTCGCCTTAGTGTACGGATCATTACCTGAAAGTATCATCCAGTTTGGGTGAAAAAATGTTTGCTGAGATTTCTGGAGATTCGTAATTTTGGGAAGCTTGGCAACCCCTTCCCATGAAAGTGTTTCTCGCCAGTCACTGCTTAGGGCTACATCAAGAGGAAACAAAACGGAGAGATAGAACGTGAAACTACTTTGTTGTGTCAAGTTTCAAGAAGCTAGCACAAACCGTGTTGGATTTAGAGTTCCAAATACATCTATCAATATAGGAGAAAACAGAGTGAAACCTAAAAATTCAAACTGTTACTGGAAATGAACGCTTCAACATAGAAGAACGAAATTTGGGGAACCAAGTTGCCTTAGTGTACTGATCATTACCTGAAAGTATCATCCAGTTTGGGTGAAAAAATGTTTGCTGAGATTTCTGGAGATTCGTAATTTTGGGAAACTTGGCAACCCCTTCCCATGAAAGTGTTTCTCTCCAGTCACTGCTTAGGGCTACATCAAGAGGAAACAAAACGTAGAGATAGAACGTGAAACTACTTTGTTGTGTCAACTTTAAAGAAGCTAGCACAAACCGTGTTGGATTTAGAGTTCCAAATACATCTATCAATATAGGAGAAAACAGAGTGAAACCTAAAAATTCAAACTGTTACTGGAAATGAACGCTTCAACATAGAAGAACGAAATTTGGGGAACCAAGTCGCCTTAGTGTACTGATCATTACCTGAAAGTATCATCCAGTTTGGGTGAAAAAATGTTTGCTGAGATTTCTGGAGATTCGTAATTTTGGGAAACTTGGCATCCCCTTCCCATGAAAGTGTTTCTCGCCAGTCACTGCTTAGGGCTACATCAAGAGGAAACAAAACGTAGAGATAGAACGTGAAACTACTTTGTTGTGTCAAGTTTCAAGAAGCTAGCACAAACCGTGTTGGATTTAGAGTTCCAAATACATCTATCAATATAGGAGAAAACAGAGTGAAACCTAAAAATTCAAACTGTTACTGGAAATGAACGCTTCAACATAGAAGAATGAAATTTGGGGAACCAAGTCGCCTTAGTGTACTGATCATTACCTGAAAGTATCATCCAGTTTGGGTGAAAAAATGTTTGCTGAGATTTCTGGAGATTCGTAATTTTGGGAAACTTGGCAACCCCTTCCCATGAAAGTGTTTCTCGCCAGTCACTGCTTAGGGCTACATCAAGAGGAAACAAAACGTAGAGATAGAACGTGAAACTACTTTGTTGTGTGAAGTTTCAAGAAGCTAGCACAAACCGTGTTGGATTTAGAGTTCCAAATACATCTATCAATATAGGAGAAAACAGAGTGAAACCTAAAAATTCAAACTGTTACTGGAAATGAACGCTTCAACATAGAAGAACGAAATTTGGGGAACCAAGTCGCCTTAGTGTACTGATCATTACCTGAAAGTATCATCCAGTTTGGGTGAAAAAATATTTGCTGAGATTTCTGGAGATTCGTAATTTTGGGAAACTTGGCATCCCCTTCCCATGAAAGTGTTTCTCGCCAGTCACTGCTTAGGGCTACATCAAGAGGAAAGAAAACTTAGAGGTAGAACGTGAAACTACTTTGTTGTGTCAAGTTTCAAGAAGCTAGCACAAACCGTGTTGGATTTAGAGTTCCAAATACATCTATCAATATAGGAGAAAACAGAGTGAAACCTAAAAATTCAAACTGTTACTGGAAATGAACGCTTCAACATAGAAGAACGAAATTTGGGGAACCAAGTCGCCTTAGTGTACTGATCATTACCTGAAAGTATCATCCAGTTTGGGTGAAAAAATGTTTGCTGAGATTTCTGGAGATTCGTAATTTTGGGAAGCTTGGCAACCCCTTCCCATGAAAGTGTTTCTCGCCAGTCACTGCTTAGGGCTACATCAAGAGGAAACAAAACGTAGAGATAGAACGTGAAACTACTTTGTTGTGTCAACTTTAAAGAAGCTAGCACAAACCGTGTTGGATTTAGAGTTCCAAATACATCTATCAATATAGGAGAAAACAGAGTGAAACCTAAAAATTCAAACTGTTACTGGAAATGAACGCTTCAACATAGAAGAACGAAATTTGGGGAACCAAGTCGCCTTAGTGTACTGATCATTACCTGAAAGTATCATCCAGTTTGGGTGAAAAAATATTTGCTGAGATTTCTGGAGATTCGTAATTTTGGGAAACTTGGCATCCCCTTCCCATGAAAGTGTTTCTCGCCAGTCACTGCTTAGGGCTACATCAAGAGGAAAGAAAACTTAGAGATAGAACGTGAAACTACTTTGTTGTGTCAAGTTTCAAGAAGCTAGCACAAACCGTGTTGGATTTAGAGTTCCAAATACATCTATCAATATAGGAGAAAACAGAGTGAAACCTAAAAATTCAAACTGTTACTGGAAATGAACGCTTCAACATAGAAGAACGAAATTTGGGGAACCAAGTCGCCTTAGTGTACTGATCATTACCTGAAAGTATCATCCAGTTTGGGTGAAAAAATGTTTGCTGAGATTTCTGGAGATTCGTAATTTTGGGAAGCTTGGCAACCCCTTCCCATGAAAGTGTTTCTCGCCAGTCACTGCTTAGGGCTACATCAAGAGGAAACAAAACGTAGAGATAGAACGTGAAACTACTTTGTTGTGTCAACTTTAAAGAAGCTAGCACAAACCGTGTTGGATTTAGAGTTCCAAATACATCTATCAATATAGGAGAAAACAGAGTGAAACCTAAAAATCCAAACTGTTACTGGAAATGAACGCTTCAACATAGAAGAACGAAATTTGGGGAACCAAGTCGCCTTAGTGTACTGATCATTACCTGAAAGTATCATCCAGTTTGGGTGAAAAAATATTTGCTGAGATTTCTGGAGATTCGTAATTTTGGGAAACTTGGCATCCCCTTCCCATGAAAGTGTTTCTCGCCAGTCACTGCTTAGGGCTACATCAAGAGGAAACAAAACTTAGAGATAGAACGTGAAACTACTTTGTTGTGTCAAGTTTCAAGAAGCTAGCACAAACCGTGTTGGATTTAGAGTTCCAAATACATCTATCAATATAGGAGAAAACAGAGTGAAACCTAAAAATTCAAACTGTTACTGGAAATGAACGCTTCAACATAGAAGAACGAAATTTGGGGAACCAAGTCGCCTTAGTGTACTGATCATTACCTGAAAGTATCATCCAGTTTGGGTGAAAATATATTTGCTGAGATTCCTGGAGATTCGTAATTTTTGGAAGCTTGGCAACCCCTTCCGATGAAAGTGTTTCTCACCAGTCACTGCTTAGGGCTACATCAAGAGGAAACAAAACGTAGAGATAGAACGTGAAACTACTTTGTTGTGTCAAGTTTCAAGAAGCTAGCACAAACCGTGTTGGATTTAGAGTTCCAAATACAACTATCAATATAGGAGAAAACAGAGTGAAACCTAAAAATTCAAACTGTTACTGGAAATGAACGCTTCAACATAGAAGAACGAAATTTGGGGAACCAAGTCGCCTTAGTGTACTGATCATTACCTGAAAGTATCATCCAGTTTGGGTGAAAAAATGTTTGCTGAGATTTCTGGAGATTCGTAATTTTGGGAAGCTTGGCAACCCCTTCCCATGAAAGTGTTTCTCGCCAGTCACTGCTTAGGGCTACATCAAGAGGAAAAAAAACGTAGAGATAGAACGTGAAACTACTTTGTTGTGTCAAGTTTCAAGAAGCTAGCACAAACCGTGTTGGATTTAGAGTTCCAAATACATCTATCAATATAGGAGAAAACAGAGTGAAACCTAAAAATTCAAACTGTTACTGGAAATGAACGCTTCAACATAGAAGAACGAAATTTGGGGAACCAAGTCGCCTTAGTGTACTGATCATTACCTGAAAGTATCATCCAGTTTGGGTGAAAAAATGTTTGCTGAGATTTCTGGAGATTCGTAATTTTGGGAAGCTTGGCAACCCCTTCCCATGAAAGTGTTTCTCGCCAGTCACTGCTTAGGGCTACATCAAGAGGAAACAAAACGTAGAGATAGAACGTGAAACTACTTTGTTGTGTCAAGTTTCAAGAAGCTAGCACAAACCGTGTTGGATTTAGAGTTCCAAATACATCTATCAATATAGGAGAAAACAGAGTGAAACCTAAAAATTCAAACTGTTACTGGAAATGAACGCTTCAACATAGAAGAACGAAATTTGGGGAACCAAGTCGCCTTAGTGTACTGATCATTACCTGAAAGTATCATCCAGTTTGGGTGAAAAAATGTTTGCTGAGATTTCTGGAGATTCGTAATTTTGGGAAACTTGGCAACCCCTTCCCATGAAAGTGTTTCTCTCCAGTCACTGCTTAGGGCTACATCAAGAGGAAACACAACGTAGAGATAGAACGTGAAACTACTTTGTTGTGTCAAGTTTCAAGAAGCTAGCACAAACCGTGTTGGATTTAGAGTTCCAAATACATCTATCAATATAGGAGAAAACAGAGTGAAACCTAAAAATTCAAACTGTTAGTGGAAATGAACGCTTCAACATAGAAGAACGAAATTTGGGGAACCAAGTCGCCTTAGTGTACGGATCATTACCTGAAAGTATCATCCAGTTTGGGTGAAAAAATGTTTGCTGAGATTTCTGGAGATTCGTAATTTTGGGAAGCTTGGCAACCCCTTCCCATGAAAGTGTTTCTCGCCAGTCACTGCTTAGGGCTACATCAAGAGGAAACAAAACGGAGAGATAGAACGTGAAACTACTTTGTTGTGTCAAGTTTCAAGAAGCTAGCACAAACCGTGTTGGATTTAGAGTTCCAAATACATCTATCAATATAGGAGAAAACAGAGTGAAACCTAAAAATTCAAACTGTTACTGGAAATGAACGCTTCAACATAGAAGAACGAAATTTGGGGAACCAAGTCGCCTTAGTGTACTGATCATTACCTGAAAGTATCATCCAGTTTGGGTGAAAAAATGTTTGCTGAGATTTCTGGAGATTCGTAATTTTGGGAAACTTGGCAACCCCTTCCCATGAAAGTGTTTCTCTCCAGTCACTGCTTAGGGCTACATCAAGAGGAAACAAAACGTAGAGATAGAACGTGAAACTACTTTGTTGTGTCAACTTTAAAGAAGCTAGCACAAACCGTGTTGGATTTAGAGTTCCAAATACATCTATCAATATAGGAGAAAACAGAGTGAAACCTAAAAATTCAAACTGTTACTGGAAATGAACGCTTCAACATAGAAGAACGAAATTTGGGGAACCAAGTCGCCTTAGTGTACTGATCATTACCTGAAAGTATCATCCAGTTTGGGTGAAAAAATGTTTGCTGAGATTTCTGGAGATTCGTAATTTTGGGAAACTTGGCATCCCCTTCCCATGAAAGTGTTTCTCGCCAGTCACTGCTTAGGGCTACATCAAGAGGAAACAAAACGTAGAGATAGAACGTGAAACTACTTTGTTGTGTCAAGTTTCAAGAAGCTAGCACAAACCTTGTTGGATTTAGAGTTCCAAATACATCTATCAATATAGGAGAAAACAGAGTGAAACCTAAAAATTCAAACTGTTACTGGAAATGAACGCTTCAACATAGAAGAACGAAATTTGGGGAACCAAGTCGCCTTAGTGTACGGATCATTACCTGAAAGTATCATCCAGTTTGGGTGAAAAAATGTTTGCTGAGATTTCTGGAGATTCGTAATTTTGGGAAACTTGGCAACCCCTTCCCATGAAAGTGTTTTTCGCCAGTCACTGCTTAGGGCTACATCAAGAGGAAACAAAACGTAGAGATAGAACGTGAAACTACTTTGTTGTGTCAAGTTTCAAGAAGCTAGCACAAACCGTGTTGGATTTAGAGTTCCAAATACATCTATCAATATAGGAGAAAACAGAGTGAAACCTAAAAATTCAAACTGTTACTGGAAATGAACGCTTCAACATAGAAGAACGAAATTTGGGGAACCAAGTCGCCTTAGTGTACTGATCATTACCTGAAAGTATCATCCAGTTTGGGTGAAAAAATATTTGCTGAGATTTCTGGAGATTCGTAATTTTGGGAAGCTTGGCAACCCCTTCCCATGAAAGTGTTTCTCGCCAGTCACTGCTTAGGGCTACATCAAGAGGAAACAAAACGTAGAGATAGAACGTGAAACTACTTTGTTGTGTCAAGTTTCAAGAAGCTAGCACAAACCGTGTTGGATTTAGAGTTCCAAATACATCTATCAATATAGGAGAAAACAGAGTGAAACCTAAAAATCCAAACTGTTACTGGAAATGAACGCTTCAACATAGAAGAACGAAATTTGGGGAACCAAGTCGCCTTAGTGTACTGATCATTACCTGAAAGTATCATCCAGTTTGGGTGAAAAAATATTTGCTGAGATTTCTGGAGATTCGTAATTTTGGGAAACTTGGCATCCCCTTCCCATGAAAGTGTTTCTCGCCAGTCACTGCTTAGGGCTACATCAAGAGGAAACAAAACTTAGAGATAGAACGTGAAACTACTTTGTTGTGTCAAGTTTCAAGAAGCTAGCACAAACCGTGTTGGATTTAGAGTTCCAAATACATCTATCAATATAGGAGAAAACAGACTGAAACCTAAAAATTCAAACTGTTACTGGAAATGAACGCTTCAACATAGAAGAACGAAATTTGGGGAACCAAGTCGCCTTAGTGTACTGATCATTACCTGAAAGTATCATCCAGTTTGGGTGAAAAAATGTTTGCTGAGATTTCTGGAGATTCGTAATTTTGGGAAACTTGGCAACCCCTTCCCATGAAAGTGTTTCTCTCCAGTCACTGCTTAGGGCTACATCAAGAGGAAACACAACGTAGAGATAGAACGTGAAACTACTTTGTTGTGTCAAGTTTCAAGAAGCTAGCACAAACCGTGTTGGATTTAGAGTTCCAAATACATCTATCAATATAGGAGAAAACAGAGTGAAACCTAAAAATTCAAACTGTTACTGGAAATGAACGCTTCAACATAGAAGAACGAAATTTGGGGAACCAAGTCGCCTTAGTGTACTGATCATTACCTGAAAGTATCATCCAGTTTGGGTGAAAAAATGTTTGCTGAGATTTCTGGAGATTCGTAATTTTGGGAAACTTGGCAACCCCTTCCCATGAAAGTGTTTCTCGCCAGTCACTGCTTAGGGCTACATCAAGAGGAAACAAAACGTAGAGATAGAACGTGAAACTACTTTGTTGTGTCAAGTTTCAAGAAGCTAGCACAAACCGTGTTGGATTTAGAGTTCCAAATACATCTATCAATATGGGAGAAAACAGAGTGAAACCTAAAAATTCAAACTGTTACTGGAAATGAACGCTTCAACATAGAAGAACGAAATTTGGGGAACCAAGTCGCCTTAGTGTACTGATCATTACCTGAAAGTATCATCCAGTTTGGGTGAAAAAATGTTTGCTGAGATTTCTGGAGATTCGTAATTTTGGGAAGCTTGGCAACCCCTTCCCATGAAAGTGTTTCTCGCCAGTCACTGCTTAGGGCTACATCAAGAGGAAACAAAACGTAGAGATAGAACGTGAAACTACTTTGTTGTGTCAAGTTTCAAGAAGCTAGCACAAACCGTGTTGGATTTAGAGTTCCAAATACATCTATCAATATAGGAGAAAACAGAGTGAAACCTAAAAATTCAAACTGTTACTGGAAATGAACGCTTCAACATAGAAGAACGAAATTTGGGGAACCAAGTCGCCTTAGTGTACTGATCATTACCTGAAAGTATCATCCAGTTTGGGTGAAAAAATGTTTGCTGAGATTTCTGGAGATTCGTAATTTTGGGAAGCTTGGCAACCCCTTCCCATGAAAGTGTTTCTCGCCAGTCACTGCTTAGGGCTACATCAAGAGGAAACAAAACGGAGAGATAGAACGTGAAACTACTTTGTTGTGTCAAGTTTCAAGAAGCTAGCACAAACCGTGTTGGATTTAGAGTTCCAAATACATCTATCAATATAGGAGAAAACAGAGTGAAACCTAAAAATTCAAACTGTTACTGGAAATGAACGCTTCAACATAGAAGAACGAAATTTGGGGAACCAAGTCGCCTTAGTGTACTGATCATTACCTGAAAGTATCATCCAGTTTGGGTGAAAAAATATTTGCTGAGATTTCTGGAGATTCGTAATTTTGGGAAGCTTGGCAACCCCTTCCCATGAAAGTGTTTCTCGCCAGTCACTGCTTAGGGCTACATCAAGAGGAAACAAAACGTAGAGATAGAACGTGAAACTACTTTGTTGTGTCAACTTTAAAGAAGCTAGCACAAACCGTGTTGGATTTAGAGTTCCAAATACATCTATCAATATAGGAGAAAACAGAGTGAAACCTAAAAATTCAAACTGTTACTGGAAATGAACGCTTCAACATAGAAGAACGAAATTTGGGGAACCAAGTCGCCTTAGTGTACTGATCATTACCTGAAAGTATCATCCAGTTTGGGTGAAAAAATGTTTGCTGAGATTTCTGGAGATTCGTAATTTTGGGAAACTTGGCATCCCCTTCCCATGAAAGTGTTTCTCGCCAATCACTGCTTAGGGCTACATCAAGAGGAAACAAAACGTAGAGATAGAACGTGAAACTACTTTGTTGTGTCAAGTTTCAAGAAGCTAGCACAAACCTTGTTGGATTTAGAGTTCCAAATACATCTATCAATATAGGAGAAAACAGAGTGAAACCTAAAAATTCAAACTGTTACTGGAAATGAACGCTTCAACATAGAAGAACGAAATTTGGGGAACCAAGTCGCCTTAGTGTACGGATCATTACCTGAAAGTATCATCCAGTTTGGGTGAAAAAATGTTTGCTGAGATTTCTGGAGATTCGTAATTTTGGGAAACTTGGCAACCCCTTCCCATGAAAGTGTTTTTCGCCAGTCACTGCTTAGGGCTACATCAAGAGGAAACAAAACGTAGAGATAGAACGTGAAACTACTTTGTTGTGTCAAGTTTCAAGAAGCTAGCACAAACCGTGTTGGATTTAGAGTTCCAAATACATCTATCAATATAGGAGAAAACAGAGTGAAACCTAAAAATTCAAACTGTTACTGGAAATGAACGCTTCAACATAGAAGAACGAAATTTGGGGAACCAAGTCGCCTTAGTGTACTGATCATTACCTGAAAGTATCATCCAGTTTGGGTGAAAAAATATTTGCTGAGATTTCTGGAGATTCGTAATTTTGGGAAGCTTGGCAACCCCTTCCCATGAAAGTGTTTCTCGCCAGTCACTGCTTAGGGCTACATCAAGAGGAAACAAAACGTAGAGATAGAACGTGAAACTACTTTGTTGTGTCAAGTTTCAAGAAGCTAGCACAAACCGTGTTGGATTTAGAGTTCCAAATACATCTATCAATATAGGAGAAAACAGAGTGAAACCTAAAAATCCAAACTGTTACTGGAAATGAACGCTTCAACATAGAAGAACGAAATTTGGGGAACCAAGTCGCCTTAGTGTACTGATCATTACCTGAAAGTATCATCCAGTTTGGGTGAAAAAATATTTGCTGAGATTTCTGGAGATTCGTAATTTTGGGAAACTTGGCATCCCCTTCCCATGAAAGTGTTTCTCGCCAGTCACTGCTTAGGGCTACATCAAGAGGAAACAAAACTTAGAGATAGAACGTGAAACTACTTTGTTGTGTCAAGTTTCAAGAAGCTAGCACAAACCGTGTTGGATTTAGAGTTCCAAATACATCTATCAATATAGGAGAAAACAGACTGAAACCTAAAAATTCAAACTGTTACTGGAAATGAACGCTTCAACATAGAAGAACGAAATTTGGGGAACCAAGTCGCCTTAGTGTACTGATCATTACCTGAAAGTATCATCCAGTTTGGGTGAAAAAATGTTTGCTGAGATTTCTGGAGATTCGTAATTTTGGGAAACTTGGCAACCCCTTCCCATGAAAGTGTTTCTCTCCAGTCACTGCTTAGGGCTACATCAAGAGGAAACACAACGTAGAGATAGAACGTGAAACTACTTTGTTGTGTCAAGTTTCAAGAAGCTAGCACAAACCGTGTTGGATTTAGAGTTCCAAATACATCTATCAATATAGGAGAAAACAGAGTGAAACCTAAAAATTCAAACTGTTACTGGAAATGAACGCTTCAACATAGAAGAACGAAATTTGGGGAACCAAGTCGCCTTAGTGTACGGATCATTACCTGAAAGTATCATCCAGTTTGGGTGAAAAAATGTTTGCTGAGATTTCTGGAGATTCGTAATTTTGGGAAACTTGGCAACCCCTTCCCATGAAAGTGTTTCTCGCCAGTCACTGCTTAGGGCTACATCAAGAGGAAACAAAACGTAGAGATAGAACGTGAAACTACTTTGTTGTGTCAAGTTTCAAGAAGCTAGCACAAACCGTGTTGGATTTAGAGTTCCAAATACATCTATCAATATAGGAGAAAACAGAGTGAAACCTAAAAATTCAAACTGTTACTGGAAATGAACGCTTCAACATAGAAGAACGAAATTTGGGGAACCAAGTCGCCTTAGTGTACTGATCATTACCTGAAAGTATCATCCAGTTTGGGTGAAAAAATGTTTGCTGAGATTTCTGGAGATTCGTAATTTTGGGAAGCTTGGCAACCCCTTCCCATGAAAGTGTTTCTCGCCAGTCACTGCTTAGGGCTACATCAAGAGGAAACAAAACGGAGAGATAGAACGTGAAACTACTTTGTTGTGTCAAGTTTCAAGAAGCTAGCACAAACCGTGTTGGATTTAGAGTTCCAAATACATCTATCAATATAGGAGAAAACAGAGTGAAACCTAAAAATTCAAACTGTTACTGGAAATGAACGCTTCAACATAGAAGAACGAAATTTGGGGAACCAAGTCGCCTTAGTGTACTGATCATTACCTGAAAGTATCATCCAGTTTGGGTGAAAAAATATTTGCTGAGATTTCTGGAGATTCGTAATTTTGGGAAGCTTGGCAACCCCTTCCCATGAAAGTGTTTCTCGCCAGTCACTGCTTAGGGCTACATCAAGAGGAAACAAAACGTAGAGATAGAACGTGAAACTACTTTGTTGTGTCAAGTTTCAAGAAGCTAGCACAAACCGTGTTGGATTTAGAGTTCCAAATACATCTATCAATATAGGAGAAAACAGAGTGAAACCTAAAAATCCAAACTGTTACTGGAAATGAACGCTTCAACATAGAAGAACGAAATTTGGGGAACCAAGTCGCCTTAGTGTACTGATCATTACCTGAAAGTATCATCCAGTTTGGGTGAAAAAATATTTGCTGAGATTTCTGGAGATTCGTAATTTTTGGAAGCTTGGCAACCCCTTCCGATGAAAGTGTTTCTCACCAGTCACTGCTTAGGGCTACATCAAGAGGAAACAAAACGTAGAGATACAACGTGAAACTACTTTGTTGTGTCAAGTTTCAAGAAGCTAGCACAAACCGTGTTGGATTTAGAGTTCCAAATACATCTATCAATATAGGAGAAAACAGAGTGAAACCTAAAAATTCAAACTGTTACTGGAAATGAACGCTTCAACATAGAAGAACGAAATTTGGGGAACCAAGTCGCCTTAGTGTACTGATCATTACCTGAAAGTATCATCCAGTTTGGGTGAAAAAATATTGGCTGAGATTTCTGGAGATTCGTAATTTTGGGAAACTTGGCATCCCCTTCCCATGAAAGTGTTTCTCGCCAGTCACTGCTTAGGGCTACATCAAGAGGAAACAAAACATAGAGATAGAACTTGAAACTACTTTGTTGTGTGAAGTTTCAAGAAGCTAGCACAAACCGTGTTGGATTTAGAGTTCCAAATACATCTATCAATATAGGAGAAAACAGAGTGAAACCTAAAAATTCAAACTGTTACTGGAAATGAACGCTTCAACATAGAAGAACGAAATTTGGGGAACCAAGTCGCCTTAGTGTACTGATCATTACCTGAAAGTATCATCTAGTTTGGGTGAAAAAATGTTTGCTGAGATTTCTGGAGATTCGTAATTTTGGGAAACTTGGCAACCCCTTCCCATGAAAGTGTTTCTCTCCAGTCACTGCTTAGGGCTACATCAAGAGGAAACAAAACGTAGAGATAGAACGTGAAACTACTTTGTTGTGTCAACTTTCAAGAAGCTAGCACAAACCGTGTTGGATTTAGAGTTCCAAATACATCTATCAATATAGGAGAAAACAGAGTGAAACCTAAAAATCCAAACTGTTACTGGAAATGAACGCTTCAACATAGAAGAACGAAATTTGGGGAACCAAGTCGCCTTAGTGTACTGATCATTACCTGAAAGTATCATCCAGTTTGGGTGAAAAAATATTTGCTGAGATTTCTGGAGATTCGTAATTTTGGGAAACTTGGCATCCCCTTCCCATGAAAGTGTTTCTCGCCAGTCACTGCTTAGGGCTACATCAAGAGGAAACAAAACTTAGAGATAGAACGTGAAACTACTTTGTTGTGTCAAGTTTCAAGAAGCTAGCACAAACCGTGTTGGATTTAGAGTTCCAAATACATCTATCAATATAGGAGAAAACAGAGTGAAACCTAAAAATTCAAACTGTTACTGGAAATGAACGCTTCAACATAGAAGAACGAAATTTGGGGAACCAAGTCGCCTTAGTGTACTGATCATTACCTGAAAGTATCATCCAGTTTGGGTGAAAAAATGTTTGCTGAGATTTCTGGAGATTCGTAATTTTGGGAAACTTGGCAACCCCTTCCCATGAAAGTGTTTCTCTCCAGTCACTGCTTAGGGCTACATCAAGAGGAAACACAACGTAGAGATAGAACGTGAAACTACTTTGTTGTGTCAAGTTTCAAGAAGCTAGCACAAACCGTGTTGGATTTAGAGTTCCAAATACATCTATCAATATAGGAGAAAACAGAGTGAAACCTAAAAATTCAAACTGTTACTGGAAATGAACGCTTCAACATAGAAGAACGAAATTTGGGGAACCAAGTCGCCTTAGTGTACTGATCATTACCTGAAAGTATCATCCAGTTTGGGTGAAAAAATATTTGCTGAGATTTCTGGAGATTCGTAATTTTGGGAAACTTGGCATCCCCTTCCCATGAAAGTGTTTCTCGCCAGTCACTGCTTAGGGCTACATCAAGAGGAAAGAAAACTTAGAGATAGAACGTGAAACTACTTTGTTGTGTCAAGTTTCAAGAAGCTAGCACAAACCGTGTTGGATTTAGAGTTCCAAATACATCTATCAATATAGGAGAAAACAGAGTGAAACCTAAAAATTCAAACTGTTACTGGAAATGAACGCTTCAACATAGAAGAACGAAATTTGGGGAACCAAGTCGCCTTAGTGTACTGATCATTACCTGAAAGTATCATCCAGTTTGGGTGAAAAAATGTTTGCTGAGATTTCTGGAGATTCGTAATTTTGGGAAGCTTGGCAACCCCTTCCCATGAAAGTGTTTCTCGCCAGTCACTGCTTAGGGCTACATCAAGAGGAAACAAAACGTAGAGATAGAACGTGAAACTACTTTGTTGTGTCAACTTTAAAGAAGCTAGCACAAACCGTGTTGGATTTAGAGTTCCAAATACATCTATCAATATAGGAGAAAACAGAGTGAAACCTAAAAATCCAAACTGTTACTGGAAATGAACGCTTCAACATAGAAGAACGAAATTTGGGGAACCAAGTCGCCTTAGTGTACTGATCATTACCTGAAAGTATCATCCAGTTTGGGTGAAAAAATATTTGCTGAGATTTCTGGAGATTCGTAATTTTGGGAAACTTGGCATCCCCTTCCCATGAAAGTGTTTCTCGCCAGTCACTGCTTAGGGCTACATCAAGAGGAAACAAAACTTAGAGATAGAACGTGAAACTACTTTGTTGTGTCAAGTTTCAAGAAGCTAGCACAAACCGTGTTGGATTTAGAGTTCCAAATACATCTATCAATATAGGAGAAAACAGAGTGAAACCTAAAAATTCAAACTGTTACTGGAAATGAACGCTTCAACATAGAAGAACGAAATTTGGGGAACCAAGTCGCCTTAGTGTACTGATCATTACCTGAAAGTATCATCCAGTTTGGGTGAAAATATATTTGCTGAGATTTCTGGAGATTCGTAATTTTTGGAAGCTTGGCAACCCCTTCCGATGAAAGTGTTTCTCACCAGTCACTGCTTAGGGCTACATCAAGAGGAAACAAAACGTAGAGATAGAACGTGAAACTACTTTGTTGTGTCAAGTTTCAAGAAGCTAGCACAAACCGTGTTGGATTTAGAGTTCCAAATACATCTATCAATATAGGAGAAAACAGAGTGAAACCTAAAAATTCAAACTGTTACTGGAAATGAACGCTTCAACATAGAAGAACGAAATTTGGGGAACCAAGTCGCCTTAGTGTACTGATCATTACCTGAAAGTATCATCCAGTTTGGGTGAAAAAATGTTTGCTGAGATTTCTGGAGATTCGTAATTTTGGGAAGCTTGGCAACCCCTTCCCATGAAAGTGTTTCTCGCCAGTCACTGCTTAGGGCTACATCAAGAGGAAACAAAACGTAGAGATAGAACGTGAAACTACTTTGTTGTGTCAAGTTTCAAGAAGCTAGCACAAACCGTGTTGGATTTAGAGTTCCAAATACATCTATCAATATAGGAGAAAACAGAGTGAAACCTAAAAATTCAAACTGTTAGTGGAAATGAACGCTTCAACATAGAAGAACGAAATTTGGGGAACCAAGTCGCCTTAGTGTACGGATCATTACCTGAAAGTATCATCCAGTTTGGGTGAAAAAATGTTTGCTGAGATTTCTGGAGATTCGTAATTTTGGGAAGCTTGGCAACCCCTTCCCATGAAAGTGTTTCTCGCCAGTCACTGCTTAGGGCTACATCAAGAGGAAACAAAACGGAGAGATAGAACGTGAAACTACTTTGTTGTGTCAAGTTTCAAGAAGCTAGCACAAACCGTGTTGGATTTAGAGTTCCAAATACATCTATCAATATAGGAGAAAACAGAGTGAAACCTAAAAATTCAAACAAGTCGCCTT
Organism: Spermophilus citellus; assembly: GCF_964194105.1. Lineage (NCBI taxonomy): Eukaryota > Metazoa > Chordata > Mammalia > Rodentia > Sciuridae > Spermophilus > Spermophilus citellus. The sequence continues at coordinate 99,609,943 of NC_138183.1, read as the reverse complement.
AGTGTACTGATCATTACCTGAAAGTATCATCCAGTTTGGGTGAAAAAATGTTTGCTGAGATTTCTGGAGATTCGTAATTTTGGATCCCATGAAGTCTCGCCAGTCACTGCTTAGGGCTAAAACTGAAACTACTTTAGAGTTCCAAATACATCTATCAATATAGGAGAAAACAGAGTGAAACCTAAAAATTCAAACTGTTACTGGAAATGAACGCTTCAACATAGAAGAACGAAATTTGGGGAACCAAGTCGCCTTAGTGTACTGATCATTACCTGAAAGTATCATCCAGTTTGGGTGAAAAAATGTTTGCTGAGATTTCTGGAGATTCGTAATTTTGGGAAGCTTGGCAACCCCTTCCCATGAAATAGAAGAACGAAATTTGGGGAACCAAGTCGCCTTAGTGTACTGATCATTACCTGAAAGTATCATCCAGTTTGGGTGAAAAAATGTTTGCTGAGATTTCTGGAGATTCGTAATTTTGGGAAGCTTGGCAACCCCTTCCCATGAAAGTGTTTCTCGCCAGTCACTGCTTAGGGCTACATCAAGAGGAAACAAAACGTAGAGATAGAACGTGAAACTACTTTGTTGTGTCAAGTTTCAAGAAGCTAGCACAAACCGTGTTGGATTTAGAGTTCCAAATACATCTATCAATATAGGAGAAAACAGAGTGAAACCTAAAAATTCAAACTGTTACTGGAAATGAACGCTTCAACATAGAAGAACGAAATTTGGGGAACCAAGTCGCCTTAGTGTACTGATCATTACCTGAAAGTATCATCCAGTTTGGGTGAAAAAATGTTTGCTGAGATTTCTGGAGATTCGTAATTTTGGGAAGCTTGGCAACCCCTTCCCATGAAAGTGTTTCTCGCCAGTCACTGCTTAGGGCTACATCAAGAGGAAACAAAACGGAGAGATAGAACGTGAAACTACTTTGTTGTGTCAAGTTTCAAGAAGCTAGCACAAACCGTGTTGGATTTAGAGTTCCAAATACATCTATCAATATAGGAGAAAACAGAGTGAAACCTAAAAATTCAAACTGTTACTGGAAATGAACGCTTCAACATAGAAGAACGAAATTTGGGGAACCAAGTCGCCTTAGTGTACTGATCATTACCTGAAAGTATCATCCAGTTTGGGTGAAAAAATATTTGCTGAGATTTCTGGAGATTCGTAATTTTGGGAAGCTTGGCAACCCCTTCCCATGAAAGTGTTTCTCGCCAGTCACTGCTTAGGGCTACATCAAGAGGAAACAAAACGTAGAGATAGAACGTGAAACTACTTTGTTGTGTCAACTTTAAAGAAGCTAGCACAAACCGTGTTGGATTTAGAGTTCCAAATACATCTATCAATATAGGAGAAAACAGAGTGAAACCTAAAAATTCAAACTGTTACTGGAAATGAACGCTTCAACATAGAAGAACGAAATTTGGGGAACCAAGTCGCCTTAGTGTACTGATCATTACCTGAAAGTATCATCCAGTTTGGGTGAAAAAATGTTTGCTGAGATTTCTGGAGATTCGTAATTTTGGGAAACTTGGCATCCCCTTCCCATGAAAGTGTTTCTCGCCAATCACTGCTTAGGGCTACATCAAGAGGAAACAAAACGTAGAGATAGAACGTGAAACTACTTTGTTGTGTCAAGTTTCAAGAAGCTAGCACAAACCTTGTTGGATTTAGAGTTCCAAATACATCTATCAATATAGGAGAAAACAGAGTGAAACCTAAAAATTCAAACTGTTACTGGAAATGAACGCTTCAACATAGAAGAACGAAATTTGGGGAACCAAGTCGCCTTAGTGTACGGATCATTACCTGAAAGTATCATCCAGTTTGGGTGAAAAAATGTTTGCTGAGATTTCTGGAGATTCGTAATTTTGGGAAACTTGGCAACCCCTTCCCATGAAAGTGTTTTTCGCCAGTCACTGCTTAGGGCTACATCAAGAGGAAACAAAACGTAGAGATAGAACGTGAAACTACTTTGTTGTGTCAAGTTTCAAGAAGCTAGCACAAACCGTGTTGGATTTAGAGTTCCAAATACATCTATCAATATAGGAGAAAACAGAGTGAAACCTAAAAATTCAAACTGTTACTGGAAATGAACGCTTCAACATAGAAGAACGAAATTTGGGGAACCAAGTCGCCTTAGTGTACTGATCATTACCTGAAAGTATCATCCAGTTTGGGTGAAAAAATATTTGCTGAGATTTCTGGAGATTCGTAATTTTGGGAAGCTTGGCAACCCCTTCCCATGAAAGTGTTTCTCGCCAGTCACTGCTTAGGGCTACATCAAGAGGAAACAAAACGTAGAGATAGAACGTGAAACTACTTTGTTGTGTCAAGTTTCAAGAAGCTAGCACAAACCGTGTTGGATTTAGAGTTCCAAATACATCTATCAATATAGGAGAAAACAGAGTGAAACCTAAAAATCCAAACTGTTACTGGAAATGAACGCTTCAACATAGAAGAACGAAATTTGGGGAACCAAGTCGCCTTAGTGTACTGATCATTACCTGAAAGTATCATCCAGTTTGGGTGAAAAAATATTTGCTGAGATTTCTGGAGATTCGTAATTTTGGGAAACTTGGCATCCCCTTCCCATGAAAGTGTTTCTCGCCAGTCACTGCTTAGGGCTACATCAAGAGGAAACAAAACTTAGAGATAGAACGTGAAACTACTTTGTTGTGTCAAGTTTCAAGAAGCTAGCACAAACCGTGTTGGATTTAGAGTTCCAAATACATCTATCAATATAGGAGAAAACAGACTGAAACCTAAAAATTCAAACTGTTACTGGAAATGAACGCTTCAACATAGAAGAACGAAATTTGGGGAACCAAGTCGCCTTAGTGTACTGATCATTACCTGAAAGTATCATCCAGTTTGGGTGAAAAAATGTTTGCTGAGATTTCTGGAGATTCGTAATTTTGGGAAACTTGGCAACCCCTTCCCATGAAAGTGTTTCTCTCCAGTCACTGCTTAGGGCTACATCAAGAGGAAACACAACGTAGAGATAGAACGTGAAACTACTTTGTTGTGTCAAGTTTCAAGAAGCTAGCACAAACCGTGTTGGATTTAGAGTTCCAAATACATCTATCAATATAGGAGAAAACAGAGTGAAACCTAAAAATTCAAACTGTTACTGGAAATGAACGCTTCAACATAGAAGAACGAAATTTGGGGAACCAAGTCGCCTTAGTGTACGGATCATTACCTGAAAGTATCATCCAGTTTGGGTGAAAAAATGTTTGCTGAGATTTCTGGAGATTCGTAATTTTGGGAAACTTGGCAACCCCTTCCCATGAAAGTGTTTCTCGCCAGTCACTGCTTAGGGCTACATCAAGAGGAAACAAAACGTAGAGATAGAACGTGAAACTACTTTGTTGTGTCAAGTTTCAAGAAGCTAGCACAAACCGTGTTGGATTTAGAGTTCCAAATACATCTATCAATATAGGAGAAAACAGAGTGAAACCTAAAAATTCAAACTGTTACTGGAAATGAACGCTTCAACATAGAAGAACGAAATTTGGGGAACCAAGTCGCCTTAGTGTACTGATCATTACCTGAAAGTATCATCCAGTTTGGGTGAAAAAATGTTTGCTGAGATTTCTGGAGATTCGTAATTTTGGGAAGCTTGGCAACCCCTTCCCATGAAAGTGTTTCTCGCCAGTCACTGCTTAGGGCTACATCAAGAGGAAACAAAACGTAGAGATAGAACGTGAAACTACTTTGTTGTGTCAAGTTTCAAGAAGCTAGCACAAACCGTGTTGGATTTAGAGTTCCAAATACATCTATCAATATAGGAGAAAACAGAGTGAAACCTAAAAATTCAAACTGTTACTGGAAATGAACGCTTCAACATAGAAGAACGAAATTTGGGGAACCAAGTCGCCTTAGTGTACTGATCATTACCTGAAAGTATCATCCAGTTTGGGTGAAAAAATGTTTGCTGAGATTTCTGGAGATTCGTAATTTTGGGAAGCTTGGCAACCCCTTCCCATGAAAGTGTTTCTCGCCAGTCACTGCTTAGGGCTACATCAAGAGGAAACAAAACGGAGAGATAGAACGTGAAACTACTTTGTTGTGTCAAGTTTCAAGAAGCTAGCACAAACCGTGTTGGATTTAGAGTTCCAAATACATCTATCAATATAGGAGAAAACAGAGTGAAACCTAAAAATTCAAACTGTTACTGGAAATGAACGCTTCAACATAGAAGAACGAAATTTGGGGAACCAAGTCGCCTTAGTGTACTGATCATTACCTGAAAGTATCATCCAGTTTGGGTGAAAAAATATTTGCTGAGATTTCTGGAGATTCGTAATTTTGGGAAGCTTGGCAACCCCTTCCCATGAAAGTGTTTCTCGCCAGTCACTGCTTAGGGCTACATCAAGAGGAAACAAAACGTAGAGATAGAACGTGAAACTACTTTGTTGTGTCAAGTTTCAAGAAGCTAGCACAAACCGTGTTGGATTTAGAGTTCCAAATACATCTATCAATATAGGAGAAAACAGAGTGAAACCTAAAAATCCAAACTGTTACTGGAAATGAACGCTTCAACATAGAAGAACGAAATTTGGGGAACCAAGTCGCCTTAGTGTACTGATCATTACCTGAAAGTATCATCCAGTTTGGGTGAAAAAATATTTGCTGAGATTTCTGGAGATTCGTAATTTTGGGAAACTTGGCATCCCCTTCCCATGAAAGTGTTTCTCGCCAGTCACTGCTTAGGGCTACATCAAGAGGAAACAAAACTTAGAGATAGAACGTGAAACTACTTTGTTGTGTCAAGTTTCAAGAAGCTAGCACAAACCGTGTTGGATTTAGAGTTCCAAATACATCTATCAATATAGGAGAAAACAGAGTGAAACCTAAAAATTCAAACTGTTACTGGAAATGAACGCTTCAACATAGAAGAACGAAATTTGGGGAACCAAGTCGCCTTAGTGTACTGATCATTACCTGAAAGTATCATCCAGTTTGGGTGAAAAAATATTTGCTGAGATTTCTGGAGATTCGTAATTTTTGAAAGCTTGGCAACCCCTTCCGATGAAAGTGTTTCTCACCAGTCACTGCTTAGGGCTACATCAAGAGGAAACAAAACGTAGAGATAGAACGTGAAACTACTTTGTTGTGTCAAGTTTCAAGAAGCTAGCACAAACCGTGTTGGATTTAGAGTTCCAAATACATCTATCAATATAGGAGAAAACAGAGTGAAACCTAAAAATTCAAACTGTTACTGGAAATGAACGCTTCAACATAGAAGAACGAAATTTGGGGAACCAAGTCGCCTTAGTGTACTGATCATTACCTGAAAGTATCATCCAGTTTGGGTGAAAAAATGTTTGCTGAGATTTCTGGAGATTCGTAATTTTGGGAAGCTTGGCAACCCCTTCCCATGAAAGTGTTTCTCGCCAGTCACTGCTTAGGGCTACATCAAGAGGAAAAAAAACGTAGAGATAGAACGTGAAACTAGTTTGTTGTGTCAAGTTTCAAGAAGCTAGCACAAACCGTGTTGGATTTAGAGTTCCAAATACATCTATCAATATAGGAGAAAACAGAGTGAAACCTAAAAATTCAAACTGTTACTGGAAATGAACGCTTCAACATAGAAGAACGAAATTTGGGGAACCAAGTCGCCTTAGTGTACTGATCATTACCTGAAAGTATCATCCAGTTTGGGTGAAAAAATGTTTGCTGAGATTTCTGGAGATTCGTAATTTTGGGAAGCTTGGCAACCCCTTCCCATGAAAGTGTTTCTCGCCAGTCACTGCTTAGGGCTACATCAAGAGGAAACAAAACGTAGAGATAGAACGTGAAACTACTTTGTTGTGTCAAGTTTCAAGAAGCTAGCACAAACCGTGTTGGATTTAGAGTTCCAAATACATCTATCAATATAGGAGAAAACAGAGTGAAACCTAAAAATTCAAACTGTTACTGGAAATGAACGCTTCAACATAGAAGAACGAAATTTGGGGAACCAAGTCGCCTTAGTGTACTGATCATTACCTGAAAGTATCATCCAGTTTGGGTGAAAAAATGTTTGCTGAGATTTCTGGAGATTCGTAATTTTGGGAAACTTGGCAACCCCTTCCCATGAAAGTGTTTCTCTCCAGTCACTGCTTAGGGCTACATCAAGAGGAAACACAACGTAGAGATAGAACGTGAAACTACTTTGTTGTGTCAAGTTTCAAGAAGCTAGCACAAACCGTGTTGGATTTAGAGTTCCAAATACATCTATCAATATAGGAGAAAACAGAGTGAAACCTAAAAATTCAAACTGTTACTGGAAATGAACGCTTCAACATAGAAGAACGAAATTTGGGGAACCAAGTCGCCTTAGTGTACGGATCATTACCTGAAAGTATCATCCAGTTTGGGTGAAAAAATGTTTGCTGAGATTTCTGGAGATTCGTAATTTTGGGAAACTTGGCAACCCCTTCCCATGAAAGTGTTTTTCGCCAGTCACTGCTTAGGGCTACATCAAGAGGAAACAAAACGTAGAGATAGAACGTGAAACTACTTTGTTGTGTCAAGTTTCAAGAAGCTAGCACAAACCGTGTTGGATTTAGAGTTCCAAATACATCTATCAATATAGGAGAAAACAGAGTGAAACCTAAAAATTCAAACTGTTACTGGAAATGAACGCTTCAACATAGAAGAACGAAATTTGGGGAACCAAGTCGCCTTAGTGTACTGATCATTACCTGAAAGTATCATCCAGTTTGGGTGAAAAAATATTTGCTGAGATTTCTGGAGATTCGTAATTTTGGGAAGCTTGGCAACCCCTTCCCATGAAAGTGTTTCTCGCCAGTCACTGCTTAGGGCTACATCAAGAGGAAACAAAACGTAGAGATAGAACGTGAAACTACTTTGTTGTGTCAACTTTCAAGAAGCTAGCACAAACCGTGTTGGATTTAGAGTTCCAAATACATCTATCAATATAGGAGAAAACAGAGTGAAACCTAAAAATCCAAACTGTTACTGGAAATGAACGCTTCAACATAGAAGAACGAAATTTGGGGAACCAAGTCGCCTTAGTGTACTGATCATTACCTGAAAGTATCATCCAGTTTGGGTGAAAAAATATTTGCTGAGATTTCTGGAGATTCGTAATTTTGGGAAACTTGGCATCCCCTTCCCATGAAAGTGTTTCTCGCCAGTCACTGCTTAGGGCTACATCAAGAGGAAACAAAACTTAGAGATAGAACGTGAAACTACTTTGTTGTGTCAAGTTTCAAGAAGCTAGCACAAACCGTGTTGGATTTAGAGTTCCAAATACATCTATCAATATAGGAGAAAACAGAGTGAAACCTAAAAATTCAAACTGTTACTGGAAATGAACGCTTCAACATAGAAGAACGAAATTTGGGGAACCAAGTCGCCTTAGTGTACTGATCATTACCTGAAAGTATCATCCAGTTTGGGTGAAAAAATGTTTGCTGAGATTTCTGGAGATTCGTAATTTTGGGAAACTTGGCAACCCCTTCCCATGAAAGTGTTTCTCTCCAGTCACTGCTTAGGGCTACATCAAGAGGAAACACAACGTAGAGATAGAACGTGAAACTACTTTGTTGTGTCAAGTTTCAAGAAGCTAGCACAAACCGTGTTGGATTTAGAGTTCCAAATACATCTATCAATATAGGAGAAAACAGAGTGAAACCTAAAAATTCAAACTGTTACTGGAAATGAACGCTTCAACATAGAAGAACGAAATTTGGGGAACCAAGTCGCCTTAGTGTACGGATCATTACCTGAAAGTATCATCCAGTTTGGGTGAAAAAATGTTTGCTGAGATTTCTGGAGATTCGTAATTTTGGGAAACTTGGCAACCCCTTCCCATGAAAGTGTTTTTCGCCAGTCACTGCTTAGGGCTACATCAAGAGGAAACAAAACGTAGAGATAGAACGTGAAACTACTTTGTTGTGTCAAGTTTCAAGAAGCTAGCACAAACCGTGTTGGATTTAGAGTTCCAAATACATCTATCAATATAGGAGAAAACAGAGTGAAACCTAAAAATTCAAACTGTTACTGGAAATGAACGCTTCAACATAGAAGAACGAAATTTGGGGAACCAAGTCGCCTTAGTGTACTGATCATTACCTGAAAGTATCATCCAGTTTGGGTGAAAAAATATTTGCTGAGATTTCTGGAGATTCGTAATTTTGGGAAGCTTGGCAACCGCTTCCCATGAAAGTGTTTCTCGCCAGTCACTGCTTAGGGCTACATCAAGAGGAAACAAAACGTAGAGATAGAACGTGAAACTACTTTGTTGTGTCAAGTTTCAAGAAGCTAGCACAAACCGTGTTGGATTTAGAGTTCCAAATACATCTATCAATATAGGAGAAAACAGAGTGAAACCTAAAAATCCAAACTGTTACTGGAAATGAACGCTTCAACATAGAAGAACGAAATTTGGGGAACCAAGTCGCCTTAGTGTACTGATCATTACCTGAAAGTATCATCCAGTTTGGGTGAAAAAATGTTTGCTGAGATTTCTGGAGATTCGTAATTTTGGGAAGCTTGGCAACCCCTTCCCATGAAAGTGTTTCTCGCCAGTCACTGCTTAGGGCTACATCAAGAGGAAACAAAACGTAGAGATAGAACGTGAAACTAGTTTGTTGTGTCAAGTTTCAAGAAGCTAGCACAAACCGTGTTGGATTTAGAGTTCCAAATACATCTATCAATATAGGAGAAAACAGAGTGAAACCTAAAAATTCAAACTGTTACTGGAAATGAACGCTTCAACATAGAAGAACGAAATTTGGGGAACCAAGTCGCCTTAGTGTACTGATCATTACCTGAAAGTATCATCCAGTTTGGGTGAAAAAATATTTGCTGAGATTTCTGGAGATTCGTAATATTGGGAAGCTTGGCAACCCCTTCCCATGAAAGTGTTTCTCGCCAGTCACTGCTTAGGGCTACATCAAGAGGAAACAAAACGTAGAGATAGAACGTGAAACTACTTTGTTGTGTCAAGTTTCAAGAAGCTAGCACAAACCGTGTTGGATTTAGAGTTCCAAATACATCTATCAATATAGGAGAAAACAGAGTGAAACCTAAAAATTCAAACTGTTACTGGAAATGAACGCTTCAACATAGAAGAACGAAATTTGGGGAACCAAGTCGCCTTAGTGTACTGATCATTACCTGAAAGTATCATCCAGTTTGGGTGAAAAAATGTTTGCTGAGATTTCTGGAGATTCGTAATTTTGGGAAACTTGGCAACCCCTTCCCATGAAAGTGTTTCTCTCCAGTCACTGCTTAGGTCTACATCAAGAGGAAACACAACGTAGAGATAGAACGTGAAACTACTTTGTTGTGTCAAGTTTCAAGAAGCTAGCACAAACCGTGTTGGATTTAGAGTTCCAAATACATCTATCAATATAGGAGAAAACAGAGTGAAACCTAAAAATTCAAACTGTTACTGGAAATGAACGCTTCAACATAGAAGAACGAAATTTGGGGAACCAAGTCGCCTTAGTGTACGGATCATTACCTGAAAGTATCATCCAGTTTGGGTGAAAAAATGTTTGCTGAGATTTCTGGAGATTCGTAATTTTGGGAAGCTTGGCAACCCCTTCCCATGAAAGTGTTTCTCGCCAGTCACTGCTTAGGGCTACATCAAGAGGAAACAAAACGTAGAGATAGAACGTGAAACTACTTTGTTGTGTCAAGTTTCAAGAAGCTAGCACAAACCGTGTTGGATTTAGAGTTCCAAATACATCTATCAATATAGGAGAAAACAGAGTGAAACCTAAAAATTCAAACTGTTACTGGAAATGAACGCTTCAACATAGAAGAACGTAATTTGGGGAACCAAGCCGCCTTAGGGTACTGATCATTACCTGAAAGTATCATCCAGTTTGGGTGAAAAAATGTTTGCTGAGATTTCTGGAGATTCGTAATTTTGGGAAGCTTGGCAACCCCTTCCCATGAAAGTGTTTCTCGCCAGTCACTGCTTAGGGCTACATCAAGAGGAAACAAAACGTAGAGATAGAACGTGAAACTACTTTGTTGTGTCAAGTTTCAAGAAGCTAGCACAAACCGTGTTGGATTTAGAGTTCCAAATACATCTATCAATATAGGAGAAAACAGAGTGAAACCTAAAAATTCAAACTGTTACTGGAAATGAACGCTTCAACATAGAAGAACGAAATTTGGGGAACCAAGTCGCCTTAGTGTACTGATCATTACCTGAAAGTATCATCCAGTTTGGGTGAAAAAATATTTGCTGAGATTTCTGGAGATTCGTAATTTTGGGAAGCTTGGCAACCCCTTCCCATGAAAGTGTTTCTCGCCAGTCACTGCTTAGGGCTACATCAAGAGGAAACAAAACGTAGAGATAGAACGTGAAACTACTTTGTTGTGTCAAGTTTCAAGAAGCTAGCACAAACCGTGTTGGATTTAGAGTTCCAAATACATCTATCAATATAGGAGAAAACAGAGTGAAACCTAAAAATTCAAACTGTTACTGGAAATGAACGCTTCAACATAGAAGAACGAAATTTGGGGAACCAAGTCGCCTTAGTGTACTGATCATTACCTGAAAGTATCATCCAGTTTGGGTGAAAAAATGTTTGCTGAGATTTCTGGAGATTCGTAATTTTGGGAAGCTTGGCAACCCCTTCCCATGAAAGTGTTTCTCGCCAGTCACTGCTTAGGGCTACATCAAGAGGAAACAAAACGTAGAGATAGAACGTGAAACTACTTTGTTGTGTCAAGTTTCAAGAAGCTAGCACAAACCGTGTTGGATTTAGAGTTCCAAATACATCTATCAATATAGGAGAAAACAGAGTGAAACCTAAAAATTCAAACTGTTACTGGAAATGAACGCTTCAACATAGAAGAACGAAATTTGGGGAACCAAGTCGCCTTAGTGTACTGATCATTACCTGAAAGTATCATCCAGTTTGGGTGAAAAAATGTTTGCTGAGATTTCTGGAGATTCGTAATTTTGGGAAGCTTGGCAACCCCTTCCCATGAAAGTGTTTCTCGCCAGTCACTGCTTAGGGCTACATCAAGAGGAAACAAAACGTAGAGATAGAACGTGAAACTACTTTGTTGTGTCAAGTTTCAAGAAGCTAGCACAAACCGTGTTGGATTTAGAGTTCCAAATACATCTATCAATATAGGAGAAAACAGAGTGAAACCTAAAAATTCAAACTGTTACTGGAAATGAACGCTTCAACATAGAAGAACGAAATTTGGGGAACCAAGTCGCCTTAGTGTACGGATCATTACCTGAAAGTATCATCCAGTTTGGGTGAAAAAATGTTTGCTGAGATTTCTGGAGATTCGTAATTTTGGGAAACTTGGCAACCCCTTCCCATGAAAGTGTTTTTCGCCAGTCACTGCTTAGGGCTACATCAAGAGGAAACAAAACGTAGAGATAGAACGTGAAACTACTTTGTTGTGTCAAGTTTCAAGAAGCTAGCACAAACCGTGTTGGATTTAGAGTTCCAAATACATCTATCAATATAGGAGAAAACAGAGTGAAACCTAAAAATTCAAACTGTTACTGGAAATGAACGCTTCAACATAGAAGAACGAAATTTGGGGAACCAAGTCGCCTTAGTGTACTGATCATTACCTGAAAGTATCATCCAGTTTGGGTGAAAAAATGTTTGCTGAGATTTCTGGAGATTCGTAATTTTGGGAAGCTTGGCAACCCCTTCCCATGAAAGTGTTTCTCGCAAGTCACTGCTTAGGGCTACATCAAGAGGAAACAAAACGTAGAGATAGAACGTGAAACTACTTTGTTGTGTCAAGTTTCAAGAAGCTAGCACAAACCGTGTTGGATTTAGAGTTCCAAATACATCTATCAATATAGGAGAAAACAGAGTGAAACCTAAAAATTCAAACTGTTACTGGAAATGAACGCTTCAACATAGAAGAACGAAATTTGGGGAACCAAGTCGCCTTAGTGTACTGATCATTACCTGAAAGTATCATCCAGTTTGGGTGAAAAAATGTTTGCTGAGATTTCTGGAGATTCGTAATTTTGGGAAACTTGGCAACCCCTTCCCATGAAAGTGTTTCTCTCCAGTCACTGCTTAGGGCTACATCAAGAGGAAACACAACGTAGAGATAGAACGTGAAACTACTTTGTTGTGTCAAGTTTCAAGAAGCTAGCACAAACCGTGTTGGATTTAGAGTTCCAAATACATCTATCAATATAGGAGAAAACAGAGTGAAACCTAAAAATTCAAACTGTTACTGGAAATGAACGCTTCAACATAGAAGAACGAAATTTGGGGAACCAAGTCGCCTTAGTGTACGGATCATTACCTGAAAGTATCATCCAGTTTGGGTGAAAAAATGTTTGCTGAGATTTCTGGAGATTCGTAATTTTGGGAAGCTTGGCAACCCCTTCCCATGAAAGTGTTTCTCGCCAGTCACTGCTTAGGGCTACATCAAGAGGAAACAAAACGTAGAGATAGAACGTGAAACTACTTTGTTGTGTCAAGTTTCAAGAAGCTAGCACAAACCGTGTTGGATTTAGAGTTCCAAATACATCTATCAATATAGGAGAAAACAGAGTGAAACCTAAAAATTCAAACTGTTACTGGAAATGAACGCTTCAACATAGAAGAACGTAATTTGGGGAACCAAGCCGCCTTAGGGTACTGATCATTACCTGAAAGTATCATCCAGTTTGGGTGAAAAAATGTTTGCTGAGATTTCTGGAGATTCGTAATTTTGGGAAGCTTGGCAACCCCTTCCCATGAAAGTGTTTCTCGCCAGTCACTGCTTAGGGCTACATCAAGAGGAAACAAAACGTAGAGATAGAACGTGAAACTACTTTGTTGTGTCAAGTTTCAAGAAGCTAGCACAAACCGTGTTGGATTTAGAGTTCCAAATACATCTATCAATATAGGAGAAAACAGAGTGAAACCTAAAAATTCAAACTGTTACTGGAAATGAACGCTTCAACATAGAAGAACGAAATTTGGGGAACCAAGTCGCCTTAGTGTACTGATCATTACCTGAAAGTATCATCCAGTTTGGGTGAAAAAATATTTGCTGAGATTTCTGGAGATTCGTAATTTTGGGAAGCTTGGCAACCCCTTCCCATGAAAGTGTTTCTCGCCAGTCACTGCTTAGGGCTACATCAAGAGGAAACAAAACGTAGAGATAGAACGTGAAACTACTTTGTTGTGTCAAGTTTCAAGAAGCTAGCACAAACCGTGTTGGATTTAGAGTTCCAAATACATCTATCAATATAGGAGAAAACAGAGTGAAACCTAAAAATTCAAACTGTTACTGGAAATGAACGCTTCAACATAGAAGAACGAAATTTGGGGAACCAAGTCGCCTTAGTGTACTGATCATTACCTGAAAGTATCATCCAGTTTGGGTGAAAAAATGTTTGCTGAGATTTCTGGAGATTCGTAATTTTGGGAAGCTTGGCAACCCCTTCCCATGAAAGTGTTTCTCGCCAGTCACTGCTTAGGGCTACATCAAGAGGAAACAAAACGTAGAGATAGAACGTGAAACTACTTTGTTGTGTCAAGTTTCAAGAAGCTAGCACAAACCGTGTTGGATTTAGAGTTCCAAATACATCTATCAATATAGGAGAAAACAGAGTGAAACCTAAAAATTCAAACTGTTACTGGAAATGAACGCTTCAACATAGAAGAACGAAATTTGGGGAACCAAGTCGCCTTAGTGTACTGATCATTACCTGAAAGTATCATCCAGTTTGGGTGAAAAAATGTTTGCTGAGATTTCTGGAGATTCGTAATTTTGGGAAGCTTGGCAACCCCTTCCCATGAAAGTGTTTCTCGCCAGTCACTGCTTAGGGCTACATCAAGAGGAAAAAAAACGTAGAGATAGAACGTGAAACTAGTTTGTTGTGTCAAGTTTCAAGAAGCTAGCACAAACCGTGTTGGATTTAGAGTTCCAAATACATCTATCAATATAGGAGAAAACAGAGTGAAACCTAAAAATTCAAACTGTTACTGGAAATGAACGCTTCAACATAGAAGAACGAAATTTGGGGAACCAAGTCGCCTTAGTGTACGGATCATTACCTGAAAGTATCATCCAGTTTGGGTGAAAAAATGTTTGCTGAGATTTCTGGAGATTCGTAATTTTGGGAAACTTGGCAACCCCTTCCCATGAAAGTGTTTTTCGCCAGTCACTGCTTAGGGCTACATCAAGAGGAAACAAAACGTAGAGATAGAACGTGAAACTACTTTGTTGTGTCAAGTTTCAAGAAGCTAGCACAAACCGTGTTGGATTTAGAGTTCCAAATACATCTATCAATATAGGAGAAAACAGAGTGAAACCTAAAAATTCAAACTGTTACTGGAAATGAACGCTTCAACATAGAAGAACGAAATTTGGGGAACCAAGTCGCCTTAGTGTACTGATCATTACCTGAAAGTATCATCCAGTTTGGGTGAAAAAATATTTGCTGAGATTTCTGGAGATTCGTAATTTTGGGAAGCTTGGCAACCCCTTCCCATGAAAGTGTTTCTCGCCAGTCACTGCTTAGGGCTACATCAAGAGGAAACAAAACGTAGAGATAGAACGTGAAACTACTTTGTTGTGTCAAGTTTCAAGAAGCTAGCACAAACCGTGTTGGATTTAGAGTTCCAAATACATCTATCAATATAGGAGAAAACAGAGTGAAACCTAAAAATTCAAACTGTTACTGGAAATGAACGCTTCAACATAGAAGAACGAAATTTGGGGAACCAAGTCGCCTTAGTGTACTGATCATTACCTGAAAGTATCATCCAGTTTGGGTGAAAAAATGTTTGCTGAGATTTCTGGAGATTCGTAATTTTGGGAAACTTGGCAACCCCTTCCCATGAAAGTGTTTCTCTCCAGTCACTGCTTAGGGCTACATCAAGAGGAAACACAACGTAGAGATAGAACGTGAAACTACTTTGTTGTGTCAAGTTTCAAGAAGCTAGCACAAACCGTGTTGGATTTAGAGTTCCAAATACATCTATCAATATAGGAGAAAACAGAGTGAAACCTAAAAATTCAAACTGTTACTGGAAATGAACGCTTCAACATAGAAGAACGAAATTTGGGGAACCAAGTCGCCTTAGTGTACGGATCATTACCTGAAAGTATCATCCAGTTTGGGTGAAAAAATGTTTGCTGAGATTTCTGGAGATTCGTAATTTTGGGAAACTTGGCAACCCCTTCCCATGAAAGTGTTTCTCGCCAGTCACTGCTTAGGGCTACATCAAGAGGAAACAAAACGTAGAGATAGAACGTGAAACTACTTTGTTGTGTCAAGTTTCAAGAAGCTAGCACAAACCGTGTTGGATTTAGAGTTCCAAATACATCTATCAATATAGGAGAAAACAGAGTGAAACCTAAAAATTCAAACTGTTACTGGAAATGAACGCTTCAACATAGAAGAACGAAATTTGGGGAACCAAGTCGCCTTAGTGTACTGATCATTACCTGAAAGTATCATCCAGTTTGGGTGAAAAAATGTTTGCTGAGATTTCTGGAGATTCGTAATTTTGGGAAGCTTGGCAACCCCTTCCCATGAAAGTGTTTCTCGCCAGTCACTGCTTAGGGCTACATCAAGAGGAAACAAAACGTAGAGATAGAACGTGAAACTACTTTGTTGTGTCAAGTTTCAAGAAGCTAGCACAAACCGTGTTGGATTTAGAGTTCCAAATACATCTATCAATATAGGAGAAAACAGAGTGAAACCTAAAAATTCAAACTGTTACTGGAAATGAACGCTTCAACATAGAAGAACGAAATTTGGGGAACCAAGTCGCCTTAGTGTACTGATCATTACCTGAAAGTATCATCCAGTTTGGGTGAAAAAATGTTTGCTGAGATTTCTGGAGATTCGTAATTTTGGGAAGCTTGGCAACCCCTTCCCATGAAAGTGTTTCTCGCCAGTCACTGCTTAGGGCTACATCAAGAGGAAACAAAATGTAGAGATAGAACGTGAAACTACTTTGTTGTGTCAAGTTTCAAGAAGCTAGCACAAACCGTGTTGGATTTAGAGTTCCAAATACATCTATCAATATAGGAGAAAACAGAGTGAAACCTACAAATCCAAACTGTTACTGGAAATGAACGCTTCAACATAGAAGAACGAAATTTGGGGAACCAAGTCGCCTTAGTGTACTGATCATTACCTGAAAGTATCATCCAGTTTGGGTGAAAAAATATTTGCTGAGATTTCTGGAGATTCGTAATTTTGGGAAACTTGGCATCCCCTTCCCATGAAAGTGTTTCTCGCCAGTCACTGCTTAGGGCTACATCAAGAGGAAACAAAACTTAGAGATAGAACGTGAAACTACTTTGTTGTGTCAAGTTTCAAGAAGCTAGCACAAACCGTGTTGGATTTAGAGTTCCAAATACATCTATCAATATAGGAGAAAACAGAGTGAAACCTAAAAATTCAAACTGTTACTGGAAATGAACGCTTCAACATAGAAGAACGAAATTTGGGGAACCAAGTCGCCTTAGTGTACTGATCATTACCTGAAAGTATCATCCAGTTTGGGTGAAAAAATATTTGCTGAGATTTCTGGAGATTCGTAATTTTGGGAAACTTGGCATCCCCTTCCCATGAAAGTGTTTCTCTCCAGTCACTGCTTAGGGCTACATCAAGAGGAAACACAACGTAGAGATAGAACGTGAAACTACTTTGTTGTGTCAAGTTTCAAGAAGCTAGCACAAACCGTGTTGGATTTAGAGTTCCAAATACATCTATCAATATAGGAGAAAACAGAGTGAAACCTAAAAATTCAAACTGTTACTGGAAATGAACGCTTCAACATAGAAGAACGAAATTTGGGGAACCAAGTCGCCTTAGTGTACGGATCATTACCTGAAAGTATCATCCAGTTTGGGTGAAAAAATGTTTGCTGAGATTTCTGGAGATTCGTAATTTTGGGAAACTTTGCAACCCCTTCCCATGAAAGTGTTTTTCGCCAGTCACTGCTTAGGGCTACATCAAGAGGAAACAAAACGTAGAGATAGAACGTGAAACTACTTTGTTGTGTCATGTTTCAAGAAGCTAGCACAAACCGTGTTGGATTTAGAGTTCCAAATACATCTATCAATATAGGAGAAAACAGAGTGAAACCTAAAAATTCAAACTGTTACTGGAAATGAACGCTTCAACATAGAAGAACGAAATTTGGGGAACCAAGTCGCCTTAGTGTACTGATCATTACCTGAAAGTATCATCCAGTTTGGGTGAAAAAATATTTGCTGAGATTTCTGGAGATTCGTAATTTTGGGAAGCTTGGCAACCCCTTCCCATGAAAGTGTTTCTCGCCAGTCACTGCTTAGGGCTACATCAAGAGGAAACAAAACGTAGAGATAGAACGTGAAACTACTTTGTTGTGTCAAGTTTCAAGAAGCTAGCACAAACCGTGTTGGATTTAGAGTTCCAAATACATCTATCAATATAGGAGAAAACAGAGTGAAACCTACAAATCCAAACTGTTACTGGAAATGAACGCTTCAACATAGAAGAACGAAATTTGGGGAACCAAGTCGCCTTAGTGTACTGATCATTACCTGAAAGTATCATCCAGTTTGGGTGAAAAAATATTTGCTGAGATTTCTGGAGATTCGTAATTTTGGGAAACTTGGCATCCCCTTCCCATGAAAGTGTTTCTCGCCAGTCACTGCTTAGGGCTACATCAAGAGGAAACAAAACTTAGAGATAGAACGTGAAACTACTTTGTTGTGTCAAGTTTCAAGAAGCTAGCACAAACCGTGTTGGATTTAGAGTTCCAAATACATCTATCAATATAGGAGAAAACAGAGTGAAACCTAAAAATTCAAACTGTTAATGGAAATGAACGCTTCAACATAGAAGAACGAAATTTGGGGAACCAAGTCGCCTTAGTGTACTGATCATTACCTGAAAGTATCATCCAGTTTGGGTGAAAAAATGTTTGCTGAGATTTCTGGAGATTCGTAATTTTGGGAAACTTGGCAACCCCTTCCCATGAAAGTGTTTCTCTCCAGTCACTGCTTAGGGCTACATCAAGAGGAAACACAACGTAGAGATAGAACGTGAAACTACTTTGTTGTGTCAAGTTTCAAGAAGCTAGCACAAACCGTGTTGGATTTAGAGTTCCAAATACATCTATCAATATAGGAGAAAACAGAGTGAAACCTAAAAATCCAAACTGTTACTGGAAATGAACGCTTCAACATAGAAGAACGAAATTTGGGGAACCAAGTCGCCTTAGTGTACTGATCATTACCTGAAAGTATCATCCAGTTTGGGTGAAAAAATATTTGCTGAGATTTCTGGAGATTCGTAATTTTGGGAAACTTGGCATCCCCTTCCCATGAAAGTGTTTCTCGCCAGTCACTGCTTAGGGCTACATCAAGAGGAAACAAAACTTAGAGATAGAACGTGAAACTACTTTGTTGTGTCAAGTTTCAAGAAGCTAGCACAAACCGTGTTGGATTTAGAGTTCCAAATACATCTATCAATATAGAAGAAAACAGAGTGAAACCTAAAAATTCAAACTGTTACTGGAAATGAACGCTTCAACATAGAAGAACGAAATTTGGGGAACCAAGTCGCCTTAGTGTACTGATCATTACCTGAAAGTATCATCCAGTTTGGGTGAAAAAATATTTGCTGAGATTTCTGGAGATTCGTAATTTTTGGAAGCTTGGCAACCCCTTCCGATGAAAGTGTTTCTCACCAGTCACTGCTTAGGGCTACATCAAGAGGAAACAAAACGTAGAGATACAACGTGAAACTACTTTGTTGTGTCAAGTTTCAAGAAGCTAGCACAAACCGTGTTGGATTTAGAGTTCCAAATACATCTATCAATATAGGAGAAAACAGAGTGAAACCTAAAAAATCAAACTGTTACTGGAAATGAACGCTTCAACATAGAAGAACGAAATTTGGGGAACCAAGTCGCCTTAGTGTACTGATAATTACCTGCTAAGTATCATCCAGTTTGGGTGAAAAAATGTTTGCTGAGATTTCTGGAGATTCGTAATTTTGGGAAGCTTGGCAACGCCTTCCCATGAAAGTGTTTCTCGCCAGTCACTGCTTAGGGCTACATCAAGAGGAAACAAAACGTAGAGATAGAACGTGAAACTACTTTGTTGTGTCAAGTTTCAAGAAGCTAGCACAAACCGTGTTGGATTTAGAGTTCCAAATACATCTAACAATATAGGAGAAAACAGAGTGAAACCTAAAAATTCAAACTGTTACTGGAAATGAACGCTTCAACATAGAAGAACGAAATTTGGGGAACCAAGTCGCCTTAGTGTACTGATCATTACCTGAAAGTATCATCCATTTTGGGTGAAAAAATATTTGCTGAAATTTCTGGAGATTCGTAATTTTTGGAAGCTTGGCAACCCCTTCCGATGAAAGTGTTTCTCGCCAGTCACTGCTTAGGGCTACATCAAGAGGAAACAAAACGTAGAGATAGAACGTGAAACTACTTTGTTGTGTCAAGTTTCAAGAAGCTAGCACAAACCGTGTTGGATTTAGAGTTCCAAATACATCTATCAATATAGGAGAAAACAGAGTGAAACCTAAAAATTCAAACTGTTACTGGAAATGAACGCTTCAACATAGAAGAACGTAATTTGGGGAACCAAGCCGCCTTAGGGTACTGATCATTACCTGAAAGTATCATCCAGTTTGGGTGAAAAAATGTTTGCTGAGATTTCTGGAGATTCGTAATTTTGGGAAGCTTGGCAACCCCTTCCCATGAAAGTGTTTCTCGCCAGTCACTGCTTAGGGCTACATCAAGAGGAAACAAAACGTAGAGATAGAACGTGAAACTACTTTGTTGTGTCAAGTTTCAAGAAGCTAGCACAAACCGTGTTGGATTTAGAGTTCCAAATACATCTATCAATATAGGAGAAAACAGAGTGAAACCTAAAAATTCAAACTGTTACTGGAAATGAACGCTTCAACATAGAAGAACGAAATTTGGGGAACCAAGTCGCCTTAGTGTACTGATCATTACCTGAAAGTATCATCCAGTTTGGGTGAAAAAATGTTTGCTGAGATTTCTGGAGATTCGTAATTTTGGGAAGCTTGGCAACCCCTTCCCATGAAAGTGTTTCTCGCCAGTCACTGCTTAGGGCTACATCAAGAGGAAACAAAACGGAGAGATAGAACGTGAAACTACTTTGTTGTGTCAAGTTTCAAGAAGCTAGCACAAACCGTGTTGGATTTAGAGTTCCAAATACATCTATCAATATAGGAGAAAACAGAGTGAAACCTAAAAATTCAAACTGTTACTGGAAATGAACGCTTCAACATAGAAGAACGAAATTTGGGGAACCAAGTCGCCTTAGTGTACTGATCATTACCTGAAAGTATCATCCAGTTTGGGTGAAAAAATGTTTGCTGAGATTTCTGGAGATTCGTAATTTTGGGAAACTTGGCAACCCCTTCCCATGAAAGTGTTTCTCTCCAGTCACTGCTTAGGGCTACATCAAGAGGAAACACAATGTAGAGATAGAACGTGAAACTACTTTGTTGTGTCAAGTTTCAAGAAGCTAGCACAAACCGTGTTGGATTTAGAGTTCCAAATACATCTATCAATATAGGAGAAAACAGAGTGAAACCTAAAAATTCAAACTGTTACTGGAAATGAACGCTTCAACATAGAAGAACGAAATTTGGGGAACCAAGTCGCCTTAGTGTACGGATCATTACCTGAAAGTATCATCCAGTTTGGGTGAAAAAATGTTTGCTGAGATTTCTGGAGATTCGTAATTTTGGGAAACTTGGCAACCCCTTCCCATGAAATTGTTTTTCGCCAGTCACTGCTTAGGGCTACATCAAGAGGAAACAAAACGTAGAGATAGAACGTGAAACTACTTTGTTGTGTCAAGTTTCAAGAAGCTAGCACAAACCGTGTTGGATTTAGAGTTCCAAATACATCTATCAATATAGGAGAAAACAGAGTGAAACCTAAAAATTCAAACTGTTACTGGAAATGAACGCTTCAACATAGAAGAACGAAATTTGGGGAACCAAGTCGCCTTAGTGTACTGATCATTACCTGAAAGTATCATCCAGTTTGGGTGAAAAAATATTTGCTGAGATTTCTGGAGATTCGTAATTTTGGGAAGCTTGGCAACCCCTTCCCATGAAAGTGTTTCTCGCCAGTCACTGCTTAGGGCTACATCAAGAGGAAACAAAACGTAGAGATAGAACGTGAAACTACTTTGTTGTGTCAACTTTAAAGAAGCTAGCACAAACCGTGTTGGATTTAGAGTTCCAAATACATCTATCAATATAGGAGAAAACAGAGTGAAACCTAAAAATCCAAACTGTTACTGGAAATGAACGCTTCAACATAGAAGAACGAAATTTGGGGAACCAAGTCGCCTTAGTGTACTGATCATTACCTGAAAGTATCATCCAGTTTGGGTGAAAAAATATTTGCTGAGATTTCTGGAGATTCGTAATTTTGGGAAACTTGGCATCCCCTTCCCATGAAAGTGTTTCTCGCCAGTCACTGCTTAGGGCTACATCAAGAGGAAACAAAACGTAGAGATAGAACGTGAAACTACTTTGTTGTGTCAAGTTTCAAGAAGCTAGCACAAACCGTGTTGGATTTAGAGTTCCAAATACATCTATCAATATAGGAGAAAACAGAGTGAAACCTAAAAATTCAAACTGTTACTGGAAATGAACGCTTCAACATAGAAGAACGAAATTTGGGGAACCAAGTCGCCTTAGTGTACGGATCATTACCTGAAAGTATCATCCAGTTTGGGTGAAAAAATGTTTGCTGAAATTTCTGGAGATTCGTAATTTTGGGAAACTTGGCAACCCCTTCCCATGAAAGTGTTTTTCGCCAGTCACTGCTTAGGGCTACATCAAGAGGAAACAAAACGTAGAGATAGAACGTGAAACTACTTTGTTGTGTCAAGTTTCAAGAAGCTAGCACAAACCGTGTTGGATTTAGAGTTCCAAATACATCTATCAATATAGGAGAAAACAGAGTGAAACCTAAAAATTCAAACTGTTACTGGAAATGAACGCTTCAACATAGAAGAACGAAATTTGGGGAACCAAGTCGCCTTAGTGTACTGATCATTACCTGAAAGTATCATCCAGTTTGGGTGAAAAAATATTTGCTGAGATTTCTGGAGATTCGTAATTTTGGGAAGCTTGGCAACCCCTTCCCATGAAAGTGTTTCTCGCCAGTCACTGCTTAGGGCTACATCAAGAGGAAACAAAACGTAGAGATAGAACGTGAAACTACTTTGTTGTGTCAACTTTAAAGAAGCTAGCACAAACCGTGTTGGATTTAGAGTTCCAAATACATCTATCAATATAGGAGAAAACAGAGTGAAACCTAAAAATCCAAACTGTTACTGGAAATGAACGCTTCAACATAGAAGAACGAAATTTGGGGAACCAAGTCGCCTTAGTGTACTGATCATTACCTGAAAGTATCATCCAGTTTGGGTGAAAAAATATTTGCTGAGATTTCTGGAGATTCGTAATTTTGGGAAACTTGGCATCCCCTTCCCATGAAAGTGTTTCTCGCCAGTCACTGCTTAGGGCTACATCAAGAGGAAACAAAACTTAGAGATAGAACGTGAAACTACTTTGTTGTGTCAAGTTTCAAGAAGCTAGCACAAACCGTGTTGGATTTAGAGTTCCAAATACATCTATCAATATAGGAGAAAACAGAGTGAAACCTAAAAATTCAAACTGTTACTGGAAATGAACGCTTCAACATAGAAGAACGAAATTTGGGGAACCAAGTCGCCTTAGTGTACTGATCATTACCTGAAAGTATCATCCAGTTTGGGTGAAAAAATGTTTGCTGAGATTTCTGGAGATTCGTAATTTTGGGAAGCTTGGCAACCCCTTCCCATGAAAGTGTTTCTCGCCAGTCACTGCTTAGGGCTACATCAAGAGGAAACAAAACGTAGAGATAGAACGTGAAACTACTTTGTTGTGTCAAGTTTCAAGAAGCTAGCACAAACCGTGTTGGATTTAGAGTTCCAAATACATCTATCAATATAGGAGAAAACAGAGTGAAACCTAAAAATTCAAACTGTTACTGGAAATGAACGCTTCAACATAGAAGAACGAAATTTGGGGAACCAAGTCGCCTTAGTGTACTGATCATTACCTGAAAGTATCATCCAGTTTGGGTGAAAAAATGTTTGCTGAGATTTCTGGAGATTCGTAATTTTGGGAAGCTTGGCAACCCCTTCCCATGAAAGTGTTTCTCGCCAGTCACTGCTTAGGGCTACATCAAGAGGAAACAAAACGTAGAGATAGAACGTGAAACTACTTTGTTGTGTCAAGTTTCAAGAAGCTAGCACAAACCGTGTTGGATTTAGAGTTCCAAATACATCTATCAATATAGGAGAAAACAGAGTGAAACCTAAAAATTCAAACTGTTACTGGAAATGAACGCTTCAACATAGAAGAACGAAATTTGGGGAACCAAGTCGCCTTAGTGTACTGATCATTACCTGAAAGTATCATCCAGTTTGGGTGAAAAAATGTTTGCTGAGATTTCTGGAGATTCGTAATTTTGGGAAACTTGGCAACCCCTTCCCATGAAAGTGTTTCTCTCCAGTCACTGCTTAGGGCTACATCAAGAGGAAACACAACGTAGAGATAGAACGTGAAACTACTTTGTTGTGTCAAGTTTCAAGAAGCTAGCACAAACCGTGTTGGATTTAGAGTTCCAAATACATCTATCAATATAGGAGAAAACAGAGTGAAACCTAAAAATTCAAACTGTTAGTGGAAATGAACGCTTCAACATAGAAGAACGAAATTTGGGGAACCAAGTCGCCTTAGTGTACGGATCATTACCTGAAAGTATCATCCAGTTTGGGTGAAAAAATGTTTGCTGAGATTTCTGGAGATTCGTAATTTTGGGAAGCTTGGCAACCCCTTCCCATGAAAGTGTTTCTCGCCAGTCACTGCTTAGGGCTACATCAAGAGGAAACAAAACGGAGAGATAGAACGTGAAACTACTTTGTTGTGTCAAGTTTCAAGAAGCTAGCACAAACCGTGTTGGATTTAGAGTTCCAAATACATCTATCAATATAGGAGAAAACAGAGTGAAACCTAAAAATTCAAACTGTTACTGGAAATGAACGCTTCAACATAGAAGAACGAAATTTGGGGAACCAAGTCGCCTTAGTGTACTGATCATTACCTGAAAGTATCATCCAGTTTGGGTGAAAAAATATTTGCTGAGATTTCTGGAGATTCGTAATTTTGGGAAGCTTGGCAACCCCTTCAAATGAAAGTGTTTCTCGCCAGTCACTGCTTAGGGCTACATCAAGAGGAAACAAAACGTAGAGATAGAACGTGAAACTACTTTGTTGTGTCAACTTTAAAGAAGCTAGCACAAACCGTGTTGGATTTAGAGTTCCAAATACATCTATCAATATAGGAGAAAACAGAGTGAAACCTAAAAATCCAAACTGTTACTGGAAATGAACGCTTCAACATAGAAGAACGAAATTTGGGGAACCAAGTCGCCTTAGTGTACTGATCATTACCTGAAAGTATCATCCAGTTTGGGTGAAAAAATATTTGCTGAGATTTCTGGAGATTCGTAATTTTGGGAAACTTGGCATCCCCTTCCCATGAAAGTGTTTCTCGCCAGTCACTGCTTAGGGCTACATCAAGAGGAAACAAAACTTAGAGATAGAACGTGAAACTACTTTGTTGTGTCAAGTTTCAAGAAGCTAGCACAAACCGTGTTGGATTTAGAGTTCCAAATACATCTATCAATATAGGAGAAAACAGAGTGAAACCTAAAAATTCAAACTGTTACTGGAAATGAACGCTTCAACATAGAAGAACGAAATTTGGGGAACCAAGTCGCCTTAGTGTACTGATCATTACCTGAAAGTATCATCCAGTTTGGGTGAAAAAATATTTGCTGAGATTTCTGGAGATTCGTAATTTTTGAAAGCTTGGCAACCCCTTCCGATGAAAGTGTTTCTCACCAGTCACTGCTTAGGGCTACATCAAGAGGAAACAAAACGTAGAGATAGAACGTGAAACTACTTTGTTGTGTCAAGTTTCAAGAAGCTAGCACAAACCGTGTTGGATTTAGAGTTCCAAATACATCTATCAATATAGGAGAAAACAGAGTGAAACCTAAAAATTCAAACTGTTACTGGAAATGAACGCTTCAACATAGAAGAACGAAATTTGGGGAACCAAGTCGCCTTAGTGTACTGATCATTACCTGAAAGTATCATCCAGTTTGGGTGAAAAAATGTTTGCTGAGATTTCTGGAGATTCGTAATTTTGGGAAGCTTGGCAACCCCTTCCCATGAAAGTGTTTCTCGCCAGTCACTGCTTAGGGCTACATCAAGAGGAAAAAAAACGTAGAGATAGAACGTGAAACTACTTTGTTGTGTCAAGTTTCAAGAAGCTAGCACAAACCGTGTTGGATTTAGAGTTCCAAATACATCTATCAATATAGGAGAAAACAGAGTGAAACCTAAAAATTCAAACTGTTACTGGAAATGAACGCTTCAACATAGAAGAACGAAATTTGGGGAACCAAGTCGCCTTAGTGTACTGATCATTACCTGAAAGTATCATCCAGTTTGGGTGAAAAAATGTTTGCTGAGATTTCTGGAGATTCGTAATTTTGGGAAGCTTGGCAACCCCTTCCCATGAAAGTGTTTCTCGCCAGTCACTGCTTAGGGCTACATCAAGAGGAAACAAAACGTAGAGATAGAACGTGAAACTACTTTGTTGTGTCAAGTTTCAAGAAGCTAGCACAAACCGTGTTGGATTTAGAGTTCCAAATACATCTATCAATATAGGAGAAAACAGAGTGAAACCTAAAAATTCAAACTGTTACTGGAAATAAACGCTTCAACATAGAAGAACGAAATTTGGGGAACCAAGTCGCCTTAGTGTACTGATCATTACCTGAAAGTATCATCCAGTTTGGGTGAAAAAATGTTTGCTGAGATTTCTGGAGATTCGTAATTTTGGGAAACTTGGCAACCCCTTCCCATGAAAGTGTTTCTCTCCAGTCACTGCTTAGGGCTACATCAAGAGGAAACACAACGTAGAGATAGAACGTGAAACTACTTTGTTGTGTCAAGTTTCAAGAAGCTAGCACAAACCGTGTTGGATTTAGAGTTCCAAATACATCTATCAATATAGGAGAAAACAGAGTGAAACCTAAAAATTCAAACTGTTAGTGGAAATGAACGCTTCAACATAGAAGAACGAAATTTGGGGAACCAAGTCGCCTTAGTGTACGGATCATTACCTGAAAGTATCATCCAGTTTGGGTGAAAAAATGTTTGCTGAGATTTCTGGAGATTCGTAATTTTGGGAAGCTTGGCAACCCCTTCCCATGAAAGTGTTTCTCGCCAGTCACTGCTTAGGGCTACATCAAGAGGAAAAAAAACGTAGAGATAGAACGTGAAACTACTTTGTTGTGTCAAGTTTCAAGAAGCTAGCACAAACCGTGTTGGATTTAGAGTTCCAAATACATCTATCAATATAGGAGAAAACAGAGTGAAACCTAAAAATTCAAACTGTTACTGGAAATGAACGCTTCAACATAGAAGAACGAAATTTGGGGAACCAAGTCGCCTTAGTGTACTGATCATTACCTGAAAGTATCATCCAGTTTGGGTGAAAAAATGTTTGCTGAGATTTCTGGAGATTCGTAATTTTGGGAAACTTGGCAACCCCTTCCCATGAAAGTGTTTCTCTCCAGTCACTGCTTAGGGCTACATCAAGAGGAAACAAAACGTAGAGATAGAACGTGAAACTACTTTGTTGTGTCAACTTTAAAGAAGCTAGCACAAACCGTGTTGGATTTAGAGTTCCAAATACATCTATCAATATAGGAGAAAACAGAGTGAAACCTAAAAATTCAAACTGTTACTGGAAATGAACGCTTCAACATAGAAGAACGAAATTTGGGGAACCAAGTCGCCTTAGTGTACTGATCATTACCTGAAAGTATCATCCAGTTTGGGTGAAAAAATATTTGCTGAGATTTCTGGAGATTCGTAATTTTGGGAAGCTTGGCAACCCCTTCCCATGAAAGTGTTTCTCACCAGTCACTGCTTAGGGCTACATCAAGAGGAAACAAAACGTAGAGATAGAACGTGAAACTACTTTGTTGTGTCAACTTTAAAGAAGCTAGCACAAACCGTGTTGGATTTAGAGTTCCAAATACATCTATCAATATAGGAGAAAACAGAGTGAAACCTAAAAATCCAAACTGTTACTGGAAATGAACGCTTCAACATAGAAGAACGAAATTTGGGGAACCAAGTCGCCTTAGTGTACTGATCATTACCTGAAAGTATCATCCAGTTTGGGTGAAAAAATATTTGCTGAGATTTCTGGAGATTCGTAATTTTGGGAAACTTGGCATCCCCTTCCCATGAAAGTGTTTCTCGCCAGTCACTGCTTAGGGCTACATCAAGAGGAAACAAAACTTAGAGATAGAACGTGAAACTACTTTGTTGTGTCAAGTTTCAAGAAGCTAGCACAAACCGTGTTGGATTTAGAGTTCCAAATACATCTATCAATATAGGAGAAAACAGAGTGAAACCTAAAAATTCAAACTGTTACTGGAAATGAACGCTTCAACATAGAAGAACGAAATTTGGGGAACCAAGTCGCCTTAGTGTACTGATCATTACCTGAAAGTATCATCCAGTTTGGGTGAAAAAATATTTGCTGAGATTTCTGGAGATTCGTAATTTTGGGAAGCTTGGCAACCCCTTCCCATGAAAGTGTTTCTCACCAGTCACTGCTTAGGGCTACATCAAGAGGAAACAAAACGTAGAGATAGAACGTGAAACTACTTTGTTGTGTCAAGTTTCAAGAAGCTAGCACAAACCGTGTTGGATTTAGAGTTCCAAATACATCTATCAATATAGGAGAAAACAGAGTGAAACCTAAAAATTCAAACTGTTACTGGAAATGAACGCTTCAACATAGAAGAACGAAATTTGGGGAACCAAGTCGCCTTAGTGTACTGATCATTACCTGAAAGTATCATCCAGTTTGGGTGAAAAAATGTTTGCTGAGATTTCTGGAGATTCGTAATTTTGGGAAGCTTGGCAACCCCTTCCCATGAAAGTGTTTCTCGCCAGTCACTGCTTAGGGCTACATCAAGAGGAAAAAAAACGTAGAGATAGAACGTGAAACTACTTTGTTGTGTCAAGTTTCAAGAAGCTAGCACAAACCGTGTTGGATTTAGAGTTCCAAATACATCTATCAATATAGGAGAAAACAGAGTGAAACCTAAAAATTCAAACTGTTACTGGAAATGAACGCTTCAACATAGAAGAACGAAATTTGGGGAACCAAGTCGCCTTAGTGTACTGATCATTACCTGAAAGTATCATCCAGTTTGGGTGAAAAAATGTTTGCTGAGATTTCTGGAGATTCGTAATTTTGGGAAGCTTGGCAACCCCTTCCCATGAAAGTGTTTCTCGCCAGTCACTGCTTAGGGCTACATCAAGAGGAAACAAAACGTAGAGATAGAACGTGAAACTACTTTGTTGTGTCAAGTTTCAAGAAGCTAGCACAAACCGTGTTGGATTTAGAGTTCCAAATACATCTATCAATATAGGAGAAAACAGAGTGAAACCTAAAAATTCAAACTGTTACTGGAAATGAACGCTTCAACATAGAAGAACGAAATTTGGGGAACCAAGTCGCCTTAGTGTACTGATCATTACCTGAAAGTATCATCCAGTTTGGGTGAAAAAATATTTGCTGAGATTTCTGGATATTCGTAATTTTGGGAAGCTTGGCAACCCCTTCCCATGAAAGTGTTTCTCGCCAGTCACTGCTTAGGGCTACATCAAGAGGAAACAAAACGTAGAGATAGAACGTGAAACTACTTTGTTGTGTCAAGTTTCAAGAAGCTAGCACAAACCGTGTTGGATTTAGAGTTCCAAATACATCTATCAATATAGGAGAAAACAGAGTGAAACCTAAAAATTCAAACTGTTACTGGAAATGAACGCTTCAACATAGAAGAACGAAATTTGGGGAACCAAGTCGCCTTAGTGTACTGATCATTACCTGAAAGTATCATCCAGTTTGGGTGAAAAAATGTTTGCTGAGATTTCTGGAGATTCGTAATTTTGGGAAGCTTGGCAACCCCTTCCCATGAAAGTGTTTCTCGCCAGTCACTGCTTAGGGCTACATCAAGAGGAAACAAAACGTAGAGATAGAACGTGAAACTACTTTGTTGTGTCAAGTTTCAAGAAGCTAGCACAAACCGTGTTGGATTTAGAGTTCCAAATACATCTATCAATATAGGAGAAAACAGAGTGAAACCTAAAAATTCAAACTGTTACTGGAAATGAACGCTTCAACATAGAAGAACGAAATTTGGGGAACCAAGTCGCCTTAGTGTACTGATCATTACCTGAAAGTATCATCCAGTTTGGGTGAAAAAATGTTTGCTGAGATTTCTGGAGATTCGTAATTTTGGGAAGCTTGGCAACCCCTTCCCATGAAAGTGTTTCTCGCCAGTCACTGCTTAGGGCTACATCAAGAGGAAACAAAACGTAGAGATAGAACGTGAAACTACTTTGTTGTGTCAACTTTAAAGAAGCTAGCACAAACCGTGTTGGATTTAGAGTTCCAAATACATCTATCAATATAGGAGAAAACAGAGTGAAACCTAAAAATTCAAACTGTTACTGGAAATGAACGCTTCAACATAGAAGAACGAAATTTGGGGAACCAAGTCGCCTTAGTGTACTGATCATTACCTGAAAGTATCATCCAGTTTGGGTGAAAAAATATTTGCTGAGATTTCTGGAGATTCGTAATTTTGGGAAGCTTGGCAACCCCTTCCCATGAAAGTGTTTCTCGCCAGTCACTGCTTAGGGCTACATCAAGAGGAAACAAAACGTAGAGATAGAACGTGAAACTACTTTGTTGTGTCAAGTTTCAAGAAGCTAGCACAAACCGTGTTGGATTTAGAGTTCCAAATACATCTATCAATATAGGAGAAAACAGAGTGAAACCTAAAAATTCAAACTGTTACTGGAAATGAACGCTTCAACATAGAAGAACGAAATTTGGGGAACCAAGTCGCCTTAGTGTACTGATCATTACCTGAAAGTATCATCCAGTTTGGGTGAAAAAATGTTTGCTGAGATTTCTGGAGATTCGTAATTTTGGGAAGCTTGGCAACCCCTTCCCATGAAAGTGTTTCTCGCCAGTCACTGCTTAGGGCTACATCAAGAGGAAACAAAACGTAGAGATAGAACGTGAAACTACTTTGTTGTGTCAAGTTTCAAGAAGCTAGCACAAACCGTGTTGGATTTAGAGTTCCAAATACATCTATCAATATAGGAGAAAACAGAGTGAAACCTAAAAATTCAAACTGTTACTGGAAATGAACGCTTCAACATAGAAGAACGAAATTTGGGGAACCAAGTCGCCTTAGTGTACTGATCATTACCTGAAAGTATCATCCAGTTTGGGTGAAAAAATGTTTGCTGAGATTTCTGGAGATTCGTAATTTTGGGAAGCTTGGCAACCCCTTCCCATGAAAGTGTTTCTCGCCAGTCACTGCTTAGGGCTACATCAAGAGGAAACAAAACGTAGAGATAGAACGTGAAACTACTTTGTTGTGTCAAGTTTCAAGAAGCTAGCACAAACCGTGTTGGATTTAGAGTTCCAAATACATCTATCAATATAGGAGAAAACAGAGTGAAACCTAAAAATTCAAACTGTTACTGGAAATGAACGCTTCAACATAGAAGAACGAAATTTGGGGAACCAAGTCGCCTTAGTGTACGGATCATTACCTGAAAGTATCATCCAGTTTGGGTGAAAAAATGTTTGCTGAGATTTCTGGAGATTCGTAATTTTGGGAAACTTGGCAACCCCTTCCCATGAAAGTGTTTTTCGCCAGTCACTGCTTAGGGCTACATCAAGAGGAAACAAAACGTAGAGATAGAACGTGAAACTACTTTGTTGTGTCAAGTTTCAAGAAGCTAGCACAAACCGTGTTGGATTTAGAGTTCCAAATACATCTATCAATATAGGAGAAAACAGAGTGAAACCTAAAAATTCAAACTGTTACTGGAAATGAACGCTTCAACATAGAAGAACGAAATTTGGGGAACCAAGTCGCCTTAGTGTACTGATCATTACCTGAAAGTATCATCCAGTTTGGGTGAAAAAATATTTGCTGAGATTTCTGGAGATTCGTAATTTTGGGAAGCTTGGCAACCCCTTCCCATGAAAGTGTTTCTCGCCAGTCACTGCTTAGGGCTACATCAAGAGGAAACAAAACGTAGAGATAGAACGTGAAACTACTTTGTTGTGTCAAGTTTCAAGAAGCTAGCACAAACCGTGTTGGATTTAGAGTTCCAAATACATCTATCAATATAGGAGAAAACAGAGTGAAACCTAAAAATCCAAACTGTTACTGGAAATGAACGCTTCAACATAGAAGAACGAAATTTGGGGAACCAAGTCGCCTTAGTGTACTGATCATTACCTGAAAGTATCATCCAGTTTGGGTGAAAAAATATTTGCTGAGATTTCTGGAGATTCGTAATTTTGGGAAACTTGGCATCCCCTTCCCATGAAAGTGTTTCTCGCCAGTCACTGCTTAGGGCTACATCAAGAGGAAACAAAACTTAGAGATAGAACGTGAAACTACTTTGTTGTGTCAAGTTTCAAGAAGCTAGCACAAACCGTGTTGGATTTAGAGTTCCAAATACATCTATCAATATAGGAGAAAACAGAGTGAAACCTAAAAATTCAAACTGTTACTGGAAATGAACGCTTCAACATAGAAGAACGAAATTTGGGGAACCAAGTCGCCTTAGTGTACTGATCATTACCTGAAAGTATCATCCAGTTTGGGTGAAAAAATGTTTGCTGAGATTTCTGGAGATTCGTAATTTTGGGAAACTTGGCAACCCCTTCCCATGAAAGTGTTTCTCTCCAGTCACTGCTTAGGGCTACATCAAGAGGAAACACAACGTAGAGATAGAACGTGAAACTACTTTGTTGTGTCAAGTTTCAAGAAGCTAGCACAAACCGTGTTGGATTTAGAGTTCCAAATACATCTATCAATATAGGAGAAAACAGAGTGAAACCTAAAAATTCAAACTGTTACTGGAAATGAACGCTTCAACATAGAAGAACGAAATTTGGGGAACCAAGTCGCCTTAGTGTACGGATCATTACCTGAAAGTATCATCCAGTTTGGGTGAAAAAATGTTTGCTGAGATTTCTGGAGATTCGTAATTTTGGGAAACTTGGCAACCCCTTCCCATGAAAGTGTTTCTCGCCAGTCACTGCTTAGGGCTACATCAAGAGGAAACAAAACGTAGAGATAGAACGTGAAACTACTTTGTTGTGTCAAGTTTCAAGAAGCTAGCACAAACCGTGTTGGATTTAGAGTTCCAAATACATCTATCAATATAGGAGAAAACAGAGTGAAACCTAAAAATTCAAACTGTTACTGGAAATGAACGCTTCAACATAGAAGAACGAAATTTGGGGAACCAAGTCGCCTTAGTGTACTGATCATTACCTGAAAGTATCATCCAGTTTGGGTGAAAAAATGTTTGCTGAGATTTCTGGAGATTCGTAATTTTGGGAAGCTTGGCAACCCCTTCCCATGAAAGTGTTTCTCGCCAGTCACTGCTTAGGGCTACATCAAGAGGAAACAAAACGTAGAGATAGAACGTGAAACTACTTTGTTGTGTCAAGTTTCAAGAAGCTAGCACAAACCGTGTTGGATTTAGAGTTCCAAATACATCTATCAATATAGGAGAAAACAGAGTGAAACCTAAAAATTCAAACTGTTACTGGAAATGAACGCTTCAACATAGAAGAACGAAATTTGGGGAACCAAGTCGCCTTAGTGTACTGATCATTACCTGAAAGTATCATCCAGTTTGGGTGAAAAAATGTTTGCTGAGATTTCTGGAGATTCGTAATTTTGGGAAGCTTGGCAACCCCTTCCCATGAAAGTGTTTCTCGCCAGTCACTGCTTAGGGCTACATCAAGAGGAAACAAAACGGAGAGATAGAACGTGAAACTACTTTGTTGTGTCAAGTTTCAAGAAGCTAGCACAAACCGTGTTGGATTTAGAGTTCCAAATACATCTATCAATATAGGAGAAAACAGAGTGAAACCTAAAAATTCAAACTGTTACTGGAAATGAACGCTTCAACATAGAAGAACGAAATTTGGGGAACCAAGTCGCCTTAGTGTACTGATCATTACCTGAAAGTATCATCCAGTTTGGGTGAAAAAATATTTGCTGAGATTTCTGGAGATTCGTAATTTTGGGAAGCTTGGCAACCCCTTCCCATGAAAGTGTTTCTCGCCAGTCACTGCTTAGGGCTACATCAAGAGGAAACAAAACGTAGAGATAGAACGTGAAACTACTTTGTTGTGTCAAGTTTCAAGAAGCTAGCACAAACCGTGTTGGATTTAGAGTTCCAAATACATCTATCAATATAGGAGAAAACAGAGTGAAACCTAAAAATTCAAACTGTTACTGGAAATGAACGCTTCAACATAGAAGAACGAAATTTGGGGAACCAAGTCGGCTTAGTGTACTGATCATTACCTGAAAGTATCATCCAGTTTGGGTGAAAAAATGTTTGCTGAGATTTCTGGAGATTCGTAATTTTGGGAAACTTGGCAACCCCTTCCCATGAAAGTGTTTCTCTCCAGTCACTGCTTAGGGCTACATCAAGAGGAAACACAACGTAGAGATAGAACGTGAAACTACTTTGTTGTGTCAAGTTTCAAGAAGCTAGCACAAACCGTGTTGGATTTAGAGTTCCAAATACATCTATCAATATAGGAGAAAACAGAGTGAAACCTAAAAATTCAAACTGTTACTGGAAATGAACGCTTCAACATAGAAGAACGAAATTTGGGGAACCAAGTCGCCTTAGTGTACGGATCATTACCTGAAAGTATCATCCAGTTTGGGTGAAAAAATGTTTGCTGAGATTTCTGGAGATTCGTAATTTTGGGAAACTTGGCAACCCCTTCCCATGAAAGTGTTTCTCGCCAGTCACTGCTTAGGGCTACATCAAGAGGAAACAAAACGTAGAGATAGAACGTGAAACTACTTTGTTGTGTCAAGTTTCAAGAAGCTAGCACAAACCGTGTTGGATTTAGAGTTCCAAATACATCTATCAATATAGGAGAAAACAGAGTGAAACCTAAAAATTCAAACTGTTACTGGAAATGAACGCTTCAACATAGAAGAACGAAATTTGGGGAACCAAGTCGCCTTAGTGTACTGATCATTACCTGAAAGTATCATCCAGTTTGGGTGAAAAAATGTTTGCTGAGATTTCTGGAGATTCGTAATTTTGGGAAGCTTGGCAACCCCTTCCCATGAAAGTGTTTCTCGCCAGTCACTGCTTAGGGCTACATCAAGAGGAAACAAAACGTAGAGATAGAACGTGAAACTACTTTGTTGTGTCAAGTTTCAAGAAGCTAGCACAAACCGTGTTGGATTTAGAGTTCCAAATACATCTATCAATATAGGAGAAAACAGAGTGAAACCTAAAAATTCAAACTGTTACTGGAAATGAACGCTTCAACATAGAAGAACGAAATTTGGGGAACCAAGTCGCCTTAGTGTACTGATCATTACCTGAAAGTATCATCCAGTTTGGGTGAAAAAATGTTTGCTGAGATTTCTGGAGATTCGTAATTTTGGGAAGCTTGGCAACCCCTTCCCATGAAAGTGTTTCTCGCCAGTCACTGCTTAGGGCTACATCAAGAGGAAACAAAACGGAGAGATAGAACGTGAAACTACTTTGTTGTGTCAAGTTTCAAGAAGCTAGCACAAACCGTGTTGGATTTAGAGTTCCAAATACATCTATCAATATAGGAGAAAACAGAGTGAAACCTAAAAATTCAAACTGTTACTGGAAATGAACGCTTCAACATAGAAGAACGAAATTTGGGGAACCAAGTCGCCTTAGTGTACTGATCATTACCTGAAAGTATCATCCAGTTTGGGTGAAAAAATATTTGCTGAGATTTCTGGAGATTCGTAATTTTGGGAAGCTTGGCAACCCCTTCCCATGAAAGTGTTTCTCGCCAGTCACTGCTTAGGGCTACATCAAGAGGAAACAAAACGTAGAGATAGAACGTGAAACTACTTTGTTGTGTCAAGTTTCAAGAAGCTAGCACAAACCGTGTTGGATTTAGAGTTCCAAATACATCTATCAATATAGGAGAAAACAGAGTGAAACCTAAAAATCCAAACTGTTACTGGAAATGAACGCTTCAACATAGAAGAACGAAATTTGGGGAACCAAGTCGCCTTAGTGTACTGATCATTACCTGAAAGTATCATCCAGTTTGGGTGAAAAAATATTTGCTGAGATTTCTGGAGATTCGTAATTTTTGGAAGCTTGGCAACCCCTTCCGATGAAAGTGTTTCTCACCAGTCACTGCTTAGGGCTACATCAAGAGGAAACAAAACGTAGAGATACAACGTGAAACTACTTTGTTGTGTCAAGTTTCAAGAAGCTAGCACAAACCGTGTTGGATTTAGAGTTCCAAATACATCTATCAATATAGGAGAAAACAGAGTGAAACCTAAAAATTCAAACTGTTACTGGAAATGAACGCTTCAACATAGAAGAACGAAATTTGGGGAACCAAGTCGCCTTAGTGTACTGATCATTACCTGAAAGTATCATCCAGTTTGGGTGAAAAAATATTTGCTGAGATTTCTGGAGATTCGTAATTTTGGGAAACTTGGCATCCCCTTCCCATGAAAGTGTTTCTCGCCAGTCACTGCTTAGGGCTACATCAAGAGGAAACAAAACATAGAGATAGAACTTGAAACTACTTTGTTGTGTGAAGTTTCAAGAAGCTAGCACAAACCGTGTTGGATTTAGAGTTCCAAATACATCTATCAATATAGGAGAAAACAGAGTGAAACCTAAAAATTCAAACTGTTACTGGAAATGAACGCTTCAACATAGAAGAACGAAATTTGGGGAACCAAGTCGCCTTAGTGTACTGATCATTACCTGAAAGTATCATCCAGTTTGGGTGAAAAAATGTTTGCTGAGATTTCTGGAGATTCGTAATTTTGGGAAACTTGGCAACCCCTTCCCATGAAAGTGTTTCTCTCCAGTCACTGCTTAGGGCTACATCAAGAGGAAACACAACGTAGAGATAGAACGTGAAACTACTTTGTTGTGTCAAGTTTCAAGAAGCTAGCACAAACCGTGTTGGATTTAGAGTTCCAAATACATCTATCAATATAGGAGAAAACAGAGTGAAACCTAAAAATTCAAACTGTTACTGGAAATGAACGCTTCAACATAGAAGAACGAAATTTGGGGAACCAAGTCGCCTTAGTGTACTGATCATTACCTGAAAGTATCATCCAGTTTGGGTGAAAAAATGTTTGCTGAGATTTCTGGAGATTCGTAATTTTGGGAAGCTTGGCAACCCCTTCCCATGAAAGTGTTTCTCGCCAGTCACTGCTTAGGGCTACATCAAGAGGAAACAAAACGTAGAGATAGAACGTGAAACTACTTTGTTGTGTCAAGTTTCAAGAAGCTAGCACAAACCGTGTTGGATTTAGAGTTCCAAATACATCTATCAATATAGGAGAAAACAGAGTGAAACCTAAAAATTCAAACTGTTACTGGAAATGAACGCTTCAACATAGAAGAACGAAATTTGGGGAACCAAGTCGCCTTAGTGTACTGATCATTACCTGAAAGTATCATCCAGTTTGGGTGAAAAAATGTTTGCTGAGATTTCTGGAGATTCGTAATTTTGGGAAACTTGGCAACCCCTTCCCATGAAAGTGTTTCTCGCCAGTCACTGCTTAGGGCTACATCAAGAGGAAACAAAACGTAGAGATAGAACGTGAAACTACTTTGTTGTGTGAAGTTTCAAGAAGCTAGCACAAACCGTGTTGGATTTAGAGTTCCAAATACATCTATCAATATAGGAGAAAACAGAGTGAAACCTAAAAATTCAAACTGTTACTGGAAATGAACGCTTCAACATAGAAGAACGAAATTTGGGGAACCAAGTCGCCTTAGTGTACTGATCATTACCTGAAAGTATCATCCAGTTTGGGTGAAAAAATATTTGCTGAGATTTCTGGAGATTCGTAATTTTGGGAAACTTGGCATCCCCTTCCCATGAAAGTGTTTCTCGCCAGTCACTGCTTAGGGCTACATCAAGAGGAAAGAAAACTTAGAGATAGAAGGTGAAACTACTTTGTTGTGTGAAGTTTCAAGAAGCTAGCACAAACCGTGTTGGATTTAGAGTTCCAAATACATCTATCAATATAGGAAAAAACAGAGTGAAACCTAAAAATTCAAACTGTTACTGGAAATGAACGCTTCAACATAGAAGAACGAAATTTGGGGAACCAAGTCGCCTTAGTGTACTGATCATTACCTGAAAGTATCATCCAGTTTGGGTGAAAAAATGTTTGCTGAGATTTCTGGAGATTCGTAATTTTGGGAAGCTTGGCAACCCCTTCCCATGAAAGTGTTTCTCGCCAGTCACTGCTTAGGGCTACATCAAGAGGAAACAAAACGGAGAGATAGAACGTGAAACTACTTTGTTGTGTCAAGTTTCAAGAAGCTAGCACAAACCGTGTTGGATTTAGAGTTCCAAATACATCTATCAATATAGGAGAAAACAGAGTGAAACCTAAAAATTCAAACTGTTACTGGAAATGAACGCTTCAACATAGAAGAACGAAATTTGGGGAACCAAGTCGCCTTAGTGTACTGATCATTACCTGAAAGTATCATCCAGTTTGGGTGAAAAAATGTTTGCTGAGATTTCTGGAGATTCGTAATTTTGGGAAACTTGGCAACCCCTTCCCATGAAAGTGTTTCTCTCCAGTCACTGCTTAGGGCTACATCAAGAGGAAACACAATGTAGAGATAGAACGTGAAACTACTTTGTTGTGTCAAGTTTCAAGAAGCTAGCACAAACCGTGTTGGATTTAGAGTTC
This sequence comes from Spermophilus citellus, assembly GCF_964194105.1. NCBI lineage: Eukaryota > Metazoa > Chordata > Mammalia > Rodentia > Sciuridae > Spermophilus > Spermophilus citellus. Next base: position 99,571,964 of record NC_138183.1, on the reverse strand, counting down.
CAAATACATCTATCAATATAGGAGAAAACAGAGTGAAACCTAAAAATTCAAACTGTTACTGGAAATGAACGCTTCAACATAGAAGAACGAAATTTGGGGAACCAAGTCGCCTTAGTGTACTGATCATTACCTGAAAGTATCATCCAGTTTGGGTGAAAAAATATTTGCTGAGATTTCTGGAGATTCGTAATTTTGGGAAGCTTGGCAACCCCTTCCCATGAAAGTGTTTCTCGCCAGTCACTGCTTAGGGCTACATCAAGAGGAAACAAAACGTAGAGATAGAACGTGAAACTACTTTGTTGTGTCAAGTTTCAAGAAGCTAGCACAAACCGTGTTGGATTTAGAGTTCCAAATACATCTATCAATATAGGAGAAAACAGAGTGAAACCTAAAAATCCAAACTGTTACTGGAAATGAACGCTTCAACATAGAAGAACGAAATTTGGGGAACCAAGTCGCCTTAGTGTACTGATCATTACCTGAAAGTATCATCCAGTTTGGGTGAAAAAATATTTGCTGAGATTTCTGGAGATTCGTAATTTTTGGAAGCTTGGCAACCCCTTCCGATGAAAGTGTTTCTCACCAGTCACTGCTTAGGGCTACATCAAGAGGAAACAAAACTTAGAGATACAACGTGAAACTACTTTGTTGTGTCAAGTTTCAAGAAGCTAGCACAAACCGTGTTGGATTTAGAGTTCCAAATACATCTATCAATATAGGAGAAAACAGAGTGAAACCTAAAAATTCAAACTGTTACTGGAAATGAACGCTTCAACATAGAAGAACGAAATTTGGGGAACCAAGTCGCCTTAGTGTACTGATCATTACCTGAAAGTATCATCCAGTTTGGGTGAAAAAATATTTGCTGAGATTTCTGGAGATTCGTAATTTTGGGAAACTTGGCATCCCCTTCCCATGAAAGTGTTTCTCGCCAGTCACTGCTTAGGGCTACATCAAGAGGAAACAAAACATAGAGATAGAACTTGAAACTACTTTGTTGTGTGAAGTTTCAAGAAGCTAGCACAAACCGTGTTGGATTTAGAGTTCCAAATACATCTATCAATATAGGAGAAAACAGAGTGAAACCTAAAAATTCAAACTGTTACTGGAAATGAACGCTTCAACATAGAAGAACGAAATTTGGGGAACCAAGTCGCCTTAGTGTACTGATCATTACCTGAAAGTATCATCCAGTTTGGGTGAAAAAATGTTTGCTGAGATTTCTGGAGATTCGTAATTTTGGGAAACTTGGCAACCCCTTCCCATGAAAGTGTTTCTCTCCAGTCACTGCTTAGGGCTACATCAAGAGGAAACACAACGTAGAGATAGAACGTGAAACTACTTTGTTGTGTCAAGTTTCAAGAAGCTAGCACAAACCGTGTTGGATTTAGAGTTCCAAATACATCTATCAATATAGGAGAAAACAGAGTGAAACCTAAAAATTCAAACTGTTACTGGAAATGAACGCTTCAACATAGAAGAACGAAATTTGGGGAACCAAGTCGCCTTAGTGTACTGATCATTACCTGAAAGTATCATCCAGTTTGGGTGAAAAAATGTTTGCTGAGATTTCTGGAGATTCGTAATTTTGGGAAGCTTGGCAACCCCTTCCCATGAAAGTGTTTCTCGCCAGTCACTGCTTAGGGCTACATCAAGAGGAAACAAAACGTAGAGATAGAACGTGAAACTACTTTGTTGTGTCAAGTTTCAAGAAGCTAGCACAAACCGTGTTGGATTTAGAGTTCCAAATACATCTATCAATATAGGAGAAAACAGAGTGAAACCTAAAAATTCAAACTGTTACTGGAAATGAACGCTTCAACATAGAAGAACGAAATTTGGGGAACCAAGTCGCCTTAGTGTACTGATCATTACCTGAAAGTATCATCCAGTTTGGGTGAAAAAATGTTTGCTGAGATTTCTGGAGATTCGTAATTTTGGGAAACTTGGCAACCCCTTCCCATGAAAGTGTTTCTCGCCAGTCACTGCTTAGGGCTACATCAAGAGGAAACAAAACTTAGAGATACAACGTGAAACTACTTTGTTGTGTCAAGTTTCAAGAAGCTAGCACAAACCGTGTTGGATTTAGAGTTCCAAATACATCTATCAATATAGGAGAAAACAGAGTGAAACCTAAAAATTCAAACTGTTACTGGAAATGAACGCTTCAACATAGAAGAACGAAATTTGGGGAACCAAGTCGCCTTAGTGTACTGATCATTACCTGAAAGTATCATCCAGTTTGGGTGAAAAAATATTTGCTGAGATTTCTGGAGATTCGTAATTTTGGGAAACTTGGCATCCCCTTCCCATGAAAGTGTTTCTCGCCAGTCACTGCTTAGGGCTACATCAAGAGGAAACAAAACATAGAGATAGAACTTGAAACTACTTTGTTGTGTGAAGTTTCAAGAAGCTAGCACAAACCGTGTTGGATTTAGAGTTCCAAATACATCTATCAATATAGGAGAAAACAGAGTGAAACCTAAAAATTCAAACTGTTACTGGAAATGAACGCTTCAACATAGAAGAACGAAATTTGGGGAACCAAGTCGCCTTAGTGTACTGATCATTACCTGAAAGTATCATCCAGTTTGGGTGAAAAAATGTTTGCTGAGATTTCTGGAGATTCGTAATTTTGGGAAACTTGGCAACCCCTTCCCATGAAAGTGTTTCTCTCCAGTCACTGCTTAGGGCTACATCAAGAGGAAACACAACGTAGAGATAGAACGTGAAACTACTTTGTTGTGTCAAGTTTCAAGAAGCTAGCACAAACCGTGTTGGATTTAGAGTTCCAAATACATCTATCAATATAGGAGAAAACAGAGTGAAACCTAAAAATTCAAACTGTTACTGGAAATGAACGCTTCAACATAGAAGAACGAAATTTGGGGAACCAAGTCGCCTTAGTGTACTGATCATTACCTGAAAGTATCATCCAGTTTGGGTGAAAAAATGTTTGCTGAGATTTCTGGAGATTCGTAATTTTGGGAAGCTTGGCAACCCCTTCCCATGAAAGTGTTTCTCGCCAGTCACTGCTTAGGGCTACATCAAGAGGAAACAAAACTTAGAGATAGAACGTGAAACTACTTTGTTGTGTCAAGTTTCAAGAAGCTAGCACAAACCGTGTTGGATTTAGAGTTCCAAATACATCTATCAATATAGGAGAAAACAGAGTGAAACCTAAAAATTCAAACTGTTACTGGAAATGAACGCTTCAACATAGAAGAACGAAATTTGGGGAACCAAGTCGCCTTAGTGTACTGATCATTACCTGAAAGTATCATCCAGTTTGGGTGAAAAAATGTTTGCTGAGATTTCTGGAGATTCGTAATTTTGGGAAACTTGGCAACCCCTTCCCATGAAAGTGTTTCTCGCCAGTCACTGCTTAGGGCTACATCAAGAGGAAACAAAACGTAGAGATAGAACGTGAAACTACTTTGTTGTGTGAAGTTTCAAGAAGCTAGCACAAACCGTGTTGGATTTAGAGTTCCAAATACATCTATCAATATAGGAGAAAACAGAGTGAAACCTAAAAATTCAAACTGTTACTGGAAATGAACGCTTCAACATAGAAGAACGAAATTTGGGGAACCAAGTCGCCTTAGTGTACTGATCATTACCTGAAAGTATCATCCAGTTTGGGTGAAAAAATATTTGCTGAGATTTCTGGAGATTCGTAATTTTGGGAAACTTGGCATCCCCTTCCCATGAAAGTGTTTCTCGCCAGTCACTGCTTAGGGCTACATCAAGAGGAAAGAAAACTTAGAGATAGAAGGTGAAACTACTTTGTTGTGTGAAGTTTCAAGAAGCTAGCACAAACCGTGTTGGATTTAGAGTTCCAAATACATCTATCAATATAGGAGAAAACAGAGTGAAACCTAAAAATTCAAACTGTTACTGGAAATGAACGCTTCAACATAGAAGAACGAAATTTGGGGAACCAAGTCGCCTTAGTGTACTGATCATTACCTGAAAGTATCATCCAGTTTGGGTGAAAAAATATTTGCTGAGATTTCTGGAGATTCGTAATTTTGGGAAACTTGGCATCCCCTTCCCATGAAAGTGTTTCTCGCCAGTCACTGCTTAGGGCTACATCAAGAGGAAACAAAACATAGAGATAGAACTTGAAACTACTTTGTTGTGTGAAGTTTCAAGAAGCTAGCACAAACCGTGTTGGATTTAGAGTTCCAAATACATCTATCAATATAGGAGAAAACAGAGTGAAACCTAAAAATTCAAACTGTTACTGGAAATGAACGCTTCAACATAGAAGAACGAAATTTGGGGAACCAAGTCGCCTTAGTGTACTGATCATTACCTGAAAGTATCATCCAGTTTGGGTGAAAAAATGTTTGCTGAGATTTCTGGAGATTCGTAATTTTGGGAAACTTGGCAACCCCTTCCCATGAAAGTGTTTCTCTCCAGTCACTGCTTAGGGCTACATCAAGAGGAAACACAACGTAGAGATAGAACGTGAAACTACTTTGTTGTGTCAAGTTTCAAGAAGCTAGCACAAACCGTGTTGGATTTAGAGTTCCAAATACATCTATCAATATAGGAGAAAACAGAGTGAAACCTAAAAATTCAAACTGTTACTGGAAATGAACGCTTCAACATAGAAGAACGAAATTTGGGGAACCAAGTCGCCTTAGTGTACTGATCATTACCTGAAAGTATCATCCAGTTTGGGTGAAAAAATGTTTGCTGAGATTTCTGGAGATTCGTAATTTTGGGAAGCTTGGCAACCCCTTCCCATGAAAGTGTTTCTCGCCAGTCACTGCTTAGGGCTACATCAAGAGGAAACAAAACGTAGAGATAGAACGTGAAACTACTTTGTTGTGTCAAGTTTCAAGAAGCTAGCACAAACCGTGTTGGATTTAGAGTTCCAAATACATCTATCAATATAGGAGAAAACAGAGTGAAACCTAAAAATTCAAACTGTTACTGGAAATGAACGCTTCAACATAGAAGAACGAAATTTGGGGAACCAAGTCGCCTTAGTGTACTGATCATTACCTGAAAGTATCATCCAGTTTGGGTGAAAAAATGTTTGCTGAGATTTCTGGAGATTCGTAATTTTGGGAAACTTGGCAACCCCTTCCCATGAAAGTGTTTCTCGCCAGTCACTGCTTAGGGCTACATCAAGAGGAAACAAAACGTAGAGATAGAACGTGAAACTACTTTGTTGTGTGAAGTTTCAAGAAGCTAGCACAAACCGTGTTGGATTTAGAGTTCCAAATACATCTATCAATATAGGAGAAAACAGAGTGAAACCTAAAAATTCAAACTGTTACTGGAAATGAACGCTTCAACATAGAAGAACGAAATTTGGGGAACCAAGTCGCCTTAGTGTACTGATCATTACCTGAAAGTATCATCCAGTTTGGGTGAAAAAATATTTGCTGAGATTTCTGGAGATTCGTAATTTTGGGAAACTTGGCATCCCCTTCCCATGAAAGTGTTTCTCGCCAGTCACTGCTTAGGGCTACATCAAGAGGAAAGAAAACTTAGAGATAGAAGGTGAAACTACTTTGTTGTGTGAAGTTTCAAGAAGCTAGCACAAACCGTGTTGGATTTAGAGTTCCAAATACATCTATCAATATAGGAAAAAACAGAGTGAAACCTAAAAATTCAAACTGTTACTGGAAATGAACGCTTCAACATAGAAGAACGAAATTTGGGGAACCAAGTCGCCTTAGTGTACTGATCATTACCTGAAAGTATCATCCAGTTTGGGTGAAAAAATGTTTGCTGAGATTTCTGGAGATTCGTAATTTTGGGAAGCTTGGCAACCCCTTCCCATGAAAGTGTTTCTCGCCAGTCACTGCTTAGGGCTACATCAAGAGGAAACAAAACGGAGAGATAGAACGTGAAACTACTTTGTTGTGTCAAGTTTCAAGAAGCTAGCACAAACCGTGTTGGATTTAGAGTTCCAAATACATCTATCAATATAGGAGAAAACAGAGTGAAACCTAAAAATTCAAACTGTTACTGGAAATGAACGCTTCAACATAGAAGAACGAAATTTGGGGAACCAAGTCGCCTTAGTGTACTGATCATTACCTGAAAGTATCATCCAGTTTGGGTGAAAAAATGTTTGCTGAGATTTCTGGAGATTCGTAATTTTGGGAAACTTGGCAACCCCTTCCCATGAAAGTGTTTCTCTCCAGTCACTGCTTAGGGCTACATCAAGAGGAAACACAATGTAGAGATAGAACGTGAAACTACTTTGTTGTGTCAAGTTTCAAGAAGCTAGCACAAACCGTGTTGGATTTAGAGTTCCAAATACATCTATCAATATAGGAGAAAACAGAGTGAAACCTAAAAATTCAAACTGTTACTGGAAATGAACGCTTCAACATAGAAGAACGAAATTTGGGGAACCAAGTCGCCTTAGTGTACGGATCATTACCTGAAAGTATCATCCAGTTTGGGTGAAAAAATATTTGCTGAGATTTCTGGAGATTCGTAATTTTGGGAAGCTTGGCAACCCCTTCCCATGAAAGTGTTTCTCGCCAGTCACTGCTTAGGGCTACATCAAGAGGAAACAAAACGTAGAGATAGAACGTGAAACTACTTTGTTGTGTCAACTTTAAAGAAGCTAGCACAAACCGTGTTGGATTTAGAGTTCCAAATACATCTATCAATATAGGAGAAAACAGAGTGAAACCTAAAAATCCAAACTGTTACTGGAAATGAACGCTTCAACATAGAAGAACGAAATTTGGGGAACCAAGTCGCCTTAGTGTACTGATCATTACCTGAAAGTATCATCCAGTTTGGGTGAAAAAATATTTGCTGAGATTTCTGGAGATTCGTAATTTTGGGAAACTTGGCATCCCCTTCCCATGAAAGTGTTTCTCGCCAGTCACTGCTTAGGGCTACATCAAGAGGAAACAAAACTTAGAGATAGAACGTGAAACTACTTTGTTGTGTCAAGTTTCAAGAAGCTAGCACAAACCGTGTTGGATTTAGAGTTCCAAATACATCTATCAATATAGGAGAAAACAGAGTGAAACCTAAAAATTCAAACTGTTACTGGAAATGAACGCTTCAACATAGAAGAACGAAATTTGGGGAACCAAGTCGCCTTAGTGTACGGATCATTACCTGAAAGTATCATCCAGTTTGGGTGAAAAAATGTTTGCTGAGATTTCTGGAGATTCGTAATTTTGGGAAACTTGGCAACCCCTTCCCATGAAAGTGTTTCTCGCCAGTCACTGCTTAGGGCTACATCAAGAGGAAACAAAACGTAGAGATAGAACGTGAAACTACTTTGTTGTGTCAACTTTAAAGAAGCTAGCACAAACCGTGTTGGATTTAGAGTTCCAAATACATCTATCAATATAGGAGAAAACAGAGTGAAACCTAAAAATCCAAACTGTTACTGGAAATGAACGCTTCAACATAGAAGAACGAAATTTGGGGAACCAAGTCGCCTTAGTGTACTGATCATTACCTGAAAGTATCATCCAGTTTGGGTGAAAAAATATTTGCTGAGATTTCTGGAGATTCGTAATTTTGGGAAACTTGGCATCCCCTTCCCATGAAAGTGTTTCTCGCCAGTCACTGCTTAGGGCTACATCAAGAGGAAACAAAACGTAGAGATAGAACGTGAAACTACTTTGTTGTGTCAAGTTTCAAGAAGCTAGCACAAACCGTGTTGGATTTAGAGTTCCAAATACATCTATCAATATAGGAGAAAACAGAGTGAAACCTAAAAATTCAAACTGTTACTGGAAATGAACGCTTCAACATAGAAGAACGAAATTTGGGGAACCAAGTCGCCTTAGTGTACTGATCATTACCTGAAAGTATCATCCAGTTTGGGTGAAAAAATATTTGCTGAGATTTCTGGAGATTCGTAATTTTGGGAAGCTTGGCAACCCCTTCCGATGAAAGTGTTTCTCACCAGTCACTGCTTAGGGCTACATCAAGAGGAAACAAAACGTAGAGATAGAACGTGAAACTACTTTGTTGTGTCAAGTTTCAAGAAGCTAGCACAAACCGTGTTGGATTTAGAGTTCCAAATACATCTATCAATATAGGAGAAAACAGAGTGAAACCTAAAAATTCAAACTGTTACTGGAAATGAACGCTTCAACATAGAAGAACGAAATTTGGGGAACCAAGTCGCCTTAGTGTACTGATCATTACCTGAAAGTATCATCCAGTTTGGGTGAAAAAATGTTTGCTGAGATTTCTGGAGATTCGTAATTTTGGGAAGCTTGGCAACCCCTTCCCATGAAAGTGTTTCTCGCCAGTCACTGCTTAGGGCTACATCAAGAGGAAAAAAAACGTAGAGATAGAACGTGAAACTACTTTGTTGTGTCAAGTTTCAAGAAGCTAGCACAAACCGTGTTGGATTTAGAGTTCCAAATACATCTATCAATATAGGAGAAAACAGAGTGAAACCTAAAAATTCAAACTGTTACTGGAAATGAACGCTTCAACATAGAAGAACGAAATTTGGGGAACCAAGTCGCCTTAGTGTACTGATCATTACCTGAAAGTATCATCCAGTTTGGGTGAAAAAATGTTTGCTGAGATTTCTGGAGATTCGTAATTTTGGGAAGCTTGGCAACCCCTTCCCATGAAAGTGTTTCTCGCCAGTCACTGCTTAGGGCTACATCAAGAGGAAACAAAACGTAGAGATAGAACGTGAAACTACTTTGTTGTGTCAAGTTTCAAGAAGCTAGCACAAACCGTGTTGGATTTAGAGTTCCAAATACATCTATCAATATAGGAGAAAACAGAGTGAAACCTAAAAATTCAAACTGTTACTGGAAATGAACGCTTCAACATAGAAGAACGAAATTTGGGGAACCAAGTCGCCTTAGTGTACTGATCATTACCTGAAAGTATCATCCAGTTTGGGTGAAAAAATATTTGCTGAGATTTCTGGAGATTCGTAATTTTGGGAAGCTTGGCAACCCCTTCCCATGAAAGTGTTTCTCGCCAGTCACTGCTTAGGGCTACATCAAGAGGAAACAAAACGGAGAGATAGAACGTGAAACTACTTTGTTGTGTCAAGTTTCAAGAAGCTAGCACAAACCGTGTTGGATTTAGAGTTCCAAATACATCTATCAATATAGGAGAAAACAGAGTGAAACCTAAAAATTCAAACTGTTACTGGAAATGAACGCTTCAACATAGAAGAACGAAATTTGGGGAACCAAGTCGCCTTAGTGTACTGATCATTACCTGAAAGTATCATCCAGTTTGGGTGAAAAAATATTTGCTGAGATTTCTGGAGATTCGTAATTTTGGGAAGCTTCGCAACCCCTTCAAATGAAAGTGTTTCTCGCCAGTCACTGCTTAGGGCTACATCAAGAGGAAACAAAACGGAGAGATAGAACGTGAAACTACTTTGTTGTGTCAACTTTAAAGAAGCTAGCACAAACCGTGTTGGATTTAGAGTTCCAAATACATCTATCAATATAGGAGAAAACAGAGTGAAACCTAAAAATCCAAACTGTTACTGGAAATGAACGCTTCAACATAGAAGAACGAAATTTGGGGAACCAAGTCGCCTTAGTGTACTGATCATTACCTGAAAGTATCATCCAGTTTGGGTGAAAAAATATTTGCTGAGATTTCTGGAGATTCGTAATTTTGGGAAACTTGGCATCCCCTTCCCATGAAAGTGTTTCTCGCCAGTCACTGCTTAGGGCTACATCAAGAGGAAACAAAACTTAGAGATAGAACGTGAAACTACTTTGTTGTGTCAAGTTTCAAGAAGCTAGCACAAACCGTGTTGGATTTAGAGTTCCAAATACATCTATCAATATAGGAGAAAACAGAGTGAAACCTAAAAATTCAAACTGTTACTGGAAATGAACGCTTCAACATAGAAGAACGAAATTTGGGGAACCAAGTCGCCTTAGTGTACTGATCATTACCTGAAAGTATCATCCAGTTTGGGTGAAAAAATGTTTGCTGAGATTTCTGGAGATTCGTAATTTTGGGAAGCTTGGCAACCCCTTCCCATGAAAGTGTTTCTCGCCAGTCACTGCTTAGGGCTACATCAAGAGGAAAGAAAACGTAGAGATAGAACGTGAAACTACTTTGTTGTGTCAAGTTTCAAGAAGCTAGCACAAACCGTGTTGGATTTAGAGTTCCAAATACATCTATCAATATAGGAGAAAACAGAGTGAAACCTAAAAATTCAAACTGTTACTGGAAATGAACGCTTCAACATAGAAGAACGAAATTTGGGGAACCAAGTCGCCTTAGTGTACTGATCATTACCTGAAAGTATCATCCAGTTTGGGTGAAAAAATGTTTGCTGAGATTTCTGGAGATTCGTAATTTTGGGAAGCTTGGCAACCCCTTCCCATGAAAGTGTTTCTCGCCAGTCACTGCTTAGGGCTACATCAAGAGGAAACAAAACGTAGAGATAGAACGTGAAACTACTTTGTTGTGTCAAGTTTCAAGAAGCTAGCACAAACCGTGTTGGATTTAGAGTTCCAAATACATCTATCAATATAGGAGAAAACAGAGTGAAACCTAAAAATTCAAACTGTTAGTGGAAATGAACGCTTCAACATAGAAGAACGAAATTTGGGGAACCAAGTCGCCTTAGTGTACGGATCATTACCTGAAAGTATCATCCAGTTTGGGTGAAAAAATGTTTGCTGAGATTTCTGGAGATTCGTAATTTTGGGAAGCTTGGCAACCCCTTCCCATGAAAGTGTTTCTCGCCAGTCACTGCTTAGGGCTACATCAAGAGGAAACACAACGTAGAGATAGAACGTGAAACTACTTTGTTGTGTCAAGTTTCAAGAAGCTAGCACAAACCGTGTTGGATTTAGAGTTCCAAATACATCTATCAATATAGGAGAAAACAGAGTGAAACCTAAAAATTCAAACTGTTAGTGGAAATGAACGCTTCAACATAGAAGAACGAAATTTGGGGAACCAAGTCGCCTTAGTGTACGGATCATTACCTGAAAGTATCATCCAGTTTGGGTGAAAAAATGTTTGCTGAGATTTCTGGAGATTCGTAATTTTGGGAAGCTTGGCAACCCCTTCCCATGAAAGTGTTTCTCGCCAGTCACTGCTTAGGGCTACATCAAGAGGAAACAAAACGGAGAGATAGAACGTGAAACTACTTTGTTGTGTCAAGTTTCAAGAAGCTAGCACAAACCGTGTTGGATTTAGAGTTCCAAATACATCTATCAATATAGGAGAAAACAGAGTGAAACCTAAAAATCCAAACTGTTACTGGAAATGAACGCTTCAACATAGAAGAACGAAATTTGGGGAACCAAGTCGCCTTAGTGTACTGATCATTACCTGAAAGTATCATCCAGTTTGGGTGAAAAAATATTTGCTGAGATTTCTGGAGATTCGTAATTTTGGGAAACTTGGCATCCCCTTCCCATGAAAGTGTTTCTCGCCAGTCACTGCTTAGGGCTACATCAAGAGGAAACAAAACTTAGAGATAGAACGTGAAACTACTTTGTTGTGTCAAGTTTCAAGAAGCTAGCACAAACCGTGTTGGATTTAGAGTTCCAAATACATCTATCAATATAGGAGAAAACAGAGTGAAACCTAAAAATTCAAACTGTTACTGGAAATGAACGCTTCAACATAGAAGAACGAAATTTGGGGAACCAAGTCGCCTTAGTGTACTGATCATTACCTGAAAGTATCATCCAGTTTGGGTGAAAAAATATTTGCTGAGATTTCTGGAGATTCGTAATTTTTGGAAGCTTGGCAACCCCTTCCGATGAAAGTGTTTCTCACCAGTCACTGCTTAGGGCTACATCAAGAGGAAACAAAACGTAGAGATAGAACGTGAAACTACTTTGTTGTGTCAAGTTTCAAGAAGCTAGCACAAACCGTGTTGGATTTAGAGTTCCAAATACATCTATCAATATAGGAGAAAAGAGAGTGAAACCTAAAAATTCAAACTGTTACTGGAAATGAACGCTTCAACATAGAAGAACGAAATTTGGGGAACCAAGTCGCCTTAGTGTACGGATCATTACCTGAAAGTATCATCCAGTTTGGGTGAAAAAATGTTTGCTGAGATTTCTGGAGATTCGTAATTTTGGGAAGCTTGGCAACCCCTTCCCATGAAAGTGTTTCTCGCCAGTCACTGCTTAGGGCTACATCAAGAGGAAAAAAAAACGTAGAGATAGAACGTGAAACTACTTTGTTGTGTCAAGTTTCAAGAAGCTAGCACAAACCGTGTTGGATTTAGAGTTCCAAATACATCTATCAATATAGGAGAAAACAGAGTGAAACCTAAAAATTCAAACTGTTACTGGAAATGAACGCTTCAACATAGAAGAACGAAATTTGGGGAACCAAGTCGCCTTAGTGTACTGATCATTACCTGAAAGTATCATCCAGTTTGGGTGAAAAAATGTTTGCTGAGATTTCTGGAGATTCGTAATTTTGGGAAGCTTGGCAACCCCTTCCCATGAAAGTGTTTCTCGCCAGTCACTGCTTAGGGCTACATCAAGAGGAAACAAAACGTAGAGATAGAACGTGAAACTACTTTGTTGTGTCAACTTTAAAGAAGCTAGCACAAACCGTGTTGGATTTAGAGTTCCAAATACATCTATCAATATAGGAGAAAACAGAGTGAAACCTAAAAATCCAAACTGTTACTGGAAATGAACGCTTCAACATAGAAGAACGAAATTTGGGGAACCAAGTCGCCTTAGTGTACTGATCATTACCTGAAAGTATCATCCAGTTTGGGTGAAAAAATATTTGCTGAGATTTCTGGAGATTCGTAATTTTGGGAAACTTGGCATCCCCTTCCCATGAAAGTGTTTCTCGCCAGTCACTGCTTAGGGCTACATCAAGAGGAAACAAAACTTAGAGATAGAACGTGAAACTACTTTGTTGTGTCAAGTTTCAAGAAGCTAGCACAAACCGTGTTGGATTTAGAGTTCCAAATACATCTATCAATATAGGAGAAAACAGAGTGAAACCTAAAAATTCAAACTGTTACTGGAAATGAACGCTTCAACATAGAAGAACGAAATTTGGGGAACCAAGTCGCCTTAGTGTACGGATCATTACCTGAACGTATCATCCAGTTTGGGTGAAAAAATATTTGCTGAGATTTCTGGAGATTCGTAATTTTTGAAAGCTTGGCAACCCCTTCCGATGAAAGTGTTTCTCACCAGTCACTGCTTAGGGCTACATCAAGAGGAAACAAAACGTAGAGATAGAACGTGAAACTACTTTGTTGTGTCAAGTTTCAAGAAGCTAGCACAAACCGTGTTGGATTTAGAGTTCCAAATACATCTATCAATATAGGAGAAAACAGAGTGAAACCTAAAAATTCAAACTGTTACTGGAAATGAACGCTTCAACATAGAAGAACGAAATTTGGGGAACCAAGTCGCCTTAGTGTACTGATCATTACCTGAAAGTATCATCCAGTTTGGGTGAAAAAATGTTTGCTGAGATTTCTGGAGATTCGTAATTTTGGGAAGCTTGGCAACCCCTTCCCATGAAAGTGTTTCTCGCCAGTCACTGCTTAGGGCTACATCAAGAGGAAACAAAACGTAGAGATAGAACGTGAAACTACTTTGTTGTGTCAACTTTAAAGAAGCTAGCACAAACCGTGTTGGATTTAGAGTTCCAAATACATCTATCAATATAGGAGAAAACAGAGTGAAACCTAAAAATCCAAACTGTTACTGGAAATGAACGCTTCAACATAGAAGAACGAAATTTGGGGAACCAAGTCGCCTTAGTGTACTGATCATTACCTGAAAGTATCATCCAGTTTGGGTGAAAAAATATTTGCTGAGATTTCTGGAGATTCGTAATTTTGGGAAACTTGGCATCCCCTTCCCATGAAAGTGTTTCTCGCCAGTCACTGCTTAGGGCTACATCAAGAGGAAACAAAACTTAGAGATAGAACGTGAAACTACTTTGTTGTGTCAAGTTTCAAGAAGCTAGCACAAACCGTGTTGGATTTAGAGTTCCAAATACATCTATCAATATAGGAGAAAACAGAGTGAAACCTAAAAATTCAAACTGTTACTGGAAATGAACGCTTCAACATAGAAGAACGAAATTTGGGGAACCAAGTCGCCTTAGTGTACTGATCATTACCTGAAAGTATCATCCAGTTTGGGTGAAAAAATATTTGCTGAGATTTCTGGAGATTCGTAATTTTTGAAAGCTTGGCAACCCCTTCCGATGAAAGTGTTTCTCACCAGTCACTGCTTAGGGCTACATCAAGAGGAAACAAAACGTAGAGATAGAACGTGAAACTACTTTGTTGTGTCAAGTTTCAAGAAGCTAGCACAAACCGTGTTGGATTTAGAGTTCCAAATACATCTATCAATATAGGAGAAAACAGAGTGAAACCTAAAAATTCAAACTGTTACTGGAAATGAACGCTTCAACATAGAAGAACGAAATTTGGGGAACCAAGTCGCCTTAGTGTACTGATCATTACCTGAAAGTATCATCCAGTTTGGGTGAAAAAATGTTTGCTGAGATTTCTGGAGATTCGTAATTTTGGGAAGCTTGGCAACCCCTTCCCATGAAAGTGTTTCTCGCCAGTCACTGCTTAGGGCTACATCAAGAGGAAAAAAAACGTAGAGATAGAACGTGAAACTACTTTGTTGTGTCAAGTTTCAAGAAGCTAGCACAAACCGTGTTGGATTTAGAGTTCCAAATACATCTATCAATATAGGAGAAAACAGAGTGAAACCTAAAAATTCAAACTGTTACTGGAAATGAACGCTTCAACATAGAAGAACGAAATTTGGGGAACCAAGTCGCCTTAGTGTACTGATCATTACCTGAAAGTATCATCCAGTTTGGGTGAAAAAATGTTTGCTGAGATTTCTGGAGATTCGTAATTTTGGGAAGCTTGGCAACCCCTTCCCATGAAAGTGTTTCTCGCCAGTCACTGCTTAGGGCTACATCAAGAGGAAACAAAACGTAGAGATAGAACGTGAAACTACTTTGTTGTGTCAAGTTTCAAGAAGCTAGCACAAACCGTGTTGGATTTAGAGTTCCAAATACATCTATCAATATAGGAGAAAACAGAGTGAAACCTAAAAATTCAAACTGTTACTGGAAATGAACGCTTCAACATAGAAGAACGAAATTTGGGGAACCAAGTCGCCTTAGTGTACTGATCATTACCTGAAAGTATCATCCAGTTTGGGTGAAAAAATGTTTGCTGAGATTTCTGGAGATTCGTAATTTTGGGAAACTTGGCAACCCCTTCCCATGAAAGTGTTTCTCTCCAGTCACTGCTTAGGGCTACATCAAGAGGAAACACAACGTAGAGATAGAACGTGAAACTACTTTGTTGTGTCAAGTTTCAAGAAGCTAGCACAAACCGTGTTGGATTTAGAGTTCCAAATACATCTATCAATATAGGAGAAAACAGAGTGAAACCTAAAAATTCAAACTGTTAGTGGAAATGAACGCTTCAACATAGAAGAACGAAATTTGGGGAACCAAGTCGCCTTAGTGTACGGATCATTACCTGAAAGTATCATCCAGTTTGGGTGAAAAAATGTTTGCTGAGATTTCTGGAGATTCGTAATTTTGGGAAGCTTGGCAACCCCTTCCCATGAAAGTGTTTCTCGCCAGTCACTGCTTAGGGCTACATCAAGAGGAAACAAAACGGAGAGATAGAACGTGAAACTACTTTGTTGTGTCAAGTTTCAAGAAGCTAGCACAAACCGTGTTGGATTTAGAGTTCCAAATACATCTATCAATATAGGAGAAAACAGAGTGAAACCTAAAAATTCAAACTGTTACTGGAAATGAACGCTTCAACATAGAAGAACGAAATTTGGGGAACCAAGTCGCCTTAGTGTACTGATCATTACCTGAAAGTATCATCCAGTTTGGGTGAAAAAATGTTTGCTGAGATTTCTGGAGATTCGTAATTTTGGGAAGCTTGGCAACCCCTTCCCATGAAAGTGTTTCTCGCCAGTCACTGCTTAGGGCTACATCAAGAGGAAACAAAACGTAGAGATAGAACGTGAAACTACTTTGTTGTGTCAAGTTTCAAGAAGCTAGCACAAACCGTGTTGGATTTAGAGTTCCAAATACATCTATCAATATAGGAGAAAACAGAGTGAAACCTAAAAATTCAAACTGTTACTGGAAATGAACGCTTCAACATAGAAGAACGAAATTTGGGGAACCAAGTCGCCTTAGTGTACTGATCATTACCTGAAAGTATCATCCAGTTTGGGTGAAAAAATGTTTGCTGAGATTTCTGGAGATTCGTAATTTTGGGAAACTTGGCAACCCCTTCCCATGAAAGTGTTTCTCTCCAGTCACTGCTTAGGGCTACATCAAGAGGAAACACAACGTAGAGATAGAACGTGAAACTACTTTGTTGTGTCAAGTTTCAAGAAGCTAGCACAAACCGTGTTGGATTTAGAGTTCCAAATACATCTATCAATATAGGAGAAAACAGAGTGAAACCTAAAAATTCAAACTGTTAGTGGAAATGAACGCTTCAACATAGAAGAACGAAATTTGGGGAACCAAGTCGCCTTAGTGTACGGATCATTACCTGAAAGTATCATCCAGTTTGGGTGAAAAAATGTTTGCTGAGATTTCTGGAGATTCGTAATTTTGGGAAGCTTGGCAACCCCTTCCCATGAAAGTGTTTCTCGCCAGTCACTGCTTAGGGCTACATCAAGAGGAAACAAAACGGAGAGATAGAACGTGAAACTACTTTGTTGTGTCAAGTTTCAAGAAGCTAGCACAAACCGTGTTGGATTTAGAGTTCCAAATACATCTATCAATATAGGAGAAAACAGAGTGAAACCTAAAAATTCAAACTGTTACTGGAAATGAACGCTTCAACATAGAAGAACGAAATTTGGGGAACCAAGTCGCCTTAGTGTACTGATCATTACCTGAAAGTATCATCCAGTTTGGGTGAAAAAATGTTTGCTGAGATTTCTGGAGATTCGTAATTTTGGGAAACTTGGCAACCCCTTCCCATGAAAGTGTTTCTCTCCAGTCACTGCTTAGGGCTACATCAAGAGGAAACAAAACGTAGAGATAGAACGTGAAACTACTTTGTTGTGTCAACTTTAAAGAAGCTAGCACAAACCGTGTTGGATTTAGAGTTCCAAATACATCTATCAATATAGGAGAAAACAGAGTGAAACCTAAAAATTCAAACTGTTACTGGAAATGAACGCTTCAACATAGAAGAACGAAATTTGGGGAACCAAGTCGCCTTAGTGTACTGATCATTACCTGAAAGTATCATCCAGTTTGGGTGAAAAAATATTTGCTGAGATTTCTGGAGATTCGTAATTTTGGGAAGCTTGGCAACCCCTTCCCATGAAAGTGTTTCTCACCAGTCACTGCTTAGGGCTACATCAAGAGGAAACAAAACGTAGAGATAGAACGTGAAACTACTTTGTTGTGTCAAGTTTCAAGAAGCTAGCACAAACCGTGTTGGATTTAGAGTTCCAAATACATCTATCAATATAGGAGAAAACAGAGTGAAACCTAAAAATTCAAACTGTTACTGGAAATGAACGCTTCAACATAGAAGAACGAAATTTGGGGAACCAAGTCGCCTTAGTGTACTGATCATTACCTGAAAGTATCATCCAGTTTGGGTGAAAAAATGTTTGCTGAGATTTCTGGAGATTCGTAATTTTGGGAAGCTTGGCAACCCCTTCCCATGAAAGTGTTTCTCGCCAGTCACTGCTTAGGGCTACATCAAGAGGAAAAAAAACGTAGAGATAGAACGTGAAACTACTTTGTTGTGTCAAGTTTCAAGAAGCTAGCACAAACCGTGTTGGATTTAGAGTTCCAAATACATCTATCAATATAGGAGAAAACAGAGTGAAACCTAAAAATTCAAACTGTTACTGGAAATGAACGCTTCAACATAGAAGAACGAAATTTGGGGAACCAAGTCGCCTTAGTGTACTGATCATTACCTGAAAGTATCATCCAGTTTGGGTGAAAAAATGTTTGCTGAGATTTCTGGAGATTCGTAATTTTGGGAAGCTTGGCAACCCCTTCCCATGAAAGTGTTTCTCGCCAGTCACTGCTTAGGGCTACATCAAGAGGAAACAAAACGTAGAGATAGAACGTGAAACTACTTTGTTGTGTCAAGTTTCAAGAAGCTAGCACAAACCGTGTTGGATTTAGAGTTCCAAATACATCTATCAATATAGGAGAAAACAGAGTGAAACCTAAAAATTCAAACTGTTACTGGAAATGAACGCTTCAACATAGAAGAACGAAATTTGGGGAACCAAGTCGCCTTAGTGTACTGATCATTACCTGAAAGTATCATCCAGTTTGGGTGAAAAAATGTTTGCTGAGATTTCTGGAGATTCGTAATTTTGGGAAGCTTGGCAACCCCTTCCCATGAAAGTGTTTCTCGCCAGTCACTGCTTAGGGCTACATCAAGAGGAAACAAAACGTAGAGATAGAACGTGAAACTACTTTGTTGTGTCAAGTTTCAAGAAGCTAGCACAAACCGTGTTGGATTTAGAGTTCCAAATACATCTATCAATATAGGAGAAAACAGAGTGAAACCTAAAAATTCAAACTGTTACTGGAAATGAACGCTTCAACATAGAAGAACGAAATTTGGGGAACCAAGTCGCCTTAGTGTACTGATCATTACCTGAAAGTATCATCCAGTTTGGGTGAAAAAATGTTTGCTGAGATTTCTGGAGATTCGTAATTTTGGGAAGCTTGGCAACCCCTTCCCATGAAAGTGTTTCTCGCCAGTCACTGCTTAGGGCTACATCAAGAGGAAACAAAACGTAGAGATAGAACGTGAAACTACTTTGTTGTGTCAAGTTTCAAGAAGCTAGCACAAACCGTGTTGGATTTAGAGTTCCAAATACATCTATCAATATAGGAAGAAACAGAGTGAACCTAAAAATTCAAACTGTTACTGGAAATGAACGCTTCAACATAGAAGAACGAAATTTGGGGAACCAAGTCGCCTTAGTGTACTGATCATTACCTGAAAGTATCATCCAGTTTGGTGAAAAAATGTTTGCTGAGATTTCTGGAGATTCGTAATTTTGGGAAGCTTGGCAACCCCTTCCCCATGAAAGTGTTTCTCGCCAGTCACTGCTTAGGGCTACATCAAGAGGAACAAAAACGTAGAGATAGAACGTGAAAACTACTTTGTTGTGTCAAGTTTCAAGAAGCTAGCACAAACCGTGTTGGATTTAGAGTTCCAAATACATCTATCAATATAGGAGAAAACAGAGTGAAACCTAAAAATTCAAACTGTTACTGGAAATGAACGCTTCAACATAGAAGAACGAAATTTGGGGAACCAAGTCGCCTTAGTGTACTGATCATTACCTGAAAGTATCATCCAGTTTGGGTGAAAAAATGTTTGCTGAGATTTCTGGAGATTCGTAATTTTGGGAAGCTTGGCAACCCCTTCCCATGAAAGTGTTTCTCGCCAGTCACTGCTTAGGGCTACATCAAGAGGAAACAAAACGTAGAGATAGAACGTGAAACTACTTTGTTGTGTCAAGTTTCAAGAAGCTAGCACAAACCGTGTTGGATTTAGAGTTCCAAATACATCTATCAATATAGGAGAAAACAGAGTGAAACCTAAAAATTCAAACTGTTACTGGAAATGAACGCTTCAACATAGAAGAACGAAATTTGGGGAACCAAGTCGCCTTAGTGTACTGATCATTACCTGAAAGTATCATCCAGTTTGGGTGAAAAAATGTTTGCTGAGATTTCTGGAGATTCGTAATTTTGGGAAGCTTGGCAACCCCTTCCCATGAAAGTGTTTCTCGCCAGTCACTGCTTAGGGCTACCATCAAGAGGAAACAAAACGTAGAGATAGAACGTGAAACTACTTTGTTGTGTCAAGTTTCAAGAAGCTAGCACAAACCGTGTTGGATTAGAGTTCCAAATACATCTATCAATATAGGAGAAAACAGAGTGAAACCTAAAAATTCAAACTGTTAGTGGAAATGAACGCTTCAACATAGAAGAACGAAATTTGGGGAACCAAGTCGCCTTAGTGTACGGATCATTACCTGAAAGTATCATCCAGTTTTGGGTGAAAAAATGTTTGCTGAGATTTCTGGAGATTCGTAATTTTGGGAAGCTTGGCAACCCCTTCCCATGAAAGTGTCTTCTCGCCAGTCACTGCTTAGGGCTACATCAAGAGGAAACACAACGTAGAGATAGAACGTGAAACTACTTTGTTGTGTCAAGTTTCAAGAAGCTAGCACAAACCGTGTGGATTTAGAGTTCCAAATACATCTATCAATATAGGAGAAACAGAGTGAAACCTAAAAATTCAAAACTGTTACTGGAAATGAACGCTTCAACATAGAAGAACGAAATTTGGGGAACCAAGTCGCCTTAGTGTACGGATCATTACCTGAAAGTATCATCCAGTTTGGGTGAAAAAATGTTTGCTGAGATTTCTGGAGATTCGTAATTTTGGGAAGCTTGGCAACCCCTTCCCATGAAAGTGTTTCTCGCCAGTCACTGCTTAGGGCTACATCAAGAGAAACAAAACGGAGAGATAGAACGTGAAACTACTTTGTTGTGTCAAGTTTCAAGAAGCTAGCACAAACCGTGTTGGATTAGAGTTCCAAATACATCTATCAATATAGGAGAAAACAGAGTGAAACCTAAAAATTCAAACTGTTACTGGAAATGAAAACGCTTCAACATAGAAGAACGAAATTTGGGGAACCAAGTCGCCTTAGTGTACTGATCATTACCTGAAAGTATCATCCAGTTTGGGTGAAAAAATGTTTGCTGAGATTTCTGGAGATTCGTAATTTTGGGGAAGCTTGGCAACCCCTTCCCATGAAAGTGTTTCTCGCCAGTCACTGCTTAGGGCTACATCAAGAGGAAACAAAACGTAGAGATAGAACGTGAAACTACTTTGTTGTGTCAAGTTTCAAGAAGCTAGCACAAACCGTGTTGGATTTAGAGTTCCAAATACATCTATCAATATAGGAGAAAACAGAGTGAAACCTAAAAATTCAAACTGTTACTGAAATGAACGCTTCAACATAGAAGAACGAAATTTGGGGAACCAAGTCGCCTTAGTGTACTGATCATTACCTGAAAGTATCATCCAGTTTGGGTGAAAAAATGTTTGCTGAGATTTCTGGAGATTCGTAATTTTGGGAAACTTGGCAACCCCTTCCCATGAAAGTGTTTCTCTCCAGTCACTGCTTAGGGCTACATCAAGAGGAAACACAACGTAGAGATAGAACGTGAAACTACTTTGTTGTGTCAAGTTTCAAGAAGCTAGCACAAACCGTGTTGGATTTAGAGTTCCAAATACATCTATCAATATAGGAGAAAACAGAGTGAAACCTAAAAATTCAAACTGTTAGTGGAAATGAACGCTTCAACATAGAAGAACGAAATTTGGGGAACCAAGTCGCCTTAGTGTACGGATCATTACCTGAAAGTATCATCCAGTTTGGGTGAAAAAATGTTTGCTGAGATTTCTGGAGATTCGTAATTTTGGGAAGCTTGGCAACCCCTTCCCATGAAAGTGTTTCTCGCCAGTCACTGCTTAGGGCTACATCAAGAGGAAACAAAACGGAGAGATAGAACGTGAAACTACTTTGTTGTGTCAAGTTTCAAGAAGCTAGCACAAACCGTGTTGGATTTAGAGTTCCAAATACATCTATCAATATAGGAGAAAACAGAGTGAAACCTAAAAATTCAAACTGTTACTGGAAATGAACGCTTCAACATAGAAGAACGAAATTTGGGGAACCAAGTCGCCTTAGTGTACTGATCATTACCTGAAAGTATCATCCAGTTTGGGTGAAAAAATGTTTGCTGAGATTTCTGGAGATTCGTAATTTTGGGAAACTTGGCAACCCCTTCCCATGAAAGTGTTTCTCTCCAGTCACTGCTTAGGGCTACATCAAGAGGAAACAAAACGTAGAGATAGAACGTGAAACTACTTTGTTGTGTCAACTTTAAAGAAGCTAGCACAAACCGTGTTGGATTTAGAGTTCCAAATACATCTATCAATATAGGAGAAAACAGAGTGAAACCTAAAAATTCAAACTGTTACTGGAAATGAACGCTTCAACATAGAAGAACGAAATTTGGGGAACCAAGTCGCCTTAGTGTACTGATCATTACCTGAAAGTATCATCCAGTTTGGGTGAAAAAATATTTGCTGAGATTTCTGGAGATTCGTAATTTTGGGAAGCTTGGCAACCCCTTCCCATGAAAGTGTTTCTCACCAGTCACTGCTTAGGGCTACATCAAGAGGAAACAAAACGTAGAGATAGAACGTGAAACTACTTTGTTGTGTCAAGTTTCAAGAAGCTAGCACAAACCGTGTTGGATTTAGAGTTCCAAATACATCTATCAATATAGGAGAAAACAGAGTGAAACCTAAAAATTCAAACTGTTACTGGAAATGAACGCTTCAACATAGAAGAACGAAATTTGGGGAACCAAGTCGCCTTAGTGTACTGATCATTACCTGAAAGTATCATCCAGTTTGGGTGAAAAAATGTTTGCTGAGATTTCTGGAGATTCGTAATTTTGGGAAGCTTGGCAACCCCTTCCCATGAAAGTGTTTCTCGCCAGTCACTGCTTAGGGCTACATCAAGAGGAAAAAAAACGTAGAGATAGAACGTGAAACTACTTTGTTGTGTCAAGTTTCAAGAAGCTAGCACAAACCGTGTTGGATTTAGAGTTCCAAATACATCTATCAATATAGGAGAAAACAGAGTGAAACCTAAAAATTCAAACTGTTACTGGAAATGAACGCTTCAACATAGAAGAACGAAATTTGGGGAACCAAGTCGCCTTAGTGTACTGATCATTACCTGAAAGTATCATCCAGTTTGGGTGAAAAAATGTTTGCTGAGATTTCTGGAGATTCGTAATTTTGGGAAGCTTGGCAACCCCTTCCCATGAAAGTGTTTCTCGCCAGTCACTGCTTAGGGCTACATCAAGAGGAAACAAAACGTAGAGATAGAACGTGAAACTACTTTGTTGTGTCAAGTTTCAAGAAGCTAGCACAAACCGTGTTGGATTTAGAGTTCCAAATACATCTATCAATATAGGAGAAAACAGAGTGAAACCTAAAAATTCAAACTGTTACTGGAAATGAACGCTTCAACATAGAAGAACGAAATTTGGGGAACCAAGTCGCCTTAGTGTACTGATCATTACCTGAAAGTATCATCCAGTTTGGGTGAAAAAATGTTTGCTGAGATTTCTGGAGATTCGTAATTTTGGGAAGCTTGGCAACCCCTTCCCATGAAAGTGTTTCTCGCCAGTCACTGCTTAGGGCTACATCAAGAGGAAACAAAACGTAGAGATAGAACGTGAAACTACTTTGTTGTGTCAAGTTTCAAGAAGCTAGCACAAACCGTGTTGGATTTAGAGTTCCAAATACATCTATCAATATAGGAGAAAACAGAGTGAAACCTAAAAATTCAAACTGTTACTGGAAATGAACGCTTCAACATAGAAGAACGAAATTTGGGGAACCAAGTCGCCTTAGTGTACTGATCATTACCTGAAAGTATCATCCAGTTTGGGTGAAAAAATGTTTGCTGAGATTTCTGGAGATTCGTAATTTTGGGAAGCTTGGCAACCCCTTCCCATGAAAGTGTTTCTCGCCAGTCACTGCTTAGGGCTACATCAAGAGGAAACAAAACGTAGAGATAGAACGTGAAACTACTTTGTTGTGTCAAGTTTCAAGAAGCTAGCACAAACCGTGTTGGATTTAGAGTTCCAAATACATCTATCAATATAGGAGAAAACAGAGTGAAACCTAAAAATTCAAACTGTTACTGGAAATGAACGCTTCAACATAGAAGAACGAAATTTGGGGAACCAAGTCGCCTTAGTGTACTGATCATTACCTGAAAGTATCATCCAGTTTGGGTGAAAAAATGTTTGCTGAGATTTCTGGAGATTCGTAATTTTGGGAAGCTTGGCAACCCCTTCCCATGAAAGTGTTTCTCGCCAGTCACTGCTTAGGGCTACATCAAGAGGAAACAAAACGTAGAGATAGAACGTGAAACTACTTTGTTGTGTCAAGTTTCAAGAAGCTAGCACAAACCGTGTTGGATTTAGAGTTCCAAATACATCTATCAATATAGGAGAAAACAGAGTGAAACCTAAAAATTCAAACTGTTACTGGAAATGAACGCTTCAACATAGAAGAACGAAATTTGGGGAACCAAGTCGCCTTAGTGTACTGATCATTACCTGAAAGTATCATCCAGTTTGGGTGAAAAAATGTTTGCTGAGATTTCTGGAGATTCGTAATTTTGGGAAGCTTGGCAACCCCTTCCCATGAAAGTGTTTCTCGCCAGTCACTGCTTAGGGCTACATCAAGAGGAAACAAAACGTAGAGATAGAACGTGAAACTACTTTGTTGTGTCAAGTTTCAAGAAGCTAGCACAAACCGTGTTGGATTTAGAGTTCCAAATACATCTATCAATATAGGAGAAAACAGAGTGAAACCTAAAAATTCAAACTGTTACTGGAAATGAACGCTTCAACATAGAAGAACGAAATTTGGGGAACCAAGTCGCCTTAGTGTACTGATCATTACCTGAAAGTATCATCCAGTTTGGGTGAAAAAATGTTTGCTGAGATTTCTGGAGATTCGTAATTTTGGGAAGCTTGGCAACCCCTTCCCATGAAAGTGTTTCTCGCCAGTCACTGCTTAGGGCTACATCAAGAGGAAACAAAACGTAGAGATAGAACGTGAAACTACTTTGTTGTGTCAAGTTTCAAGAAGCTAGCACAAACCGTGTTGGATTTAGAGTTCCAAATACATCTATCAATATAGGAGAAAACAGAGTGAAACCTAAAAATTCAAACTGTTAGTGGAAATGAACGCTTCAACATAGAAGAACGAAATTTGGGGAACCAAGTCGCCTTAGTGTACGGATCATTACCTGAAAGTATCATCCAGTTTGGGTGAAAAAATGTTTGCTGAGATTTCTGGAGATTCGTAATTTTGGGAAGCTTGGCAACCCCTTCCCATGAAAGTGTTTCTCGCCAGTCACTGCTTAGGGCTACATCAAGAGGAAACAAAACGTAGAGATAGAACGTGAAACTACTTTGTTGTGTCAAGTTTCAAGAAGCTAGCACAAACCGTGTTGGATTTAGAGTTCCAAATACATCTATCAATATAGGAGAAAACAGAGTGAAACCTAAAAATTCAAACTGTTACTGGAAATGAACGCTTCAACATAGAAGAACGAAATTTGGGGAACCAAGTCGCCTTAGTGTACGGATCATTACCTGAAAGTATCATCCAGTTTGGGTGAAAAAATGTTTGCTGAGATTTCTGGAGATTCGTAATTTTGGGAAACTTGGCAACCCCTTCCCATAAAAGTGTTTTTCGCCAGTCACTGCTTAGGGCTACATCAAGAGGAAACAAAACGTAGAGATAGAACGTGAAACTACTTTGTTGTGTCAAGTTTCAAGAAGCTAGCACAAACCGTGTTGGATTTAGAGTTCCAAATACATCTATCAATATAGGAGAAAACAGAGTGAAACCTAAAAATTCAAACTGTTACTGGAAATGAACGCTTCAACATAGAAGAACGAAATTTGGGGAACCAAGTCGCCTTAGTGTACTGATCATTACCTGAAAGTATCATCCAGTTTGGGTGAAAAAATATTTGCTGAGATTTCTGGAGATTCGTAATTTTGGGAAGCTTGGCAACCCCTTCCCATGAAAGTGTTTCTCGCCAGTCACTGCTTAGGGCTACATCAAGAGGAAACAAAACGTAGAGATAGAACGTGAAACTACTTTGTTGTGTCAAGTTTCAAGAAGCTAGCACAAACCGTGTTGGATTTAGAGTTCCAAATACATCTATCAATATAGGAGAAAACAGAGTGAAACCTAAAAATCCAAACTGTTACTGGAAATGAACGCTTCAACATAGAAGAACGAAATTTGGGGAACCAAGTCACCTTAGTGTACTGATCATTACCTGAAAGTATCATCCAGTTTGGGTGAAAAAATGTTTGCTGAGATTTCTGGAGATTCGTAATTTTGGGAAACTTGGCAACCCCTTCCCATGAAAGTGTTTCTCTCCAGTCACTGCTTAGGGCTACATCAAGAGGAAACACAACGTAGAGATAGAACGTGAAACTACTTTGTTGTGTCAAGTTTCAAGAAGCTAGCACAAACCGTGTTGGATTTAGAGTTCCAAATACATCTATCAATATAGGAGAAAACAGAGTGAAACCTAAAAATTCAAACTGTTACTGGAAATGAACGCTTCAACATAGAAGAACGAAATTTGGGGAACCAAGTCGCCTTAGTGTATGGATCATTACCTGAAAGTATCATCCAGTTTGGGTGAAAAAATGTTTGCTGAGATTTCTGGAGATTCGTAATTTTGGGAAACTTGGCAACCCCTTCCCATGAAAGTGTTTCTCGCCAGTCACTGCTTAGGGCTACATCAAGAGGAAACAAAACGTAGAGATAGAACGTGAAACTACTTTGTTGTGTCAAGTTTCAAGAAGCTAGCACAAACCGTGTTGGATTTAGAGTTCCAAATACATCTATCAATATAGGAGAAAACAGAGTGAAACCTAAAAATTCAAACTGTTACTGGAAATGAACGCTTCAACATAGAAGAACGAAATTTGGGGAACCAAGTCGCCTTAGTGTACTGATCATTACCTGAAAGTATCATCCAGTTTTGGGTGAAAAAATGTTTGCTGAGATTTCTGGAGATTCGTAATTTTGGGAAGCTTGGCAACCCCTTCCCATGAAAGTGTTTCTCGCCAGTCACTGCTTAGGGCTACATCAAGAGGAAACAAAAACGTAGAGATAGAACGTGAAACTACTTTGTTGTGTCAAGTTTCAAGAAGCTAGCACAAACCGTGTTGGATTTAGAGTTCCAAATACATCTATCAATATAGGAGAAAACAGAGTGAAACCTAAAAATTCAAACTGTTACTGGAAATGAACGCTTCAACATAGAAGAACGAAATTTGGGGAACCAAGTCGCCTTAGTGTACTGATCATTACCTGAAAGTATCATCCAGTTTGGGTGAAAAAATGTTTGCTGAGATTTCTGGAGATTCGTAATTTTGGGAAGCTTGGCAACCCCTTCCCATGAAAGTGTTTCTCGCCAGTCACTGCTTAGGGCTACATCAAGAGGAAACAAAACGGAGAGATAGAACGTGAAACTACTTTGTTGTGTCAAGTTTCAAGAAGCTAGCACAAACCGTGTTGGATTTAGAGTTCCAAATACATCTATCAATATAGGAGAAAACAGAGTGAAACCTAAAAATTCAAACTGTTACTGGAAATGAACGCTTCAACATAGAAGAACGAAATTTGGGGAACCAAGTCGCCTTAGTGTACTGATCATTACCTGAAAGTATCATCCAGTTTGGGTGAAAAAATATTTGCTGAGATTTCTGGAGATTCGTAATTTTGGGAAGCTTGGCAACCCCTTCCCATGAAAGTGTTTCTCGCCAGTCACTGCTTAGGGCTACATAGAGGAAACAAAACGTAGAGATAGAACGTGAAACTACTTTGTTGTGTCAAGTTTCAAGAAGCTAGCACAAACCGTGTTGGATTTAGAGTTCCAAATACATCTATCAATATAGGAGAAAACAGAGTGAAACCTAAAAATCCAAACTGTTACTGGAAATGAACGCTTCAACATAGAAGAACGAAATTTGGGGAACCAAGTCGCCTTAGTGTACTGATCATTACCTGAAAGTATCATCCAGTTTGGGTGAAAAAATATTTGCTGAGATTTCTGGAGATTCGTAATTTTTGGAAGCTTGGCAACCCCTTCCGATGAAAGTGTTTCTCACCAGTCACTGCTTAGGGCTACATCAAGAGGAAACAAAACGGAGAGATAGAACGTGAAACTACTTTGTTGTGTCAAGTTTCAAGAAGCTAGCACAAACCGTGTTGGATTTAGAGTTCCAAATACATCTATCAATATAGGAGAAAACAGAGTGAAACCTAAAAATTCAAACTGTTACTGGAAATGAACGCTTCAACATAGAAGAACGAAATTTGGGGAACCAAGTCGCCTTAGTGTACTGATCATTACCTGAAAGTATCATCCAGTTTGGGTGAAAAAATGTTTGCTGAGATTTCTGGAGATTCGTAATTTTGGGAAACTTGGCAACCCCTTCCCATGAAAGTGTTTCTCTCCAGTCACTGCTTAGGGCTACATCAAGAGGAAACACAATGTAGAGATAGAACGTGAAACTACTTTGTTGTGTCAAGTTTCAAGAAGCTAGCACAAACCGTGTTGGATTTAGAGTTCCAAATACATCTATCAATATAGGAGAAAACAGAGTGAAACCTAAAAATTCAAACTGTTACTGGAAATGAACGCTTCAACATAGAAGAACGAAATTTGGGGAACCAAGTCGCCTTAGTGTACGGATCATTACCTGAAAGTATCATCCAGTTTGGGTGAAAAAATATTTGCTGAGATTTCTGGAGATTCGTAATTTTGGGAAGCTTGGCAACCCCTTCCCATGAAAGTGTTTCTCGCCAGTCACTGCTTAGGGCTACATCAAGAGGAAACAAAACGTAGAGATAGAACGTGAAACTACTTTGTTGTGTCAACTTTAAAGAAGCTAGCACAAACCGTGTTGGATTTAGAGTTCCAAATACATCTATCAATATAGGAGAAAACAGAGTGAAACCTAAAAATCCAAACTGTTACTGGAAATGAACGCTTCAACATAGAAGAACGAAATTTGGGGAACCAAGTCGCCTTAGTGTACTGATCATTACCTGAAAGTATCATCCAGTTTGGGTGAAAAAATATTTGCTGAGATTTCTGGAGATTCGTAATTTTGGGAAACTTGGCATCCCCTTCCCATGAAAGTGTTTCTCGCCAGTCACTGCTTAGGGCTACATCAAGAGGAAACAAAACTTAGAGATAGAACGTGAAACTACTTTGTTGTGTCAAGTTTCAAGAAGCTAGCACAAACCGTGTTGGATTTAGAGTTCCAAATACATCTATCAATATAGGAGAAAACAGAGTGAAACCTAAAAATTCAAACTGTTACTGGAAATGAACGCTTCAACATAGAAGAACGAAATTTGGGGAACCAAGTCGCCTTAGTGTACGGATCATTACCTGAAAGTATCATCCAGTTTGGGTGAAAAAATGTTTGCTGAGATTTCTGGAGATTCGTAATTTTGGGAAACTTGGCAACCCCTTCCCATGAAAGTGTTTTTCGCCAGTCACTGCTTAGGGCTACATCAAGAGGAAACAAAACGTAGAGATAGAACGTGAAACTACTTTGTTGTGTCAAGTTTCAAGAAGCTAGCACAAACCGTGTTGGATTTAGAGTTCCAAATACATCTATCAATATAGGAGAAAACAGAGTGAAACCTAAAAATTCAAACTGTTACTGGAAATGAACGCTTCAACATAGAAGAACGAAATTTGGGGAACCAAGTCGCCTTAGTGTACTGATCATTACCTGAAAGTATCATCCAGTTTGGGTGAAAAAATATTTGCTGAGATTTCTGGAGATTCGTAATTTTGGGAAGCTTGGCAACCCCTTCCCATGAAAGTGTTTCTCGCCAGTCACTGCTTAGGGCTACATCAAGAGGAAACAAAACGTAGAGATAGAACGTGAAACTACTTTGTTGTGTCAACTTTAAAGAAGCTAGCACAAACCGTGTTGGATTTAGAGTTCCAAATACATCTATCAATATAGGAGAAAACAGAGTGAAACCTAAAAATCCAAACTGTTACTGGAAATGAACGCTTCAACATAGAAGAACGAAATTTGGGGAACCAAGTCGCCTTAGTGTACTGATCATTACCTGAAAGTATCATCCAGTTTGGGTGAAAAAATATTTGCTGAGATTTCTGGAGATTCGTAATTTTGGGAAACTTGGCATCCCCTTCCCATGAAAGTGTTTCTCGCCAGTCACTGCTTAGGGCTACATCAAGAGGAAACAAAACGTAGAGATAGAACGTGAAACTACTTTGTTGTGTCAAGTTTCAAGAAGCTAGCACAAACCGTGTTGGATTTAGAGTTCCAAATACATCTATCAATATAGGAGAAAACAGAGTGAAACCTAAAAATTCAAACTGTTACTGGAAATGAACGCTTCAACATAGAAGAACGAAATTTGGGGAACCAAGTCGCCTTAGTGTACTGATCATTACCTGAAAGTATCATCCAGTTTGGGTGAAAAAATATTTGCTGAGATTTCTGGAGATTCGTAATTTTGGGAAGCTTGGCAACCCCTTCCGATGAAAGTGTTTCTCACCAGTCACTGCTTAGGGCTACATCAAGAGGAAACAAAACGTAGAGATAGAACGTGAAACTACTTTGTTGTGTCAAGTTTCAAGAAGCTAGCACAAACCGTGTTGGATTTAGAGTTCCAAATACATCTATCAATATAGGAGAAAACAGAGTGAAACCTAAAAATTCAAACTGTTACTGGAAATGAACGCTTCAACATAGAAGAACGAAATTTGGGGAACCAAGTCGCCTTAGTGTACTGATCATTACCTGAAAGTATCATCCAGTTTGGGTGAAAAAATGTTTGCTGAGATTTCTGGAGATTCGTAATTTTGGGAAGCTTGGCAACCCCTTCCCATGAAAGTGTTTCTCGCCAGTCACTGCTTAGGGCTACATCAAGAGGAAAAAAAACGTAGAGATAGAACGTGAAACTACTTTGTTGTGTCAAGTTTCAAGAAGCTAGCACAAACCGTGTTGGATTTAGAGTTCCAAATACATCTATCAATATAGGAGAAAACAGAGTGAAACCTAAAAATTCAAACTGTTACTGGAAATGAACGCTTCAACATAGAAGAACGAAATTTGGGGAACCAAGTCGCCTTAGTGTACTGATCATTACCTGAAAGTATCATCCAGTTTGGGTGAAAAAATATTTGCTGAGATTTCTGGAGATTCGTAATTTTGGGAAGCTTGGCAACCCCTTCCCATGAAAGTGTTTCTCGCCAGTCACTGCTTAGGGCTACATCAAGAGGAAACAAAACGTAGAGATAGAACGTGAAACTACTTTGTTGTGTCAAGTTTCAAGAAGCTAGCACAAACCGTGTTGGATTTAGATTTCCAAATACATCTATCAATATAGGAGAAAACAGAGTGAAACCTAAAAATTCAAACTGTTACTGGAAATGAACGCTTCAACATAGAAGAACGAAATTTGGGGAACCAAGTCGCCTTAGTGTACTGATCATTACCTGAAAGTATCATCCAGTTTGGGTGAAAAAATATTTGCTGAGATTTCTGGAGATTCGTAATTTTGGGAAGCTTGGCAACCCCTTCCCATGAAAGTGTTTCTCGCCAGTCACTGCTTAGGGCTACATCAAGAGGAAACAAAACGGAGAGATAGAACGTGAAACTACTTTGTTGTGTCAAGTTTCAAGAAGCTAGCACAAACCGTGTTGGATTTAGAGTTCCAAATACATCTATCAATATAGGAGAAAACAGAGTGAAACCTAAAAATTCAAACTGTTACTGGAAATGAACGCTTCAACATAGAAGAACGAAATTTGGGGAACCAAGTCGCCTTAGTGTACTGATCATTACCTGAAAGTATCATCCAGTTTGGGTGAAAAAATATTTGCTGAGATTTCTGGAGATTCGTAATTTTGGGAAGCTTCGCAACCCCTTCAAATGAAAGTGTTTCTCGCCAGTCACTGCTTAGGGCTACATCAAGAGGAAACAAAACGTAGAGATAGAACGTGAAACTACTTTGTTGTGTCAACTTTAAAGAAGCTAGCACAAACCGTGTTGGATTTAGAGTTCCAAATACATCTATCAATATAGGAGAAAACAGAGTGAAACCTAAAAATCCAAACTGTTACTGGAAATGAACGCTTCAACATAGAAGAACGAAATTTGGGGAACCAAGTCGCCTTAGTGTACTGATCATTACCTGAAAGTATCATCCAGTTTGGGTGAAAAAATATTTGCTGAGATTTCTGGAGATTCGTAATTTTGGGAAACTTGGCATCCCCTTCCCATGAAAGTGTTTCTCACCAGTCACTGCTTAGGGCTACATCAAGAGGAAACAAAACTTAGAGATAGAACGTGAAACTACTTTGTTGTGTCAAGTTTCAAGAAGCTAGCACAAACCGTGTTGGATTTAGAGTTCCAAATACATCTATCAATATAGGAGAAAACAGAGTGAAACCTAAAAATTCAAACTGTTACTGGAAATGAACGCTTCAACATAGAAGAACGAAATTTGGGGAACCAAGTCGCCTTAGTGTACTGATCATTACCTGAAAGTATCATCCAGTTTGGGTGAAAAAATGTTTGCTGAGATTTCTGGAGATTCGTAATTTTGGGAAGCTTGGCAACCCCTTCCCATGAAAGTGTTTCTCGCCAGTCACTGCTTAGGGCTACATCAAGAGGAAAAAAAACGTAGAGATAGAACGTGAAACTACTTTGTTGTGTCAAGTTTCAAGAAGCTAGCACAAACCGTGTTGGATTTAGAGTTCCAAATACATCTATCAATATAGGAGAAAACAGAGTGAAACCTAAAAATTCAAACTGTTACTGGAAATGAACGCTTCAACATAGAAGAACGAAATTTGGGGAACCAAGTCGCCTTAGTGTACTGATCATTACCTGAAAGTATCATCCAGTTTGGGTGAAAAAATGTTTGCTGAGATTTCTGGAGATTCGTAATTTTGGGAAGCTTGGCAACCCCTTCCCATGAAAGTGTTTCTCGCCAGTCACTGCTTAGGGCTACATCAAGAGGAAACAAAACGTAGAGATAGAACGTGAAACTACTTTGTTGTGTCAAGTTTCAAGAAGCTAGCACAAACCGTGTTGGATTTAGAGTTCCAAATACATCTATCAATATAGGAGAAAACAGAGTGAAACCTAAAAATTCAAACTGTTACTGGAAATGAACGCTTCAACATAGAAGAACGAAATTTGGGGAACCAAGTCGCCTTAGTGTACTGATCATTACCTGAAAGTATCATCCAGTTTGGGTGAAAAAATGTTTGCTGAGATTTCTGGAGATTCGTAATTTTGGGAAACTTGGCAACCCCTTCCCATGAAAGTGTTTCTCTCCAGTCACTGCTTAGGGCTACATCAAGAGGAAACACAACGTAGAGATAGAACGTGAAACTACTTTGTTGTGTCAAGTTTCAAGAAGCTAGCACAAACCGTGTTGGATTTAGAGTTCCAAATACATCTATCAATATAGGAGAAAACAGAGTGAAACCTAAAAATTCAAACTGTTAGTGGAAATGAACGCTTCAACATAGAAGAACGAAATTTGGGGAACCAAGTCGCCTTAGTGTACGGATCATTACCTGAAAGTATCATCCAGTTTGGGTGAAAAAATGTTTGCTGAGATTTCTGGAGATTCGTAATTTTGGGAAGCTTGGCAACCCCTTCCCATGAAAGTGTTTCTCGCCAGTCACTGCTTAGGGCTACATCAAGAGGAAACAAAACGGAGAGATAGAACGTGAAACTACTTTGTTGTGTCAAGTTTCAAGAAGCTAGCACAAACCGTGTTGGATTTAGAGTTCCAAATACATCTATCAATATAGGAGAAAACAGAGTGAAACCTAAAAAATCAAACTGTTACTGGAAATGAACGCTTCAACATAGAAGAACGAAATTTGGGGAACCAAGTCGCCTTAGTGTACTGATAATTACCTGAAAGTATCATCCAGTTTGGGTGAAAAAATGTTTGCTGAGATTTCTGGAGATTCGTAATTTTGGGAAACTTGGCAACCCCTTCCCATGAAAGTGTTTCTCTCCAGTCACTGCTTAGGGCTACATCAAGAGGAAACAAAACGTAGAGATAGAACGTGAAACTACTTTGTTGTGTCAACTTTAAAGAAGCTAGCACAAACCGTGTTGGATTTAGAGTTCCAAATACATCTATCAATATAGGAGAAAACAGAGTGAAACCTAAAAATTCAAACTGTTACTGGAAATGAACGCTTCAACATAGAAGAACGAAATTTGGGGAACCAAGTCGCCTTAGTGTACTGATCATTACCTGAAAGTATCATCCAGTTTGGGTGAAAAAATATTTGCTGAGATTTCTGGAGATTCGTAATTTTGGGAAGCTTGGCAACCCCTTCAAATGAAAGTGTTTCTCGCCAGTCACTGCTTAGGGCTACATCAAGAGGAAACAAAACGTAGAGATAGAACGTGAAACTACTTTGTTGTGTCAAGTTTCAAGAAGCTAGCACAAACCGTGTTGGATTTAGAGTTCCAAATACATCTATCAATATAGGAGAAAACAGAGTGAAACCTAAAAATTCAAACTGTTACTGGAAATGAACGCTTCAACATAGAAGAACGAAATTTGGGGAACCAAGTCGCCTTAGTGTACTGATCATTACCTGAAAGTATCATCCAGTTTGGGTGAAAAAATATTTGCTGAGATTTCTGGAGATTCGTAATTTTGGGAAGCTTGGCAACCCCTTCCCATGAAAGTGTTTCTCGCCAGTCACTGCTTAGGGCTACATCAAGAGGAAACAAAACGTAGAGATAGAACGTGAAACTACTTTGTTGTGTCAACTTTAAAGAAGCTAGCACAAACCGTGTTGGATTTAGAGTTCCAAATACATCTATCAATATAGGAGAAAACAGAGTGAAACCTAAAAATCCAAACTGTTACTGGAAATGAACGCTTCAACATAGAAGAACGAAATTTGGGGAACCAAGTCGCCTTAGTGTACTGATCATTACCTGAAAGTATCATCCAGTTTGGGTGAAAAAATATTTGCTGAGATTTCTGGAGATTCGTAATTTTGGGAAACTTGGCATCCCCTTCCCATGAAAGTGTTTCTCGCCAGTCACTGCTTAGGGCTACATCAAGAGGAAACAAAACTTAGAGATAGAACGTGAAACTACTTTGTTGTGTCAAGTTTCAAGAAGCTAGCACAAACCGTGTTGGATTTAGAGTTCCAAATACATCTATCAATATAGGAGAAAACAGAGTGAAACCTAAAAATTCAAACTGTTACTGGAAATGAACGCTTCAACATAGAAGAACGAAATTTGGGGAACCAAGTCGCCTTAGTGTACTGATCATTACCTGAAAGTATCATCCAGTTTGGGTGAAAAAATATTTGCTGAGATTTCTGGAGATTCGTAATTTTTGGAAGCTTGGCAACCCCTTCCGATGAAAGTGTTTCTCACCAGTCACTGCTTAGGGCTACATCAAGAGGAAACAAAACGTAGAGATAGAACGTGAAACTACTTTGTTGTGTCAAGTTTCAAGAAGCTAGCACAAACCGTGTTGGATTTAGAGTTCCAAATACATCTATCAATATAGGAGAAAAGAGAGTGAAACCTAAAAATTCAAACTGTTACTGGAAATGAACGCTTCAACATAGAAGAACGAAATTTGGGGAACCAAGTCGCCTTAGTGTACGGATCATTACCTGAAAGTATCATCCAGTTTGGGTGAAAAAATGTTTGCTGAGATTTCTGGAGATTCGTAATTTTGGGAAGCTTGGCAACCCCTTCCCATGAAAGTGTTTCTCGCCAGTCACTGCTTAGGGCTACATCAAGAGGAAAAAAAACGTAGAGATAGAACGTGAAACTACTTTGTTGTGTCAAGTTTCAAGAAGCTAGCACAAACCGTGTTGGATTTAGAGTTCCAAATACATCTATCAATATAGGAGAAAACAGAGTGAAACCTAAAAATTCAAACTGTTACTGGAAATGAACGCTTCAACATAGAAGAACGAAATTTGGGGAACCAAGTCGCCTTAGTGTACTGATCATTACCTGAAAGTATCATCCAGTTTGGGTGAAAAAATGTTTGCTGAGATTTCTGGAGATTCGTAATTTTGGGAAGCTTGGCAACCCCTTCCCATGAAAGTGTTTCTCGCCAGTCACTGCTTAGGGCTACATCAAGAGGAAACAAAACGTAGAGATAGAACGTGAAACTACTTTGTTGTGTCAACTTTAAAGAAGCTAGCACAAACCGTGTTGGATTTAGAGTTCCAAATACATCTATCAATATAGGAGAAAACAGAGTGAAACCTAAAAATCCAAACTGTTACTGGAAATGAACGCTTCAACATAGAAGAACGAAATTTGGGGAACCAAGTCGCCTTAGTGTACTGATCATTACCTGAAAGTATCATCCAGTTTGGGTGAAAAAATATTTGCTGAGATTTCTGGAGATTCGTAATTTTGGGAAACTTGGCATCCCCTTCCCATGAAAGTGTTTCTCGCCAGTCACTGCTTAGGGCTACATCAAGAGGAAACAAAACTTAGAGATAGAACGTGAAACTACTTTGTTGTGTCAAGTTTCAAGAAGCTAGCACAAACCGTGTTGGATTTAGAGTTCCAAATACATCTATCAATATAGGAGAAAACAGAGTGAAACCTAAAAATTCAAACTGTTACTGGAAATGAACGCTTCAACATAGAAGAACGAAATTTGGGGAACCAAGTCGCCTTAGTGTACGGATCATTACCTGAACGTATCATCCAGTTTGGGTGAAAAAATATTTGCTGAGATTTCTGGAGATTCGTAATTTTTGAAAGCTTGGCAACCCCTTCCGATGAAAGTGTTTCTCACCAGTCACTGCTTAGGGCTACATCAAGAGGAAACAAAACGTAGAGATAGAACGTGAAACTACTTTGTTGTGTCAAGTTTCAAGAAGCTAGCACAAACCGTGTTGGATTTAGAGTTCCAAATACATCTATCAATATAGGAGAAAACAGAGTGAAACCTAAAAATTCAAACTGTTACTGGAAATGAACGCTTCAACATAGAAGAACGAAATTTGGGGAACCAAGTCGCCTTAGTGTACTGATCATTACCTGAAAGTATCATCCAGTTTGGGTGAAAAAATGTTTGCTGAGATTTCTGGAGATTCGTAATTTTGGGAAGCTTGGCAACCCCTTCCCATGAAAGTGTTTCTCGCCAGTCACTGCTTAGGGCTACATCAAGAGGAAAAAAAACGTAGAGATAGAACGTGAAACTACTTTGTTGTGTCAAGTTTCAAGAAGCTAGCACAAACCGTGTTGGATTTAGAGTTCCAAATACATCTATCAATATAGGAGAAAACAGAGTGAAACCTAAAAATTCAAACTGTTACTGGAAATGAACGCTTCAACATAGAAGAACGAAATTTGGGGAACCAAGTCGCCTTAGTGTACTGATCATTACCTGAAAGTATCATCCAGTTTGGGTGAAAAAATGTTTGCTGAGATTTCTGGAGATTCGTAATTTTGGGAAGCTTGGCAACCCCTTCCCATGAAAGTGTTTCTCGCCAGTCACTGCTTAGGGCTACATCAAGAGGAAACAAAACGTAGAGATAGAACGTGAAACTACTTTGTTGTGTCAAGTTTCAAGAAGCTAGCACAAACCGTGTTGGATTTAGAGTTCCAAATACATCTATCAATATAGGAGAAAACAGAGTGAAACCTAAAAATTCAAACTGTTACTGGAAATGAACGCTTCAACATAGAAGAACGAAATTTGGGGAACCAAGTCGCCTTAGTGTACTGATCATTACCTGAAAGTATCATCCAGTTTGGGTGAAAAAATGTTTGCTGAGATTTCTGGAGATTCGTAATTTTGGGAAACTTGGCAACCCCTTCCCATGAAAGTGTTTCTCTCCAGTCACTGCTTAGGGCTACATCAAGAGGAAACACAACGTAGAGATAGAACGTGAAACTACTTTGTTGTGTCAAGTTTCAAGAAGCTAGCACAAACCGTGTTGGATTTAGAGTTCCAAATACATCTATCAATATAGGAGAAAACAGAGTGAAACCTAAAAATTCAAACTGTTAGTGGAAATGAACGCTTCAACATAGAAGAACGAAATTTGGGGAACCAAGTCGCCTTAGTGTACGGATCATTACCTGAAAGTATCATCCAGTTTGGGTGAAAAAATGTTTGCTGAGATTTCTGGAGATTCGTAATTTTGGGAAGCTTGGCAACCCCTTCCCATGAAAGTGTTTCTCGCCAGTCACTGCTTAGGGCTACATCAAGAGGAAACAAAACGGAGAGATAGAACGTGAAACTACTTTGTTGTGTCAAGTTTCAAGAAGCTAGCACAAACCGTGTTGGATTTAGAGTTCCAAATACATCTATCAATATAGGAGAAAACAGAGTGAAACCTAAAAATTCAAACTGTTACTGGAAATGAACGCTTCAACATAGAAGAACGAAATTTGGGGAACCAAGTCGCCTTAGTGTACTGATCATTACCTGAAAGTATCATCCAGTTTGGGTGAAAAAATGTTTGCTGAGATTTCTGGAGATTCGTAATTTTGGGAAACTTGGCAACCCCTTCCCATGAAAGTGTTTCTCTCCAGTCACTGCTTAGGGCTACATCAAGAGGAAGCAAAACGTAGAGATAGAACGTGAAACTACTTTGTTGTGTCAAGTTTCAAGAAGCTAGCACAAACCGTGTTGGATTTAGAGTTCCAAATACATCTATCAATATAGGAGAAAACAGAGTGAAACCTAAAAATTCAAACTGTTACTGGAAATGAACGCTTCAACATAGAAGAACGAAATTTGGGGAACCAAGTCGCCTTAGTGTACTGATCATTACCTGAAAGTATCATCCAGTTTGGGTGAAAAAATATTTGCTGAGATTTCTGGAGATTCGTAATTTTGGGAAGCTTGGCAACCCCTTCAAATGAAAGTGTTTCTCGCCAGTCACTGCTTAGGGCTACATCAAGAGGAAACAAAACGTAGAGATAGAACGTGAAACTACTTTGTTGTGTCAAGTTTCAAGAAGCTAGCACAAACCGTGTTGGATTTAGAGTTCCAAATACATCTATCAATATAGGAGAAAACAGAGTGAAACCTAAAAATCCAAACTGTTACTGGAAATGAACGCTTCAACATAGAAGAACGAAATTTGGGGAACCAAGTCGCCTTAGTGTACTGATCATTACCTGAAAGTATCATCCAGTTTGGGTGAAAAAATATTTGCTGAGATTTCTGGAGATTCGTAATTTTGGGAAACTTGGCATCCCCTTCCCATGAAAGTGTTTCTCTCCAGTCACTGCTTAGGGCTACATCAAGAGGAAACAAAACGGAGAGATAGAACGTGAAACTACTTTGTTGTGTCAAGTTTCAAGAAGCTAGCACAAACCGTGTTGGATTTAGAGTTCCAAATACATCTATCAATATAGGAGAAAACAGAGTGAAACCTAAAAATTCAAACTGTTACTGGAAATGAACGCTTCAACATAGAAGAACGAAATTTGGGGAACCAAGTCGCCTTAGTGTACTGATCATTACCTGAAAGTATCATCCAGTTTGGGTGAAAAAATGTTTGCTGAGATTTCTGGAGATTCGTAATTTTGGGAAACTTGGCAACCCCTTCCCATGAAAGTGTTTCTCTCCAGTCACTGCTTAGGGCTACATCAAGAGGAAACAAAACGTAGAGATAGAACGTGAAACTACTTTGTTGTGTCAACTTTAAAGAAGCTAGCACAAACCGTGTTGGATTTAGAGTTCCAAATACATCTATCAATATAGGAGAAAACAGAGTGAAACCTAAAAATTCAAACTGTTACTGGAAATGAACGCTTCAACATAGAAGAACGAAATTTGGGGAACCAAGTCGCCTTAGTGTACTGATCATTACCTGAAAGTATCATCCAGTTTGGGTGAAAAAATATTTGCTGAGATTTCTGGAGATTCGTAATTTTGGGAAGCTTGGCAACCCCTTCAAATGAAAGTGTTTCTCGCCAGTCACTGCTTAGGGCTACATCAAGAGGAAACAAAACGTAGAGATAGAACGTGAAACTACTTTGTTGTGTCAACTTTAAAGAAGCTAGCACAAACCGTGTTGGATTTAGAGTTCCAAATACATCTATCAATATAGGAGAAAACAGAGTGAAACCTAAAAATCCAAACTGTTACTGGAAATGAACGCTTCAACATAGAAGAACGAAATTTGGGGAACCAAGTCGCCTTAGTGTACTGATCATTACCTGAAAGTATCATCCAGTTTGGGTGAAAAAATATTTGCTGAGATTTCTGGAGATTCGTAATTTTGGGAAACTTGGCATCCCCTTCCCATGAAAGTGTTTCTCTCCAGTCACTGCTTAGGGCTACATCAAGAGGAAACAAAACTTAGAGATAGAACGTGAAACTACTTTGTTGTGTCAAGTTTCAAGAAGCTAGCACAAACCGTGTTGGATTTAGAGTTCCAAATACATCTATCAATATAGGAGAAAACAGAGTGAAACCTAAAAATTCAAACTGTTAGTGGAAATGAACGCTTCAACATAGAAGAACGAAATTTGGGGAACCAAGTCGCCTTAGTGTACTGATCATTACCTGAAAGTATCATCCAGTTTGGGTGAAAAAATATTTGCTGAGATTTCTGGAGATTCGTAATTTTTGAAAGCTTGGCAACCCCTTCCGATGAAAGTGTTTCTCACCAGTCACTGCTTAGGGCTACATCAAGAGGAAACAAAACGTAGAGATAGAACGTGAAACTACTTTGTTGTGTCAAGTTTCAAGAAGCTAGCACAAACCGTGTTGGATTTAGAGTTCCAAATACATCTATCAATATAGGAGAAAACAGAGTGAAACCTAAAAATTCAAACTGTTACTGGAAATGAACGCTTCAACATAGAAGAACGAAATTTGGGGAACCAAGTCGCCTTAGTGTACTGATCATTACCTGAAAGTATCATCCAGTTTGGGTGAAAAAATGTTTGCTGAGATTTCTGGAGATTCGTAATTTTGGGAAGCTTGGCAACCCCTTCCCATGAAAGTGTTTCTCGCCAGTCACTGCTTAGGGCTACATCAAGAGGAAAAAAAACGTAGAGATAGAACGTGAAACTACTTTGTTGTGTCAAGTTTCAAGAAGCTAGCACAAACCGTGTTGGATTTAGAGTTCCAAATACATCTATCAATATAGGAGAAAACAGAGTGAAACCTAAAAATTCAAACTGTTACTGGAAATGAACGCTTCAACATAGAAGAACGAAATTTGGGGAACCAAGTCGCCTTAGTGTACTGATCATTACCTGAAAGTATCATCCAGTTTGGGTGAAAAAATGTTTGCTGAGATTTCTGGAGATTCGTAATTTTGGGAAGCTTGGCAACCCCTTCCCATGAAAGTGTTTCTCGCCAGTCACTGCTTAGGGCTACATCAAGAGGAAACAAAACGTAGAGATAGAACGTGAAACTACTTTGTTGTGTCAAGTTTCAAGAAGCTAGCACAAACCGTGTTGGATTTAGAGTTCCAAATACATCTATCAATATAGGAGAAAACAGAGTGAAACCTAAAAATTCAAACTGTTACTGGAAATGAACGCTTCAACATAGAAGAACGAAATTTGGGGAACCAAGTCGCCTTAGTGTACTGATCATTACCTGAAAGTATCATCCAGTTTGGGTGAAAAAATGTTTGCTGAGATTTCTGGAGATTCGTAATTTTGGGAAACTTGGCATCCCCTTCCCATGAAAGTGTTTCTCGCCAGTCACTGCTTAGGGCTACATCAAGAGGAAACAAAACGTAGAGATAGAACGTGAAACTACTTTGTTGTGTCAAGTTTCAAGAAGCTAGCACAAAGCGTGTTGGATTTAGAGTTCCAAATACATCTATCAATATAGGAGAAAACAGAGTGAAACCTAAAAATTCAAACTGTTACTGGAAATGAACGCTTCAACATAGAAGAACGAAATTTGGGGAACCAAGTCGCCTTAGTGTACTGATCATTACCTGAAAGTATCATCCAGTTTGGGTGAAAAAATGTTTGCTGAGATTTCTGGAGATTCGTAATTTTGGGAAGCTTGGCATCCCCTTCCCATGAAAGTGTTTCTCGCCAGTCACTGCTTAGGGCTACATCAAGAGGAAACAAAACTTAGAGATAGAACGTGAAACTACTTTGTTGTGTCAAGTTTCAAGAAGCTAGCACAAACCGTGTTGGATTTAGAGTTCCAAATACATCTATCAATATAGGAGAAAACAGAGTGAAACCTAAAAATTCAAACTGTTACTGGAAATGAACGCTTCAACATAGAAGAACGAAATTTGGGGAACCAAGTCGCCTTAGTGTACTGATCATTACCTGAAAGTATCATCCAGTTTGGGTGAAAAAATATTTGCTGAGATTTCTGGAGATTCGTAATTTTGGGAAACTTGGCATCCCCTTCCCATGAAAGTGTTTCTCGCCAGTCACTGCTTAGGGCTACATCAAGAGGAAAGAAAACTTAGAGATAGAACGTGAAACTACTTTGTTGTGTCAAGTTTCAAGAAGCTAGCACAAACCGTGTTGGATTTAGAGTTCCAAATACATCTATCAATATAGGAGAAAACAGAGGGAAACCTAAAAATTCAAACTGTTACTGGAAATGAACGCTTCAACATAGAAGAACGAAATTTGGGGAACCAAGTCGCCTTAGTGTACTGATCATTACCTGAAAGTATCATCCAGTTTGGGTGAAAAAATGTTTGCTGAGATTTCTGGAGATTCGTAATTTTGGGAAACTTGGCATCCCCTTCCCATGAAAGTGTTTCTCGCCAGTCACTGCTTAGGGCTACATCAAGAGGAAACAAAACGTAGAGATAGAACGTGAAACTACTTTGTTGTGTCAAGTTTCAAGAAGCTAGCACAAACCGTGTTGGATTTAGAGTTCCAAATACATCTATCAATATAGGAGAAAACAGAGTGAAACCTAAAAATTCAAACTGTTACTGGAAATGAACGCTTCAACATAGAAGAACGAAATTTGGGGAACCAAGTCGCCTTAGTGTACTGATCATTACCTGAAAGTATCATCCAGTTTGGGTGAAAAAATGTTTGCTGAGATTTCTGGAGATTCGTAATTTTG
This sequence comes from Spermophilus citellus, assembly GCF_964194105.1. NCBI lineage: Eukaryota > Metazoa > Chordata > Mammalia > Rodentia > Sciuridae > Spermophilus > Spermophilus citellus. The sequence goes on along the minus strand of NC_138183.1, from coordinate 99,529,189 downwards.
GGAAGCTTGGCATCCCCTTCCCATGAAAGTGTTTCTCGCCAGTCACTGCTTAGGGCTACATCAAGAGGAAACAAAACGTAGAGATAGAACGTGAAACTACTTTGTTGTGTCAAGTTTCAAGAAGCTAGCACAAACCGTGTTGGATTTAGAGTTCCAAATACATCTATCAATATAGGAGAAAACAGAGTGAAACCTAAAAATTCAAACTGTTACTGGAAATGAACGCTTCAACATAGAAGAACGAAATTTGGGGAACCAAGTCGCCTTAGTGTACTGATCATTACCTGAAAGTATCATCCAGTTTGGGTGAAAAAATATTTGCTGAGATTTCTGGAGATTCGTAATTTTGGGAAGCTTGGCAACCCCTTCCCATGAAAGTGTTTCTCGCCAGTCACTGCTTAGGGCTACATCAAGAGGAAACAAAACGTAGAGATAGAACGTGAAACTACTTTGTTGTGTCAAGTTTCAAGAAGCTAGCACAAACCGTGTTGGATTTAGAGTTCCAAATACATCTATCAATATAGGAGAAAACAGAGTGAAACCTAAAAATTCAAACTGTTACTGGAAATGAACGCTTCAACATAGAAGAACGAAATTTGGGGAACCAAGTCGCCTTAGTGTACTGATCATTACCTGAAAGTATCATCCAGTTTGGGTGAAAAAATGTTTGCTGAGATTTCTGGAGATTCGTAATTTTGGGAAGCTTGGCAACCCCTTCCCATGAAAGTGTTTCTCGCCAGTCACTGCTTAGGGCTACATCAAGAGGAAACAAAACGGAGAGATAGAACGTGAAACTACTTTGTTGTGTCAAGTTTCAAGAAGCTAGCACAAACCGTGTTGGATTTAGAGTTCCAAATACATCTATCAATATAGGAGAAAACAGAGTGAAACCTAAAAATTCAAACTGTTACTGGAAATGAACGCTTCAACATAGAAGAACGAAATTTGGGGAACCAAGTCGCCTTAGTGTACTGATAATTACCTGAAAGTATCATCCAGATGGGGGAAAAAATGTTTGCTGAGATTTCTGGAGATTCGTAATTTTGGGAAGCTTGGCAACCCCTTCCCATGAAAGTGTTTCTCGCCAGTCACTGCTTAGGGCTACATCAAGAGGAAACAAAACGGAGAGATAGAACGTGAAACTACTTTGTTGTGTCAAGTTTCAAGAAGCTAGCACAAACCGTGTTGGATTTAGAGTTCCAAATACATCTATCAATATAGGAGAAAACAGAGTGAAACCTAAAAATTCAAACTGTTACTGGAAATGAACGCTTCAACATAGAAGAACGAAATTTGGGGAACCAAGTCGCCTTAGTGTACTGATAATTACCTGAAAGTATCATCCAGTTTGGGTGAAAAAATGTTTGCTGAGATTTCTGGAGATTCGTAATTTTGGGAAGCTTGGCAACGCCTTCCCATGAAAGTGTTTCTCGCCAGTCACTGCTTAGGGCTACATCAAGAGGAAACAAAACGTAGAGATAGAACGTGAAACTACTTTGTTGTGTCAAGTTTCAAGAAGCTAGCACAAACCGTGTTGGATTTTGAGTTCCAAATACATCTAACAATATAGGAGAAAACAGAGTGAAACCTAAAAATTCAAACTGTTACTGGAAATGAACGCTTCAACATAGAAGAACGAAATTTGGGGAACCAAGTCGCCTTAGTGTACTGATCATTACCTGAAAGTATCATCCAGTTTGGGTGAAAAAATGTTTGCTGAGATTTCTGGAGATTCGTAATTTTGGGAAGCTTGGCAACCCCTTCCCATGAAAGTGTTTCTCGCCAGTCACTGCTTAGGGCTACATCAAGAGGAAAGAAAACTTAGAGATAGAACGTGAAACTACTTTGTTGTGTCAAGTTTCAAGAAGCTAGCACAAACCGTGTTGGATTTAGAGTTCCAAATACATCTATCAATATAGGAGAAAACAGAGTGAAACCTAAAAATTCAAACTGTTACTGGAAATGAACGCTTCAACATAGAAGAACGAAATTTGGGGAACCAAGTCGCCTTAGTGTACTGATCATTACCTGAAAGTATCATCCAGTTTGGGTGAAAAAATATTTGCTGAGATTTCTGGAGATTCGTAATTTTGGGAAGCTTGGCAACCCCTTCCCATGAAAGTGTTTCTCGCCAGTCACTGTTTAGGGCTACATCAAGAGGAAACAAAACGTAGAGATAGAACGTGAAATTACTTTGTTGTGTCAAGTTTCAAGAAGCTAGCACAAACCGTGTTGGATTTAGAGTTCCAAATACATCTATCAATATAGGAGAAAACAGAGTGAAACCTAAAAATTCAAACTGTTACTGGAAATGAACGCTTCAACATAGAAGAACGAAATTTGGGGAACCAAGTCGCCTTAGTGTACTGATCATTACCTGAAAGTATCATCCAGTTTGGGTGAAAAAATGTTTGCTGAGATTTCTGGAGATTCGTAATTTTGGGAAACTTGGCAACCCCTTCCCATGAAAGTGTTTCTCTCCAGTCACTGCTTAGGGCTACATCAAGAGGAAACACAACGTAGAGATAGAACGTGAAACTACTTTGTTGTGTCAAGTTTCAAGAAGCTAGCACAAACCGTGTTGGATTTAGAGTTCCAAATACATCTATCAATATAGGAGAAAACAGAGTGAAACCTAAAAATTCAAACTGTTAGTGGAAATGAACGCTTCAACATAGAAGAACGAAATTTGGGGAACCAAGTCGCCTTAGTGTACGGATCATTACCTGAAAGTATCATCCAGTTTGGGTGAAAAAATGTTTGCTGAGATTTCTGGAGATTCGTAATTTTGGGAAGCTTGGCAACCCCTTCCCATGAAAGTGTTTCTCGCCAGTCACTGCTTAGGGCTACATCAAGAGGAAACAAAACGGAGAGATAGAACGTGAAACTACTTTGTTGTGTCAAGTTTCAAGAAGCTAGCACAAACCGTGTTGGATTTAGAGTTCCAAATACATCTATCAATATAGGAGAAAACAGAGTGAAACCTAAAAATTCAAACTGTTACTGGAAATGAACGCTTCAACATAGAAGAACGAAATTTGGGGAACCAAGTCGCCTTAGTGTACTGATCATTACCTGAAAGTATCATCCAGTTTGGGTGAAAAAATGTTTGCTGAGATTTCTGGAGATTCGTAATTTTGGGAAACTTGGCAACCCCTTCCCATGAAAGTGTTTCTCTCCAGACACTGCTTAGGGCTACATCAAGAGGAAACACAACGTAGAGATAGAACGTGAAACTACTTTGTTGTGTCAAGTTTCAAGAAGCTAGCACAAACCGTGTTGGATTTAGAGTTCCAAATACATCTATCAATATAGGAGAAAACAGAGTGAAACCTAAAAATTCAAACTGTTAGTGGAAATGAACGCTTCAACATAGAAGAACGAAATTTGGGGAACCAAGTCGCCTTAGTGTACGGATCATTACCTGAAAGTATCATCCAGTTTGGGTGAAAAAATGTTTGCTGAGATTTCTGGAGATTCGTAATTTTGGGAAGCTTGGCAACCCCTTCCCATGAAAGTGTTTCTCGCCAGTCACTGCTTAGGGCTACATCAAGAGGAAACAAAACGGAGAGATAGAACGTGAAACTACTTTGTTGTGTCAAGTTTCAAGAAGCTAGCACAAACCGTGTTGGATTTAGAGTTCCAAATACATCTATCAATATAGGAGAAAACAGAGTGAAACCTAAAAATTCAAACTGTTACTGGAAATGAACGCTTCAACATAGAAGAACGAAATTTGGGGAACCAAGTCGCCTTAGTGTACTGATCATTACCTGAAAGTATCATCCAGTTTGGGTGAAAAAATGTTTGCTGAGATTTCTGGAGATTCGTAATTTTGGGAAACTTGGCAACCCCTTCCCATGAAAGTGTTTCTCTCCAGTCACTGCTTAGGGCTACATCAAGAGGAAACAAAACGTAGAGATAGAACGTGAAACTACTTTGTTGTGTCAACTTTAAAGAAGCTAGCACAAACCGTGTTGGATTTAGAGTTCCAAATACATCTATCAATATAGGAGAAAACAGAGTGAAACCTAAAAATTCAAACTGTTACTGGAAATGAACGCTTCAACATAGAAGAACGAAATTTGGGGAACCAAGTCGCCTTAGTGTACTGATCATTACCTGAAAGTATCATCCAGTTTGGGTGAAAAAATGTTTGCTGAGATTTCTGGAGATTCGTAATTTTGGGAAACTTGGCATCCCCTTCCCATGAAAGTGTTTCTCGCCAGTCACTGCTTAGGGCTACATCAAGAGGAAACAAAACGTAGAGATAGAACGTGAAACTACTTTGTTGTGTCAAGTTTCAAGAAGCTAGCACAAACCGTGTTGGATTTAGAGTTCCAAATACATCTATCAATATAGGAGAAAACAGAGTGAAACCTAAAAATTCAAACTGTTACTGGAAATGAACGCTTCAACATAGAAGAACGAAATTTGGGGAACCAAGTCGCCTTAGTGTACTGATCATTACCTGAAAGTATCATCCAGTTTGGGTGAAAAAATGTTTGCTGAGATTTCTGGAGATTCGTAATTTTGGGAAGCTTGGCATCCCCTTCCCATGAAAGTGTTTCTCGCCAGTCACTGCTTAGGGCTACATCAAGAGGAAACAAAACGTAGAGATAGAACGTGAAACTACTTTGTTGTGTCAAGTTTCAAGAAGCTAGCAAAAACCGTGTTGGATTTAGAGTTCCAAATACATCTATCAATATAGGAGAAAACAGAGTGAAACCTAAAAATTCAAACTGTTACTGGAAATGAACGCTTCAACATAGAAGAACGAAATTTGGGGAACCAAGTCGCCTTAGTGTACTGATCATTACCTGAAAGTATCATCCAGTTTGGGTGAAAAAATGTTTGCTGAGATTTCTGGAGATTCGTAATTTTGGGAAGCTTGGCAACCCCTTCCCATGAAAGTGTTTCTCGCCAGTCACTGCTTAGGGCTACATCAAGAGGAAACAAAACGGAGAGATAGAACGTGAAACTACTTTGTTGTGTCAAGTTTCAAGAAGCTAGCACAAACCGTGTTGGATTTAGAGTTCCAAATACATCTATCAATATAGGAGAAAACAGAGTGAAACCTAAAAATTCAAACTGTTACTGGAAATGAACGCTTCAACATAGAAGAACGAAATTTGGGGAACCAAGTCGCCTTAGTGTACTGATCATTACCTGAAAGTATCATCCAGTTTGGGTGAAAAAATATTTGCTGAGATTTCTGGAGATTCGTAATTTTGGGAAACTTGGCATCCCCTTCCCATGAAAGTGTTTCTCGCCAGTCACTGCTTAGGGCTACATCAAGAGGAAAGAAAACTTAGAGATAGAACGTGAAACTACTTTGTTGTGTCAAGTTTCAAGAAGCTAGCACAAACCGTGTTGGATTTAGAGTTCCAAATACATCTATCAATATAGGAGAAAACAGAGTGAAACCTAAAAATTCAAACTGTTACTGGAAATGAACGCTTCAACATAGAAGAACGAAATTTGGGGAACCAAGTCGCCTTAGTGTACTGATCATTACCTGAAAGTATCATCCAGTTTGGGTGAAAAAATATTTGCTGAGATTTCTGGAGATTCGTAATTTTGGGAAGCTTGGCAACCCCTTCCCATGAAAGTGTTTCTCGCCAGTCACTGTTTAGGGCTACATCAAGAGGAAACAAAACGTAGAGATAGAACGTGAAATTACTTTGTTGTGTCAAGTTTCAAGAAGCTAGCACAAACCGTGTTGGATTTAGAGTTCCAAATACATCTATCAATATAGGAGAAAACAGAGTGAAACCTAAAAATTCAAACTGTTACTGGAAATGAACGCTTCAACATAGAAGAACGAAATTTGGGGAACCAAGTCGCCTTAGTGTACTGATCATTACCTGAAAGTATCATCCAGTTTGGGTGAAAAAATGTTTGCTGAGATTTCTGGAGATTCGTAATTTTGGGAAACTTGGCAACCCCTTCCCATGAAAGTGTTTCTCTCCAGTCACTGCTTAGGGCTACATCAAGAGGAAACACAACGTAGAGATAGAACGTGAAACTACTTTGTTGTGTCAAGTTTCAAGAAGCTAGCACAAACCGTGTTGGATTTAGAGTTCCAAATACATCTATCAATATAGGAGAAAACAGAGTGAAACCTAAAAATTCAAACTGTTAGTGGAAATGAACGCTTCAACATAGAAGAACGAAATTTGGGGAACCAAGTCGCCTTAGTGTACGGATCATTACCTGAAAGTATCATCCAGTTTGGGTGAAAAAATGTTTGCTGAGATTTCTGGAGATTCGTAATTTTGGGAAGCTTGGCAACCCCTTCCCATGAAAGTGTTTCTCGCCAGTCACTGCTTAGGGCTACATCAAGAGGAAACAAAACGGAGAGATAGAACGTGAAACTACTTTGTTGTGTCAAGTTTCAAGAAGCTAGCACAAACCGTGTTGGATTTAGAGTTCCAAATACATCTATCAATATAGGAGAAAACAGAGTGAAACCTAAAAATTCAAACTGTTACTGGAAATGAACGCTTCAACATAGAAGAACGAAATTTGGGGAACCAAGTCGCCTTAGTGTACTGATCATTACCTGAAAGTATCATCCAGTTTGGGTGAAAAAATGTTTGCTGAGATTTCTGGAGATTCGTAATTTTGGGAAACTTGGCAACCCCTTCCCATGAAAGTGTTTCTCTCCAGTCACTGCTTAGGGCTACATCAAGAGGAAACACAACGTAGAGATAGAACGTGAAACTACTTTGTTGTGTCAAGTTTCAAGAAGCTAGCACAAACCGTGTTGGATTTAGAGTTCCAAATACATCTATCAATATAGGAGAAAACAGAGTGAAACCTAAAAATTCAAACTGTTAGTGGAAATGAACGCTTCAACATAGAAGAACGAAATTTGGGGAACCAAGTCGCCTTAGTGTACGGATCATTACCTGAAAGTATCATCCAGTTTGGGTGAAAAAATGTTTGCTGAGATTTCTGGAGATTCGTAATTTTGGGAAGCTTGGCAACCCCTTCCCATGAAAGTGTTTCTCGCCAGTCACTGCTTAGGGCTACATCAAGAGGAAACAAAACGGAGAGATAGAACGTGAAACTACTTTGTTGTGTCAAGTTTCAAGAAGCTAGCACAAACCGTGTTGGATTTAGAGTTCCAAATACATCTATCAATATAGGAGAAAACAGAGTGAAACCTAAAAATTCAAACTGTTACTGGAAATGAACGCTTCAACATAGAAGAACGAAATTTGGGGAACCAAGTCGCCTTAGTGTACTGATCATTACCTGAAAGTATCATCCAGTTTGGGTGAAAAAATGTTTGCTGAGATTTCTGGAGATTCGTAATTTTGGGAAACTTGGCAACCCCTTCCCATGAAAGTGTTTCTCTCCAGTCACTGCTTAGGGCTACATCAAGAGGAAACAAAACGTAGAGATAGAACGTGAAACTACTTTGTTGTGTCAACTTTAAAGAAGCTAGCACAAACCGTGTTGGATTTAGAGTTCCAAATACATCTATCAATATAGGAGAAAACAGAGTGAAACCTAAAAATTCAAACTGTTACTGGAAATGAACGCTTCAACATAGAAGAACGAAATTTGGGGAACCAAGTCGCCTTAGTGTACTGATCATTACCTGAAAGTATCATCCAGTTTGGGTGAAAAAATGTTTGCTGAGATTTCTGGAGATTCGTAATTTTGGGAAACTTGGCATCCCCTTCCCATGAAAGTGTTTCTCGCCAGTCACTGCTTAGGGCTACATCAAGAGGAAACAAAACGTAGAGATAGAACGTGAAACTACTTTGTTGTGTCAAGTTTCAAGAAGCTAGCACAAACCGTGTTGGATTTAGAGTTCCAAATACATCTATCAATATAGGAGAAAACAGAGTGAAACCTAAAAATTCAAACTGTTACTGGAAATGAACGCTTCAACATAGAAGAACGAAATTTGGGGAACCAAGTCGCCTTAGTGTACTGATCATTACCTGAAAGTATCATCCAGTTTGGGTGAAAAAATGTTTGCTGAGATTTCTGGAGATTCGTAATTTTGGGAAGCTTGGCATCCCCTTCCCATGAAAGTGTTTCTCGCCAGTCACTGCTTAGGGCTACATCAAGAGGAAACAAAACGTAGAGATAGAACGTGAAACTACTTTGTTGTGTCAAGTTTCAAGAAGCTAGCAAAAACCGTGTTGGATTTAGAGTTCCAAATACATCTATCAATATAGGAGAAAACAGAGTGAAACCTAAAAATTCAAACTGTTACTGGAAATGAACGCTTCAACATAGAAGAACGAAATTTGGGGAACCAAGTCGCCTTAGTGTACTGATCATTACCTGAAAGTATCATCCAGTTTGGGTGAAAAAATATTTGCTGAGATTTCTGGAGATTCGTAATTTTGGGAAGCTTGGCAACCCCTTCCCATGAAAGTGTTTCTCGCCAGTCACTGCTTAGGGCTACATCAAGAGGAAACAAAACGTAGAGATAGAACGTGAAACTACTTTGTTGTGTCAAGTTTCAAGAAGCTAGCACAAACCGTGTTGGATTTAGAGTTCCAAATACATCTATCAATATAGGAGAAAACAGAGTGAAACCTAAAAATTCAAACTGTTACTGGAAATGAACGCTTCAACATAGAAGAACGAAATTTGGGGAACCAAGTCGCCTTAGTGTACTGATCATTACCTGAAAGTATCATCCAGTTTGGGTGAAAAAATGTTTGCTGAGATTTCTGGAGATTCGTAATTTTGGGAAGCTTGGCAACCCCTTCCCATGAAAGTGTTTCTCGCCAGTCACTGCTTAGGGCTACATCAAGAGGAAACAAAACGGAGAGATAGAACGTGAAACTACTTTGTTGTGTCAAGTTTCAAGAAGCTAGCACAAACCGTGTTGGATTTAGAGTTCCAAATACATCTATCAATATAGGAGAAAACAGAGTGAAACCTAAAAATTCAAACTGTTACTGGAAATGAACGCTTCAACATAGAAGAACGAAATTTGGGGAACCAAGTCGCCTTAGTGTACTGATCATTACCTGAAAGTATCATCCAGTTTGGGTGAAAAAATATTTGCTGAGATTTCTGGAGATTCGTAATTTTGGGAAACTTGGCATCCCCTTCCCATGAAAGTGTTTCTCGCCAGTCACTGCTTAGGGCTACATCAAGAGGAAAGAAAACTTAGAGATAGAACGTGAAACTACTTTGTTGTGTCAAGTTTCAAGAAGCTAGCACAAACCGTGTTGGATTTAGAGTTCCAAATACATCTATCAATATAGGAGAAAACAGAGTGAAACCTAAAAATTCAAACTGTTAGTGGAAATGAACGCTTCAACATAGAAGAACGAAATTTGGGGAACCAAGTCGCCTTAGTGTACGGATCATTACCTGAAAGTATCATCCAGTTTGGGTGAAAAAATGTTTGCTGAGATTTCTGGAGATTCGTAATTTTGGGAAGCTTGGCAACCCCTTCCCATGAAAGTGTTTCTCGCCAGTCACTGCTTAGGGCTACATCAAGAGGAAACAAAACGGAGAGATAGAACGTGAAACTACTTTGTTGTGTCAAGTTTCAAGAAGCTAGCACAAACCGTGTTGGATTTAGAGTTCCAAATACATCTATCAATATAGGAGAAAACAGAGTGAAACCTAAAAATTCAAACTGTTACTGGAAATGAACGCTTCAACATAGAAGAACGAAATTTGGGGAACCAAGTCGCCTTAGTGTACTGATCATTACCTGAAAGTATCATCCAGTTTGGGTGAAAAAATGTTTGCTGAGATTTCTGGAGATTCGTAATTTTGGGAAACTTGGCATCCCCTTCCCATGAAAGTGTTTCTCGCCAGTCACTGCTTAGGGCTACATCAAGAGGAAACAAAACGGAGAGATAGAACGTGAAACTACTTTGTTGTGTCAAGTTTCAAGAAGCTAGCACAAACCATGTTGGATTTAGAGTTCCAAATACATCTATCAATATAGGAGAAAACAGAGTGAAACCTAAAAATTCAAACTGTTACTGGAAATGAACGCTTCAACATAGAAGAACGAAATTTGGGGAACCAAGTCGCCTTAGTGTACTGATCATTACCTGAAAGTATCATCCAGTTTGGGTGAAAAAATGTTTGCTGAGATTTCTGGAGATTCGTAATTTTGGGAAGCTTGGCATCCCCTTCCCATGAAAGTGTTTCTCGCCAGTCACTGCTTAGGGCTACATCAAGAGGAAACAAAACGTAGAGATAGAACGTGAAACTACTTTGTTGTGTCAAGTTTCAAGAAGCTAGCAAAAACCGTGTTGGATTTAGAGTTCCAAATACATCTATCAATATAGGAGAAAACAGAGTGAAACCTAAAAATTCAAACTGTTACTGGAAATGAACGCTTCAACATAGAAGAACGAAATTTGGGGAACCAAGTCGCCTTAGTGTACTGATCATTACCTGAAAGTATCATCCAGTTTGGGTGAAAAAATATTTGCTGAGATTTCTGGAGATTCGTAATTTTGGGAAGCTTGGCAACCCCTTCCCATGAAAGTGTTTCTCGCCAGTCACTGCTTAGGGCTACATCAAGAGGAAACAAAACGTAGAGATAGAACGTGAAACTACTTTGTTGTGTCAACTTTAAAGAAGCTAGCACAAACCGTGTTGGATTTAGAGTTCCAAATACATCTATCAATATAGGAGAAAACAGAGTGAAACCTAAAAATTCAAACTGTTACTGGAAATGAACGCTTCAACATAGAAGAACGAAATTTGGGGAACCAAGTCGCCTTAGTGTACTGATCATTACCTGAAAGTATCATCCAGTTTGGGTGAAAAAATGTTTGCTGAGATTTCTGGAGATTCGTAATTTTGGGAAACTTGTCATCCCCTTCCCATGAAAGTGTTTCTCGCCAGTCACTGCTTAGGGCTACATCAAGAGGAAACAAAACGTAGAGATAGAACGTGAAACTACTTTGTTGTGTCAAGTTTCAAGAAGCTAGCACAAACCGTGTTGGATTTAGAGTTCCAAATACATCTATCAATATAGGAGAAAACAGAGTGAAACCTAAAAATTCAAACTGTTACTGGAAATGAACGCTTCAACATAGAAGAACGAAATTTGGGGAACCAAGTCGCCTTAGTGTACTGATCATTACCTGAAAGTATCATCCAGTTTGGGTGAAAAAATGTTTGCTGAGATTTCTGGAGATTCGTAATTTTGGGAAGCTTGGCATCCCCTTCCCATGAAAGTGTTTCTCGCCAGTCACTGCTTAGGGCTACATCAAGAGGAAACAAAACGTAGAGATAGAACGTGAAACTACTTTGTTGTGTCAACTTTAAAGAAGCTAGCACAAACCGTGTTGGATTTAGAGTTCCAAATACATCTATCAATATAGGAGAAAACAGAGTGAAACCTAAAAATTCAAACTGTTACTGGAAATGAACGCTTCAACATAGAAGAACGAAATTTGGGGAACCAAGTCGCCTTAGTGTACTGATCATTACCTGAAAGTATCATCCAGTTTGGGTGAAAAAATATTTGCTGAGATTTCTGGAGATTCGTAATTTTGGGAAGCTTGGCAACCCCTTCCCATGAAAGTGTTTCTCGCCAGTCACTGCTTAGGGCTACATCAAGAGGAAACAAAACATAGAGATAGAACGTGAAACTACTTTGTTGTGTCAAGTTTCAAGAAGCTAGCACAAACCGTGTTGGATTTAGAGTTCCAAATACATCTATCAATATAGGAGAAAACAGAGTGAAACCTAAAAATTCAAACTGTTACTGGAAATGAACGCTTCAACATAGAAGAACGAAATTTGGGGAACCAAGTCGCCTTAGTGTACTGATAATTACCTGAAAGTATCATCCAGTTTGGGTGAAAAAATGTTTGCTGAGATTTCTGGAGATTCGTAATTTTGGGAAGCTTGGCAACCCCTTCCCATGAAAGTGTTTCTCGCCAGTCACTGCTTAGGGCTACATCAAGAGGAAACAAAACGGAGAGATAGAACGTGAAACTACTTTGTTGTGTCAAGTTTCAAGAAGCTAGCACAAACCGTGTTGGATTTAGAGTTCCAAATACATCTATCAATATAGGAGAAAACAGAGTGAAACCTAAAAATTCAAACTGTTACTGGAAATGAACGCTTCAACATAGAAGAACGAAATTTGGGGAACCAAGTCGCCTTAGTGTACTGATAATTACCTGAAAGTATCATCCAGTTTGGGTGAAAAAATGTTTGCTGAGATTTCTGGAGATTCGTAATTTTGGGAAGCTTGGCAACCCCTTCCCATGAAAGTGTTTCTCGCCAGTCACTGCTTAGGGCTACATCAAGAGGAAACAAAACGTAGAGATAGAACGTGAAACTACTTTGTTGTGTCAAGTTTCAAGAAGCTAGCACAAACCGTGTTGGATTTAGAGTTCCAAATACATCTAACAATATAGGAGAAAACAGAGTGAAACCTAAAAATTCAAACTGTTACTGGAAATGAACGCTTCAACATAGAAGAACGAAATTTGGGGAACCAAGTCGCCTTAGTGTACTGATCATTACCTGAAAGTATCATCCAGTTTGGGTGAAAAAATGTTTGCTGAGATTTCTGGAGATTCGTAATTTTGGGAAGCTTGGCAACCCCTTCCCATGAAAGTGTTTCTCGCCAGTCACTGCTTAGGGCTACATCAAGAGGAAACAAAACGGAGAGATAGAACGTGAAACTACTTTGTTGTGTCAAGTTTCAAGAAGCTAGCACAAACCGTGTTGGATTTAGAGTTCCAAATACATCTATCAATATAGGAGAAAACAGAGTGAAACCTAAAAATTCAAACTGTTACTGGAAATGAACACTTCAACATAGAAGAACGAAATTTGGGGAACCAAGTCGCCTTAGTGTACTGATCATTACCTGAAAGTATCATCCAGTTTGGGTGAAAAAATGTTTGCTGAGATTTCTGGAGATTCGTAATTTTGGGAAACTTGGCAACCCCTTCCCATGAAAGTGTTTCTCTCCAGTCACTGCTTAGGGCTACATCAAGAGGAAACAAAACGTAGAGATAGAACGTGAAACTACTTTGTTGTGTCAACTTTAAAGAAGCTAGCACAAACCGTGTTGGATTTAGAGTTCCAAATACATCTATCAATATAGGAGAAAACAGAGTGAAACCTAAAAATTCAAACTGTTACTGGAAATGAACGCTTCAACATAGAAGAACGAAATTTGGGGAACCAAGTCGCCTTAGTGTACTGATCATTACCTGAAAGTATCATCCAGTTTGGGTGAAAAAATGTTTGCTGAGATTTCTGGAGATTCGTAATTTTGGGAAACTTGGCATCCCCTTCCCATGAAAGTGTTTCTCGCCAGTCACTGCTTAGGGCTACATCAAGAGGAAACAAAACGGAGAGATAGAACGTGAAACTACTTTGTTGTGTCAAGTTTCAAGAAGCTAGCACAAACCGTGTTGGATTTAGAGTTCCAAATACATCTATCAATATAGGAGAAAACAGAGTGAAACCTAAAAATTCAAACTGTTACTGGAAATGAACGCTTCAACATAGAAGAACGAAATTTGGGGAACCAAGTCGCCTTAGTGTACTGATCATTACCTGAAAGTATCATCCAGTTTGGGTGAAAAAATGTTTGCTGAGATTTCTGGAGATTCGTAATTTTGGGAAGCTTGGCATCCCCTTCCCATGAAAGTGTTTCTCGCCAGTCACTGCTTAGGGCTACATCAAGAGGAAACAAAACATAGAGATAGAACGTGAAACTACTTTGTTGTGTCAAGTTTCAAGAAGCTAGCACAAACCGTGTTGGATTTAGAGTTCCAAATACATCTATCAATATAGGAGAAAACAGAGTGAAACCTAAAAATTCAAACTGTTACTGGAAATGAACGCTTCAACATAGAAGAACGAAATTTGGGGAACCAAGTCGCCTTAGTGTACGGATCATTACCTGAAAGTATCATCCAGTTTGGGTGAAAAAATGTTTGCTGAGATTTCTGGAGATTCGTAATTTTGGGAAGCTTGGCAACCCCTTCCCATGAAAGTGTTTCTCGCCAGTCACTGCTTAGGGCTACATCAAGAGGAAACAAAACGGAGAGATAGAACGTGAAACTACTTTGTTGTGTCAAGTTTCAAGAAGCTAGCACAAACCGTGTTGGATTTAGAGTTCCAAATACATCTATCAATATAGGAGAAAACAGAGTGAAACCTAAAAATTCAAACTGTTACTGGAAATGAACGCTTCAACATAGAAGAACGAAATTTGGGGAACCAAGTCGCCTTAGTGTACTGATAATTACCTGAAAGTATCATCCAGTTTGGGTGAAAAAATGTTTGCTGAGATTTCTGGAGATTCGTAATTTTGGGAAGCTTGGCAACGCCTTCCCATGAAAGTGTTTCTCGCCAGTCACTGCTTAGGGCTACATCAAGAGGAAACAAAACGTAGAGATAGAACGTGAAACTACTTTGTTGTGTCAAGTTTCAAGAAGCTAGCACAAACCGTGTTGGATTTAGAGTTCCAAATACATCTAACAATATAGGAGAAAACAGAGTGAAACCTAAAAATTCAAACTGTTACTGGAAATGAACGCTTCAACATAGAAGAACGAAATTTGGGGAACCAAGTCGCCTTAGTGTACTGATCATTACCTGAAAGTATCATCCAGTTTGGGTGAAAAAATGTTTGCTGAGATTTCTGGAGATTCGTAATTTTGGGAAGCTTGGCAACCCCTTCCCATGAAAGTGTTTCTCGCCAGTCACTGCTTAGGGCTACATCAAGAGGAAACAAAACGGAGAGATAGAACGTGAAACTACTTTGTTGTGTCAAGTTTCAAGAAGCTAGCACAAACCGTGTTGGATTTAGAGTTCCAAATACATCTATCAATATAGGAGAAAACAGAGTGAAACCTAAAAATTCAAACTGTTACTGGAAATGAACACTTCAACATAGAAGAACGAAATTTGGGGAACCAAGTCGCCTTAGTGTACTGATCATTACCTGAAAGTATCATCCAGTTTGGGTGAAAAAATGTTTGCTGAGATTTCTGGAGATTCGTAATTTTGGGAAACTTGGCAACCCCTTCCCATGAAAGTGTTTCTCTCCAGTCACTGCTTAGGGCTACATCAAGAGGAAACAAAACGTAGAGATAGAACGTGAAACTACTTTGTTGTGTCAACTTTAAAGAAGCTAGCACAAACCGTGTTGGATTTAGAGTTCCAAATACATCTATCAATATAGGAGAAAACAGAGTGAAACCTAAAAATTCAAACTGTTACTGGAAATGAACGCTTCAACATAGAAGAACGAAATTTGGGGAACCAAGTCGCCTTAGTGTACTGATCATTACCTGAAAGTATCATCCAGTTTGGGTGAAAAAATGTTTGCTGAGATTTCTGGAGATTCGTAATTTTGGGAAACTTGGCATCCCCTTCCCATGAAAGTGTTTCTCGCCAGTCACTGCTTAGGGCTACATCAAGAGGAAACAAAACGGAGAGATAGAACGTGAAACTACTTTGTTGTGTCAAGTTTCAAGAAGCTAGCACAAACCGTGTTGGATTTAGAGTTCCAAATACATCTATCAATATAGGAGAAAACAGAGTGAAACCTAAAAATTCAAACTGTTACTGGAAATGAACGCTTCAACATAGAAGAACGAAATTTGGGGAACCAAGTCGCCTTAGTGTACTGATCATTACCTGAAAGTATCATCCAGTTTGGGTGAAAAAATGTTTGCTGAGATTTCTGGAGATTCGTAATTTTGGGAAGCTTGGCATCCCCTTCCCATGAAAGTGTTTCTCGCCAGTCACTGCTTAGGGCTACATCAAGAGGAAACAAAACGTAGAGATAGAACGTGAAACTACTTTGTTGTGTCAAGTTTCAAGAAGCTAGCAAAAACCGTGTTGGATTTAGAGTTCCAAATACATCTATCAATATAGGAGAAAACAGAGTGAAACCTAAAAATTCAAACTGTTACTGGAAATGAACGCTTCAACATAGAAGAACGAAATTTGGGGAACCAAGTCGCCTTAGTGTACTGATCATTACCTGAAAGTATCATCCAGTTTGGGTGAAAAAATATTTGCTGAGATTTCTGGAGATTCGTAATTTTGGGAAGCTTGGCAACCCCTTCCCATTAAAGTGTTTCTCGCCAGTCACTGCTTAGGGCTACATCAAGAGGAAACAAAACGTAGAGATAGAACGTGAAACTACTTTGTTGTGTCAACTTTAAAGAAGCTAGCACAAACCGTGTTGGATTTAGAGTTCCAAATACATCTATCAATATAGGAGAAAACAGAGTGAAACCTAAAAATTCAAACTGTTACTGGAAATGAACGCTTCAACATAGAAGAACGAAATTTGGGGAACCAAGTCGCCTTAGTGTACTGATCATTACCTGAAAGTATCATCCAGTTTGGGTGAAAAAATGTTTGCTGAGATTTCTGGAGATTCGTAATTTTGGGAAACTTGGCATCCCCTTCCCATGAAAGTGTTTCTCGCCAGTCACTGCTTAGGGCTACATCAAGAGGAAACAAAACGTAGAGATAGAACGTGAAACTACTTTGTTGTGTCAAGTTTCAAGAAGCTAGCACAAACCGTGTTGGATTTAGAGTTCCAAATACATCTATCAATATAGGAGAAAACAGAGTGAAACCTAAAAATTCAAACTGTTACTGGAAATGAACGCTTCAACATAGAAGAACGAAATTTGGGGAACCAAGTCGCCTTAGTGTACTGATCATTACCTGAAAGTATCATCCAGTTTGGGTGAAAAAATGTTTGCTGAGATTTCTGGAGATTCGTAATTTTGGGAAGCTTGGCATCCCCTTCCCATGAAAGTGTTTCTCGCCAGTCACTGCTTAGGGCTACATCAAGAGGAAACAAAACGTAGAGATAGAACGTGAAACTACTTTGTTGTGTCAAGTTTCAAGAAGCTAGCAAAAACCGTGTTGGATTTAGAGTTCCAAATACATCTATCAATATAGGAGAAAACAGAGTGAAACCTAAAAATTCAAACTGTTACTGGAAATGAACGCTTCAACATAGAAGAACGAAATTTGGGGAACCAAGTCGCCTTAGTGTACTGATCATTACCTGAAAGTATCATCCAGTTTGGGTGAAAAAATATTTGCTGAGATTTCTGGAGATTCGTAATTTTGGGAAGCTTGGCAACCCCTTCCCATGAAAGTGTTTCTCGCCAGTCACTGCTTAGGGCTACATCAAGAGGAAACAAAACGTAGAGATAGAACGTGAAACTACTTTGTTGTGTCAAGTTTCAAGAAGCTAGCACAAACCGTGTTGGATTTAGAGTTCCAAATACATCTATCAATATAGGAGAAAACAGAGTGAAACCTAAAAATTCAAACTGTTACTGGAAATGAACGCTTCAACATAGAAGAACGAAATTTGGGGAACCAAGTCGCCTTAGTGTACTGATAATTACCTGAAAGTATCATCCAGTTTGGGTGAAAAAATGTTTGCTGAGATTTCTGGAGATTCGTAATTTTGGGAAGCTTGGCAACCCCTTCCCATGAAAGTGTTTCTCGCCAGTCACTGCTTAGGGCTACATCAAGAGGAAACAAAACGGAGAGATAGAACGTGAAACTACTTTGTTGTGTCAAGTTTCAAGAAGCTAGCACAAACCGTGTTGGATTTAGAGTTCCAAATACATCTATCAATATAGGAGAAAACAGAGTGAAACCTAAAAATTCAAACTGTTACTGGAAATGAACGCTTCAACATAGAAGAACGAAATTTGGGGAACCAAGTCGCCTTAGTGTACTGATAATTACCTGAAAGTATCATCCAGTTTGGGTGAAAAAATGTTTGCTGAGATTTCTGGAGATTCGTAATTTTGGGAAGCTTGGCAACGCCTTCCCATGAAAGTGTTTCTCGCCAGTCACTGCTTAGGGCTACATCAAGAGGAAACAAAACGTAGAGATAGAACGTGAAACTACTTTGTTGTGTCAAGTTTCAAGAAGCTAGCACAAACCGTGTTGGATTTAGAGTTCCAAATACATCTAACAATATAGGAGAAAACAGAGTGAAACCTAAAAATTCAAACTGTTACTGGAAATGAACGCTTCAACATAGAAGAACGAAATTTGGGGAACCAAGTCGCCTTAGTGTACTGATCATTACCTGAAAGTATCATCCAGTTTGGGTGAAAAAATGTTTGCTGAGATTTCTGGAGATTCGTAATTTTGGGAAGCTTGGCAACCCCTTCCCATGAAAGTGTTTCTCGCCAGTCACTGCTTAGGGCTACATCAAGAGGAAACAAAACGGAGAGATAGAACGTGAAACTACTTTGTTGTGTCAAGTTTCAAGAAGCTAGCACAAACCGTGTTGGATTTAGAGTTCCAAATACATCTATCAATATAGGAGAAAACAGAGTGAAACCTAAAAATTCAAACTGTTACTGGAAATGAACGCTTCAACATAGAAGAACGAAATTTGGGGAACCAAGTCGCCTTAGTGTACTGATCATTACCTGAAAGTATCATCCAGTTTGGGTGAAAAAATATTTGCTGAGATTTCTGGAGATTCGTAATTTTGGGAAACTTGGCATCCCCTTCCCATGAAAGTGTTTCTCGCCAGTCACTGCTTAGGGCTACATCAAGAGGAAAGAAAACTTAGAGATAGAACGTGAAACTACTTTGTTGTGTCAAGTTTCAAGAAGCTAGCACAAACCGTGTTGGATTTAGAGTTCCAAATACATCTATCAATATAGGAGAAAACAGAGTGAAACCTAAAAATTCAAACTGTTACTGGAAATGAACGCTTCAACATAGAAGAACGAAATTTGGGGAACCAAGTCGCCTTAGTGTACTGATCATTACCTGAAAGTATCATCCAGTTTGGGTGAAAAAATATTTGCTGAGATTTCTGGAGATTCGTAATTTTGGGAAGCTTGGCAACCCCTTCCCATGAAAGTGTTTCTCGCCAGTCACTGTTTAGGGCTACATCAAGAGGAAACAAAACGTAGAGATAGAACGTGAAACTACTTTGTTGTGTCAAGTTTCAAGAAGCTAGCACAAACCGTGTTGGATTTAGAGTTCCAAATACATGTATCAATATAGGAGAAAACAGAGTGAAACCTAAAAATTCAAACTGTTACTGGAAATGAACGCTTCAACATAGAAGAACGAAATTTGGGGAACCAAGTCGCCTTAGTGTACTGATCATTACCTGAAAGTATCATCCAGTTTGGGTGAAAAAATGTTTGCTGAGATTTCTGGAGATTCGTAATTTTGGGAAACTTGGCATCCCCTTCCCATGAAAGTGTTTCTCGCCAGTCACTGCTTAGGGCTACATCAAGAGGAAACAAAACGTAGAGATAGAACGTGAAACTACTTTGTTGTGTCAAGTTTCAAGAAGCTAGCACAAACCGTGTTGGATTTAGAGTTCCAAATACATCTATCAATATAGGAGAAAACAGAGTGAAACCTAAAAATTCAAACTGTTAGTGGAAATGAACGCTTCAACATAGAAGAACGAAATTTGGGGAACCAAGTCGCCTTAGTGTACGGATCATTACCTGAAAGTATCATCCAGTTTGGGTGAAAAAATGTTTGCTGAGATTTCTGGAGATTCGTAATTTTGGGAAGCTTGGCAACCCCTTCCCATGAAAGTGTTTCTCGCCAGTCACTGCTTAGGGCTACATCAAGAGGAAACAAAACGGAGAGATAGAACGTGAAACTACTTTGTTGTGTCAAGTTTCAAGAAGCTAGCACAAACCGTGTTGGATTTAGAGTTCCAAATACATCTATCAATATAGGAGAAAACAGAGTGAAACCTAAAAATTCAAACTGTTACTGGAAATGAACGCTTCAACATAGAAGAACGAAATTTGGGGAACCAAGTCGCCTTAGTGTACTGATCATTACCTGAAAGTATCATCCAGTTTGGGTGAAAAAATGTTTGCTGAGATTTCTGGAGATTCGTAATTTTGGGAAACTTGGCAACCCCTTCCCATGAAAGTGTTTCTCTCCAGTCACTGCTTAGGGCTACATCAAGAGGAAACACAACGTAGAGATAGAACGTGAAACTACTTTGTTGTGTCAAGTTTCAAGAAGCTAGCACAAACCGTGTTGGATTTAGAGTTCCAAATACATCTAACAATATAGGAGAAAACAGAGTGAAACCTAAAAATTCAAACTGTTACTGGAAATGAACGCTTCAACATAGAAGAACGAAATTTGGGGAACCAAGTCGCCTTAGTGTACGGATCATTACCTGAAAGTATCATCCAGTTTGGGTGAAAAAATGTTTGCTGAGATTTCTGGAGATTCGTAATTTTGGGAAGCTTGGCAACCCCTTCCCATGAAAGTGTTTCTCGCCAGTCACTGCTTAGGGCTACATCAAGAGGAAACAAAACGGAGAGATAGAACGTGAAACTACTTTGTTGTGTCAAGTTTCAAGAAGCTAGCACAAACCGTGTTGGATTTAGAGTTCCAAATACATCTATCAATATAGGAGAAAACAGAGTGAAACCTAAAAATTCAAACTGTTACTGGAAATGAACGCTTCAACATAGAAGAACGAAATTTGGGGAACCAAGTCGCCTTAGTGTACTGATCATTACCTGAAAGTATCATCCAGTTTGGGTGAAAAAATGTTTGCTGAGATTTCTGGAGATTCGTAATTTTGGGAAACTTGGCAACCCCTTCCCATGAAAGTGTTTCTCTCCAGTCACTGCTTAGGGCTACATCAAGAGGAAACAAAACGTAGAGATAGAACGTGAAACTACTTTGTTGTGTCAACTTTAAAGAAGCTAGCACAAACCGTGTTGGATTTAGAGTTCCAAATACATCTATCAATATAGAAGAAAACAGAGTGAAACCTAAAAATTCAAACTGTTACTGGAAATGAACGCTTCAACATAGAAGAACGAAATTTGGGGAACCAAGTCGCCTTAGTGTACTGATCATTACCTGAAAGTATCATCCAGTTTGGGTGAAAAAATGTTTGCTGAGATTTCTGGAGATTCGTAATTTTGGGAAACATGGCATCCCCTTCCCATGAAAGTGTTTCTCGCCAGTCACTGCTTAGGGCTACATCAAGAGGAAACAAAACGTAGAGATAGAACGTGAAACTACTTTGTTGTGTCAAGTTTCAAGAAGCTAGCACAAACCGTGTTGGATTTAGAGTTCCAAATACATCTATCAATATAGGAGAAAACAGAGTGAAACCTAAAAATTCAAACTGTTACTGGAAATGAACGCTTCAACATAGAAGAACGAAATTTGGGGAACCAAGTCGCCTTAGTGTACTGATCATTACCTGAAAGTATCATCCAGTTTGGGTGAAAAAATGTTTGCTGAGATTTCTGGAGATTCGTAATTTTGGGAAGCTTGGCATCCCCTTCCCATGAAAGTGTTTCTCGCCAGTCACTGCTTAGGGCTACATCAAGAGGAAACAAAACGTAGAGATAGAACGTGAAACTACTTTGTTGTGTCAAGTTTCAAGAAGCTAGCACAAACCGTGTTGGATTTAGAGTTCCAAATACATCTATCAATATAGGAGAAAACAGAGTGAAACCTAAAAATTCAAACTGTTACTGGAAATGAACGCTTCAACATAGAAGAACGAAATTTGGGGAACCAAGTCGCCTTAGTGTACTGATCATTACCTGAAAGTATCATCCAGTTTGGGTGAAAAAATGTTTGCTGAGATTTCTGGAGATTCGTAATTTTGGGAAGCTTGGCATCCCCTTCCCATGAAAGTGTTTCTCGCCAGTCACTGCTTAGGGCTACATCAAGAGGAAACAAAACGTAGAGATAGAACGTGAAACTACTTTGTTGTGTCAAGTTTCAAGAAGCTAGCACAAACCGTGTTGGATTTAGAGTTCCAAATACATCTATCAATATAGGAGAAAACAGAGTGAAACCTAAAAATTCAAACTGTTACTGGAAATGAACGCTTCAACATAGAAGAACGAAATTTGGGGAACCAAGTCGCCTTAGTGTACTGATCATTACCTGAAAGTATCATCCAGTTTGGGTGAAAAAATATTTGCTGAGATTTCTGGAGATTCGTAATTTTGGGAAGCTTGGCAACCCCTTCCCATGAAAGTGTTTCTCGCCAGTCACTGCTTAGGGCTACATCAAGAGGAAACAAAACGTAGAGATAGAACGTGAAACTACTTTGTTGTGTCAAGTTTCAAGAAGCTAGCACAAACCGTGTTGGATTTAGAGTTCCAAATACATCTATCAATATAGGAGAAAACAGAGTGAAACCTAAAAATTCAAACTGTTACTGGAAATGAACGCTTCAACATAGAAGAACGAAATTTGGGGAACCAAGTCGCCTTAGTGTACTGATCATTACCTGAAAGTATCATCCAGTTTGGGTGAAAAAATGTTTGCTGAGATTTCTGGAGATTCGTAATTTTGGGAAGCTTGGCAACCCCTTCCCATGAAAGTGTTTCTCGCCAGTCACTGCTTAGGGCTACATCAAGAGGAAACAAAACGGAGAGATAGAACGTGAAACTACTTTGTTGTGTCAAGTTTCAAGAAGCTAGCACAAACCGTGTTGGATATAGAGTTCCAAATACATCTATCAATATAGGAGAAAACAGAGTGAAACCTAAAAATTCAAACTGTTACTGGAAATGAACGCTTCAACATAGAAGAACGAAATTTGGGGAACCAAGTCGCCTTAGTGTACTGATAATTACCTGAAAGTATCATCCAGTTTGGGTGAAAAAATGTTTGCTGAGATTTCTGGAGATTCGTAATTTTGGGAAGCTTGGCAACCCCTTCCCATGAAAGTGTTTCTCGCCAGTCACTGCTTAGGGCTACATCAAGAGGAAACAAAACGGAGAGATAGAACGTGAAACTACTTTGTTGTGTCAAGTTTCAAGAAGCTAGCACAAACCGTGTTGGATTTAGAGTTCCAAATACATCTATCAATATAGGAGAAAACAGAGTAAAACCTAAAAATTCAAACTGTTACTGGAAATGAACGCTTCAACATAGAAGAACGAAATTTGGGGAACCAAGTCGCCTTAGTGTACTGATAATTACCTGAAAGTATCATCCAGTTTGGGTGAAAAAATGTTTGCTGAGATTTCTGGAGATTCGTAATTTTGGGAAGCTTGGCAGCGCCTTCCCATGAAAGTTTTTCTCGCCAGTCACTGCTTAGGGCTACATCAAGAGGAAACAAAACGTAGAGATAGAATGTGAAACTACTTTGTTGTGTCAAGTTTCAAGAAGCTAGCACAAACCGTGTTGGATTTAGAGTTCCAAATACATCTAACAATATAGGAGAAAACAGAGTGAAACCTAAAAATTCAAACTGTTACTGGAAATGAACGCTTCAACATAGAAGAACGAAATTTGGGGAACCAAGTCGCCTTAGTGTACTGATCATTACCTGAAAGTATCATCCAGTTTGGGTGAAAAAATGTTTGCTGAGATTTCTGGAGATTCGTAATTTTGGGAAGCTTGGCAACCCCTTCCCATGAAAGTGTTTCTCGCCAGTCACTGCTTAGGGCTACATCAAGAGGAAACAAAATGGAGAGATAGAACGTGAAACTACTTTGTTGTGTCAAGTTTCAAGAAGCTAGCACAAACCGTGTTGGATTTAGAGTTCCAAATACATCTATCAATATAGGAGAAAACAGAGTGAAACCTAAAAATTCAAACTGTTACTGGAAATGAACGCTTCAACATAGAAGAACGAAATTTGGGGAACCAAGTCGCCTTAGTGTACTGATCATTACCTGAAAGTATCATCCAGTTTGGGTGAAAAAATATTTGCTGAGATTTCTGGAGATTCGTAATTTTGGGAAACTTGGCATCCCCTTCCCATGAAAGTGTTTCTCGCCAGTCACTGCTTAGGGCTACATCAAGAGGAAAGAAAACTTAGAGATAGAACGTGAAACTACTTTGTTGTGTCAAGTTTCAAGAAGCTAGCACAAACCGTGTTGGATTTAGAGTTCCAAATACATCTATCAATATAGGAGAAAACAGAGTGAAACCTAAAAATTCAAACTGTTACTGGAAATGAACGCTTCAACATAGAAGAACGAAATTTGGGGAACCAAGTCGCCTTAGTGTACTGATCATTACCTGAAAGTATCATCCAGTTTGGGTGAAAAAATGTTTGCTGAGATTTCTGGAGATTCGTAATTTTGGGAAACTTGGCATCCCCTTCCCATGAAAGTGTTTCTCGCCAGTCACTGCTTAGGGCTACATCAAGAGGAAACAAAACGTAGAGATAGAACGTGAAACTACTTTGTTGTGTCAAGTTTCAAGAAGCTAGCACAAACCGTGTTGGATTTAGAGTTCCAAATACATCTATCAATATAGGAGAAAACAGAGTGAAACCTAAAAATTCAAACTGTTACTGGAAATGAACGCTTCAACATAGAAGAACGAAATTTGGGGAACCAAGTCGCCTTAGTGTACTGATCATTACCTGAAAGTATCATCCAGTTTGGGTGAAAAAATGTTTGCTGAGATTTCTGGAGATTCGTAATTTTGGGAAGCTTGGCATCCCCTTCCCATGAAAGTGTTTCTCGCCAGTCACTGCTTAGGGCTACATCAAGAGGAAACAAAACGTAGAGATAGAACGTGAAACTACTTTGTTGTGTCAAGTTTCAAGAAGCTAGCACAAACCGTGTTGGATTTAGAGTTCCAAATACATCTATCAATATAGGAGAAAACAGAGTGAAACCTAAAAATTCAAACTGTTACTGGAAATGAACGCTTCAACATAGAAGAACGAAATTTGGGGAACCAAGTCGCCTTAGTGTACTGATCATTACCTGAAAGTATCATCCAGTTTGGGTGAAAAAATATTTGCTGAGATTTCTGGAGATTCGTAATTTTGGGAAGCTTGGCAACCCCTTCCCATGAAAGTGTTTCTCGCCAGTCACTGCTTAGGGCTACATCAAGAGGAAACAAAACGTAGAGATAGAACGTGAAACTACTTTGTTGTGTCAAGTTTCAGGAAGCTAGCACAAACCGTGTTGGATTTAGAGTTCCAAATACATCTATCAATATAGGAGAAAACAGAGTGAAACCTAAAAATTCAAACTGTTACTGGAAATGAACGCTTCAACATAGAAGAACGAAATTTGGGGAACCAAGTCGCCTTAGTGTACTGATCATTACCTGAAAGTATCATCCAGTTTGGGTGAAAAAATGTTTGCTGAGATTTCTGGAGATTCGTAATTTTGGGAAGCTTGGCAACCCCTTCCCATGAAAGTGTTTCTCTCCAGTCACTGCTTAGGGCTACATCAAGAGGAAACAAAACGGAGAGATAGAACGTGAAACTACTTTGTTGTGTCAAGTTTCAAGAAGCTAGCACAAACCGTGTTGGATTTAGAGTTCCAAATACATCTATCAATATAGGAGAAAACAGAGTGAAACCTAAAAATTCAAACTGTTACTGGAAATGAACGCTTCAACATAGAAGAACGAAATTTGGGGAACCAAGTCGCCTTAGTGTACTGATAATTACCTGAAAGTATCATCCAGTTTGGGTGAAAAAATGTTTGCTGAGATTTCTGGAGATTCGTAATTTTGGGAAGCTTGGCAACCCCTTCCCATGAAAGTGTTTCTCGCCAGTCACTGCTTAGGGCTACATCAAGAGGAAACAAAACGTAGAGATAGAACGTGAAACTACTTTGTTGTGTCAAGTTTCAAGAAGCTAGCACAAACCGTGTTGGATTTAGAGTTCCAAATACATCTATCAATATAGGAGAAAACAGAGTGAAACCTAAAAATTCAAACTGTTACTGGAAATGAACGCTTCAACATAGAAGAACGAAATTTGGGGAACCAAGTCGCCTTAGTGTACTGATAATTACCTGAAAGTATCATCCAGTTTGGGTGAAAAAATGTTTGCTGAGATTTCTGGAGATTCGTAATTTTGGGAAGCTTGGCAACGCCTTCCCATGAAAGTTTTTCTCGCCAGTCACTGCTTAGGGCTACATCAAGAGGAAACAAAACGTAGAGATAGAACGTGAAACTACTTTGTT
This sequence comes from Spermophilus citellus, assembly GCF_964194105.1. NCBI lineage: Eukaryota > Metazoa > Chordata > Mammalia > Rodentia > Sciuridae > Spermophilus > Spermophilus citellus. Next base: position 99,503,258 of record NC_138183.1, on the reverse strand, counting down.
GTGTCAAGTTTCAAGAAGCTAGCACAAACCGTGTTGGATTTAGAGTTCCAAATACATCTATCAATATAGGAGAAAACAGAGTGAAACCTAAAAATTCAAACTGTTACTGGAAATGAACGCTTCAACATAGAAGAACGAAATTTGGGGAACCAAGTCGCCTTAGTGTACTGATCATTACCTGAAAGTATCATCCAGTTTGGGTGAAAAAATGTTTGCTGAGATTTCTGGAGATTCGTAATTTTGGGAAGCTTGGCAACCCCTTCCCATGAAAGTGTTTCTCGCCAGTCACTGCTTAGGGCTACATCAAGAGGAAACAAAACGGAGAGATAGAACGTGAAACTACTTTGTTGTGTCAAGTTTCAAGAAGCTAGCACAAACCGTGTTGGATTTAGAGTTCCAAATACATCTATCAATATAGGAGAAAACAGAGTGAAACCTAAAAATTCAAACTGTTACTGGAAATGAACGCTTCAACATAGAAGAACGAAATTTGGGGAACCAAGTCGCCTTAGTGTACTGATAATTACCTGAAAGTATCATCCAGTTTGGGTGAAAAAATGTTTGCTGAGATTTCTGGAGATTCGTAATTTTGGGAAGCTTGGCAACCCCTTCCCATGAAAGTGTTTCTCGCCAGTCACTGCTTAGGGCTACATCAAGAGGAAACAAAACGGAGAGATAGAACGTGAAACTACTTTGTTGTGTCAAGTTTCAAGAAGCTAGCACAAACCGTGTTGGATTTAGAGTTCCAAATACATCTATCAATATAGGAGAAAACAGAGTGAAACCTAAAAATTCAAACTGTTACTGGAAATGAACGCTTCAACATAGAAGAACGAAATTTGGGGAACCAAGTCGCCTTAGTGTACTGATAATTACCTGAAAGTATCATCCAGTTTGGGTGAAAAAATGTTTGCTGAGATTTCTGGAGATTCGTAATTTTGGGAAGCTTGGCAACGCCTTCCCATGAAAGTTTTTCTCGCCAGTCACTGCTTAGGGCTACATCAAGAGGAAACAAAACGTAGAGATAGAACGTGAAACTACTTTGTTGTGTCAAGTTTCAAGAAGCTAGCACAAACCGTGTTGGATTTAGAGTTCCAAATACATCTAACAATATAGGAGAAAACAGAGTGAAACCTAAAAATTCAAACTGTTACTGGAAATGAACGCTTCAACATAGAAGAACGAAATTTGGGGAACCAAGTCGCCTTAGTGTACTGATCATTACCTGAAAGTATCATCCAGTTTGGGTGAAAAAATGTTTGCTGAGATTTCTGGAGATTCGTAATTTTGGGAAGCTTGGCAACCCCTTCCCATGAAAGTGTTTCTCGCCAGTCACTGCTTAGGGCTACATCAAGAGGAAACAAAACGGAGAGATAGAACGTGAAACTACTTTGTTGTGTCAAGTTTCAAGAAGCTAGCACAAACCGTGTTGGATTTAGAGTTCCAAATACATCTATGAATATAGGAGAAAACAGAGTGAAACCTAAAAATTCAAACTGTTACTGGAAATGAACGCTTCAACATAGAAGAACGAAATTTGGGGAACCAAGTCGCCTTAGTGTACTGATCATTACCTGAAAGTATCATCCAGTTTGGGTGAAAAAATATTTGCTGAGATTTCTGGAGATTCGTAATTTTGGGAAACTTGGCATCCCCTTCCCATGAAAGTGTTTCTCGCCAGTCACTGCTTAGGGCTACATCAAGAGGAAAGAAAACTTAGAGATAGAACGTGAAACTACTTTGTTGTGTCAAGTTTCAAGAAGCTAGCACAAACCGTGTTGGATTTAGAGTTCCAAATACATCTATCAATATAGGAGAAAACAGAGTGAAACCTAAAAATTCAAACTGTTACTGGAAATGAACGCTTCAACATAGAAGAACGAAATTTGGGGAACCAAGTCGCCTTAGTGTACTGATCATTACCTGAAAGTATCATCCAGTTTGGGTGAAAAAATATTTGCTGAGATTTCTGGAGATTCGTAATTTTGGGAAGCTTGGCAACCCCTTCCCATGAAAGTGTTTCTCGCCAGTCACTGTTTAGGGCTACATCAAGAGGAAACAAAACGTAGAGATAGAACGTGAAACTACTTTGTTGTGTCAAGTTTCAAGAAGCTAGCACAAACCGTGTTGGATTTAGAGTTCCAAATACATCTATCAATATAGGAGAAAACAGAGTGAAACCTAAAAATTCAAACTGTTACTGGAAATGAACGCTTCAACATAGAAGAACGAAATTTGGGGAACCAAGTCGCCTTAGTGTACTGATCATTACCTGAAAGTATCATCCAGTTTGGGTGAAAAAATGTTTGCTGAGATTTCTGGAGATTCGTAATTTTGGGAAACTTGGCAACCCCTTCCCATGAAAGTGTTTCTCTCCAGTCACTGCTTAGGGCTACATCAAGAGGAAACACAACGTAGAGATAGAACGTGAAACTACTTTGTTGTGTCAAGTTTCAAGAAGCTAGCACAAACCGTGTTGGATTTAGAGTTCCAAATACATCTATCAATATAGGAGAAAACAGAGTGAAACCTAAAAATTCAAACTGTTAGTGGAAATGAACGCTTCAACATAGAAGAACGAAATTTGGGGAACCAAGTCGCCTTAGTGTACGGATCATTACCTGAAAGTATCATCCAGTTTGGGTGAAAAAATGTTTGCTGAGATTTCTGGAGATTCGTAATTTTGGGAAGCTTGGCAACCCCTTCCCATGAAAGTGTTTCTCGCCAGTCACTGCTTAGGGCTACATCAAGAGGAAACAAAACGGAGAGATAGAACGTGAAACTACTTTGTTGTGTCAAGTTTCAAGAAGCTAGCACAAACCGTGTTGGATTTAGAGTTCCAAATACATCTATCAATATAGGAGAAAACAGAGTGAAACCTAAAAATTCAAACTGTTACTGGAAATGAACGCTTCAACATAGAAGAACGAAATTTGGGGAACCAAGTCGCCTTAGTGTACTGATCATTATCTGAAAGTATCATCCAGTTTGGGTGAAAAAATGTTTGCTGAGATTTCTGGAGATTCGTAATTTTGGGAAGCTTGGCAACCCCTTCCCATGAAAGTGTTTCTCGCCAGTCACTGCTTAGGGCTACATCAAGAGGAAACAAAACGGAGAGATAGAACGTGAAACTACTTTGTTGTGTCAACTTTAAAGAAGCTAGCACAAACCGTGTTGGATTTAGAGTTCCAAATACATCTATCAATATAGGAGAAAACAGAGTGAAACCTAAAAATTCAAACTGTTACTGGAAATGAACGCTTCAACATAGAAGAACGAAATTTGGGGAACCAAGTCGCCTTAGTGTACTGATCATTACCTGAAAGTATCATCCAGTTTGGGTGAAAAAATGTTTGCTGAGATTTCTGGAGATTCGTAATTTTGGGAAACTTGGCATCCCCTTCCCATGAAAGTGTTTCTCGCCAGTCACTGCTTAGGGCTACATCAAGAGGAAACAAAACGTAGAGATAGAACGTGAAACTACTTTGTTGTGTCAAGTTTCAAGAAGCTAGCACAAACCGTGTTGGATTTAGAGTTCCAAATACATCTATCAATATAGGAGAAAACAGAGTGAAACCTAAAAATTCAAACTGTTACTGGAAATGAACGCTTCAACATAGAAGAACGAAATTTGGGGAACCAAGTCGCCTTAGTGTACTGATCATTACCTGAAAGTATCATCCAGTTTGGGTGAAAAAATGTTTGCTGAGATTTCTGGAGATTCGTAATTTTGGGAAGCTTGGCATCCCCTTCCCATGAAAGTGTTTCTCGCCAGTCACTGCTTAGGGCTACATCAAGAGGAAACAAAACGTAGAGATAGAACGTGAAACTACTTTGTTGTGTCAAGTTTCAAGAAGCTAGCACAAACCGTGTTGGATTTAGAGTTCCAAATACATCTATCAATATAGGAGAAAACAGAGTGAAACCTAAAAATTCAAACTGTTACTGGAAATGAACGCTTCAACATAGAAGAACGAAATTTGGGGAACCAAGTCGCCTTAGTGTACTGATCATTACCTGAAAGTATCATCCAGTTTGGGTGAAAAAATGTTTGCTGAGATTTCTGGAGATTCGTAATTTTGGGAAGCTTGGCAACCCCTTCCCATGAAAGTGTTTCTCGCCAGTCACTGCTTAGGGCTACATCAAGAGGAAACAAAACGGAGAGATAGAACGTGAAACTACTTTGTTGTGTCAAGTTTCAAGAAGCTAGCACAAACCGTGTTGGATTTAGAGTTCCAAATACATCTATCAATATAGGAGAAAACAGAGTGAAACCTAAAAATTCAAACTGTTACTGGAAATGAACGCTTCAACATAGAAGAACGAAATTTGGGGAACCAAGTCGCCTTAGTGTACTGATAATTACCTGAAAGTATCATCCAGTTTGGGTGAAAAAATGTTTGCTGAGATTTCTGGAGATTCGTAATTTTGGGAAGCTTGGCAACCCCTTCCCATGAAAGTGTTTCTCGCCAGTCACTGCTTAGGGCTACATCAAGAGGAAACAAAACGGAGAGATAGAACGTGAAACTACTTTGTTGTGTCAAGTTTCAAGAAGCTAGCACAAACCGTGTTGGATTTAGAGTTCCAAATACATCTATCAATATAGGAGAAAACAGAGTGAAACCTAAAAATTCAAACTGTTACTGGAAATGAACGCTTCAACATAGAAGAACGAAATTTGGGGAACCAAGTCGCCTTAGTGTACTGATAATTACCTGAAAGTATCATCCAGTTTGGGTGAAAAAATGTTTGCTGAGATTTCTGGAGATTCGTAATTTTGGGAAGCTTGGCAACGCCTTCCCATGAAAGTTTTTCTCGCCAGTCACTGCTTAGGGCTACATCAAGAGGAAACAAAACGTAGAGATAGAACGTGAAACTACTTTGTTGTGTCAAGTTTCAAGAAGCTAGCACAAACCGTGTTGGATTTAGAGTTCCAAATACATCTAACAATATAGGAGAAAACAGAGTGAAACCTAAAAATTCAAACTGTTACTGGAAATGAACGCTTCAACATAGAAGAACGAAATTTGGGGAACCAAGTCGCCTTAGTGTACTGATCATTACCTGAAAGTATCATCCAGTTTGGGTGAAAAAATGTTTGCTGAGATTTCTGGAGATTCGTAATTTTGGGAAGCTTGGCAACCCCTTCCCATGAAAGTGTTTCTCGCCAGTCACTGCTTAGGGCTACATCAAGAGGAAACAAAACAGAGAGATAGAACGTGAAACTACTTTGTTGTGTCAAGTTTCAAGAAGCTAGCACAAACCGTGTTGGATTTAGAGTTCCAAATACATCTATCAATATAGGAGAAAACAGAGTGAAACCTAAAAATTCAAACTGTTACTGGAAATGAACGCTTCAACATAGAAGAAAAAAATTTGGGGAACCAAGTCGCCTTAGTGTACTGATCATTACCTGAAAGTATCATCCAGTTTGGGTGAAAAAATATTTGCTGAGATTTCTGGAGATTCGTAATTTTGGGAAACTTGGCATCCCCTTCCCATGAAAGTGTTTCTCGCCAGTCACTGCTTAGGGCTACATCAAGAGGAAAGAAAACTTAGAGATAGAACGTGAAACTACTTTGTTGTGTCAAGTTTCAAGAAGCTAGCACAAACCGTGTTGGATTTAGAGTTCCAAATACATCTATCAATATAGGAGAAAACAGAGTGAAACATAAAAATTCAAACTGTTACTGGAAATGAACGCTTCAACATAGAAGAACGAAATTTGGGGAACCAAGTCGCCTTAGTGTACTGATCATTACCTGAAAGTATCATCCAGTTTGGGTGAAAAAATATTTGCTGAGATTTCTGGAGATTCGTAATTTTGGGAAGCTTGGCAACCCCTTCCCATGAAAGTGTTTCTCGCCAGTCACTGTTTAGGGCTACATCAAGAGGAAACAAAACGTAGAGATAGAACGTGAAACTACTTTGTTGTGTCAAGTTTCAAGAAGCTAGCACAAACCGTGTTGGATTTAGAGTTCCAAATACATCTATCAATATAGGAGAAAACAGAGTGAAACCTAAAAATTCAAACTGTTACTGGAAATGAACGCTTCAACATAGAAGAACGAAATTTGGGGAACCAAGTCGCCTTAGTGTACTGATCATTACCTGAAAGTATCATCCAGTTTGGGTGAAAAAATGTTTGCTGAGATTTCTGGAGATTCGTAATTTTGGGAAACTTGGCAACCCCTTCCCATGAAAGTGTTTCTCTCCAGTCACTGCTTAGGGCTACATCAAGAGGAAACACAACGTAGAGATAGAACGTGAAACTACTTTGTTGTGTCAAGTTTCAAGAAGCTAGCACAAACCGTGTTGGATTTAGAGTTCCAAATACATCTATCAATATAGGAGAAAACAGAGTGAAACCTAAAAATTCAAACTGTTAGTGGAAATGAACGCTTCAACATAGAAGAACGAAATTTGGGGAACCAAGTCGCCTTAGTGTACGGATCATTACCTGAAAGTATCATCCAGTTTGGGTGAAAAAATGTTTGCTGAGATTTCTGGAGATTCGTAATTTTGGGAAGCTTGGCAACCCCTTCCCATGAAAGTGTTTCTCTCCAGTCACTGCTTAGGGCTACATCAAGAGGAAACAAAACGGAGAGATAGAACGTGAAACTACTTTGTTGTGTCAAGTTTCAAGAAGCTAGCACAAACCGTGTTGGATTTAGAGTTCCAAATACATCTATCAATATAGGAGAAAACAGAGTGAAACCTAAAAATTCAAACTGTTACTGGAAATGAACGCTTCAACATAGAAGAACGAAATTTGGGGAACCAAGTCGCCTTAGTGTACTGATCATTACCTGAAAGTATCATCCAGTTTGGGTGAAAAAATGTTTGCTGAGATTTCTGGAGATTCGTAATTTTGGGAAACTTGGCAACCCCTTCCCATGAAAGTGTTTCTCTCCAGTCACTGCTTAGGGCTACATCAAGAGGAAACACAACGTAGAGATAGAACGTGAAACTACTTTGTTGTGTCAAGTTTCAAGAAGCTAGCACAAACCGTGTTGGATTTAGAGTTCCAAATACATCTATCAATATAGGAGAAAACAGAGTGAAACCTAAAAATTCAAACTGTTAGTGGAAATGAACGCTTCAACATAGAAGAACGAAATTTGGGGAACCAAGTCGCCTTAGTGTACGGATCATTACCTGAAAGTATCATCCAGTTTGGGTGAAAAAATGTTTGCTGAGATTTCTGGAGATTCGTAATTTTGGGAAGCTTGGCAACCCCTTCCCATGAAAGTGTTTCTCGCCAGTCACTGCTTAGGGCTACATTAGAGGAAACAAAACGGAGAGATAGAACGTGAAACTACTTTGTTGTGTCAAGTTTCAAGAAGCTAGCACAAACCGTGTTGGATTTAGAGTTCCAAATACATCTATCAATATAGGAGAAAACAGAGTGAAACCTAAAAATTCAAACTGTTACTGGAAATGAACGCTTCAACATAGAAGAACGAAATTTGGGGAACCAAGTCGCCTTAGTGTACTGATCATTACCTGAAAGTATCATCCAGTTTGGGTGAAAAAATGTTTGCTGAGATTTCTGGAGATTCGTAATTTTGGGAAACTTGGCAACCCCTTCCCATGAAAGTGTTTCTCTCCAGTCACTGCTTAGGGCTACATCAAGAGGAAACACAACGTAGAGATAGAACGTGAAACTACTTTGTTGTGTCAAGTTTCAAGAAGCTAGCACAAACCGTGTTGGATTTAGAGTTCCAAATACATCTATCAATATAGGAGAAAACAGAGTGAAACCTAAAAATTCAAACTGTTACTGGAAATGAACGCTTCAACATAGAAGAACGAAATTTGGGGAACCAAGTCGCCTTAGTGTACTGATCATTACCTGAAAGTATCATCCAGTTTGGGTGAAAAAATGTTTGCTGAGATTTCTGGAGATTCGTAATTTTGGGAAACTTGGCATCCCCTTCCCATGAAAGTGTTTCTCGCCAGTCACTGCTTAGGGCTACATCAAGAGGAAACAAAACGTAGAGATAGAACGTGAAACTACTTTGTTGTGTCAAGTTTCAAGAAGCTAGCACAAACCGTGTTGGATTTAGAGTTCCAAATACATCTATCAATATAGGAGAAAACAGAGTGAAACCTAAAAATTCAAACTGTTACTGGAAATGAACGCTTCAACATAGAAGAACGAAATTTGGGGAACCAAGTCGCCTTAGTGTACTGATCATTACCTGAAAGTATCATCCAGTTTGGGTGAAAAAATGTTTGCTGAGATTTCTGGAGATTCGTAATTTTGGGAAGCTTGGCATCCCCTTCCCATGAAAGTGTTTCTCGCCAGTCACTGCTTAGGGCTACATCAAGAGGAAACAAAACGTAGAGATAGAACGTGAAACTACTTTGTTGTGTCAAGTTTCAAGAAGCTAGCAAAAACCGTGTTGGATTTAGAGTTCCAAATACATCTATCAATATAGGAGAAAACAGAGTGAAACCTAAAAATTCAAACTGTTACTGGAAATGAACGCTTCAACATAGAAGAACAAAATTTGGGGAACCAAGTCGCCTTAGTGTACTGATCATTACCTGAAAGTATCATCCAGTTTGGGTGAAAAAATATTTGCTGAGATTTCTGGAGATTCGTAATTTTGGGAAGCTTGGCAACCCCTTCCCATGAAAGTGTTTCTCGCCAGTCACTGCTTAGGGCTACATCAAGAGGAAACAAAACGTAGAGATAGAACGTGAAACTACTTTGTTGTGTCAAGTTTCAAGAAGCTAGCACAAACCGTGTTGGATTTAGAGTTCCAAATACATCTATCAATATAGGAGAAAACAGAGTGAAACCTAAAAATCCAAACTGTTACTGGAAATGAACGCTTCAACATAGAAGAACGAAATTTGGGGAACCAAGTCGCCTTAGTGTACTGATCATTACCTGAAAGTATCATCCAGTTTGGGTGAAAAAATATTTGCTGAGATTTCTGGAGATTCGTAATTTTGGGAAACTTGGCATCCCCTTCCCATGAAAGTGTTTCTCGCCAGTCACTGCTTAGGGCTACATCAAGAGGAAACAAAACTTAGAGATAGAACGTGAAACTACTTTGTTGTGTCAAGTTTCAAGAAGCTAGCACAAACCGTGTTGGATTTAGAGTTCCAAATACATCTATCAATATAGGAGAAAACAGAGTGAAACCTAAAAATTCAAACTGTTACTGGAAATGAACGCTTCAACATAGAAGAACGAAATTTGGGGAACCAAGTCGCGTTAGTGTACTGATCATTACCTGAAAGTATCATCCAGTTTGGGTGAAAAAATGTTTGCTGAGATTTCTGGAGATTCGTAATTTTGGGAAACTTGGCAACCCCTTCCCATGAAAGTGTTTCTCTCCAGTCACTGCTTAGGGCTACATCAAGAGGAAACAAAACGTAGAGATAGAACGTGAAACTACTTTGTTGTGTCAAGTTTCAAGAAGCTAGCACAAACCGTGTTGGATTTAGAGTTCCAAATACATCTATCAATATAGGAGAAAACAGAGTGAAACCTAAAAATTCAAACTGTTACTGGAAATGAACGCTTCAACATAGAAGAACGAAATTTGGGGAACCAAGTCGCCTTAGTGTACTGATCATTACCTGAAAGTATCATCCAGTTTGGGTGAAAAAATGTTTGCTGAGATTTCTGGAGATTCGTAATTTTGGGAAACTTGGCAACCCCTTCCCATGAAAGTGTTTCTCTCCAGTCACTGCTTAGGGCTACATCAAGAGGAAACACAACGTAGAGATAGAACGTGAAACTACTTTGTTGTGTCAAGTTTCAAGAAGCTAGCACAAACCGTGTTGGATTTAGAGTTCCAAATACATCTATCAATATAGGAGAAAACAGAGTGAAACCTAAAAATTCAAACTGTTACTGGAAATGAACGCTTCAACATAGAAGAACGAAATTTGGGGAACCAAGTCGCCTTAGTGTACGGATCATTACCTGAAAGTATCATCCAGTTTGGGTGAAAAAATGTTTGCTGAGATTTCTGGAGATTCGTAATTTTGGGAAACTTGGCAACCCCTTCCCATGAAAGTGTTTTTCGCCAGTCACTGCTTAGGGCTACATCAAGAGGAAACAAAACGTAGAGATAGAACGTGAAACTACTTTGTTGTGTCAAGTTTCAAGAAGCTAGCACAAACCGTGTTGGATTTAGAGTTCCAAATACATCTATCAATATAGGAGAAAACAGAGTGAAACCTAAAAATTCAAACTGTTACTGGAAATGAACGCTTCAACATAGAAGAACGAAATTTGGGGAACCAAGTCGCCTTAGTGTACTGATCATTACCTGAAAGTATCATCCAGTTTGGGTGAAAAAATATTTGCTCAGATTTCTGGAGATTCGTAATTTTGGGAAGCTTGGCAACCCCTTCCCATGAAAGTGTTTCTCGCCAGTCACTGCTTAGGGCTACATCAAGAGGAAACTAAACGTAGAGATAGAACGTGAAACTACTTTGTTGTGTCAAGTTTCAAGAAGCTAGCACAAACCGTGTTGGATTTAGAGTTCCAAATACATCTATCAATATAGGAGAAAACAGAGTGAAACCTAAAAATCCAAACTGTTACTGGAAATGAACGCTTCAACATAGAAGAACGAAATTTGGGGAACCAAGTCGCCTTAGTGTACTGATCATTACCTGAAAGTATCATCCAGTTTGGGTGAAAAAATATTTGCTGAGATTTCTGGAGATTCGTAATTTTGGGAAACTTGGCATCCCCTTCCCATGAAAGTGTTTCTCGCCAGTCACTGCTTAGGGCTACATCAAGAGGAAACAAAACTTAGAGATAGAACGTGAAACTACTTTGTTGTGTCAAGTTTCAAGAAGCTAGCACAAACCGTGTTGGATTTAGAGTTCCAAATACATCTATCAATATAGGAGAAAACAGAGTGAAACCTAAAAATTCAAACTGTTACTGGAAATGAACGCTTCAACATAGAAGAACGAAATTTGGGGAACCAAGTCGCCTTAGTGTACTGATCATTACCTGAAAGTATCATCCAGTTTGGGTGAAAAAATGTTTGCTGAGATTTCTGGAGATTCGTAATTTTGGGAAACTTGGCAACCCCTTCCCATGAAAGTGTTTCTCTCCAGTCACTGCTTAGGGCTACATCAAGAGGAAACAAAACGGAGAGATAGAACGTGAAACTACTTTGTTGTGTCAAGTTTCAAGAAGCTAGCACAAACCGTGTTGGATTTAGAGTTCCAAATACATCTATCAATATAGGAGAAAACAGAGTGACACCTAAAAATCCAAACTGTTACTGGAAATGAACGCTTCAACATAGAAGAACGAAATTTGGGGAACCAAGTCGCCTTAGTGTACTGATCATTACCTGAAAGTATCATCCAGTTTGGGTGAAAAAATATTTGCTGAGATTTCTGGAGATTCGTAATTTTGGGAAACTTGGCATCCCCTTCCCATGAAAGTGTTTCTCGCCAGTCACTGCTTAGGGCTACATCAAGAGGAAACAAAACTTAGAGATAGAACGTGAAACTACTTTGTTGTGTCAAGTTTCAAGAAGCTAGCACAAACCGTGTTGGATTTAGAGTTCCAAATACATCTATCAATATAGAAGAAAACAGAGTGAAACCTAAAAATTCAAACTGTTACTGGAAATGAACGCTTCAACATAGAAGAACGAAATTTGGGGAACCAAGTCGCCTTAGTGTACTGATCATTACCTGAAAGTATCATCCAGTTTGGGTGAAAAAATATTTGCTGAGATTTCTGGAGATTCGTAATTTTTGGAAGCTTGGCAACCCCTTCCGATGAAAGTGTTTCTCACCAGTCACTGCTTAGGGCTACATCAAGAGGAAACAAAACGTAGAGATACAACGTGAAACTACTTTGTTGTGTCAAGTTTCAAGAAGCTAGCACAAACCGTGTTGGATTTAGAGTTCCAAATACATCTATCAATATAGGAGAAAACAGAGTGAAACCTAAAAAATCAAACTGTTACTGGAAATGAACGCTTCAACATAGAAGAACGAAATTTGGGGAACCAAGTCGCCTTAGTGTACTGATAATTACCTGCTAAGTATCATCCAGTTTGGGTGAAAAAATGTTTGCTGAGATTTCTGGAGATTCGTAATTTTGGGAAGCTTGGCAACGCCTTCCCATGAAAGTGTTTCTCGCCAGTCACTGCTTAGGGCTACATCAAGAGGAAACAAAACGTAGAGATAGAACGTGAAACTACTTTGTTGTGTCAAGTTTCAAGAAGCTAGCACAAACCGTGTTGGATTTAGAGTTCCAAATACATCTAACAATATAGGAGAAAACAGAGTGAAACCTAAAAATTCAAACTGTTACTGGAAATGAACGCTTCAACATAGAAGAACGAAATTTGGGGAACCAAGTCGCCTTAGTGTACTGATCATTACCTGAAAGTATCATCAATTTTGGGTGAAAAAATATTTGCTGAAATTTCTGGAGATTCGTAATTTTTGGAAGCTTGGCAACCCCTTCCGATGAAAGTGTTTCTCGCCAGTCACTGCTTAGGGCTACATCAAGAGGAAACAAAACGTAGAGATAGAACGTGAAACTACTTTGTTGTGTCAAGTTTCAAGAAGCTAGCAAAAACCGTGTTGGATTTAGAGTTCCAAATACATCTATCAATATAGGAGAAAACAGAGTGAAACCTAAAAATTCAAACTGTTACTGGAAATGAACGCTTCAACATAGAAGAACGTAATTTGGGGAACCAAGCCGCCTTAGGGTACTGATCATTACCTGAAAGTATCATCCAGTTTGGGTGAAAAAATGTTTGCTGAGATTTCTGGAGATTCGTAATTTTGGGAAGCTTGGCAACCCCTTCCCATGAAAGTGTTTCTCGCCAGTCACTGCTTAGGGCTACATCAAGAGGAAACAAAACGTAGAGATAGAACGTGAAACTACTTTGTTGTGTCAAGTTTCAAGAAGCTAGCACAAACCGTGTTGGATTTAGAGTTCCAAATACATCTATCAATATAGGAGAAAACAGAGTGAAACCTAAAAATTCAAACTGTTACTGGAAATGAACGCTTCAACATAGAAGAACGAAATTTGGGGAACCAAGTCGCCTTAGTGTACTGATCATTACCTGAAAGTATCATCCAGTTTGGGTGAAAAAATATTTGCTGAGATTTCTGGAGATTCGTAATTTTGGGAAGCTTGGCAACCCCTTCCCATGAAAGTGTTTCTCGCCAGTCACTGCTTAGGGCTACATCAAGAGGAAACAAAACGTAGAGATAGAACGTGAAACTACTTTGTTGTGTCAAGTTTCAAGAAGCTAGCACAAACCGTGTTGGATTTAGAGTTCCAAATACATCTATCAATATAGGAGAAAACAGAGTGAAACCTAAAAATTCAAACTGTTACTGGAAATGAACGCTTCAACATAGAAGAACGAAATTTGGGGAACCAAGTCGCCTTAGTGTACTGATCATTACCTGAAAGTATCATCCAGTTTGGGTGAAAAAATGTTTGCTGAGATTTCTGGAGATTCGTAATTTTGGGAAGCTTGGCAACCCCTTCCCATGAAAGTGTTTCTCGCCAGTCACTGCTTAGGGCTACATCAAGAGGAAACAAAACGTAGAGATAGAACGTGAAACTACTTTGTTGTGTCAAGTTTCAAGAAGCTAGCACAAACCGTGTTGGATTTAGAGTTCCAAATACATCTATCAATATAGGAGAAAACAGAGTGAAACCTAAAAATTCAAACTGTTACTGGAAATGAACGCTTCAACATAGAAGAACGAAATTTGGGGAACCAAGTCGCCTTAGTGTACTGATCATTACCTGAAAGTATCATCCAGTTTGGGTGAAAAAATGTTTGCTGAGATTTCTGGAGATTCGTAATTTTGGGAAACTTGGCAACCCCTTCCCATGAAAGTGTTTCTCGCCAGTCACTGCTTAGGGCTACATCAAGAGGAAACAAAACGTAGAGATAGAACGTGAAACTACTTTGTTGTGTGAAGTTTCAAGAAGCTAGCACAAACCGTGTTGGATTTAGAGTTCCAAATACATCTATCAATATAGGAGAAAACAGAGTGAAACCTAAAAATTCAAACTGTTAGTGGAAATGAACGCTTCAACATAGAAGAACGAAATTTGGGGAACCAAGTCGCCTTAGTGTACGGATCATTACCTGAAAGTATCATCCAGTTTGGGTGAAAAAATGTTTGCTGAGATTTCTGGAGATTCGTAATTTTGGGAAGCTTGGCAACCCCTTCCCATGAAAGTGTTTCTCGCCAGTCACTGCTTAGGGCTACATCAAGAGGAAACAAAACGGAGAGATAGAACGTGAAACTACTTTGTTGTGTCAAGTTTCAAGAAGCTAGCACAAACCGTGTTGGATTTAGAGTTCCAAATACATCTATCAATATAGGAGAAAACAGAGTGAAACCTAAAAATTCAAACTGTTACTGGAAATGAACGCTTCAACATAGAAGAACGAAATTTGGGGAACCAAGTCGCCTTAGTGTACTGATCATTACCTGAAAGTATCATCCAGTTTGGGTGAAAAAATGTTTGCTGAGATTTCTGGAGATTCGTAATTTTGGGAAACTTGGCAACCCCTTCCCATGAAAGTGTTTCTCTCCAGTCACTGCTTAGGGCTACATCAAGAGGAAACAAAACGTAGAGATAGAACGTGAAACTACTTTGTTGTGTCAACTTTAAAGAAGCTAGCACAAACCGTGTTGGATTTAGAGTTCCAAATACATCTATCAATATAGGAGAAAACAGAGTGAAACCTAAAAATTCAAACTGTTACTGGAAATGAACGCTTCAACATAGAAGAACGAAATTTGGGGAACCAAGTCGCCTTAGTGTACTGATCATTACCTGAAAGTATCATCCAGTTTGGGTGAAAAAATATTTGCTGAGATTTCTGGAGATTCGTAATTTTGGGAAGCTTGGCAACCCCTTCAAATGAAAGTGTTTCTCGCCAGTCACTGCTTAGGGCTACATCAAGAGGAAACAAAACGTAGAGATAGAACGTGAAACTACTTTGTTGTGTCAAGTTTCAAGAAGCTAGCACAAACCGTGTTGGATTTAGAGTTCCAAATACATCTATCAATATAGGAGAAAACAGAGTGAAACCTAAAAATTCAAACTGTTACTGGAAATGAACGCTTCAACATAGAAGAACGAAATTTGGGGAACCAAGTCGCCTTAGTGTACTGATCATTACCTGAAAGTATCATCCAGTTTGGGTGAAAAAATATTTGCTGAGATTTCTGGAGATTCGTAATTTTGGGAAGCTTGGCAACCCCTTCCCATGAAAGTGTTTCTCGCCAGTCACTGCTTAGGGCTACATCAAGAGGAAACAAAACGTAGAGATAGAACGTGAAACTACTTTGTTGTGTCAAGTTTCAAGAAGCTAGCACAAACCGTGTTGGATTTAGAGTTCCAAATACATCTATCAATATAGGAGAAAACAGAGTGAAACCTAAAAATTCAAACTGTTACTGGAAATGAACGCTTCAACATAGAAGAACGAAATTTGGGGAACCAAGTCGCCTTAGTGTACTGATCATTACCTGAAAGTATCATCCAGTTTGGGTGAAAAAATATTTGCTGAGATTTCTGGAGATTCGTAATTTTGGGAAACTTGGCAACCCCTTCACATGAAAGTGTTTCTCTCCAGTCACTGCTTAGGGCTACATCAAGAGGAAACACAACGTAGAGATAGAACGTGAAACTACTTTGTTGTGTCAAGTTTCAAGAAGCTAGCACAAACCGTGTTGGATTTAGAGTTCCAAATACATCTATCAATATAGGAGAAAACAGAGTGAAACCTAAAAATTCAAACTGTTAGTGGAAATGAACGCTTCAACATAGAAGAACGAAATTTGGGGAACCAAGTTGCCTTAGTGTACTGATCATTACCTGAAAGTATCATCCAGTTTGGGTGAAAAAATATTTGCTGAGATTTCTGGAGATTCGTAATTTTGGGAAACTTGGCAACCCCTTCCCATGAAAGTGTTTCTCTCCAGTCACTGCTTAGGGCTACATCAAGAGGAAACACAACGTAGAGATAGAACGTGAAACTACTTTGTTGTGTCAAGTTTCAAGAAGCTAGCACAAACCGTGTTGGATTTAGAGTTCCAAATACATCTATCAATATAGGAGAAAACAGAGTGAAACCTAAAAATTCAAACTGTTAGTGGAAATGAACGCTTCAACATAGAAGAACGAAATTTGGGGAACCAAGTCGCCTTAGTGTACGGATCATTACCTGAAAGTATCATCCAGTTTGGGTGAAAAAATGTTTGCTGAGATTTCTGGAGATTCGTAATTTTGGGAAGCTTGGCAACCCCTTCCCATGAAAGTGTTTCTCGCCAGTCACTGCTTAGGGCTACATCAAGAGGAAACAAAACGGAGAGATAGAACGTGAAACTACTTTGTTGTGTCAAGTTTCAAGAAGCTAGCACAAACCGTGTTGGATTTAGAGTTCCAAATACATCTATCAATATAGGAGAAAACAGAGTGAAACCTAAAAATTCAAACTGTTACTGGAAATGAACGCTTCAACATAGAAGAACGAAATTTGGGGAACCAAGTCGCCTTAGTGCACTGATCATTACCTGAAAGTATCATCCAGTTTGGGTGAAAAAATATTTGCTGAGATTTCTGGAGATTCGTAATTTTTGAAAGCTTGGCAACCCCTTCCGATGAAAGTGTTTCTCACCAGTCACTGCTTAGGGCTACATCAAGAGGAAACAAAACGTAGAGATAGAACGTGAAACTACTTTGTTGTGTCAAGTTTCAAGAAGCTAGCACAAACCGTGTTGGATTTAGAGTTCCAAATACATCTATCAATATAGGAGAAAACAGAGTGAAACCTAAAAATTCAAACTGTTACTGGAAATGAACGCTTCAACATAGAAGAACGAAATTTGGGGAACCAAGTCGCCTTAGTGTACTGATCATTACCTGAAAGTATCATCCAGTTTGGGTGAAAAAATGTTTGCTGAGATTTCTGGAGATTCGTAATTTTGGGAAGCTTGGCAACCCCTTCCCATGAAAGTGTTTCTCGCCAGTCACTGCTTAGGGCTACATCAAGAGGAAAAAAAACGTAGAGATAGAACGTGAAACTACTTTGTTGTGTCAAGTTTCAAGAAGCTAGCACAAACCGTGTTGGATTTAGAGTTCCAAATACATCTATCAATATAGGAGAAAACAGAGTGAAACCTAAAAATTCAAACTGTTACTGGAAATGAACGCTTCAACATAGAAGAACGAAATTTGGGGAACCAAGTCGCCTTAGTGTACTGATCATTACCTGAAAGTATCATCCAGTTTGGGTGAAAAAATGTTTGCTGAGATTTCTGGAGATTCGTAATTTTGGGAAGCTTGGCAACCCCTTCCCATGAAATTGTTTCTCGCCAGTCACTGCTTAGGGCTACATCAAGAGGAAACAAAACGTAGAGACAGAACGTGAAACTACTTTGTTGTGTCAAGTTTCAAGAAGCTAGCACAAACCGTGTTGGATTTAGAGTTCCAAATACATCTATCAATATAGGAGAAAACAGAGTGAAACCTAAAAATTCAAACTGTTACTGGAAATGAACGCTTCAACATAGAAGAACGAAATTTGGGGAACCAAGTCGCCTTAGTGTACTGATCATTACCTGAAAGTATCATCCAGTTTGGGTGAAAAAATGTTTGCTGAGATTTCTGGAGATTCGTAATTTTGGGAAGCTTGGCAACCCCTTCCCATGAAAGTGTTTCTCGCCAGTCACTGCTTAGGGCTACATCAAGAGGAAACAAAACGGAGAGATAGAACGTGAAACTACTTTGTTGTGTCAAGTTTCAAGAAGCTAGCACAAACCGTGTTGGATTTAGAGTTCCAAATACATCTATCAATATAGGAGAAAACAGAGTGAAACCTAAAAATTCAAACTGTTAGTGGAAATGAACGCTTCAACATAGAAGAACGAAATTTGGGGAACCAAGTCGCCTTAGTGTACGGATCATTACCTGAAAGTATCATCCAGTTTGGGTGAAAAAATGTTTGCTGAGATTTCTGGAGATTCGTAATTTTGGGAAGCTTGGCAACCCCTTCCCATGAAAGTGTTTCTCGCCAGTCACTGCTTAGGGCTACATCAAGAGGAAACAAAACGGAGAGATAGAACGTGAAACTACTTTGTTGTGTCAAGTTTCAAGAAGCTAGCACAAACCGTGTTGGATTTAGAGTTCCAAATACATCTATCAATATAGGAGAAAACAGAGTGAAACCTAAAAATTCAAACTGTTACTGGAAATGAACGCTTCAACATAGAAGAACGAAATTTGGGGAACCAAGTCGCCTTAGTGTACTGATCATTACCTGAAAGTATCATCCAGTTTGGGTGAAAAAATGTTTGCTGAGATTTCTGGAGATTCGTAATTTTGGGAAACTTGGCAACCCCTTCCCATGAAAGTGTTTCTCTCCAGTCACTGCTTAGGGCTACATCAAGAGGAAACAAAACGTAGAGATAGAACGTGAAACTACTTTGTTGTGTCAACTTTAAAGAAGCTAGCACAAACCGTGTTGGATTTAGAGTTCCAAATACATCTATCAATATAGGAGAAAACAGAGTGAAACCTAAAAATTCAAACTGTTACTGGAAATGAACGCTTCAACATAGAAGAACGAAATTTGGGGAACCAAGTCGCCTTAGTGTACTGATCATTACCTGAAAGTATCATCCAGTTTGGGTGAAAAAATATTTGCTGAGATTTCTGGAGATTCGTAATTTTGGGAAGCTTGGCAACCCCTTCAAATGAAAGTGTTTCTCGCCAGTCACTGCTTAGGGCTACATCAAGAGGAAACAAAACGTAGAGATAGAACGTGAAACTACTTTGTTGTGTCAAGTTTCAAGAAGCTAGCACAAACCGTGTTGGATTTAGAGTTCCAAATACATCTATCAATATAGGAGAAAACAGAGTGAAACCTAAAAATTCAAACTGTTACTGGAAATGAACGCTTCAACATAGAAGAACGAAATTTGGGGAACCAAGTCGCCTTAGTGTACTGATCATTACCTGAAAGTATCATCCAGTTTGGGTGAAAAAATATTTGCTGAGATTTCTGGAGATTCGTAATTTTGGGAAGCTTGGCAACCCCTTCCCATGAAAGTGTTTCTCGCCAGTCACTGCTTAGGGCTACATCAAGAGGAAACAAAACGTAGAGATAGAACGTGAAACTACTTTGTTGTGTCAACTTTAAAGAAGCTAGCACAAACCGTGTTGGATTTAGAGTTCCAAATACATCTATCAATATAGGAGAAAACAGAGTGAAACCTAAAAATCCAAACTGTTACTGGAAATGAACGCTTCAACATAGAAGAACGAAATTTGGGGAACCAAGTCGCCTTAGTGTACTGATCATTACCTGAAAGTATCATCCAGTTTGGGTGAAAAAATATTTGCTGAGATTTCTGGAGATTCGTAATTTTGGGAAACTTGGCATCCCCTTCCCATGAAAGTGTTTCTCGCCAGTCACTGCTTAGGGCTACATCAAGAGGAAACAAAACTTAGAGATAGAACGTGAAACTACTTTGTTGTGTCAAGTTTCAAGAAGCTAGCACAAACCGTGTTGGATTTAGAGTTCCAAATACATCTATCAATATAGGAGAAAACAGAGTGAAACCTAAAAATTCAAACTGTTACTGGAAATGAACGCTTCAACATAGAAGAACGAAATTTGGGGAACCAAGTCGCCTTAGTGTACTGATCATTACCTGAAAGTATCATCCAGTTTGGGTGAAAAAATATTTGCTGAGATTTCTGGAGATTCGTAATTTTTGGAAGCTTGGCAACCCCTTCCGATGAAAGTGTTTCTCACCAGTCACTGCTTAGGGCTACATCAAGAGGAAACAAAACGTAGAGATAGAACGTGAAACTACTTTGTTGTGTCAAGTTTCAAGAAGCTAGCACAAACCGTGTTGGATTTAGAGTTCCAAATACATCTATCAATATAGGAGAAAAGAGAGTGAAACCTAAAAATTCAAACTGTTACTGGAAATGAACGCTTCAACATAGAAGAACGAAATTTGGGGAACCAAGTCGCCTTAGTGTACTGATCATTACCTGAAAGTATCATCCAGTTTGGGTGAAAAAATGTTTGCTGAGATTTCTGGAGATTCGTAATTTTGGGAAGCTTGGCAACCCCTTCCCATGGAAGTGTTTCTCGCCAGTCACTGCTTAGGGCTACATCAAGAGGAAAAAAAACGTAGAGATAGAACGTGAAACTACTTTGTTGTGTCAAGTTTCAAGAAGCTAGCACAAACCGTGTTGGATTTAGAGTTCCAAATACATCTATCAATATAGGAGAAAACAGAGTGAAACCTAAAAATTCAAACTGTTACTGGAAATGAACGCTTCAACATAGAAGAACGAAATTTGGGGAACCAAGTCGCCTTAGTGTACTGATCATTACCTGAAAGTATCATCCAGTTTGGGTGAAAAAATGTTTGCTGAGATTTCTGGAGATTCGTAATTTTGGGAAGCTTGGCAACCCCTTCCCATGAAAGTGATCCTCGCCAGTCACTGCTTAGGGCTACATCAAGAGGAAACAAAACGTAGAGATAGAACGTGAAACTACTTTGTTGTGTCAAGTTTCAAGAAGCTAGCACAAACCGTGTTGGATTTAGAGTTCCAAATACATCTATCAATATAGGAGAAAACAGAGTGAAACCTAAAAATTCAAACTGTTACTGGAAATGAACGCTTCAACATAGAAGAACGAAATTTGGGGAACCAAGTCGCCTTAGTGTACTGATCATTACCTGAAAGTATCATCCAGTTTGGGTGAAAAAATGTTTGCTGAGATTTCTGGAGATTCGTAATTTTGGGAAGCTTGGCATCCCCTTCCCATGAAAGTGTTTCTCGCCAGTCACTGCTTAGGGCTACATCAAGAGGAAACAAAACGTAGAGATAGAACGTGAAACTACTTTGTTGTGTCAAGTTTCAAGAAGCTAGCAAAAACCGTGTTGGATTTAGAGTTCCAAATACATCTATCAATATAGGAGAAAACAGAGTGAAACCTAAAAATTCAAACTGTTACTGGAAATGAACGCTTCAACATAGAAGAACGAAATTTGGGGAACCAAGTCGCCTTAGTGTACTGATCATTACCTGAAAGTATCATCCAGTTTGGGTGAAAAAATATTTGCTGAGATTTCTGGAGATTCGTAATTTTGGGAAGCTTGGCAACCCCTTCCCATGAAAGTGTTTCTCGCCAGTCACTGCTTAGGGCTACATCAAGAGGAAACAAAACATAGAGATAGAACGTGAAACTACTTTGTTGTGTCAAGTTTCAAGAAGCTAGCACAAACCGTGTTGGATTTAGAGTTCCAAATACATCTATCAATATAGGAGAAAACAGAGTGAAACCTAAAAATTCAAACTGTTACTGGAAATGAACGCTTCAACATAGAAGAACGAAATTTGGGGAACCAAGTCGCCTTAGTGTACTGATAATTACCTGAAAGTATCATCCAGTTTGGGTGAAAAAATGTTTGCTGAGATTTCTGGAGATTCGTAATTTTGGGAAGCTTGGCAACCCCTTCCCATGAAAGTGTTTCTCGCCAGTCACTGCTTAGGGCTACATCAAGAGGAAACAAAACGGAGAGATAGAACGTGAAACTACTTTGTTGTGTCAAGTTTCAAGAAGCTAGCACAAACCGTGTTGGATTTAGAGTTCCAAATACATCTATCAATATAGGAGAAAACAGAGTGAAACCTAAAAATTCAAACTGTTACTGGAAATGAACGCTTCAACATAGAAGAACGAAATTTGGGGAACCAAGTCGCCTTAGTGTACTGATAATTACCTGAAAGTATCATCCAGTTTGGGTGAAAAAATGTTTGCTGAGATTTCTGGAGATTCGTAATTTTGGGAAGCTTGGCAACGCCTTCCCATGAAAGTGTTTCTCGCCAGTCACTGCTTAGGGCTACATCAAGAGGAAACAAAAGGTAGAGATAGAACGTGAAACTACTTTGTTGTGTCAAGTTTCAAGAAGCTAGCACAAACCGTGTTGGATTTAGAGTTCCAAATACATCTAACAATATAGGAGAAAACAGAGTGAAACCTAAAAATTCAAACTGTTACTGGAAATGAACGCTTCAACATAGAAGAACGAAATTTGGGGAACCAAGTCGCCTTAGTGTACTGATCATTACCTGAAAGTATCATCCAGTTTGGGTGAAAAAATGTTTGCTGAGATTTCTGGAGATTCGTAATTTTGGGAAGCTTGGCAACCCCTTCCCATGAAAGTGTTTCTCGCCAGTCACTGCTTAGGGCTACATCAAGAGGAAACAAAACGGAGAGATAGAACGTGAAACTACTTTGTTGTGTCAAGTTTCAAGAAGCTAGCACAAACCGTGTTGGATTTAGAGTTCCAAATACATCTATCAATATAGGAGAAAACAGAGTGAAACCTAAAAATTCAAACTGTTACTGGAAATGAACACTTCAACATAGAAGAACGAAATTTGGGGAACCAAGTCGCCTTAGTGTACTGATCATTACCTGAAAGTATCATCCAGTTTGGGTGAAAAAATGTTTGCTGAGATTTCTGGAGATTCGTAATTTTGGGAAACTTGGCAACCCCTTCCCATGAAAGTGTTTCTCTCCAGTCACTGCTTAGGGCTACATCAAGAGGAAACAAAACGTAGAGATAGAACGTGAAACTACTTTGTTGTGTCAACTTTAAAGAAGCTAGCACAAACCGTGTTGGATTTAGAGTTCCAAATACATCTATCAATATAGGAGAAAACAGAGTGAAACCTAAAAATTCAAACTGTTACTGGAAATGAACGCTTCAACATAGAAGAACGAAATTTGGGGAACCAAGTCGCCTTAGTGTACTGATCATTACCTGAAAGTATCATCCAGTTTGGGTGAAAAAATGTTTGCTGAGATTTCTGGAGATTCGTAATTTTGGGAAGCTTGGCATCCCCTTCCCATGAAAGTGTTTCTCGCCAGTCACTGCTTAGGGCTACATCAAGAGGAAACAAAACGTAGAGATAGAACGTGAAACTACTTTGTTGTGTCAAGTTTCAAGAAGCTAGCAAAAACCGTGTTGGATTTAGAGTTCCAAATACATCTATCAATATAGGAGAAAACAGAGTGAAACCTAAAAATTCAAACTGTTACTGGAAATGAACGCTTCAACATAGAAGAACGAAATTTGGGGAACCAAGTCGCCTTAGTGTACTGATCATTACCTGAAAGTATCATCCAGTTTGGGTGAAAAAATGTTTGCTGAGATTTCTGGAGATTCGTAATTTTGGGAAGCTTGGCATCCCCTTCCCATGAAAGTGTTTCTCGCCAGTCACTGCTTAGGGCTACATCAAGAGGAAACAAAACATAGAGATAGAACGTGAAACTACTTTGTTGTGTCAAGTTTCAAGAAGCTAGCACAAACCGTGTTGGATTTAGAGTTCCAAATACATCTATCAATATAGGAGAAAACAGAGTGAAACCTAAAAATTCAAACTGTTACTGGAAATGAACGCTTCAACATAGAAGAACGAAATTTGGGGAACCAAGTCGCCTTAGTGTACTGATAATTACCTGAAAGTATCATCCAGTTTGGGTGAAAAAATGTTTGCTGAGATTTCTGGAGATTCGTAATTTTGGGAAGCTTGGCAACCCCTTCCCATGAAAGTGTTTCTCGCCAGTCACTGCTTAGGGCTACATCAAGAGGAAACAAAACGGAGAGATAGAACGTGAAACTACTTTGTTGTGTCAAGTTTCAAGAAGCTAGCACAAACCGTGTTGGATTTAGAGTTCCAAATACATCTATCAATATAGGAGAAAACAGAGTGAAACCTAAAAATTCAAACTGTTACTGGAAATGAACGCTTCAACATAGAAGAACGAAATTTGGGGAACCAAGTCGCCTTAGTGTACTGATAATTACCTGAAAGTATCATCCAGTTTGGGTGAAAAAATGTTTGCTGAGATTTCTGGAGATTCGTAATTTTGGGAAGCTTGGCAACGCCTTCCCATGAAAGTGTTTCTCGCCAGTCACTGCTTAGGGCTACATCAAGAGGAAACAAAACGTAGAGATAGAACGTGAAACTACTTTGTTGTGTCAAGTTTCAAGAAGCTAGCACAAACCGTGTTGGATTTAGAGTTCCAAATACATCTAACAATATAGGAGAAAACAGAGTGAAACCTAAAAATTCAAACTGTTACTGGAAATGAACGCTTCAACATAGAAGAACGAAATTTGGGGAACCAAGTCGCCTTAGTGTACTGATCATTACCTGAAAGTATCATCCAGTTTGGGTGAAAAAATGTTTGCTGAGATTTCTGGAGATTCGTAATTTTGGGAAGCTTGGCAACCCCTTCCCATGAAAGTGTTTCTCGCCAGTCACTGCTTAGGGCTACATCAAGAGGAAACAAAACGGAGAGATAGAACGTGAAACTACTTTGTTGTGTCAAGTTTCAAGAAGCTAGCACAAACCGTGTTGGATTTAGAGTTCCAAATACATCTATCAATATAGGAGAAAACAGAGTGAAACCTAAAAATTCAAACTGTTACTGGAAATGAACACTTCAACATAGAAGAACGAAATTTGGGGAACCAAGTCGCCTTAGTGTACTGATCATTACCTGAAAGTATCATCCAGTTTGGGTGAAAAAATGTTTGCTGAGATTTCTGGAGATTCGTAATTTTGGGAAACTTGGCAACCCCTTCCCATGAAAGTGTTTCTCTCCAGTCACTGCTTAGGGCTACATCAAGAGGAAACAAAACGTAGAGATAGAACGTGAAACTACTTTGTTGTGTCAACTTTAAAGAAGCTAGCACAAACCGTGTTGGATTTAGAGTTCCAAATACATCTATCAATATAGGAGAAAACAGAGTGAAACCTAAAAATTCAAACTGTTACTGGAAATGAACGCTTCAACATAGAAGAACGAAATTTGGGGAACCAAGTCGCCTTAGTGTACTGATCATTACCTGAAAGTATCATCCAGTTTGGGTGAAAAAATGTTTGCTGAGATTTCTGGAGATTCGTAATTTTGGGAAACTTGGCATCCCCTTCCCATGAAAGTGTTTCTCGCCAGTCACTGCTTAGGGCTACATCAAGAGGAAACAAAACGGAGAGATAGAACGTGAAACTACTTTGTTGTGTCAAGTTTCAAGAAGCTAGCACAAACCGTGTTGGATTTAGAGTTCCAAATACATCTATCAATATAGGAGAAAACAGAGTGAAACCTAAAAATTCAAACTGTTACTGGAAATGAACGCTTCAACATAGAAGAACGAAATTTGGGGAACCAAGTCGCCTTAGTGTACTGATCATTACCTGAAAGTATCATCCAGTTTGGGTGAAAAAATGTTTGCTGAGATTTCTGGAGATTCGTAATTTTGGGAAGCTTGGCATCCCCTTCCCATGAAAGTGTTTCTCGCCAGTCACTGCTTAGGGCTACATCAAGAGGAAACAAAACGTAGAGATAGAACGTGAAACTACTTTGTTGTGTCAAGTTTCAAGAAGCTAGCAAAAACCGTGTTGGATTTAGAGTTCCAAATACATCTATCAATATAGGAGAAAACAGAGTGAAACCTAAAAATTCAAACTGTTACTGGAAATGAACGCTTCAACATAGAAGAACGAAATTTGGGGAACCAAGTCGCCTTAGTGTACTGATCATTACCTGAAAGTATCATCCAGTTTGGGTGAAAAAATATTTGCTGAGATTTCTGGAGATTCGTAATTTTGGGAAGCTTGGCAACCCCTTCCCATGAAAGTGTTTCTCGCCAGTCACTGCTTAGGGCTACATCAAGAGGAAACAAAACGTAGAGATAGAACGTGAAACTACTTTGTTGTGTCAACTTTAAAGAAGCTAGCACAAACCGTGTTGGATTTAGAGTTCCAAATACATCTATCAATATAGGAGAAAACAGAGTGAAACCTAAAAATTCAAACTGTTACTGGAAATGAACGCTTCAACATAGAAGAACGAAATTTGGGGAACCAAGTCGCCTTAGTGTACTGATCATTACCTGAAAGTATCATCCAGTTTGGGTGAAAAAATGTTTGCTGAGATTTCTGGAGATTCGTAATTTTGGGAAACTTGGCATCCCCTTCCCATGAAAGTGTTTCTCGCCAGTCACTGCTTAGGGCTACATCAAGAGGAAACAAAACGTAGAGATAGAACGTGAAACTACTTTGTTGTGTCAAGTTTCAAGAAGCTAGCACAAACCGTGTTGGATTTAGAGTTCCAAATACATCTATCAATATAGGAGAAAACAGAGTGAAACCTAAAAATTCAAACTGTTACTGGAAATGAACGCTTCAACATAGAAGAACGAAATTTGGGGAACCAAGTCGCCTTAGTGTACTGATCATTACCTGAAAGTATCATCCAGTTTGGGTGAAAAAATGTTTGCTGAGATTTCTGGAGATTCGTAATTTTGGGAAGCTTGGCATCCCCTTCCCATGAAAGTGTTTCTCGCCAGTCACTGCTTAGGGCTACATCAAGAGGAAACAAAACGTAGAGATAGAACGTGAAACTACTTTGTTGTGTCAAGTTTCAAGAAGCTAGCAAAAACCGTGTTGGATTTAGAGTTCCAAATACATCTATCAATATAGGAGAAAACAGAGTGAAACCTAAAAATTCAAACTGTTACTGGAAATGAACGCTTCAACATAGAAGAACGAAATTTGGGGAACCAAGTCGCCTTAGTGTACTGATCATTACCTGAAAGTATCATCCAGTTTGGGTGAAAAAATATTTGCTGAGATTTCTGGAGATTCGTAATTTTGGGAAGCTTGGCAACCCCTTCCCATGAAAGTGTTTCTCGCCAGTCACTGCTTAGGGCTACATCAAGAGGAAACAAAACGTAGAGATAGAACGTGAAACTACTTTGTTGTGTCAAGTTTCAAGAAGCTAGCACAAACCGTGTTGGATTTAGAGTTCCAAATACATCTATCAATATAGGAGAAAACAGAGTGAAACCTAAAAATTCAAACTGTTACTGGAAATGAACGCTTCAACATAGAAGAACGAAATTTGGGGAACCAAGTCGCCTTAGTGTACTGATCATTACCTGAAAGTATCATCCAGTTTGGGTGAAAATATGTTTGCTGAGATTTCTGGAGATTCGTAATTTTGGGAAGCTTGGCAACCCCTTCCCATGAAAGTGTTTCTCGCCAGTCACTGCTTAGGGCTACATCAAGAGGAAACAAAACGGAGAGATAGAACGTGAAACTACTTTGTTGTGTCAAGTTTCAAGAAGCTAGCACAAACCGTGTTGGATTTAGAGTTCCAAATACATCTATCAATATAGGAGAAAACAGAGTGAAACCTAAAAATTCAAACTGTTACTGGAAATGAACGCTTCAACATAGAAGAACGAAATTTGGGGAACCAAGTCGCCTTAGTGTACTGATAATTACCTGAAAGTATCATCCAGTTTGGGTGAAAAAATGTTTGCTGAGATTTCTGGAGATTCGTAATTTTGGGAAGCTTGGCAACGCCTTCCCATGAAAGTGTTTCTCGCCAGTCACTGCTTAGGGCTACATCAAGAGGAAACAAAACGTAGAGATAGAACGTGAAACTACTTTGTTGTGTCAAGTTTCAAGAAGCTAGCACAAACCGTGTTGGATTTAGAGTTCCAAATACATCTAACAATATAGGAGAAAACAGAGTGAAACCTAAAAATTCAAACTGTTACTGGAAATGAACGCTTCAACATAGAAGAACGAAATTTGGGGAACCAAGTCGCCTTAGTGTACTGATCATTACCTGAAAGTATCATCCAGTTTGGGTGAAAAAATGTTTGCTGAGATTTCTGGAGATTCGTAATTTTGGGAAGCTTGGCAACCCCTTCCCATGAAAGTGTTTCTCGCCAGTCACTGCTTAGGGCTACATCAAGAGGAAACAAAACGGAGAGATAGAACGTGAAACTACTTTGTTGTGTCAAGTTTCAAGAAGCTAGCACAAACCGTGTTCGATTTAGAGTTCCAAATACATCTATCAATATAGGAGAAAACAGAGTGAAACCTAAAAATTCAAACTGTTACTGGAAATGAACGCTTCAACATAGAAGAACGAAATTTGGGGAACCAAGTCGCCTTAGTGTACTGATCATTACCTGAAAGTATCATCCAGTTTGGGTGAAAAAATATTTGCTGAGATTTCTGGAGATTCGTAATTTTGGGAAACTTGGCATCCCCTTCCCATGAAAGTGTTTCTCGCCAGTCACTGCTTAGGGCTACATCAAGAGGAAAGAAAACTTAGAGATAGAACGTGAAACTACTTTGTTGTGTCAAGTTTCAAGAAGCTAGCACAAACCGTGTTGGATTTAGAGTTCCAAATACATCTATCAATATAGGAGAAAACAGAGTGAAACCTAAAAATTCAAACTGTTACTGGAAATGAACGCTTCAACATAGAAGAACGAAATTTGGGGAACCAAGTCGCCTTAGTGTACTGATCATTACCTGAAAGTATCATCCAGTTTGGGTGAAAAAATATTTGCTGAGATTTCTGGAGATTCGTAATTTTGGGAAGCTTGGCAACCCCTTCCCATGAAAGTGTTTCTCGCCAGTCACTGTTTAGGGCTACATCAAGAGGAAACAAAACGTAGAGATAGAACGTGAAACTACTTTGTTGTGTCAAGTTTCAAGAAGCTAGCACAAACCGTGTTGGATTTAGAGTTCCAAATACATCTATCAATATAGGAGAAAACAGAGTGAAACCTAAAAATTCAAACTGTTACTGGAAATGAACGCTTCAACATAGAAGAACGAAATTTGGGGAACCAAGTCGCCTTAGTGTACTGATCATTACCTGAAAGTATCATCCAGTTTGGGTGAAAAAATGTTTGCTGAGATTTCTGGAGATTCGTAATTTTGGGAAACTTGGCATCCCCTTCCCATGAAAGTGTTTCTCGCCAGTCACTGCTTAGGGCTACATCAAGAGGAAACAAAACGTAGAGATAGAACGTGAAACTACTTTGTTGTGTCAAGTTTCAAGAAGCTAGCACAAACCGTGTTGGATTTAGAGTTCCAAATACATCTATCAATATAGGAGAAAACAGAGTGAAACCTAAAAATTCAAACTGTTAGTGGAAATGAACGCTTCAACATAGAAGAACGAAATTTGGGGAACCAAGTCGCCTTAGTGTACGGATCATTACCTGAAAGTATCATCCAGTTTGGGTGAAAAAATGTTTGCTGAGATTTCTGGAGATTCGTAATTTTGGGAAGCTTGGCAACCCCTTCCCATGAAAGTGTTTCTCGCCAGTCACTGCTTAGGGCTACATCAAGAGGAAACAAAACGTAGAGATAGAACGTGAAACTACTTTGTTGTGTCAAGTTTCAAGAAGCTAGCACAAACCGTGTTGGATTTAGAGTTCCAAATACATCTAACAATATAGGAGAAAACAGAGTGAAACCTAAAAATTCAAACTGTTACTGGAAATGAACGCTTCAACATAGAAGAACGAAATTTGGGGAACCAAGTCGCCTTAGTGTACTGATCATTACCTGAAAGTATCATCCAGTTTGGGTGAAAAAATGTTTGCTGAGATTTCTGGAGATTCGTAATTTTGGGAAGCTTGGCAACCCCTTCCCATGAAAGTGTTTCTCGCCAGTCACTGCTTAGGGCTACATCAAGAGGAAACAAAACGGAGAGATAGAACGTGAAACTACTTTGTTGTGTCAAGTTTCAAGAAGCTAGCACAAACCGTGTTGGATTTAGAGTTCCAAATACATCTATCAATATAGGAGAAAACAGAGTGAAACCTAAAAATTCAAACTGTTACTGGAAATGAACACTTCAACATAGAAGAACGAAATTTGGGGAACCAAGTCGCCTTAGTGTACTGATCATTACCTGAAAGTATCATCCAGTTTGGGTGAAAAAATGTTTGCTGAGATTTCTGGAGATTCGTAATTTTGGGAAACTTGGCAACCCCTTCCCATGAAAGTGTTTCTCTCCAGTCACTGCTTAGGGCTACATCAAGAGGAAACAAAACGTAGAGATAGAACGTGAAACTACTTTGTTGTGTCAACTTTAAAGAAGCTAGCACAAACCGTGTTGGATTTAGAGTTCCAAATACATCTATCAATATAGGAGAAAACAGAGTGAAACCTAAAAATTCAAACTGTTACTGGAAATGAACGCTTCAACATAGAAGAACGAAATTTGGGGAACCAAGTCGCCTTAGTGTACTGATCATTACCTGAAAGTATCATCCAGTTTGGGTGAAAAAATGTTTGCTGAGATTTCTGGAGATTCGTAATTTTGGGAAGCTTGGCATCCCCTTCCCATGAAAGTGTTTCTCGCCAGTCACTGCTTAGGGCTACATCAAGAGGAAACAAAACGTAGAGATAGAACGTGAAACTACTTTGTTGTGTCAAGTTTCAAGAAGCTAGCAAAAACCGTGTTGGATTTAGAGTTCCAAATACATCTATCAATATAGGAGAAAACAGAGTGAAACCTAAAAATTCAAACTGTTACTGGAAATGAACGCTTCAACATAGAAGAACGAAATTTGGGGAACCAAGTCGCCTTAGTGTACTGATCATTACCTGAAAGTATCATCCAGTTTGGGTGAAAAAATGTTTGCTGAGATTTCTGGAGATTCGTAATTTTGGGAAGCTTGGCATCCCCTTCCCATGAAAGTGTTTCTCGCCAGTCACTGCTTAGGGCTACATCAAGAGGAAACAAAACATAGAGATAGAACGTGAAACTACTTTGTTGTGTCAAGTTTCAAGAAGCTAGCACAAACCGTGTTGGATTTAGAGTTCCAAATACATCTATCAATATAGGAGAAAACAGAGTGAAACCTAAAAATTCAAACTGTTACTGGAAATGAACGCTTCAACATAGAAGAACGAAATTTGGGGAACCAAGTCGCCTTAGTGTACTGATAATTACCTGAAAGTATCATCCAGTTTGGGTGAAAAAATGTTTGCTGAGATTTCTGGAGATTCGTAATTTTGGGAAGCTTGGCAACCCCTTCCCATGAAAGTGTTTCTCGCCAGTCACTGCTTAGGGCTACATCAAGAGGAAACAAAACGGAGAGATAGAACGTGAAACTACTTTGTTGTGTCAAGTTTCAAGAAGCTAGCACAAACCGTGTTGGATTTAGAGTTCCAAATACATCTATCAATATAGGAGAAAACAGAGTGAAACCTAAAAATTCAAACTGTTACTGGAAATGAACGCTTCAACATAGAAGAACGAAATTTGGGGAACCAAGTCGCCTTAGTGTACTGATA
This sequence comes from Spermophilus citellus, assembly GCF_964194105.1. Taxonomy (NCBI): domain Eukaryota; kingdom Metazoa; phylum Chordata; class Mammalia; order Rodentia; family Sciuridae; genus Spermophilus; species Spermophilus citellus. The sequence goes on along the minus strand of NC_138183.1, from coordinate 99,472,024 downwards.
ATTACCTGAAAGTATCATCCAGTTTGGGTGAAAAAATGTTTGCTGAGATTTCTGGAGATTCGTAATTTTGGGAAGCTTGGCAACGCCTTCCCATGAAAGTGTTTCTCGCCAGTCACTGCTTAGGGCTACATCAAGAGGAAACAAAACGTAGAGATAGAACGTGAAACTACTTTGTTGTGTCAAGTTTCAAGAAGCTAGCACAAACCGTGTTGGATTTAGAGTTCCAAATACATCTAACAATATAGGAGAAAACAGAGTGAAACCTAAAAATTCAAACTGTTACTGGAAATGAACGCTTCAACATAGAAGAACGAAATTTGGGGAACCAAGTCGCCTTAGTGTACTGATCATTACCTGAAAGTATCATCCAGTTTGGGTGAAAAAATGTTTGCTGAGATTTCTGGAGATTCGTAATTTTGGGAAGCTTGGCAACCCCTTCCCATGAAAGTGTTTCTCGCCAGTCACTGCTTAGGGCTACATCAAGAGGAAACAAAACGGAGAGATAGAACGTGAAACTACTTTGTTGTGTCAAGTTTCAAGAAGCTAGCACAAACCGTGTTGGATTTAGAGTTCCAAATACATCTATCAATATAGGAGAAAACAGAGTGAAACCTAAAAATTCAAACTGTTACTGGAAATGAACACTTCAACATAGAAGAACGAAATTTGGGGAACCAAGTCGCCTTAGTGTACTGATCATTACCTGAAAGTATCATCCAGTTTGGGTGAAAAAATGTTTGCTGAGATTTCTGGAGATTCGTAATTTTGGGAAACTTGGCAACCCCTTCCCATGAAAGTGTTTCTCTCCAGTCACTGCTTAGGGCTACATCAAGAGGAAACAAAACGTAGAGATAGAACGTGAAACTACTTTGTTGTGTCAACTTTAAAGAAGCTAGCACAAACCGTGTTGGATTTAGAGTTCCAAATACATCTATCAATATAGGAGAAAACAGAGTGAAACCTAAAAATTCAAACTGTTACTGGAAATGAACGCTTCAACATAGAAGAACGAAATTTGGGGAACCAAGTCGCCTTAGTGTACTGATCATTACCTGAAAGTATCATCCAGTTTGGGTGAAAAAATGTTTGCTGAGATTTCTGGAGATTCGTAATTTTGGGAAACTTGGCATCCCCTTCCCATGAAAGTGTTTCTCGCCAGTCACTGCTTAGGGCTACATCAAGAGGAAACAAAACGGAGAGATAGAACGTGAAACTACTTTGTTGTGTCAAGTTTCAAGAAGCTAGCACAAACCGTGTTGGATTTAGAGTTCCAAATACATCTATCAATATAGGAGAAAACAGAGTGAAACCTAAAAATTCAAACTGTTACTGGAAATGAACGCTTCAACATAGAAGAACGAAATTTGGGGAACCAAGTCGCCTTAGTGTACTGATCATTACCTGAAAGTATCATCCAGTTTGGGTGAAAAAATGTTTGCTGAGATTTCTGGAGATTCGTAATTTTGGGAAGCTTGGCATCCCCTTCCCATGAAAGTGTTTCTCGCCAGTCACTGCTTAGGGCTACATCAAGAGGAAACAAAACGTAGAGATAGAACGTGAAACTACTTTGTTGTGTCAAGTTTCAAGAAGCTAGCAAAAACCGTGTTGGATTTAGAGTTCCAAATACATCTATCAATATAGGAGAAAACAGAGTGAAACCTAAAAATTCAAACTGTTACTGGAAATGAACGCTTCAACATAGAAGAACGAAATTTGGGGAACCAAGTCGCCTTAGTGTACTGATCATTACCTGAAAGTATCATCCAGTTTGGGTGAAAAAATATTTGCTGAGATTTCTGGAGATTCGTAATTTTGGGAAGCTTGGCAACCCCTTCCCATGAAAGTGTTTCTCGCCAGTCACTGCTTAGGGCTACATCAAGAGGAAACAAAACGTAGAGATAGAACGTGAAACTACTTTGTTGTGTCAACTTTAAAGAAGCTAGCACAAACCGTGTTGGATTTAGAGTTCCAAATACATCTATCAATATAGGAGAAAACAGAGTGAAACCTAAAAATTCAAACTGTTACTGGAAATGAACGCTTCAACATAGAAGAACGAAATTTGGGGAACCAAGTCGCCTTAGTGTACTGATCATTACCTGAAAGTATCATCCAGTTTGGGTGAAAAAATGTTTGCTGAGATTTCTGGAGATTCGTAATTTTGGGAAACTTGGCATCCCCTTCCCATGAAAGTGTTTCTCGCCAGTCACTGCTTAGGGCTACATCAAGAGGAAACAAAACGTAGAGATAGAACGTGAAACTACTTTGTTGTGTCAAGTTTCAAGAAGCTAGCACAAACCGTGTTGGATTTAGAGTTCCAAATACATCTATCAATATAGGAGAAAACAGAGTGAAACCTAAAAATTCAAACTGTTACTGGAAATGAACGCTTCAACATAGAAGAACGAAATTTGGGGAACCAAGTCGCCTTAGTGTACTGATCATTACCTGAAAGTATCATCCAGTTTGGGTGAAAAAATGTTTGCTGAGATTTCTGGAGATTCGTAATTTTGGGAAGCTTGGCATCCCCTTCCCATGAAAGTGTTTCTCGCCAGTCACTGCTTAGGGCTACATCAAGAGGAAACAAAACGTAGAGATAGAACGTGAAACTACTTTGTTGTGTCAAGTTTCAAGAAGCTAGCAAAAACCGTGTTGGATTTAGAGTTCCAAATACATCTATCAATATAGGAGAAAACAGAGTGAAACCTAAAAATTCAAACTGTTACTGGAAATGAACGCTTCAACATAGAAGAACGAAATTTGGGGAACCAAGTCGCCTTAGTGTACTGATCATTACCTGAAAGTATCATCCAGTTTGGGTGAAAAAATATTTGCTGAGATTTCTGGAGATTCGTAATTTTGGGAAGCTTGGCAACCCCTTCCCATGAAAGTGTTTCTCGCCAGTCACTGCTTAGGGCTACATCAAGAGGAAACAAAACGTAGAGATAGAACGTGAAACTACTTTGTTGTGTCAAGTTTCAAGAAGCTAGCACAAACCGTGTTGGATTTAGAGTTCCAAATACATCTATCAATATAGGAGAAAACAGAGTGAAACCTAAAAATTCAAACTGTTACTGGAAATGAACGCTTCAACATAGAAGAACGAAATTTGGGGAACCAAGTCGCCTTAGTGTACTGATCATTACCTGAAAGTATCATCCAGTTTGGGTGAAAAAATATTTGCTGAGATTTCTGGAGATTCGTAATTTTGGGAAACTTGGCATCCCCTTCCCATGAAAGTGTTTCTCGCCAGTCACTGCTTAGGGCTACATCAAGAGGAAACAAAACGGAGAGATAGAACGTGAAACTACTTTGTTGTGTCAAGTTTCAAGAAGCTAGCACAAACCGTGTTGGATTTAGAGTTCCAAATACATCTATCAATATAGGAGAAAACAGAGTGAAACCTAAAAATTCAAACTGTTACTGGAAATGAACGCTTCAACATAGAAGAACGAAATTTGGGGAACCAAGTCGCCTTAGTGTACTGATCATTACCTGAAAGTATCATCCAGTTTGGGTGAAAAAATATTTGCTGAGATTTCTGGAGATTCGTAATTTTGGGAAGCTTGGCAACCCCTTCCCATGAAAGTGTTTCTCGCCAGTCACTGTTTAGGGCTACATCAAGAGGAAACAAAACGTAGAGATAGAACGTGAAACTACTTTGTTGTGTCAAGTTTCAAGAAGCTAGCACAAACCGTGTTGGATTTAGAGTTCCAAATACATCTATCAATATAGGAGAAAACAGAGTGAAACCTAAAAATTCAAACTGTTACTGGAAATGAACGCTTCAACATAGAAGAACGAAATTTGGGGAACCAAGTCGCCTTAGTGTACTGATCATTACCTGAAAGTATCATCCAGTTTGGGTGAAAAAATGTTTGCTGAGATTTCTGGAGATTCGTAATTTTGGGAAACTTGGCATCCCCTTCCCATGAAAGTGTTTCTCGCCAGTCACTGCTTAGGGCTACATCAAGAGGAAACAAAACGTAGAGATAGAACGTGAAACTACTTTGTTGTGTCAAGTTTCAAGAAGCTAGCACAAACCGTGTTGGATTTAGAGTTCCAAATACATCTATCAATATAGGAGAAAACAGAGTGAAACCTAAAAATTCAAACTGTTAGTGGAAATGAACGCTTCAACATAGAAGAACGAAATTTGGGGAACCAAGTCGCCTTAGTGTACGGATCATTACCTGAAAGTATCATCCAGTTTGGGTGAAAAAATGTTTGCTGAGATTTCTGGAGATTCGTAATTTTGGGAAGCTTGGCAACCCCTTCCCATGAAAGTGTTTCTCGCCAGTCACTGCTTAGGGCTACATCAAGAGGAAACAAAACGGAGAGATAGAACGTGAAACTACTTTGTTGTGTCAAGTTTCAAGAAGCTAGCACAAACCGTGTTGGATTTAGAGTTCCAAATACATCTATCAATATAGGAGAAAACAGAGTGAAACCTAAAAATTCAAACTGTTACTGGAAATGAACGCTTCAACATAGAAGAACGAAATTTGGGGAACCAAGTCGCCTTAGTGTACTGATCATTACCTGAAAGTATCATCCAGTTTGGGTGAAAAAATGTTTGCTGAGATTTCTGGAGATTCGTAATTTTGGGAAACTTGGCAACCCCTTCCCATGAAAGTGTTTCTCTCCAGTCACTGCTTAGGGCTACATCAAGAGGAAACACAACGTAGAGATAGAACGTGAAACTACTTTGTTGTGTCAAGTTTCAAGAAGCTAGCACAAACCGTGTTGGATTTAGAGTTCCAAATACATCTAACAATATAGGAGAAAACAGAGTGAAACCTAAAAATTCAAACTGTTAGTGGAAATGAACGCTTCAACATAGAAGAACGAAATTTGGGGAACCAAGTCGCCTTAGTGTACGGATCATTACCTGAAAGTATCATCCAGTTTGGGTGAAAAAATGTTTGCTGAGATTTCTGGAGATTCGTAATTTTGGGAAGCTTGGCAACCCCTTCCCATGAAAGTGTTTCTCGCCAGTCACTGCTTAGGGCTACATCAAGAGGAAACAAAACGGAGAGATAGAACGTGAAACTACTTTGTTGTGTCAAGTTTCAAGAAGCTAGCACAAACCGTGTTGGATTTAGAGTTCCAAATACATCTATCAATATAGGAGAAAACAGAGTGAAACCTAAAAATTCAAACTGTTACTGGAAATGAACGCTTCAACATAGAAGAACGAAATTTGGGGAACCAAGTCGCCTTAGTGTACTGATCATTACCTGAAAGTATCATCCAGTTTGGGTGAAAAAATGTTTGCTGAGATTTCTGGAGATTCGTAATTTTGGGAAACTTGGCAACCCCTTCCCATGAAAGTGTTTCTCTCCAGTCACTGCTTAGGGCTACATCAAGAGGAAACAAAACGTAGAGATAGAACGTGAAACTACTTTGTTGTGTCAACTTTAAAGAAGCTAGCACAAACCGTGTTGGATTTAGAGTTCCAAATACATCTATCAATATAGAAGAAAACAGAGTGAAACCTAAAAATTCAAACTGTTACTGGAAATGAACGCTTCAATATAGAAGAACGAAATTTGGGGAACCAAGTCGCCTTAGTGTACTGATCATTACCTGAAAGTATCATCCAGTTTGGGTGAAAAAATGTTTGCTGAGATTTCTGGAGATTCGTAATTTTGGGAAACATGGCATCCCCTTCCCATGAAAGTGTTTCTCGCCAGTCACTGCTTAGGGCTACATCAAGAGGAAACAAAACGTAGAGATAGAACGTGAAACTACTTTGTTGTGTCAAGTTTCAAGAAGCTAGCACAAACCGTGTTGGATTTAGAGTTCCAAATACATCTATCAATATAGGAGAAAACAGAGTGAAACCTAAAAATTCAAACTGTTACTGGAAATGAACGCTTCAACATAGAAGAACGAAATTTGGGGAACCAAGTCGCCTTAGTGTACTGATCATTACCTGAAAGTATCATCCAGTTTGGGTGAAAAAATGTTTGCTGAGATTTCTGGAGATTCGTAATTTTGGGAAGCTTGGCATCCCCTTCCCATGAAAGTGTTTCTCGCCAGTCACTGCTTAGGGCTACATCAAGAGGAAACAAAACGTAGAGATAGAACGTGAAACTACTTTGTTGTGTCAAGTTTCAAGAAGCTAGCACAAACCGTGTTGGATTTAGAGTTCCAAATACATCTATCAATATAGGAGAAAACAGAGTGAAACCTAAAAATTCAAACTGTTACTGGAAATGAACGCTTCAACATAGAAGAACGAAATTTGGGGAACCAAGTCGCCTTAGTGTACTGATCATTACCTGAAAGTATCATCCAGTTTGGGTGAAAAAATGTTTGCTGAGATTTCTGGAGATTCGTAATTTTGGGAAGCTTGGCATCCCCTTCCCATGAAAGTGTTTCTCGCCAGTCACTGCTTAGGGCTACATCAAGAGGAAACAAAACGTAGAGATAGAACGTGAAACTACTTTGTTGTGTCAAGTTTCAAGAAGCTAGCACAAACCGTGTTGGATTTAGAGTTCCAAATACATCTATCAATATAGGAGAAAACAGAGTGAAACCTAAAAATTCAAACTGTTACTGGAAATGAACGCTTCAACATAGAAGAACGAAATTTGGGGAACCAAGTCGCCTTAGTGTACTGATCATTACCTGAAAGTATCATCCAGTTTGGGTGAAAAAATGTTTGCTGAGATTTCTGGAGATTCGTAATTTTGGGAAGCTTGGCAACCCCTTCCCATGAAAGTGTTTCTCGCCAGTCACTGCTTAGGGCTACATCAAGAGGAAACAAAACGGAGAGATAGAACGTGAAACTACTTTGTTGTGTCAAGTTTCAAGAAGCTAGCACAAACCGTGTTGGATTTAGAGTTCCAAATACATCTATCAATATAGGAGAAAACAGAGTGAAACCTAAAAATTCAAACTGTTACTGGAAATGAACGCTTCAACATAGAAGAACGAAATTTGGGGAACCAAGTCGCCTTAGTGTACTGATCATTACCTGAAAGTATCATCCAGTTTGGGTGAAAAAATATTTGCTGAGATTTCTGGAGATTCGTAATTTTGGGAAACTTGGCATCCCCTTCCCATGAAAGTGTTTCTCGCCAGTCACTGCTTAGGGCTACATCAAGAGGAAAGAAAACTTAGAGATAGAACGTGAAACTACTTTGTTGTGTCAAGTTTCAAGAAGCTAGCACAAACCGTGTTGGATTTAGAGTTCCAAATACATCTATCAATATAGGAGAAAACAGAGTGAAACCTAAAAATTCAAACTGTTACTGGAAATGAACGCTTCAACATAGAAGAACGAAATTTGGGGAACCAAGTCGCCTTAGTGTACTGATCATTACCTGAAAGTATCATCCAGTTTGGGTGAAAAAATGTTTGCTGAGATTTCTGGAGATTCGTAATTTTGGGAAACTTGGCATCCCCTTCCCATGAAAGTGTTTCTCGCCAGTCACTGCTTAGGGCTACATCAAGAGGAAACAAAACGTAGAGATAGAACGTGAAACTACTTTGTTGTGTCAAGTTCCAAGAAGCTAGCACAAACCGTGTTGGATTTAGAGTTCCAAATACATCTATCAATATAGGAGAAAACAGAGTGAAACCTAAAAATTCAAACTGTTACTGGAAATGAACGCTTCAACATAGAAGAACGAAATTTGGGGAACCAAGTCGCCTTAGTGTACTGATCATTACCTGAAAGTATCATCCAGTTTGGGTGAAAAAATGTTTGCTGAGATTTCTGGAGATTCGTAATTTTGGGAAGCTTGGCATCCCCTTCCCATGAAAGTGTTTCTCGCCAGTCACTGCTTAGGGCTACATCAAGAGGAAACAAAACGTAGAGATAGAACGTGAAACTACTTTGTTGTGTCAAGTTTCAAGAAGCTAGCACAAACCGTGTTGGATTTAGAGTTCCAAATACATCTATCAATATAGGAGAAAACAGAGTGAAACCTAAAAATTCAAACTGTTACTGGAAATGAACGCTTCAACATAGAAGAACGAAATTTGGGGAACCAAGTCGCCTTAGTGTACTGATCATTACCTGAAAGTATCATCCAGTTTGGGTGAAAAAATATTTGCTGAGATTTCTGGAGATTCGTAATTTTGGGAAGCTTGGCAACCCCTTCCCATGAAAGTGTTTCTCGCCAGTCACTGCTTAGGGCTACATCAAGAGGAAACAAAACGTAGAGATAGAAGGTGAAACTACTTTGTTGTGTCAAGTTTCAAGAAGCTAGCACAAACCGTGTTGGATTTAGAGTTCCAAATACATCTATCAATATAGGAGAAAACAGAGTGAAACCTAAAAATTCAAACTGTTACTGGAAATGAACGCTTCAACATAGAAGAACGAAATTTGGGGAACCAAGTCGCCTTAGTGTACTGATCATTACCTGAAAGTATCATCCAGTTTGGGTGAAAAAATGTTTGCTGAGATTTCTGGAGATTCGTAATTTTGGGAAGCTTGGCAACCCCTTCCCATGAAAGTGTTTCTCGCCAGTCACTGCTTAGGGCTACATCAAGAGGAAACAAAACGGAGAGATAGAACGTGAAACTACTTTGTTGTGTCAAGTTTCAAGAAGCTAGCACAAACCGTGTTGGATTTAGAGTTCCAAATACATCTATCAATATAGGAGAAAACAGAGTGAAACCTAAAAATTCAAACTGTTACTGGAAATGAACGCTTCAACATAGAAGAACGAAATTTGGGGAACCAAGTCGCCTTAGTGTACTGATAATTACCTGAAAGTATCATCCAGTTTGGGTGAAAAAATGTTTGCTGAGATTTCTGGAGATTCGTAATTTTGGGAAGCTTGGCAACCCCTTCCCATGAAAGTGTTTCTCGCCAGTCACTGCTTAGGGCTACATCAAGAGGAAACAAAACGTAGAGATAGAACGTGAAACTACTTTGTTGTGTCAAGTTTCAAGAAGCTAGCACAAACCGTGTTGGATTTAGAGTTCCAAATACATCTATCAATATAGGAGAAAACAGAGTGAAACCTAAAAATTCAAACTGTTACTGGAAATGAACGCTTCAACATAGAAGAACGAAATTTGGGGAACCAAGTCGCCTTAGTGTACTGATAATTACCTGAAAGTATCATCCAGTTTGGGTGAAAAAATGTTTGCTGAGATTTCTGGAGATTCGTAATTTTGGGAAGCTTGGCAACGCCTTCTCATGAAAGTTTTTCTCGCCAGTCACTGCTTAGGGCTACATCAAGAGGAAACAAAACGTAGAGATAGAACGTGAAACTACTTTGTTGTGTCAAGTTTCAAGAAGCTAGCACAAACCGTGTTGGATTTAGAGTTCCAAATACATCTATCAATATAGGAGAAAACAGAGTGAAACCTAAAAATTCAAACTGTTACTGGAAATGAACGCTTCAACATAGAAGAACGAAATTTGGGGAACCAAGTCGCCTTAGTGTACTGATCATTACCTGAAAGTATCATCCAGTTTGGGTGAAAAAATGTTTGCTGAGATTTCTGGAGATTCGTAATTTTGGGAAGCTTGGCAACCCCTTCCCATGAAAGTGTTTCTCGCCAGTCACTGCTTAGGGCTACATCAAGAGGAAACAAAACGGAGAGATAGAACGTGAAACTACTTTGTTGTGTCAAGTTTCAAGAAGCTAGCACAAACCGTGTTGGATTTAGAGTTCCAAATACATCTATCAATATAGGAGAAAACAGAGTGAAACCTAAAAATTCAAACTGTTACTGGAAATGAACGCTTCAACATAGAAGAACGAAATTTGGGGAACCAAGTCGCCTTAGTGTACTGATAATTACCTGAAAGTATCATCCAGTTTGGGTGAAAAAATGTTTGCTGAGATTTCTGGAGATTCGTAATTTTGGGAAGCTTGGCAACCCCTTCCCATGAAAGTGTTTCTCGCCAGTCACTGCTTAGGGCTACATCAAGAGGAAACAAAACGGAGAGATAGAACGTGAAACTACTTTGTTGTGTCAAGTTTCAAGAAGCTAGCACAAACCGTGTTGGATTTAGAGTTCCAAATACATCTATCAATATAGGAGAAAACAGAGTGAAACCTAAAAATTCAAACTGTTACTGGAAATGAACGCTTCAACATAGAAGAACGAAATTTGAGGAACCAAGTCGCCTTAGTGTACTGATAATTACCTGAAAGTATCATCCAGTTTGGGTGAAAAAATGTTTGCTGAGATTTCTGGAGATTCGTAATTTTGGGAAGCTTGGCAACGCCTTCCCATGAAAGTTTTTCTCGCCAGTCACTGCTTAGGGCTACATCAAGAGGAAACAAAACGTAGAGATAGAACGTGAAACTACTTTATTGTGTCAAGTTTCAAGAAGCTAGCACAAACCGTGTTGGATTTAGAGTTCCAAATACATCTAACAATATAGGAGAAAACAGAGTGAAACCTAAAAATTCAAACTGTTACTGGAAATGAACGCTTCAACATAGAAGAACGAAATTTGGGGAACCAAGTCGCCTTAGTGTACTGATCATTACCTGAAAGTATCATCCAGTTTGGGTGAAAAAATGTTTGCTGAGATTTCTGGAGATTCGTAATTTTGGGAAGCTTGGCAACCCCTTCCCATGAAAGTGTTTCTCGCCAGTCACTGCTTAGGGCTACATCAAGAAGAAACAAAACGGAGAGATAGAAGGTGAAACTACTTTGTTGTGTCAAGTTTCAAGAAGCTAGCACAAACCGTGTTGGATTTAGAGTTCCAAATACATCTATCAATATAGGAGAAAACAGAGTGAAACCTAAAAATTCAAACTGTTACTGGAAATGAACGCTTCAACATAGAAGAACGAAATTTGGGGAACCAAGTCGCCTTAGTGTACTGATCATTACCTGAAAGTATCATCCAGTTTGGGTGAAAAAATATTTGCTGAGATTTCTGGAGATTCGTAATTTTGGGAAACTTGGCATCCCCTTCCCATGAAAGTGTTTCTCGCCAGTCACTGCTTAGGGCTACATCAAGAGGAAAGAAAACTTAGAGATAGAACGTGAAACTACTTTGTTGTGTCAAGTTTCAAGAAGCTAGCACAAACCGTGTTGGATTTAGAGTTCCAAATACATCTATCAATATAGGAGAAAACAGAGTGAAACCTAAAAATTCAAACTGTTACTGGAAATGAACGCTTCAACATAGAAGAACGAAATTTGGGGAACCAAGTCGCCTTAGTGTACTGATCATTACCTGAAAGTATCATCCAGTTTGGGTGAAAAAATATTTGCTGAGATTTCTGGAGATTCGTAATTTTGGGAAGCTTGGCAACCCCTTCCCATGAAAGTGTTTCTCGCCAGTCACTGTTTAGGGCTACATCAAGAGGAAACAAAACGTAGAGATAGAACGTGAAACTACTTTGTTGTGTCAAGTTTCAAGAAGCTAGCACAAACCGTGTTGGATTTAGAGTTCCAAATACATCTATCAATATAGGAGAAAACAGAGTGAAACCTAAAAATTCAAACTGTTACTGGAAATGAACGCTTCAACATAGAAGAACGAAATTTGGGGAACCAAGTCGCCTTAGTGTACTGATCATTACCTGAAAGTATCATCCAGTTTGGGTGAAAAAATGTTTGCTGAGATTTCTGGAGATTCGTAATTTTGGGAAACTTGGCAACCCCTTCCCATGAAAGTGTTTCTCTCCAGTCACTGCTTAGGGCTACATCAAGAGGAAACACAACGTAGAGATAGAACGTGAAACTACTTTGTTGTGTCAAGTTTCAAGAAGCTAGCACAAACCGTGTTGGATTTAGAGTTCCAAATACATCTATCAATATAGGAGAAAACAGAGTGAAACCTAAAAATTCAAACTGTTAGTGGAAATGAACGCTTCAACATAGAAGAACGAAATTTGGGGAACCAAGTCGCCTTAGTGTACGGATCATTACCTGAAAGTATCATCCAGTTTGGGTGAAAAAATGTTTGCTGAGATTTCTGGAGATTCGTAATTTTGGGAAGCTTGGCAACCCCTTCCCATGAAAGTGTTTCTCGCCAGTCACTGCTTAGGGCTACATCAAGAGGAAACAAAACGGAGAGATAGAACGTGAAACTACTTTGTTGTGTCAAGTTTCAAGAAGCTAGCACAAACCGTGTTGGATTTAGAGTTCCAAATACATCTATCAATATAGGAGAAAACAGAGTGAAAACTAAAAATTCAAACTGTTACTGGAAATGAACGCTTCAACATAGAAGAACGAAATTTGGGGAACCAAGTCGCCTTAGTGTACTGATCATTACCTGAAAGTATCATCCAGTTTGGGTGAAAAAATGTTTGCTGAGATTTCTGGAGATTCGTAATTTTGGGAAACTTGGCAACCCCTTCCCATGAAAGTGTTTCTCTCCAGTCACTGCTTAGGGCTACATCAAGAGGAAACACAACGTAGAGATAGAACGTGAAACTACTTTGTTGTGTCAAGTTTCAAGAAGCTAGCACAAACCGTGTTGGATTTAGAGTTCCAAATACATCTATCAATATAGGAGAAAACAGAGTGAAACCTAAAAATTCAAACTGTTAGTGGAAATGAACGCTTCAACATAGAAGAACGAAATTTGGGGAACCAAGTCGCCTTAGTGTACGGATCATTACCTGAAAGTATCATCCAGTTTGGGTGAAAAAATGTTTGCTGAGATTTCTGGAGATTCGTAATTTTGGGAAGCTTGGCAACCCCTTCCCATGAAAGTGTTTCTCGCCAGTCACTGCTTAGGGCTACATCAAGAGGAAACAAAACGGAGAGATAGAACGTGAAACTACTTTGTTGTGTCAAGTTTCAAGAAGCTAGCACAAACCGTGTTGGATTTAGAGTTCCAAATACATCTATCAATATAGGAGAAAACAGAGTGAAACCTAAAAATTCAAACTGTTACTGGAAATGAACGCTTCAACATAGAAGAACGAAATTTGGGGAACCAAGTCGCCTTAGTGTACTGATCATTACCTGAAAGTATCATCCAGTTTGGGTGAAAAAATGTTTGCTGAGATTTCTGGAGATTCGTAATTTTGGGAAGCTTGGCAACCCCTTCCCATGAAAGTGTTTCTCGCCAGTCACTGCTTAGGGCTACATCAAGAGGAAACAAAACGGAGAGATAGAACGTGAAACTACTTTGTTGTGTCAACTTTAAAGAAGCTAGCACAAACCGTGTTGGATTTAGAGTTCCAAATATATCTATCAATATAGGAGAAAACAGAGTGAAACCTAAAAATTCAAACTGTTACTGGAAATGAACGCTTCAACATAGAAGAACGAAATTTGGGGAACCAAGTCGCCTTAGTGTACTGATCATTACCTGAAAGTATCATCCAGTTTGGGTGAAAAAATGTTTGCTGAGATTTCTGGAGATTCGTAATTTTGGGAAACTTGGCATCCCCTTCCCATGAAAGTGTTTCTCGCCAGTCACTGCTTAGGGCTACATCAAGAGGAAACAAAACGTAGAGATAGAACGTGAAACTACTTTGTTGTGTCAAGTTTCAAGAAGCTAGCACAAACCGTGTTGGATTTAGAGTTCCAAATACATCTATCAATATAGGAGAAAACAGAGTGAAACCTAAAAATTCAAACTGTTACTGGAAATGAACGCTTCAACATAGAAGAACGAAATTTGGGGAACCAAGTCGCCTTAGTGTACTGATCATTACCTGAAAGTATCATCCAGTTTGGGTGAAAAAATGTTTGCTGAGATTTCTGGAGATTCGTAATTTTGGGAAGCTTGGCATCCCCTTCCCATGAAAGTGTTTCTCGCCAGTCACTGCTTAGGGCTACATCAAGAGGAAACAAAACGTAGAGATAGAACGTGAAACTACTTTGTTGTGTCAAGTTTCAAGAAGCTAGCACAAACCGTGTTGGATTTAGAGTTCCAAATACATCTATCAATATAGGAGAAAACAGAGTGAAACCTAAAAATTCAAACTGTTACTGGAAATGAACGCTTCAACATAGAAGAACGAAATTTGGGGAACCAAGTCGCCTTAGTGTACTGATCATTACCTGAAAGTATCATCCAGTTTGGGTGAAAAAATGTTTGCTGAGATTTCTGGAGATTCGTAATTTTGGGAAGCTTGGCAACCCCTTCCCATGAAAGTGTTTCTCGCCAGTCACTGCTTAGGGCTACATCAAGAGGAAACAAAACGGAGAGATAGAACGTGAAACTACTTTGTTGTGTCAAGTTTCAAGAAGCTAGCACAAACCGTGTTGGATTTAGAGTTCCAAATACATCTATCAATATAGGAGAAAACAGAGTGAAACCTAAAAATTCAAACTGTTACTGGAAATGAACGCTTCAACATAGAAGAACGAAATTTGGGGAACCAAGTCGCCTTAGTGTACTGATAATTACCTGAAAGTATCATCCAGTTTGGGTGAAAAAATGTTTGCTGAGATTTCTGGAGATTCGTAATTTTGGGAAGCTTGGCAACCCCTTCCCATGAAAGTGTTTCTCGCCAGTCACTGCTTAGGGCTACATCAAGAGGAAACAAAACGGAGAGATAGAACGTGAAACTACTTTGTTGTGTCAAGTTTCAAGAAGCTAGCACAAACCGTGTTGAATTTAGAGTTCCAAATACATCTATCAATATAGGAGAAAACAGAGTGAAACCTAAAAATTCAAACTGTTACTGGAAATGAACGCTTCAACATAGAAGAACGAAATTTGGGGAACCAAGTCGCCTTAGTGTACTGATAATTACCTGAAAGTATCATCCAGTTTGGGTGAAAAAATGTTTGCTGAGATTTCTGGAGATTCGTAATTTTGGGAAGCTTGGCAACGCCTTCCCATGAAAGTTTTTCTCGCCAGTCACTGCTTAGGGCTACATCAAGAGGAAACAAAACGTAGAGATAGAACGTGAAACTACTTTGTTGTGTCAAGTTTCAAGAAGCTAGCACAAACCGTGTTGGATTTAGAGTTCCAAATACATCTAACAATATAGGAGAAAACAGAGTGAAACCTAAAAATTCAAACTGTTACTGGAAATGAACGCTTCAACATAGAAGAACGAAATTTGGGGAACCAAGTCGCCTTAGTGTACTGATCATTACCTGAAAGTATCATCCAGTTTGGGTGAAAAAATGTTTGCTGAGATTTCTGGAGATTCGTAATTTTGGGAAGCTTGGCAACCCCTTCCCATGAAAGTGTTTCTCGCCAGTCACTGCTTAGGGCTACATCAAGAGGAAACAAAACAGAGAGATAGAACGTGAAACTACTTTGTTGTGTCAAGTTTCAAGAAGCTAGCACAAACCGTGTTGGATTTAGAGTTCCAAATACATCTATCAATATAGGAGAAAACAGAGTGAAACCTAAAAATTCAAACTGTTACTGGAAATGAACGCTTCAACATAGAAGAAAATATTTGGGGAACCAAGTCGCCTTAGTGTACTGATCATTACCTGAAAGTATCATCCAGTTTGGGTGAAAAAATATTTGCTGAGATTTCTGGAGATTCGTAATTTTGGGAAACTTGGCATCCCCTTCCCATGAAAGTGTTTCTCGCCAGTCACTGCTTAGGGCTACATCAAGAGGAAAGAAAACTTAGAGATAGAAGGTGAAACTACTTTGTTGTGTCAAGTTTCAAGAAGCTAGCACAAACCGTGTTGGATTTAGAGTTCCAAATACATCTATCAATATAGGAGAAAACAGAGTGAAACATAAAAATTCAAACTGTTACTGGAAATGAACGCTTCAACATAGAAGAACGAAATTTGGGGAACCAAGTCGCCTTAGTGTACTGATCATTACCTGAAAGTATCATCCAGTTTGGGTGAAAAAATATTTGCTGAGATTTCTGGAGATTCGTAATTTTGGGAAGCTTGGCAACCCCTTCCCATGAAAGTGTTTCTCGCCAGTCACTGTTTAGGGCTACATCAAGAGGAAACAAAACGTAGAGATAGAACGTGAAACTACTTTGTTGTGTCAAGTTTCAAGAAGCTAGCACAAACCGTGTTGGATTTAGAGTTCCAAATACATCTATCAATATAGGAGAAAACAGAGTGAAACCTAAAAATTCAAACTGTTACTGGAAATGAACGCTTCAACATAGAAGAACGAAATTTGGGGAACCAAGTCGCCTTAGTGTACTGATCATTACCTGAAAGTATCATCCAGTTTGGGTGAAAAAATGTTTGCTGAGATTTCTGGAGATTCGTAATTTTGGGAAACTTGGCAACCCCTTCCCATGAAAGTGTTTCTCTCCAGTCACTGCTTAGGGCTACATCAAGAGGAAACACAACGTAGAGATAGAACGTGAAACTACTTTGTTGTGTCAAGTTTCAAGAAGCTAGCACAAACCGTGTTGGATTTAGAGTTCCAAATACATCTATCAATATAGGAGAAAACAGAGTGAAACCTAAAAATTCAAACTGTTAGTGGAAATGAACGCTTCAACATAGAAGAACGAAATTTGGGGAACCAAGTCGCCTTAGTGTACGGATCATTACCTGAAAGTATCATCCAGTTTGGGTGAAAAAATGTTTGCTGAGATTTCTGGAGATTCGTAATTTTGGGAAGCTTGGCAACCCCTTCCCATGAAAGTGTTTCTCGCCAGTCACTGCTTAGGGCTACATCAAGAGGAAACAAAACGGAGAGATAGAACGTGAAACTACTTTGTTGTGTCAAGTTTCAAGAAGCTAGCACAAACCGTGTTGGATTTAGAGTTCCAAATACATCTATCAATATAGGAGAAAACAGAGTGAAACCTAAAAATTCAAACTGTTACTGGAAATGAACGCTTCAACATAGAAGAACGAAATTTGGGGAACCAAGTCGCCTTAGTGTACTGATCATTACCTGAAAGTATCATCCAGTTTGGGTGAAAAAATGTTTGCTGAGATTTCTGGAGATTCGTAATTTTGGGAAACTTGGCAACCCCTTCCCATGAAAGTGTTTCTCTCCAGTCACTGCTTAGGGCTACATCAAGAGGAAACACAACGTAGAGATAGAACGTGAAACTACTTTGTTGTGTCAAGTTTCAAGAAGCTAGCACAAACCGTGTTGGATTTAGAGTTCCAAATACATCTATCAATATAGGAGAAAACAGAGTGAAACCTAAAAATTCAAACTGTTAGTGGAAATGAACGCTTCAACATAGAAGAACGAAATTTGGGGAACCAAGTCGCCTTAGTGTACGGATCATTACCTGAAAGTATCATCCAGTTTGGGTGAAAAAATGTTTGCTGAGATTTCTGGAGATTCGTAATTTTGGGAAGCTTGGCAACCCCTTCCCATGAAAGTGTTTCTCGCCAGTCACTGCTTAGGGCTACATTAGAGGAAACAAAACGGAGAGATAGAACGTGAAACTACTTTGTTGTGTCAAGTTTCAAGAAGCTAGCACAAACCATGTTGGATTTAGAGTTCCAAATACATCTATCAATATAGGAGAAAACAGAGTGAAACCTAAAAATTCAAACTGTTACTGGAAATGAACGCTTCAACATAGAAGAACGAAATTTGGGGAACCAAGTCGCCTTAGTGTACTGATCATTACCTGAAAGTATCATCCAGTTTGGGTGAAAAAATGTTTGCTGAGATTTCTGGAGATTCGTAATTTTGGGAAACTTGGCAACCCCTTCCCATGAAAGTGTTTCTCTCCAGTCACTGCTTAGGGCTACATCAAGAGGAAACACAACGTAGAGATAGAACGTGAAACTACTTTGTTGTGTCAAGTTTCAAGAAGCTAGCACAAACCGTGTTGGATTTAGAGTTCCAAATACATCTATCAATATAGGAGAAAACAGAGTGAAACCTAAAAATTCAAACTGTTACTGGAAATGAACGCTTCAACATAGAAGAACGAAATTTGGGGAACCAAGTCGCCTTAGTGTACTGATCATTACCTGAAAGTATCATCCAGTTTGGGTGAAAAAATGTTTGCTGAGATTTCTGGAGATTCGTAATTTTGGGAAACTTGGCATCCCCTTCCCATGAAAGTGTTTCTCGCCAGTCACTGCTTAGGGCTACATCAAGAGGAAACAAAACGTAGAGATAGAACGTGAAACTACTTTGTTGTGTCAAGTTTCAAGAAGCTAGCACAAACCGTGTTGGATTTAGAGTTCCAAATACATCTATCAATATAGGAGAAAACAGAGTGAAACCTAAAAATTCAAACTGTTAGTGGAAATGAACGCTTCAACATAGAAGAACGAAATTTGGGGAACCAAGTCGCCTTAGTGTACGGATCATTACCTGAAAGTATCATCCAGTTTGGGTGAAAAAATGTTTGCTGAGATTTCTGGAGATTCGTAATTTTGGGAAGCTTGGCAACCCCTTCCCATGAAAGTGTTTCTCGCCAGTCACTGCTTAGGGCTACATTAGAGGAAACAAAACGGAGAGATAGAACGTGAAACTACTTTGTTGTGTCAAGTTTCAAGAAGCTAGCACAAACCATGTTGGATTTAGAGTTCCAAATACATCTATCAATATAGGAGAAAACAGAGTGAAACCTAAAAATTCAAACTGTTACTGGAAATGAACGCTTCAACATAGAAGAACGAAATTTGGGGAACCAAGTCGCCTTAGTGTACTGATCATTACCTGAAAGTATCATCCAGTTTGGGTGAAAAAATGTTTGCTGAGATTTCTGGAGATTCGTAATTTTGGGAAACTTGGCAACCCCTTCCCATGAAAGTGTTTCTCTCCAGTCACTGCTTAGGGCTACATCAAGAGGAAACACAACGTAGAGATAGAACGTGAAACTACTTTGTTGTGTCAAGTTTCAAGAAGCTAGCACAAACCGTGTTGGATTTAGAGTTCCAAATACATCTATCAATATAGGAGAAAACAGAGTGAAACCTAAAAATTCAAACTGTTACTGGAAATGAACGCTTCAACATAGAAGAACGAAATTTGGGGAACCAAGTCGCCTTAGTGTACTGATCATTACCTGAAAGTATCATCCAGTTTGGGTGAAAAAATGTTTGCTGAGATTTCTGGAGATTCGTAATTTTGGGAAACTTGGCATCCCCTTCCCATGAAAGTGTTTCTCGCCAGTCACTGCTTAGGGCTACATCAAGAGGAAACAAAACGTAGAGATAGAACGTGAAACTACTTTGTTGTGTCAAGTTTCAAGAAGCTAGCACAAACCGTGTTGGATTTAGAGTTCCAAATACATCTATCAATATAGGAGAAAACAGAGTGAAACCTAAAAATTCAAACTGTTACTGGAAATGAACGCTTCAACATAGAAGAACGAAATTTGGGGAACCAAGTCGCCTTAGTGTACTGATCATTACCTGAAAGTATCATCCAGTTTGGGTGAAAAAATGTTTGCTGAGATTTCTGGAGATTCGTAATTTTGGGAAGCTTGGCATCCCCTTCCCATGAAAGTGTTTCTCGCCAGTCACTGCTTAGGGCTACATCAAGAGGAAACAAAACGTAGAGATAGAACGTGAAACTACTTTGTTGTGTCAAGTTTCAAGAAGCTAGCAAAAACCGTGTTGGATTTAGAGTTCCAAATACATCTATCAATATAGGAGAAAACAGAGTGAAACCTAAAAATTCAAACTGTTACTGGAAATGAACGCTTCAACATAGAAGAACGAAATTTGGGGAACCAAGTCGCCTTAGTGTACTGATCATTACCTGAAAGTATCATCCAGTTTGGGTGAAAAAATATTTGCTGAGATTTCTGGAGATTCGTAATTTTGGGAAGCTTGGCAACCCCTTCCCATGAAAGTGTTTCTCGCCAGTCACTGCTTAGGGCTACATCAAGAGGAAACAAAACGTAGAGATAGAACGTGAAACTACTTTGTTGTGTCAAGTTTCAAGAAGCTAGCACAAACCGTGTTGGATTTAGAGTTCCAAATACATCTATCAATATAGGAGAAAACAGAGTGAAACCTAAAAATCCAAACTGTTACTGGAAATGAACGCTTCAACATAGAAGAACGAAATTTGGGGAACCAAGTCGCCTTAGTGTACTGATCATTACCTGAAAGTATCATCCATTTTGGGTGAAAAAATATTTGCTGAGATTTCTGGAGATTCGTAATTTTGGGAAACTTGGCATCCCCTTCCCATGAAAGTGTTTCTCGCCAGTCACTGCTTAGGGCTACATCAAGAGGAAACAAAACTTAGAGATAGAACGTGAAACTACTTTGTTGTGTCAAGTTTCAAGAAGCTAGCACAAACCGTGTTGGATTTAGAGTTCCAAATACATCTATCAATATAGGAGAAAACAGAGTGAAACCTAAAAATTCAAACTGTTACTGGAAATGAACGCTTCAACATAGAAGAACGAAATTTGGGGAACCAAGTCGCCTTAGTGTACTGATCATTACCTGAAAGTATCATCCAGTTTGGGTGAAAAAATGTTTGCTGAGATTTCTGGAGATTCGTAATTTTGGGAAACTTGGCAACCCCTTCCCATGAAAGTGTTTCTCTCCAGTCACTGCTTAGGGCTACATCAAGAGGAAACACAACGTAGAGATAGAACGTGAAACTACTTTGTTGTGTCAAGTTTCAAGAAGCTAGCACAAACCGTGTTGGATTTAGAGTTCCAAATACATCTATCAATATAGGAGAAAACAGAGTGAAACCTAAAAATTCAAACTGTTACTGGAAATGAACGCTTCAACATAGAAGAACGAAATTTGGGGAACCAAGTCGCCTTAGTGTACGGATCATTACCTGAAAGTATCATCCAGTTTGGGTGAAAAAATGTTTGCTGAGATTTCTGGAGATTCGTAATTTTGGGAAACTTGGCAACCCCTTCCCATGAAAGTGTTTCTCGCCAGTCACTGCTTAGGGCTACATCAAGAGGAAACAAAACGTAGAGATAGAACGTGAAACTACTTTGTTGTGTCAAGTTTCAAGAAGCTAGCACAAACCGTGTTGGATTTAGAGTTCCAAATACATCTATCAATATAGGAGAAAACAGAGTGAAACCTAAAAATTCAAACTGTTACTGGAAATGAACGCTTCAACATAGAAGAACGAAATTTGGGGAACCAAGTCGCCTTAGTGTACTGATCATTACCTGAAAGTATCATCCAGTTTGGGTGAAAAAATGTTTGCTGAGATTTCTGGAGATTCGTAATTTTGGGAAGCTTGGCAACCCCTTCCCATGAAAGTGTTTCTCGCCAGTCACTGCTTAGGGCTACATCAAGAGGAAACAAAACGTAGAGATAGAACGTGAAACTACTTTGTTGTGTCAAGTTTCAAGAAGCTAGCACAAACCGTGTTGGATTTAGAGTTCCAAATACATCTATCAATATAGGAGAAAACAGAGTGAAACCTAAAAATTCAAACTGTTACTGGAAATGAACGCTTCAACATAGAAGAACGAAATTTGGGGAACCAAGTCGCCTTAGTGTACTGATCATTACCTGAAAGTATCATCCAGTTTGGGTGAAAAAATGTTTGCTGAGATTTCTGGAGATTCGTAATTTTGGGAAGCTTGGCAACCCCTTCCCATGAAAGTGTTTCTCGCCAGTCACTGCTTAGGGCTACATCAAGAGGAAACAAAACGGAGAGATAGAACGTGAAACTACTTTGTTGTGTCAAGTTTCAAGAAGCTAGCACAAACCGTGTTGGATTTAGAGTTCCAAATACATCTATCAATATAGGAGAAAACAGAGTGAAACCTAAAAATTCAAACTGTTACTGGAAATGAACGCTTCAACATAGAAGAACGAAATTTGGGGAACCAAGTCGCCTTAGTGTACTGATCATTACCTGAAAGTATCATCCAGTTTGGGTGAAAAAATATTTGCTGAGATTTCTGGAGATTCGTAATTTTGGGAAGCTTAGCAACCCCTTCCCATGAAAGTGTTTCTCGCCAGTCACTGCTTAGGGCTACATCAAGAGGAAACAAAACGTAGAGATAGAACGTGAAACTACTTTGTTGTGTCAAGTTTCAAGAAGCTAGCACAAACCGTGTTGGATTTAGAGTTCCAAATACATCTATCAATATAGGAGAAAACAGAGTGAAACCTAAAAATCCAAACTGTTACTGGAAATGAACGCTTCAACATAGAAGAACGAAATTTGGGGAACCAAGTCGCCTTAGTGTACTGATCATTACCTGAAAGTATCATCCAGTTTGGGTGAAAAAATATTTGCTAGATTTCTGGAGATTCGTAATTTTTGGAAGCTTGGCAACCCCTTCCGATGAAAGTGTTTCTCACCAGTCACTGCTTAGGGCTACATCAAGAGGAAACAAAACGTAGAGATACAACGTGAAACTACTTTCTTGTGTCAAGTTTCAAGAAGCTAGCACAAACCGTGTTGGATTTAGAGTTCCAAATACATCTATCAATATAGGAGAAAACAGAGTGAAACCTAAAAATTCAAACTGTTACTGGAAATGAACGCTTCAACATAGAAGAACGAAATTTGGGGAACCAAGTCGCCTTAGTGTACTGATCATTACCTGAAAGTATCATCCAGTTTGGGTGAAAAAATATTTGCTGAGATTTCTGGAGATTCGTAATTTTGGGAAACTTGGCATCCCCTTCCCATGAAAGTGTTTCTCGCCAGTCACTGCTTAGGGCTACATCAAGAGGAAACAAAACATAGAGATAGAACTTGAAACTACTTTGTTGTGTGAAGTTTCAAGAAGCTAGCACAAACCGTGTTGGATTTAGAGTTCCAAATACATCTATCAATATAGGAGAAAACAGAGTGAAACCTAAAAATTCAAACTGTTACTGGAAATGAACGCTTCAACATAGAAGAACGAAATTTGGGGAACCAAGTCGCCTTAGTGTACTGATCATTACCTGAAAGTATCATCCAGTTTGGGTGAAAAAATGTTTGCTGAGATTTCTGGAGATTCGTAATTTTGGGAAACTTGGCAACCCCTTCCCATGAAAGTGTTTCTCTCCAGTCACTGCTTAGGGCTACATCAAGAGGAAACACAACGTAGAGATAGAACGTGAAACTACTTTGTTGTGTCAAGTTTCAAGAAGCTAGCACAAACCGTGTTGGATTTAGAGTTCCAAATACATCTATCAATATAGGAGAAAACAGAGTGAAACCTAAAAATTCAAACTGTTACTGGAAATGAACGCTTCAACATAGAAGAACGAAATTTGGGGAACCAAGTCGCCTTAGTGTACGGATCATTACCTGAAAGTATCATCCAGTTTGGGTGAAAAAATGTTTGCTGAGATTTCTGGAGATTCGTAATTTTGGGAAACTTGGCAACCCCTTCCCATGAAAGTGTTTTTCGCCAGTCACTGCTTAGGGCTACATCAAGAGGAAACAAAACGTAGAGATAGAACGTGAAACTACTTTGTTGTGTCAAGTTTCAAGAAGCTAGCACAAACCGTGTTGGATTTAGAGTTCCAAATACATCTATCAATATAGGAGAAAACAGAGTGAAACCTAAAAATTCAAACTGTTACTGGAAATGAACGCTTCAACATAGAAGAACGAAATTTGGGGAACCAAGTCGCCTTAGTGTACTGATCATTACCTGAAAGTATCATCCAGTTTGGGTGAAAAAATATTTGCTGAGATTTCTGGAGATTCGTAATTTTGGGAAGCTTGGCAACCCCTTCCCATGAAAGTGTTTCTCGCCAGTCACTGCTTAGGGCTACATCAAGAGGAAACAAAACGTAGAGATAGAACGTGAAACTACTTTGTTGTGTCAAGTTTCAAGAAGCTAGCACAAACCGTGTTGGATTTAGAGTTCCAAATACATCTATCAATATAGGAGAAAACAGAGTGAAACCTAAAAATCCAAACTGTTACTGGAAATGAACGCTTCAACATAGAAGAACGAAATTTGGGGAACCAAGTCGCCTTAGTGTACTGATCATTACCTGAAAGTATCATCCAGTTTGGGTGAAAAAATATTTGCTGAGATTTCTGGAGATTCGTAATTTTGGGAAACTTGGCATCCCCTTCCCATGAAAGTGTTTCTCGCCAGTCACTGCTTAGGGCTACATCAAGAGGAAACAAAACTTAGAGATAGAACGTGAAACTACTTTGTTGTGTCAAGTTTCAAGAAGCTAGCACAAACCGTGTTGGATTTAGAGTTCCAAATACATCTATCAATATAGGAGAAAACAGAGTGAAACCTAAAAATTCAAACTGTTACTGGAAATGAACGCTTCAACATAGAAGAACGAAATTTGGGGAACCAAGTCGCCTTAGTGTACTGATCATTACCTGAAAGTATCATCCAGTTTGGGTGAAAAAATGTTTGCTGAGATTTCTGGAGATTCGTAATTTTGGGAAACTTGGCAACCCCTTCCCATGAAAGTGTTTCTCTCCAGTCACTGCTTAGGGCTACATCAAGAGGAAACAAAACGGAGAGATAGAACGTGAAACTACTTTGTTGTGTCAAGTTTCAAGAAGCTAGCACAAACCGTGTTGGATTTAGAGTTCCAAATACATCTATCAATATAGGAGAAAACAGAGTGAAACCTAAAAATCCAAACTGTTACTGGAAATGAACGCTTCAACATAGAAGAACGAAATTTGGGGAACCAAGTCGCCTTAGTGTACTGATCATTACCTGAAAGTATCATCCAGTTTGGGTGAAAAAATATTTGCTGAGATTTCTGGAGATTCGTAATTTTGGGAAACTTGGCATCCCCTTCCCATGAAAGTGTTTCTCGCCAGTCACTGCTTAGGGCTACATCAAGAGGAAACAAAACTTAGAGATAGAACGTAAAACTACTTTGTTGTGTCAAGTTTCAAGAAGCTAGCACAAACCGTGTTGGATTTAGAGTTCCAAATACATCTATCAATATAGAAGAAAACAGAGTGAAACCTAAAAATTCAAACTGTTACTGGAAATGAACGCTTCAACATAGAAGAACGAAATTTGGGGAACCAAGTCGCCTTAGTGTACTGATCATTACCTGAAAGTATCATCCAGTTTGGGTGAAAAAATATTTGCTGAGATTTCTGGAGATTCGTAATTTTTGGAAGCTTGGCAACCCCTTCTGATGAAAGTGTTTCTCACCAGTCACTGCTTAGGGCTACATCAAGAGGAAACAAAACGTAGAGATACAACGTGAAACTACTTTGTTGTGTCAAGTTTCAAGAAGCTAGCACAAACCGTGTTGGATTTAGAGTTCCAAATACATCTATCAATATAGGAGAAAACAGAGTGAAACCTAAAAAATCAAACTGTTACTGGAAATGAACGCTTCAACATAGAAGAACGAAATTTGGGGAACCAAGTCGCCTTAGTGTACTGATAATTACCTGCTAAGTATCATCCAGTTTGGGTGAAAAAATGTTTGCTGAGATTTCTGGAGATTCGTAATTTTGGGAAGCTTGGCAACGCCTTCCCATGAAAGTGTTTCTCGCCAGTCACTGCTTAGGGCTACATCAAGAGGAAACAAAACGTAGAGATAGAACGTGAAACTACTTTGTTGTGTCAAGTTTCAAGAAGCTAGCACAAACCGTGTTGGATTTAGAGTTCCAAATACATCTAACAATATAGGAGAAAACAGAGTGAAACCTAAAAATTCAAACTGTTACTGGAAATGAACGCTTCAACATAGAAGAACGAAATTTGGGGAACCAAGTCGCCTTAGTGTACTGATCATTACCTGAAAGTATCATCAATTTTGGGTGAAAAAATATTTGCTGAAATTTCTGGAGATTCGTAATTTTTGGAAGCTTGGCAACCCCTTCCGATGAAAGTGTTTCTCGCCAGTCACTGCTTAGGGCTACATCAAGAGGAAACAAAACGTAGAGATAGAACGTGAAACTACTTTGTTGTGTCAAGTTTCAAGAAGCTAGCAAAAACCGTGTTGGATTTAGAGTTCCAAATACATCTATCAATATAGGAGAAAACAGAGTGAAACCTAAAAATTCAAACTGTTACTGGAAATGAACGCTTCAACATAGAAGAACGTAATTTGGGGAACCAAGCCGCCTTAGGGTACTGATCATTACCTGAAAGTATCATCCAGTTTGGGTGAAAAAATGTTTGCTGAGATTTCTGGAGATTCGTAATTTTGGGAAGCTTGGCAACCCCTTCCCATGAAAGTGTTTCTCGCCAGTCACTGCTTAGGGCTACATCAAGAGGAAACAAAACGTAGAGATAGAACGTGAAACTACTTTGTTGTGTCAAGTTTCAAGAAGCTAGCACAAACCGTGTTGGATTTAGAGTTCCAAATACATCTATCAATATAGGAGAAAACAGAGTGAAACCTAAAAATTCAAACTGTTACTGGAAATGAACGCTTCAACATAGAAGAACGAAATTTGGGGAACCAAGTCGCCTTAGTGTACTGATCATTACCTGAAAGTATCATCCAGTTTGGGTGAAAAAATATTTGCTGAGATTTCTGGAGATTCGTAATTTTGGGAAGCTTGGCAACCCCTTCCCATGAAAGTGTTTCTCGCCAGTCACTGCTTAGGGCTACATCAAGAGGAAACAAAACGTAGAGATAGAACGTGAAACTACTTTGTTGTGTCAAGTTTCAAGAAGCTAGCACAAACCGTGTTGGATTTAGAGTTCCAAATACATCTATCAATATAGGAGAAAACAGAGTGAAACCTAAAAATTCAAACTGTTACTGGAAATGAACGCTTCAACATAGAAGAACGAAATTTGGGGAACCAAGTCGCCTTAGTGTACTGATCATTACCTGAAAGTATCATCCAGTTTGGGTGAAAAAATGTTTGCTGAGATTTCTGGAGATTCGTAATTTTGGGAAGCTTGGCAACCCCTTCCCATGAAAGTGTTTCTCGCCAGTCACTGCTTAGGGCTACATCAAGAGGAAACAAAACGTAGAGATAGAACGTGAAACTACTTTGTTGTGTCAAGTTTCAAGAAGCTAGCACAAACCGTGTTGGATTTAGAGTTCCAAATACATCTATCAATATAGGAGAAAACAGAGTGAAACCTAAAAATTCAAACTGTTACTGGAAATGAACGCTTCAACATAGAAGAACGAAATTTGGGGAACCAAGTCGCCTTAGTGTACTGATCATTACCTGAAAGTATCATCCAGTTTGGGTGAAAAAATGTTTGCTGAGATTTCTGGAGATTCGTAATTTTGGGAAACTTGGCAACCCCTTCCCATGAAAGTGTTTCTCGCCAGTCACTGCTTAGGGCTACATCAAGAGGAAACAAAACGTAGAGATAGAACGTGAAACTACTTTGTTGTGTGAAGTTTCAAGAAGCTAGCACAAACCGTGTTGGATTTAGAGTTCCAAATACATCTATCAATATAGGAGAAAACAGAGTGAAACCTAAAAATTCAAACTGTTACTGGAAATGAACGCTTCAACATAGAAGAACGAAATTTGGGGAACCAAGTCGCCTTAGTGTACTGATCATTACCTGAAAGTATCATCCAGTTTGGGTGAAAAAATATTTGCTGAGATTTCTGGAGATTCGTAATTTTGGGAAACTTGGCATCCCCTTCCCATGAAAGTGTTTCTCGCCAGTCACTGCATAGGGCTACATCAAGAGGAAAGAAAACTTAGAGATAGAACGTGAAACTACTTTGTTGTGTCAAGTTTCAAGAAGCTAGCACAAACCGTGTTGGATTTAGAGTTCCAAATACATCTATCAATATAGGAAAAAACAGAGTGAAACCTAAAAATTCAAACTGTTACTGGAAATGAACGCTTCAACATAGAAGAACGAAATTTGGGGAACCAAGTCGCCTTAGTGTACTGATCATTACCTGAAAGTATCATCCAGTTTGGGTGAAAAAATGTTTGCTGAGATTTCTGGAGATTCGTAATTTTGGGAAGCTTGGCAACCCCTTCCCATGAAAGTGTTTCTCGCCAGTCACTGCTTAGGGCTACATCAAGAGGAAACAAAACGGAGAGATAGAACGTGAAACTACTTTGTTGTGTCAAGTTTCAAGAAGCTAGCACAAACCGTGTTGGATTTAGAGTTCCAAATACATCTATCAATATAGGAGAAAACAGAGTGAAACCTAAAAATTCAAACTGTTACTGGAAATGAACGCTTCAACATAGAAGAACGAAATTTGGGGAACCAAGTCGCCTTAGTGTACTGATCATTACCTGAAAGTATCATCCAGTTTGGGTGAAAAAATGTTTGCTGAGATTTCTGGAGATTCGTAATTTTGGGAAACTTGGCAACCCCTTCCCATGAAAGTGTTTCTCTCCAGTCACTGCTTAGGGCTACATCAAGAGGAAACACAATGTAGAGATAGAACGTGAAACTACTTTGTTGTGTCAAGTTTCAAGAAGCTAGCACAAACCGTGTTGGATTTAGAGTTCCAAATACATCTATCAATATAGGAGAAAACAGAGTGAAACCTAAAAATTCAAACTGTTACTGGAAATGAACGCTTCAACATAGAAGAACGAAATTTGGGGAACCAAGTCGCCTTAGTGTACGGATCATTACCTGAAAGTATCATCCAGTTTGGGTGAAAAAATGTTTGCTGAGATTTCTGGAGATTCGTAATTTTGGGAAACTTGGCAACCCCTTCCCATGAAAGTGTTTTTCGCCAGTCACTGCTTAGGGCTACATCAAGAGGAAACAAAACGTAGAGATAGAACGTGAAACTACTTTGTTGTGTCAAGTTTCAAGAAGCTAGCACAAACCGTGTTGGATTTAGAGTTCCAAATACATCTATCAATATAGGAGAAAACAGAGTGAAACCTAAAAATTCAAACTGTTACTGGAAATGAAAGCTTCAACATAGAAGAACGAAATTTGGGGAACCAAGTCGCCTTAGTGTACTGATCATTACCTGAAAGTATCATCCAGTTTGGGTGAAAAAATGTTTGCTGAGATTTCTGGAGATTCGTAATTTTGGGAAGCTTGGCAACCCCTTCCCATGAAAGTGTTTCTCGCCAGTCACTGCTTAGGGCTACATCAAGAGGAAACAAAACGGAGAGATAGAACGTGAAACTACTTTGTTGTGTCAAGTTTCAAGAAGCTAGCACAAACCGTGTTGGATTTAGAGTTCCAAATACATCTATCAATATAGGAGAAAACAGAGTGAAACCTAAAAATTCAAACTGTTACTGGAAATGAACGCTTCAACATAGAAGAACGAAATTTGGGGAACCAAGTCGCCTTAGTGTACTGATCATTACCTGAAAGTATCATCCAGTTTGGGTGAAAAAATGTTTGCTGAGATTTCTGGAGATTCGTAATTTTGGGAAACTTGGCAACCCCTTCCCATGAAAGTGTTTCTCTCCAGTCACTGCTTAGGGCTACATCAAGAGGAAACACAATGTAGAGATAGAACGTGAAACTACTTTGTTGTGTCAAGTTTCAAGAAGCTAGCACAAACCGTGTTGGATTTAGAGTTCCAAATACATCTATCAATATAGGAGAAAACAGAGTGAAACCTAAAAATTCAAACTGTTACTGGAAATGAACGCTTCAACATAGAAGAACGAAATTTGGGGAACCAAGTCGCCTTAGTGTACGGATCATTACCTGAAAGTATCATCCAGTTTGGGTGAAAAAATGTTTGCTGAGATTTCTGGAGATTCGTAATTTTGGGAAACTTGGCAACCCCTTCCCATGAAAGTGTTTTTCGCCAGTCACTGCTTAGGGCTACATCAAGAGGAAACAAAACGTAGAGATAGAACGTGAAACTACTTTGTTGTGTCAAGTTTCAAGAAGCTAGCACAAACCGTGTTGGATTTAGAGTTCCAAATACATCTATCAATATAGGAGAAAACAGAGTGAAACCTAAAAATTCAAACTGTTACTGGAAATGAACGCTTCAACATAGAAGAACGAAATTTGGGGAACCAAGTCGCCTTAGTGTACTGATCATTACCTGAAAGTATCATCCAGTTTGGGTGAAAAAATATTTGCTGAGATTTCTGGAGATTCGTAATTTTGGGAAGCTTGGCAACCCCTTCCCATGAAAGTGTTTCTCGCCAGTCACTGCTTAGGGCTACATCAAGAGGAAACAAAACGTAGAGATAGAACGTGAAACTACTTTGTTGTGTCAACTTTAAAGAAGCTAGCACAAACCGTGTTGGATTTAGAGTTCCAAATACATCTATCAATATAGGAGAAAACAGAGTGAAACCTAAAAATCCAAACTGTTACTGGAAATGAACGCTTCAACATAGAAGAACGAAATTTGGGGAACCAAGTCGCCTTAGTGTACTGATCATTACCTGAAAGTATCATCCAGTTTGGGTGAAAAAATATTTGCTGAGATTTCTGGAGATTCGTAATTTTGGGAAACTTGGCATCCCCTTCCCATGAAAGTGTTTCTCGCCAGTCACTGCTTAGGGCTACATCAAGAGGAAACAAAACTTAGAGATAGAACGTGAAACTACTTTGTTGTGTCAAGTTTCAAGAAGCTAGCACAAACCGTGTTGGATTTAGAGTTCCAAATACATCTATCAATATAGGAGAAAACAGAGTGAAACCTAAAAATTCAAACTGTTACTGGAAATGAACGCTTCAACATAGAAGAACGAAATTTGGGGAACCAAGTCGCCTTAGTGTACTGATCATTACCTGAAAGTATCATCCAGTTTGGGTGAAAAAATATTTGCTGAGATTTCTGGAGATTCGTAATTTTGGGAAGCTTGGCAACCCCTTCAAATGAAAGTGTTTCTCGCCAGTCACTGCTTAGGGCTACATCAAGAGGAAACAAAACGTAGAGATAGAACGTGAAACTACTTTGTTGTGTCAACTTTAAAGAAGCTAGCACAAACCGTGTTGGATTTAGAGTTCCAAATACATCTATCAATATAGGAGAAAACAGAGTGAAACCTAAAAATTCAAACTGTTACTGGAAATGAACGCTTCAACATAGAAGAACGAAATTTGGGGAACCAAGTCGCCTTAGTGTACTGATCATTACCTGAAAGTATCATCCAGTTTGGGTGAAAAAATATTTGCTGAGATTTCTGGAGATTCGTAATTTTGGGAAACTTGGCATCCCCTTCCCATGAAAGTGTTTCTCGCCAGTCACTGCTTAGGGCTACATCAAGAGGAAACAAAACTTAGAGATAGAACGTGAAACTACTTTGTTGTGTCAAGTTTCAAGAAGCTAGCACAAACCGTGTTGGATTTAGAGTTCCAAATACATCTATCAATATAGGAGAAAACAGAGTGAAACCTAAAAATTCAAACTGTTACTGGAAATGAACGCTTCAACATAGAAGAACGAAATTTGGGGAACCAAGTCGCCTTAGTGTACTGATCATTACCTGAAAGTATCATCCAGTTTGGGTGAAAAAATATTTGCTGAGATTTCTGGAGATTCGTAATTTTTGGAAGCTTGGCAACCCCTTCCGATGAAAGTGTTTCTCACCAGTCACTGCTTATGGCTACATCAAGAGGAAACAAAACGTAGAGATAGAACGTGAAACTACTTTGTTGTGTCAAGTTTCAAGAAGCTAGCACAAACCGTGTTGGATTTAGAGTTCCAAATACATCTATCAATATAGGAGAAAACAGAGTGAAACCTAAAAATTCAAACTGTTACTGGAAATGAACGCTTCAACATAGAAGAACGAAATTTGGGGAACCAAGTCGCCTTAGTGTACTGATCATTACCTGAAAGTATCATCCAGTTTGGGTGAAAAAATGTTTGCTGAGATTTCTGGAGATTCGTAATTTTGGGAAGCTTGGCAACCCCTTCCCATGAAAGTGTTTCTCGCCAGTCACTGCTTAGGGCTACATCAAGAGGAAAAAAAACGTAGAGATAGAACGTGAAACTACTTTGTTGTGTCAAGTTTCAAGAAGCTAGCACAAACCGTGTTGGATTTAGAGTTCCAAATACATCTATCAATATAGGAGAAAACAGAGTGAAACCTAAAAATTCAAACTGTTACTGGAAATGAACGCTTCAACATAGAAGAACGAAATTTGGGGAACCAAGTCGCCTTAGTGTACTGATCATTACCTGAAAGTATCATCCAGTTTGGGTGAAAAAATGTTTGCTGAGATTTCTGGAGATTCGTAATTTTGGGAAGCTTGGCAACCCCTTCCCATGAAAGTGTTTCTCGCCAGTCACTGCTTAGGGCTACATCAAGAGGAAACAAAACGTAGAGATAGAACGTGAAACTACTTTGTTGTGTCAAGTTTCAAGAAGCTAGCACAAACCGTGTTGGATTTAGAGTTCCAAATACATCTATCAATATAGGAGAAAACAGAGTGAAACCTAAAAATTCAAACTGTTACTGGAAATGAACGCTTCAACATAGAAGAACGAAATTTGGGGAACCAAGTCGCCTTAGTGTACTGATCATTACCTGAAAGTATCATCCAGTTTGGGTGAAAAAATATTTGCTGAGATTTCTGGAGATTCGTAATTTTGGGAAACTTGGCAACCCCTTCACATGAAAGTGTTTCTCTCCAGTCACTGCTTAGGGCTACATCAAGAGGAAACACAACGTAGAGATAGAACGTGAAACTACTTTGTTGTGTCAAGTTTCAAGAAGCTAGCACAAACCGTGTTGGATTTAGAGTTCCAAATACATCTATCAATATAGGAGAAAACAGAGTGAAACCTAAAAATTCAAACTGTTAGTGGAAATGAACGCTTCAACATAGAAGAACGAAATTTGGGGAACCAAGTCGCCTTAGTGTACTGATCATTACCTGAAAGTATCATCCAGTTTGGGTGAAAAAATATTTGCTGAGATTTCTGGAGATTCGTAATTTTGGGAAACTTGGCAACCCCTTCCCATGAAAGTGTTTCTCTCCAGTCACTGCTTAGGGCTATATCAAGAGGAAACACAACGTAGAGATAGAACGTGAAACTACTTTGTTGTGTCAAGTTTCAAGAAGCTAGCACAAACCGTGTTGGATTTAGAGTTCCAAATACATCTATCAATATAGGAGAAAACAGAGTGAAACCTAAAAATTCAAACTGTTAGTGGAAATGAACGCTTCAACATAGAAGAACGAAATTTGGGGAACCAAGTCGCCTTAGTGTACGGATCATTACCTGAAAGTATCATCCAGTTTGGGTGAAAAAATGTTTGCTGAGATTTCTGGAGATTCGTAATTTTGGGAAGCTTGGCAACCCCTTCCCATGAAAGTGTTTCTCGCCAGTCACTGCTTAGGGCTACATCAAGAGGAAACAAAACGTAGAGATAGAACGTGAAACTACTTTGTTGTGTCAAGTTTCAAGAAGCTAGCACAAACCGTGTTGGATTTAGAGTTCCAAATACATCTATCAATATAGGAGAAAACAGAGTGAAACCTAAAAATTCAAACTGTTACTGGAAATGAACGCTTCAACATAGAAGAACGAAATTTGGGGAACCAAGTCGCCTTAGTGTACTGATCATTACCTGAAAGTATCATCCAGTTTGGGTGAAAAAATATTTGCTGAGATTTCTGGAGATTCGTAATTTTTGAAAGCTTGGCAACCCCTTCCGATGAAAGTGTTTCTCACCAGTCACTGCTTAGGGCTACATCAAGAGGAAACAAAACGTAGAGATAGAACGTGAAACTACTTTGTTGTGTCAAGTTTCAAGAAGCTAGCACAAACCGTGTTGGATTTAGAGTTCCAAATACATCTATCAATATAGGAGAAAACAGAGTGAAACCTAAAAATTCAAACTGTTACTGGAAATGAACGCTTCAACATAGAAGAACGAAATTTGGGGAACCAAGTCGCCTTAGTGTACTGATCATTACCTGAAAGTATCATCCAGTTTGGGTGAAAAAATGTTTGCTGAGATTTCTGGAGATTCGTAATTTTGGGAAGCTTGGCAACCCCTTCCCATGAAAGTGTTTCTCGCCAGTCACTGCTTAGGGCTACATCAAGAGGAAAAAAAACATAGAGATAGAACGTGAAACTACTTTGTTGTGTCAAGTTTCAAGAAGCTAGCACAAACCGTGTTGGATTTAGAGTTCCAAATACATCTATCAATATAGGAGAAAACAGAGTGAAACCTAAAAATTCAAACTGTTACTGGAAATGAACGCTTCAACATAGAAGAACGAAATTTGGGGAACCAAGTCGCCTTAGTGTACTGATCATTACCTGAAAGTATCATCCAGTTTGGGTGAAAAAATGTTTGCTGAGATTTCTGGAGATTCGTAATTTTGGGAAGCTTGGCAACCCCTTCCCATGAAAGTGTTTCTCGCCAGTCACTGCTTAGGGCTACATCAAGAGGAAACAAAACGTAGAGATAGAACGTGAAACTACTTTGTTGTGTCAAGTTTCAAGAAGCTAGCACAAACCGTGTTGGATTTAGAGTTCCAAATACATCTATCAATATAGGAGAAAACAGAGTGAAACCTAAAAATTCAAACTGTTACTGGAAATGAACGCTTCAACATAGAAGAACGAAATTTGGGGAACCAAGTCGCCTTAGTGTACTGATCATTACCTGAAAGTATCATCCAGTTTGGGTGAAAAAATGTTTGCTGAGATTTCTGGAGATTCGTAATTTTGGGAAACTTGGCAACCCCTTCCCATGAAAGTGTTTCTCTCCAGTCACTGCTTAGGGCTACATCAAGAGGAAACACAACGTAGAGATAGAACGTGAAACTACTTTGTTGTGTCAAGTTTCAAGAAGCTAGCACAAACCGTGTTGGATTTAGAGTTCCAAATACATCTATCAATATAGGAGAAAACAGAGTGAAACCTAAAAATTCAAACTGTTAGTGGAAATGAACGCTTCAACATAGAAGAACGAAATTTGGGGAACCAAGTCGCCTTAGTGTACGGATCATTACCTGAAAGTATCATCCAGTTTGGGTGAAAAAATGTTTGCTGAGATTTCTGGAGATTCGTAATTTTGGGAAGCTTGGCAACCCCTTCCCATGAAAGTGTTTCTCGCCAGTCACTGCTTAGGGCTACATCAAGAGGAAACAAAACGGAGAGATAGAACGTGAAACTACTTTGTTGTGTCAAGTTTCAAGAAGCTAGCACAAACCGTGTTGGATTTAGAGTTCCAAATACATCTATCAATATAGGAGAAAACAGAGTGAAACCTAAAAATTCAAACTGTTACTGGAAATGAACGCTTCAACATAGAAGAACGAAATTTGGGGAACCAAGTCGCCTTAGTGTACTGATCATTACCTGAAAGTATCATCCAGTTTGGGTGAAAAAATGTTTGCTGAGATTTCTGGAGATTCGTAATTTTGGGAAACTTGGCAACCCCTTCCCATGAAAGTGTTTCTCTCCAGTCACTGCTTAGGGCTACATCAAGAGGAAACAAAACGTAGAGATAGAACGTGAAACTACTTTGTTGTGTCAACTTTAAAGAAGCTAGCACAAACCGTGTTGGATTTAGAGTTCCAAATACATCTATCAATATAGGAGAAAACAGAGTGAAACCTAAAAATTCAAACTGTTACTGGAAATGAACGCTTCAACATAGAAGAACGAAATTTGGGGAACCAAGTCGCCTTAGTGTACTGATCATTACCTGAAAGTATCATCCAGTTTGGGTGAAAAAATATTTGCTGAGATTTCTGGAGATTCGTAATTTTGGGAAGCTTGGCAACCCCTTCAAATGAAAGTGTTTCTCGCCAGTCACTGCTTAGGGCTACATCAAGAGGAAACAAAACGTAGAGATAGAACGTGAAACTACTTTGTTGTGTCAAGTTTCAAGAAGCTAGCACAAACCGTGTTGGATTTAGAGTTCCAAATACATCTATCAATATAGGAGAAAACAGAGTGAAACCTAAAAATTCAAACTGTTACTGGAAATGAACGCTTCAACATAGAAGAACGAAATTTGGGGAACCAAGTCGCCTTAGTGTACTGATCATTACCTGAAAGTATCATCCAGTTTGGGTGAAAAAATATTTGCTGAGATTTCTGGAGATTCGTAATTTTGGGAAGCTTGGCAACCCCTTCCCATGAAAGTGTTTCTCGCCAGTCACTGCTTAGGGCTACATCAAGAGGAAACAAAACGTAGAGATAGAACGTGAAACTACTTTGTTGTGTCAACTTTAAAGAAGCTAGCACAAACCGTGTTGGATTTAGAGTTCCAAATACATCTATCAATATAGGAGAAAACAGAGTGAAACCTAAAAATCCAAACTGTTACTGGAAATGAACGCTTCAACATAGAAGAACGAAATTTGGGGAACCAAGTCGCCTTAGTGTACTGATCATTACCTGAAAGTATCATCCAGTTTGGGTGAAAAAATATTTGCTGAGATTTCTGGAGATTCGTAATTTTGGGAAACTTGGCATCCCCTTCCCATGAAAGTGTTTCTCGCCAGTCACTGCTTAGGGCTACATCAAGAGGAAACAAAACTTAGAGATAGAACGTGAAACTACTTTGTTGTGTCAAGTTTCAAGAAGCTAGCACAAACCGTGTTGGATTTAGAGTTCCAAATACATCTATCAATATAGGAGAAAACAGAGTGAAACCTAAAAATTCAAACTGTTACTGGAAATGAACGCTTCAACATAGAAGAACGAAATTTGGGGAACCAAGTCGCCTTAGTGTACTGATCATTACCTGAAAGTATCATCCAGTTTGGGTGAAAAAATATTTGCTGAGATTTCTGGAGATTCGTAATTTTTGGAAGCTTGGCAACCCCTTCCGATGAAAGTGTTTCTCACCAGTCACTGCTTAGGGCTACATCAAGAGGAAACAAAACGTAGAGATAGAACGTGAAACTACTTTGTTGTGTCAAGTTTCAAGAAGCTAGCACAAACCGTGTTGGATTTAGAGTTCCAAATACATCTATCAATATAGGAGAAAAGAGAGTGAAACCTAAAAATTCAAACTGTTACTGGAAATGAACGCTTCAACATAGAAGAACGAAATTTGGGGAACCAAGTCGCCTTAGTGTACTGATCATTACCTGAAAGTATCATCCAGTTTGGGTGAAAAAATGTTTGCTGAGATTTCTGGAGATTCGTAATTTTGGGAAGCTTGGCAACCCCTTCCCATGAAAGTGTTTCTCGCCAGTCACTGCTTAGGGCTACATCAAGAGGAAAAAAAACGTAGAGATAGAACGTGAAACTACTTTGTTGTGTCAAGTTTCAAGAAGCTAGCACAAACCGTGTTGGATTTAGAGTTCCAAATACATCTATCAATATAGGAGAAAACAGAGTGAAACCTAAAAATTCAAACTGTTACTGGAAATGAACGCTTCAACATAGAAGAACGAAATTTGGGGAACCAAGTCGCCTTAGTGTACTGATCATTACCTGAAAGTATCATCCAGTTTGGGTGAAAAAATGTTTGCTGAGATTTCTGGAGATTCGTAATTTTGGGAAGCTTGGCAACCCCTTCCCATGAAAGTGATCCTCGCCAGTCACTGCTTAGGGCTACATCAAGAGGAAACAAAACGTAGAGATAGAACGTGAAACTACTTTGTTGTGTCAAGTTTCAAGAAGCTAGCACAAACCGTGTTGGATTTAGAGTTCCAAATACATCTATCAATATAGGAGAAAACAGAGTGAAACCTAAAAATTCAAACTGTTACTGGAAATGAACGCTTCAACATAGAAGAACGAAATTTGGGGAACCAAGTCGCCTTAGTGTACTGATCATTACCTGAAAGTATCATCCAGTTTGGGTGAAAAAATGTTTGCTGAGATTTCTGGAGATTCGTAATTTTGGGAAACTTGGCAACCCCTTCCCATGAAAGTGTTTCTCTCCAGTCACTGCTTAGGGCTACATCAAGAGGAAACACAACGTAGAGATAGAACGTGAAACTACTTTGTTGTGTCAAGTTTCAAGAAGCTAGCACAAACCGTGTTGGATTTAGAGTTCCAAATACATCTATCAATATAGGAGAAAACAGAGTGAAACCTAAAAATTCAAACTGTTAGTTGAAATGAACGCTTCAACATAGAAGAACGAAATTTGGAGAACCAAGTCGCCTTAGTGTACGGATCATTACCTGAAAGTATCATCCAGTTTGGGTGAAAAAATGTTTGCTGAGATTTCTGGAGATTCGTAATTTTGGGAAGCTTGGCAACCCCTTCCCATGAAAGTGTTTCTCGCCAGTCACTGCTTAGGGCTACATCAAGAGGAAACAAAACGGAGAGATAGAACGTGAAACTACTTTGTTGTGTCAAGTTTCAAGAAGCTAGCACAAACCGTGTTGGATTTAGAGTTCCAAATACATCTATCAATATAGGAGAAAACAGAGTGAAACCTAAAAATTCAAACTGTTACTGGAAATGAACGCTTCAACATAGAAGAACGAAATTTGGGGAACCAAGTCGCCTTAGTGTACTGATCATTACCTGAAAGTATCATCCAGTTTGGGTGAAAAAATATTTGCTGAGATTTCTGGAGATTCGTAATTTTGGGAAGCTTGGCAACCCCTTCAAATGAAAGTGTTTCTCGCCAGTCACTGCTTAGGGCTACATCAAGAGGAAACAAAACGTAGAGATAGAACGTGAAACTACTTTGTTGTGTCAACTTTAAAGAAGCTAGCACAAACCGTGTTGGATTTAGAGTTCCAAATACATCTATCAATATAGGAGAAAACAGAGTGAAACCTAAAAATCCAAACTGTTACTGGAAATGAACGCTTCAACATAGAAGAACGAAATTTGGGGAACCAAGTCGCCTTAGTGTACTGATCATTACCTGAAAGTATCATCCAGTTTGGGTGAAAAAATATTTGCTGAGATTTCTGGAGATTCGTAATTTTGGGAAACTTGGCATCCCCTTCCAATGAAAGTGTTTCTCGCCAGTCACTGCTTAGGGCTACATCAAGAGGAAACAAAACTTAGAGATAGAACGTGAAACTACTTTGTTGTGTCAAGTTTCAAGAAGCTAGCACAAACCGTGTTGGATTTAGAGTTCCAAATACATCTATCAATATAGGAGAAAACAGAGTGAAACCTAAAAATTCAAACTGTTACTGGAAATGAACGCTTCAACATAGAAGAACGAAATTTGGGGAACCAAGTCGCCTTAGTGTACTGATCATTACCTGAACGTATCATCCAGTTTGGGTGAAAAAATATTTGCTGAGATTTCTGGAGATTCGTAATTTTTGAAAGCTTGGCAACCCCTTCCGATGAAAGTGTTTCTCACCAGTCACTGCTTAGGGCTACATCAAGAGGAAACAAAACGTAGAGATAGAACGTGAAACTACTTTGTTGTGTCAAGTTTCAAGAAGCTAGCACAAACCGTGTTGGATTTAGAGTTCCAAATACATCTATCAATATAGGAGAAAACAGAGTGAAACCTAAAAATTCAAACTGTTACTGGAAATGAACGCTTCAACATAGAAGAACGAAATTTGGGGAACCAAGTCGCCTTAGTGTACTGATCATTACCTGAAAGTATCATCCAGTTTGGGTGAAAAAATGTTTGCTGAGATTTCTGGAGATTCGTAATTTTGGGAAGCTTGGCAACCCCTTCCCATGAAAGTGTTTCTCGCCAGTCACTGCTTAGGGCTACATCAAGAGGAAAAAAAACGTAGAGATAGAACGTGAAACTACTTTGTTGTGTCAAGTTTCAAGAAGCTAGCACAAACCGTGTTGGATTTAGAGTTCCAAATACATCTATCAATATAGGAGAAAACAGAGTGAAACCTAAAAATTCAAACTGTTACTGGAAATGAACGCTTCAACATAGAAGAACGAAATTTGGGGAACCAAGTCGCCTTAGTGTACTGATCATTACCTGAAAGTATCATCCAGTTTGGGTGAAAAAATGTTTGCTGAGATTTCTGGAGATTCGTAATTTTGGGAAGCTTGGCAACCCCTTCCCATGAAAGTGTTTCTCGCCAGTCACTGCTTAGGGCTACATCAAGAGGAAACAAAACGTAGAGATTGAACGTGAAACTACTTTGTTGTGTCAAGTTTCAAGAAGCTAGCACAAACCGTGTTGGATTTAGAGTTCCAAATACATCTATCAATATAGGAGAAAACAGAGTGAAACCTAAAAAT
Organism: Spermophilus citellus; assembly: GCF_964194105.1. Classification (NCBI taxonomy): domain Eukaryota; kingdom Metazoa; phylum Chordata; class Mammalia; order Rodentia; family Sciuridae; genus Spermophilus; species Spermophilus citellus. The sequence continues at coordinate 99,432,319 of NC_138183.1, read as the reverse complement.
TCAAACTGTTACTGGAAATGAACGCTTCAACATAGAAGAACGAAATTTGGGGAACCAAGTCGCCTTAGTGTACTGATCATTACCTGAAAGTATCATCCAGTTTGGGTGAAAAAATGTTTGCTGAGATTTCTGGAGATTCGTAATTTTGGGAAACTTGGCAACCCCTTCCCATGAAAGTGTTTCTCTCCAGTCACTGCTTAGGGCTACATCAAGAGGAAACACAACGTAGAGATAGAACGTGAAACTACTTTGTTGTGTCAAGTTTCAAGAAGCTAGCACAAACCGTGTTGGATTTAGAGTTCCAAATACATCTATCAATATAGGAGAAAACAGAGTGAAACCTAAAAATTCAAACTGTTAGTGGAAATGAACGCTTCAACATAGAAGAACGAAATTTGGGGAACCAAGTCGCCTTAGTGTACGGATCATTACCTGAAAGTATCATCCAGTTTGGGTGAAAAAATGTTTGCTGAGATTTCTGGAGATTCGTAATTTTGGGAAGCTTGGCAACCCCTTCCCATGAAAGTGTTTCTCGCCAGTCACTGCTTAGGGCTACATCAAGAGGAAACAAAACGGAGAGATAGAACGTGAAACTACTTTGTTGTGTCAAGTTTCAAGAAGCTAGCACAAACCGTGTTGGATTTAGAGTTCCAAATACATCTATCAATATAGGAGAAAACAGAGTGAAACCTAAAAATTCAAACTGTTACTGGAAATGAACGCTTCAACATAGAAGAACGAAATTTGGGGAACCAAGTCGCCTTAGTGTACTGATCATTACCTGAAAGTATCATCCAGTTTGGGTGAAAAAATGTTTGCTGAGATTTCTGGAGATTCGTAATTTTGGGAAACTTGGCAACCCCTTCCCATGAAAGTGTTTCTCTCCAGTCACTGCTTTGGGCTACATCAAGAGGAAACAAAACGTAGAGATAGAACGTGAAACTACTTTGTTGTGTCAACTTTAAAGAAGCTAGCACAAACCGTGTTGGATTTAGAGTTCCAAATACATCTATCAATATAGGAGAAAACAGAGTGAAACCTAAAAATTCAAACTGTTACTGGAAATGAACGCTTCAACATAGAAGAACGAAATTTGGGGAACCAAGTCGCCTTAGTGTACTGATCATTACCTGAAAGTATCATCCAGTTTGGGTGAAAAAATATTTGCTGAGATTTCTGGAGATTCGTAATTTTGGGAAGCTTGGCAACCCCTTCAAATGAAAGTGTTTCTCGCCAGTCACTGCTTAGGGCTACATCAAGAGGAAACAAAACGTAGAGATAGAACGTGAAACTACTTTGTTGTGTCAACTTTAAAGAAGCTAGCACAAACCGTGTTGGATTTAGAGTTCCAAATACATCTATCAATATAGGAGAAAACAGAGTGAAACCTAAAAATCCAAACTGTTACTGGAAATGAACGCTTCAACATAGAAGAACGAAATTTGGGGAACCAAGTCGCCTTAGTGTACTGATCATTACCTGAAAGTATCATCCAGTTTGGGTGAAAAAATATTTGCTGAGATTTCTGGAGATTCGTAATTTTGGGAAACTTGGCATCCCCTTCCCATGAAAGTGTTTCTCTCCAGTCACTGCTTAGGGCTACATCAAGAGGAAACAAAACTTAGAGATAGAACGTGAAACTACTTTGTTGTGTCAAGTTTCAAGAAGCTAGCACAAACCGTGTTGGATTTAGAGTTCCAAATACATCTATCAATATAGGAGAAAACAGAGTGAAACCTAAAAATTCAAACTGTTACTGGAAATGAACGCTTCAACATAGAAGAACGAAATTTGGGGAACCAAGTCGCCTTAGTGTACTGATCATTACCTGAAAGTATCATCCAGTTTGGGTGAAAAAATATTTGCTGAGATTTCTGGAGATTCGTAATTTTTGAAAGCTTGGCAACCCCTTCCGATGAAAGTGTTTCTCACCAGTCACTGCTTAGGGCTACATCAAGAGGAAACAAAACGTAGAGATAGAACGTGAAACTACTTTGTTGTGTCAAGTTTCAAGAAGCTAGCACAAACCGTGTTGGATTTAGAGTTCCAAATACATCTATCAATATAGGAGAAAACAGAGTGAAACCTAAAAATTCAAACTGTTACTGGAAATGAACGCTTCAACATAGAAGAACGAAATTTGGGGAACCAAGTCGCCTTAGTGTACTGATCATTACCTGAAAGTATCATCCAGTTTGGGTGAAAAAATGTTTGCTGAGATTTCTGGAGATTCGTAATTTTGGGAAGCTTGGCAACCCCTTCCCATGAAAGTGTTTCTCGCCAGTCACTGCTTAGGGCTACATCAAGAGGAAAAAAAACGTAGAGATAGAACGTGAAACTACTTTGTTGTGTCAAGTTTCAAGAAGCTAGCACAAACCGTGTTGGATTTAGAGTTCCAAATACATCTATCAATATAGGAGAAAACAGAGTGAAACCTAAAAATTCAAACTGTTACTGGAAATGAACGCTTCAACATAGAAGAACGAAATTTGGGGAACCAAGTCGCCTTAGTGTACTGATCATTACCTGAAAGTATCATCCAGTTTGGGTGAAAAAATGTTTGCTGAGATTTCTGGAGATTCGTAATTTTGGGAAGCTTGGCATCCCCTTCCCATGAAAGTGTTTCTCGCCAGTCACTGCTTAGGGCTACATCAAGAGGAAACAAAACGTAGAGATAGAACGTGAAACTACTTTGTTGTGTCAAGTTTCAAGAAGCTAGCACAAACCGTGTTGGATTTAGAGTTCCAAATACATCTATCAATATAGGAGAAAACAGAGTGAAACCTAAAAATTCAAACTGTTACTGGAAATGAACGCTTCAACATAGAAGAACGAAATTTGGGGAACCAAGTCGCCTTAGTGTACTGATCATTACCTGAAAGTATCATCCAGTTTGGGTGAAAAAATGTTTGCTGAGATATCTGGAGATTCGTAATTTTGGGAAACTTGGCAACCCCTTCCCATGAAAGTGTTTCTCTCCGGTCACTGCTTAGGGCTACATCAAGAGGAAACACAACGTAGAGATAGAACGTGAAACTACTTTGTTGTGTCAAGTTTCAAGAAGCTAGCACAAACCGTGTTGGATTTAGAGTTCCAAATACATCTATCAATATAGGAGAAAACAGAGTGAAACCTAAAACTTCAAACTGTTAGTGGAAATGAACGCTTCAACATAGAAGAACGAAATTTGGGGAACCAAGTCGCCTTAGTGTACGGATCATTACCTGAAAGTATCATCCAATTTGGGTGAAAAAATGTTTGCTGAGATTTCTGGAGATTCGTAATTTTGGGAAGCTTGGCAACCCCTTCCCATGAAAGTGTTTCTCGCCAGTCACTGCTTAGGGCTACATCAAGAGGAAACAAAACGGAGAGATAGAACGTGAAACTACTTTGTTGTGTCAAGTTTCAAGAAGCTAGCACAAACCGTGTTGGATTTAGAGTTCCAAATACATCTATCAATATAGGAGAAAACAGAGTGAAACCTAAAAATTCAAACTGTTACTGGAAATGAACGCTTCAACATAGAAGAACGAAATTTGGGGAACCAAGTCGCCTTAGTGTACTGATCATTACCTGAAAGTATCATCCAGTTTGGGTGAAAAAATGTTTGCTGAGATTTCTGGAGATTCGTAATTTTGGGAAACTTGGCAACCCCTTCCCATGAAAGTGTTTCTCTCCAGTCACTGCTTAGGGCTACATCAAGAGGAAACAAAACGTAGAGATAGAACGTGAAACTACTTTGTTGTGTCAACTTTAAAGAAGCTAGCACAAACCGTGTTGGATTTAGAGTTCCAAATACATCTATCAATATAGGAGAAAACAGAGTGAAACCTAAAAATTCAAACTGTTACTGGAAATGAACGCTTCAACATAGAAGAACGAAATTTGGGGAACCAAGTCGCCTTAGTGTACTGATCATTACCTGAAAGTATCATCCAGTTTGGGTGAAAAAATATTTGCTGAGATTTCTGGAGATTCATAATTTTGGGAAACTTGGCATCCCCTTCCCATGAAAGTGTTTCTCGCCAGTCACTGCTTAGGGCTACATCAAGAGGAAACAAAACGTAGAGATAGAACGTGAAACTACTTTGTTGTGTCAAGTTTCAAGAAGCTAGCACAAACCGTGTTGGATTTAGAGTTCCAAATACATCTATCAATATAGGAGAAAACAGAGTGAAACCTAAAAATTCAAACTGTTACTGGAAATGAACGCTTCAACATAGAAGAACGAAATTTGGGGAACCAAGTCGCCTTAGTGTACTGATCATTACCTGAAAGTATCATCCAGTTTGGGTGAAAAAATGTTTGCTGAGATTTCTGGAGATTCGTAATTTTGGGAAGCTTGGCATCCCCTTCCCATGAAAGTGTTTCTCGCCAGTCACTGCTTAGGGCTACATCAAGAGGAAACAAAACGTAGAGATAGAACGTGAAACTACTTTGTTGTGTCAAGTTTCAAGAAGCTAGCACAAACCGTGTTGGATTTAGAGTTCCAAATACATCTATCAATATAGGAGAAAACAGAGTGAAACCTAAAAATTCAAACTGTTACTGGAAATGAACGCTTCAACATAGAAGAACGAAATTTGGGGAACCAAGTCGCCTTAGTGTACTGATCATTACCTGAAAGTATCATCCAGTTTGGGTGAAAAAATATTTGCTGAGATTTCTGGAGATTCGTAATTTTGGGAAACTTGGCATCCCCTTCCCATGAAAGTGTTTCTCGCCAGTCACTGCTTAGGGCTACATCAAGAGGAAAGAAAACTTAGAGATAGAACGTGAAACTACTTTGTTGTGTCAAGTTTCAAGAAGCTAGCACAAACCGTGTTGGATTTAGAGTTCCAAATACATCTATCAATATAGGAGAAAACAGAGTGAAACCTAAAAATTCAAACTGTTACTGGAAATGAACGCTTCAACATAGAAGAACGAAATTTGGGGAACCAAGTCGCCTTAGTGTACTGATCATTACCTGAAAGTATCATCCAGTTTGGGTGAAAAAATGTTTGCTGAGATTTCTGGAGATTCGTAATTTTGGGAAGCTTGGCATCCCCTTCCCATGAAAGTGTTTCTCGCCAGTCACTGCTTAGGGCTACATCAAGAGGAAACAAAACGTAGAGATAGAACGTGAAACTACTTTGTTGTGTCAAGTTTCAAGAAGCTAGCACAAACCGTGTTGGATTTAGAGTTCCAAATACATCTATCAATATAGGAGAAAACAGAGTGAAACCTAAAAATTCAAACTGTTAGTGGAAATGAACGCTTCAACATAGAAGAACGAAATTTGGGGAACCAAGTCGCCTTAGTGTACGGATCATTACCTGAAAGTATCATCCAATTTGGGTGAAAAAATGTTTGCTGAGATTTCTGGAGATTCGTAATTTTGGGAAGCTTGGCAACCCCTTCCCATGAAAGTGTTTCTCGCCAGTCACTGCTTAGGGCTACATCAAGAGGAAACAAAACGTAGAGATAGAACGTGAAACTACTTTGTTGTGTCAAGTTTCAAGAAGCTAGCACAAACCGTGTTGGATTTAGAGTTCCAAATACATCTATCAATATAGGAGAAAACAGAGTGAAACCTAAAAATTCAAACTGTTACTGGAAATGAACGCTTCAACATAGAAGAACGAAATTTGGGGAACCAAGTCGCCTTAGTGTACTGATCATTACCTGAAAGTATCATCCAGTTTGGGTGAAAAAATGTTTGCTGAGATTTCTGGAGATTCGTAATTTTGGGAAGCTTGGCAACCCCTTCCCATGAAAGTGTTTCTCGCCAGTCACTGCTTAGGGCTACATCAAGAGGAAACAAAACGGAGAGATAGAACGTGAAACTACTTTGTTGTGTCAAGTTTCAAGAAGCTAGCACAAACCGTGTTGGATTTAGAGTTCCAAATACATCTATCAATATAGGAGAAAACAGAGTGAAACCTAAAAATTCAAACTGTTACTGGAAATGAACGCTTCAACATAGAAGAACGAAATTTGGGGAACCAAGTCGCCTTAGTGTACTGATAATTACCTGAAAGTATCATCCAGTTTGGGTGAAAAAATGTTTGCTGAGATTTCTGGAGATTCGTAATTTTGGGAAGCTTGGCAACCCCTTCCCATGAAAGTGTTTCTCGCCAGTCACTGCTTAGGGCTACATCAAGAGGAAACAAAACGGAGAGATAAAACGTGAAACTACTTTGTTGTGTCAAGTTTCAAGAAGCTAGCACAAACCGTGTTGGATTTAGAGTTCCAAATACATCTATCAATATAGGAGAAAACAGAGTGAAACCTAAAAATTCAAACTGTTACTGGAAATGAACGCTTCAACATAGAAGAACGAAATTTGGGGAACCAAGTCGCCTTAGTGTACTGATAATTACCTGAAAGTATCTTCCAGTTTGGGTGAAAAAATGTTTGCTGAGATTTCTGGAGATTCGTAATTTTGGGAAGCTTGGCAACGCCTTCCCATGAAAGTGTTTCTCGCCAGTCACTGCTTAGGGCTACATCAAGAGGAAACAAAACGTAGAGATAGAACGTGAAACTACTTTGTTGTGTCAAGTTTCAAGAAGCTAGCACAAACCGTGTTGGATTTAGAGTTCCAAATACATCTAACAATATAGGAGAAAACAGAGTGAAACCTAAAAATTCAAACTGTTACTGGAAATGAACGCTTCAACATAGAAGAACGAAATTTGGGGAACCAAGTCGCCTTAGTGTACTGATCATTACCTGAAAGTATCATCCAGTTTGGGTGAAAAAATGTTTGCTGAGATTTCTGGAGATTCGTAAATTTGGGAAGCTTGGCAACCCCTTCCCATGAAAGTGTTTCTCGCCAGTCACTGCTTAGGGCTACATCAAGAGGAAACAAAACGGAGAGATAGAACGTGAAACTACTTTGTTGTGTCAAGTTTCAAGAAGCTAGCACAAACCGTGTTGGATTTAGAGTTCCAAATACATCTATCAATATAGGAGAAAACAGAGTGAAACCTAAAAATTCAAACTGTTACTGGAAATGAACGCTTCAACATAGAAGAACGAAATTTGGGGAACCAAGTCGCCTTAGTGTACTGATCATTACCTGAAAGTATCATCCAGTTTGGGTGAAAAAATATTTGCTGAGATTTCTGGAGATTCGTAATTTTGGGAAACTTGGCATCCCCTTCCCATGAAAGTGTTTCTCGCCAGTCACTGCTTAGGGCTACATCAAGAGGAAAGAAAACTTAGAGATAGAACGTGAAACTACTTTGTTGTGTCAAGTTTCAAGAAGCTAGCACAAACCGTGTTGGATTTAGAGTTCCAAATACATCTATCAATATAGGAGAAAACAGAGTGAAACCTAAAAATTCAAACTGTTACTGGAAATGAACGCTTCAACATAGAAGAACGAAATTTGGGGAACCAAGTCGCCTTAGTGTACTGATCATTACCTGAAAGTATCATCCAGTTTGGGTGAAAAAATATTTGCTGAGATTTCTGGAGATTCGTAATTTTTGGGAAGCTTGGCAACCCCTTCCCATGAAAGTGTTTCTCGCCAGTCACTGTTTAGGGCTACATCAAGAGGAAACAAAACGTAGAGATAGAACGTGAAACTACTTTGTTGTGTCAAGTTTCAAGAAGCTAGCACAAACCGTGTTGGATTTAGAGTTCCAAATACATCTATCAATATAGGAGAAAACAGAGTGAAACCTAAAAATTCAAACTGTTACTGGAAATGAACGCTTCAACATAGAAGAACGAAATTTGGGGAACCAAGTCGCCTTAGTGTACTGATAATTACCTGAAAGTATCATCCAGTTTGGGTGAAAAAATGTTTGCTGAGATTTCTGGAGATTCGTAATTTTGGGAAGCTTGGCAACGCCTTCCCATGAAAGTGTTTCTCGCCAGTCACTGCTTAGGGCTACATCAAGAGGAAACAAAACGTAGAGATAGAACGTGAAACTACTTTGTTGTGTCAAGTTTCAAGAAGCTAGCACAAACCGTGTTGGATTTAGAGTTCCAAATACATCTAACAATATAGGAGAAAACAGAGTGAAACCTAAAAATTCAAACTGTTACTGGAAATGAACGCTTCAACATAGAAGAACGAAATTTGGGGAACCAAGTCGCCTTAGTGTACTGATCATTACCTGAAAGTATCATCCAGTTTGGGTGAAAAAATGTTTGCTGAGATTTCTGGAGATTCGTAAATTTGGGAAGCTTGGCAACCCCTTCCCATGAAAGTGTTTCTCGCCAGTCACTGCTTAGGGCTACATCAAGAGGAAACAAAACGGAGAGATAGAACGTGAAAACTACTTTGTTGTGTCAAGTTTCAAGAAGCTAGCACAAACCGTGTTGGATTTAGAGTTCCAAATACATCTATCAATATAGGAGAAAACAGAGTGAAACCTAAAAATTCAAACTGTTACTGGAAATGTACGCTTCAACATAGAAGAACGAAATTTGGGGAACCAAGTCGCCTTAGTGTACTGATCATTACCTGAAAGTATCATCCAGTTTGGGTGAAAAAATATTTGCTGAGATTTCTGGAGATTCGTAATTTTGGGAAACTTGGCATCCCCTTCCCATGAAAGTGTTTCTCGCCAGTCACTGCTTAGGGCTACATCAAGAGGAAAGAAAACTTAGAGATAGAACGTGAAACTACTTTGTTGTGTCAAGTTTCAAGAAGCTAGCACAAACCGTGTTGGATTTAGAGTTCCAAATACATCTATCAATATAGGAGAAAACAGAGTGAAACCTAAAAATTCAAACTGTTACTGGAAATGAACGCTTCAACATAGAAGAACGAAATTTGGGGAACCAAGTCGCCTTAGTGTACTGATCATTACCTGAAAGTATCATCCAGTTTGGGTGAAAAAATATTTGCTGAGATTTCTGGAGATTCGTAATTTTGGGAAGCTTGGCAACCCCTTCCCATGAAAGTGTTTCTCGCCAGTCACTGTTTAGGGCTACATCAAGAGGAAACAAAACGTAGAGATAGAACGTGAAACTACTTTGTTGTGTCAAGTTTCAAGAAGCTAGCACAAACCGTGTTGGATTTAGAGTTCCAAATACATCTATCAATATAGGAGAAAACAGAGTGAAACCTAAAAATTCAAACTGTTACTGGAAATGAACGCTTCAACATAGAAGAACGAAATTTGGGGAACCAAGTCGCCTTAGTGTACTGATCATTACCTGAAAGTATCATCCAGTTTGGGTGAAAAAATGTTTGCTGAGATTTCTGGAGATTCGTAATTTTGGGAAACTTGGCAACCCCTTCCCATGAAAGTGTTTCTCTCCAGTCACTGCTTAGGGCTACATCAAGAGGAAACACAACGTAGAGATAGAACGTGAAACTACTTTGTTGTGTCAAGTTTCAAGAAGCTAGCACAAACCGTGTTGGATTTAGAGTTCCAAATACATCTATCAATATAGGAGAAAACAGAGTGAAACCTAAAAATTCAAACTGTTAGTGGAAATGAACGCTTCAACATAGAAGAACGAAATTTGGGGAACCAAGTCGCCTTAGTGTACGGATCATTACCTGAAAGTATCATCCAGTTTGGGTGAAAAAATGTTTGCTGAGATTTCTGGAGATTCGTAATTTTGGGAAGCTTGGCAACCCCTTCCCATGAAAGTGTTTCTCGACAGTCACTGCTTAGGGCTACATCAAGAGGAAACAAAACGGAGAGATAGAACGTGAAACTACTTTGTTGTGTCAAGTTTCAAGAAGCTAGCACAAACCGTGTTGGATTTAGAGTTCCAAATACATCTATCAATATAGGAGAAAACAGAGTGAAACCTAAAAATTCAAACTGTTACTGGAAATGAACGCTTCAACATAGAAGAACGAAATTTGGGGAACCAAGTCGCCTTAGTGTACTGATCATTACCTGAAAGTATCATCCAGTTTGGGTGAAAAAATGTTTGCTGAGATTTCTGGAGATTCGTAATTTTGGGAAACTTGGCAACCCCTTCCCATGAAAGTGTTTCTCTCCAGTCACTGCTTAGGGCTACATCAAGAGGAAACAAAACGTAGAGATAGAACGTGAAACTACTTTGTTGTGTCAACTTTAAAGAAGCTAGCACAAACCGTGTTGGATTTAGAGTTCCAAATACATCTATCAATATAGGAGAAAACAGAGTGAAACCTAAAAATTCAAACTGTTACTGGAAATGAACGCTTCAACATAGAAGAACGAAATTTGGGGAACCAAGTCGCCTTAGTGTACTGATCATTACCTGAAAGTATCATCAAGTTTGGGTGAAAAAATGTTTGCTGAGATTTCTGGAGATTCGTAATTTTGGGAAACTTGGCATCCCCTTCCCATGAAAGTGTTTCTCTCCAGTCACTGCTTAGGGCTACATCAAGAGGAAACAAAACGTAGAGATAGAACGTGAAACTACTTTGTTGTGTCAAGTTTCAAGAAGCTAGCACAAACCGTGTTGGATTTAGAGTTCCAAATACATCTATCAATATAGGAGAAAACAGAGTGAAACCTAAAAATTCAAACTGTTACTGGAAATGAACGCTTCAACATAGAAGAACGAAATTTGGGGAACCAAGTCGCCTTAGTGTACTGATCATTACCTGAAAGTATCATCCAGTTTGGGTGAAAAAATGTTTGCTGAGATTTCTGGAGATTCGTAATTTTGGGAAACTTGGCATCCCCTTCCCATGAAAGTGTTTCTCTCCAGTCACTGCTTAGGGCTACATCAAGAGGAAACAAAACGTAGAGATAGAACGTGAAACTACTTTGTTGTGTCAAGTTTCAAGAAGCTAGCACAAACCGTGTTGGATTTAGAGTTCCAAATACATCTATCAATATAGGAGAAAACAGAGTGAAACCTAAAAATTCAAACTGTTACTGGAAATGAACGCTTCAACATAGAAGAACGAAATTTGGGGAACCAAGTCGCCTTAGTGTACTGATCATTACCTGAAAGTATCATCCAGTTTGGGTGAAAAAATGTTTGCTGAGATTTCTGGAGATTCGTAATTTTGGGAAGCTTGGCATCCCCTTCCCATGAAAGTGTTTCTCGCCAGTCACTGCTTAGGGCTACATCAAGAGGAAACAAAACGTAGAGATAGAACGTGAAACTACTTTGTTGTGTCAAGTTTCAAGAAGCTAGCAAAAACCGTGTTGGATTTAGAGTTCCAAATACATCTATCAATATAGGAGAAAACAGAGTGAAACCTAAAAATTCAAACTGTTACTGGAAATGAACGCTTCAACATAGAAGAACGAAATTTGGGGAACCAAGTCGCCTTAGTGTACTGATCATTACCTGAAAGTATCATCCAGTTTGGGTGAAAAAATATTTGCTGAGATTTCTGGAGATTCGTAATTTTGGGAAGCTTGGCAACCCCTTCCCATGAAAGTGTTTCTCGCCATTCACTGCTTAGGGCTACATCAAGAGGAAACAAAACGTAGAGATAGAACGTGAAACTACTTTGTTGTGTCAAGTTTCAAGAAGCTAGCACAAACCGTGTTGGATTTAGAGTTCCAAATACATCTATCAATATAGGAGAAAACAGAGTGAAACCTAAAAATTCAAACTGTTACTGGAAATGAACGCTTCAACATAGAAGAACGAAATTTGGGGAACCAAGTCGCCTTAGTGTACTGATCATTACCTGAAAGTATCATCCATTTTGGGTGAAAAAATGTTTGCTGAGATTTCTGGAGATTCGTAATTTTGGGAAGCTTGGCAACCCCTTCCCATGAAAGTGTTTCTCGCCAGTCACTGCTTAGGGCTACATCAAGAGGAAACAAAACGGAGAGATAGAACGTGAAACTACTTTGTTGTGTCAAGTTTCAAGAAGCTAGCACAAACCGTGTTGGATTTAGAGTTCCAAATACATCTATCAATATAGGAGAAAACAGAGTGAAACCTAAAAATTCAAACTGTTACTGGAAATGAACGCTTCAACATAGAAGAACGAAATTTGGGGAACCAAGTCGCCTTAGTGTACTGATCATTACCTGAAAGTATCATCCAGTTTGGGTGAAAAAATATTTGCTGAGATTTCTGGAGATTCGTAATTTTGGGAAACTTGGCATCCCCTTCCCATGAAAGTGTTTCTCGCCAGTCACTGCTTAGGGCTACATCAAGAGGAAAGAAAACTTAGAGATAGAACGTGAAACTACTTTGTTGTGTCAAGTTTCAAGAAGCTAGCACAAACCGTGTTGGATTTAGAGTTCCAAATACATCTATCAATATAGGAGAAAACAGAGTGAAACCTAAAAATTCAAACTGTTAGTGGAAATGAACGCTTCAACATAGAAGAACGAAATTTGGGGAACCAAGTCGCCTTAGTGTACGGATCATTACCTGAAAGTATCATCCAGTTTGGGTGAAAAAATGTTTGCTGAGATTTCTGGAGATTCGTAATTTTGGGAAGCTTGGCAACCCCTTCCCATGAAAGTGTTTCTCGCCAGTCACTGCTTAGGGCTACATCAAGAGGAAACAAAACGGAGAGATAGAACGTGAAACTACTTTGTTGTGTCAAGTTTCAAGAAGCTAGCACAAACCGTGTTGGATTTAGAGTTCCAAATACATCTATCAATATAGGAGAAAACAGAGTGAAACCTAAAAATTCAAACTGTTACTGGAAATGAACGCTTCAACATAGAAGAACGAAATTTGGGGAACCAAGTCGCCTTAGTGTACTGATCATTACCTGAAAGTATCATCCAGTTTGGGTGAAAAAATATTTGCTGAGATTTCTGGAGATTCGTAATTTTGGGAAACTTGGCAACCCCTTCCCATGAAAGTGTTTCTCTCCAGTCACTGCTTAGGGCTACATCAAGAGGAAACACAACGTAGAGATAGAACGTGAAACTACTTTGTTGTGTCAAGTTTCAAGAAGCTAGCACAAACCGTGTTGGATTTAGAGTTCCAAATACATCTATCAATATAGGAGAAAACAGAGTGAAACCTAAAAATTCAAACTGTTAGTGGAAATGAACGCTTCAACATAGAAGAACGAAATTTGGGGAACCAAGTCGCCTTAGTGTACGGATCATTACCTGAAAGTATCATCCAGTTTGGGTGAAAAAATGTTTGCTGAGATTTCTGGAGATTCGTAATTTTGGGAAGCTTGGCAACCCCTTCCCATGAAAGTGTTTCTCGCCAGTCACTGCTTAGGGCTACATCAAGAGGAAACAAAACGGAGAGATAGAACGTGAAACTACTTTGTTGTGTCAAGTTTCAAGAAGCTAGCACAAACCGTGTTGGATTTAGAGTTCCAAATACATCTATCAATATAGGAGAAAACAGAGTGAAACCTAAAAATTCAAACTGTTACTGGAAATGAACGCTTCAACATAGAAGAACGAAATTTGGGGAACCAAGTCGCCTTAGTGTACTGATCATTACCTGAAAGTATCATCCAGTTTGGGTGAAAAAATGTTTGCTGAGATTTCTGGAGATTCGTAATTTTGGGAAACTTGGCAACCCCTTCCCATGAAAGTGTTTCTCTCCAGTCACTGCTTAGGGCTACATCAAGAGGAAACAAAACGTAGAGATAGAACGTGAAACTACTTTGTTGTGTCAACTTTAAAGAAGCTAGCACAAACCGTGTTGGATTTAGAGTTCCAAATACATCTATCAATATAGGAGAAAACAGAGTGAAACCTAAAAATTCAAACTGTTACTGGAAATGAACGCTTCAACATAGAAGAACGAAATTTGGGGAACCAAGTCGCCTTAGTGTACTGATCATTACCTGAAAGTATCATCCAGTTTGGGTGAAAAAATGTTTGCTGAGATTTCTGGAGATTCGTAATTTTGGGAAACTTGGCATCCCCTTCCCATGAAAGTGTTTCTCGCCAGTCACTGCTTAGGGCTACATCAAGAGGAAACAAAACGGAGAGATAGAACGTGAAACTACTTTGTTGTGTCAAGTTTCAAGAAGCTAGCACAAACCGTGTTGGATTTAGAGTTCCAAATACATCTATCAATATAGGAGAAAACAGAGTGAAACCTAAAAATTCAAACTGTTACTGGAAATGAACGCTTCAACATAGAAGAACGAAATTTGGGGAACCAAGTCGCCTTAGTGTACTGATCATTACCTGAAAGTATCATCCAGTTTGGGTGAAAAAATGTTTGCTGAGATTTCTGGAGATTCGTAATTTTGGGAAGCTTGGCATCCCCTTCCCATGAAAGTGTTTCTCGCCAGTCACTGCTTAGGGCTACATCAAGAGGAAACAAAACGTAGAGATAGAACGTGAAACTACTTTGTTGTGTCAAGTTTCAAGAAGCTAGCAAAAACCGTGTTGGATTTAGAGTTCCAAATACATCTATCAATATAGGAGAAAACAGAGTGAAACCTAAAAATTCAAACTGTTACTGGAAATGAACGCTTCAACATAGAAGAACGAAATTTGGGGAACCAAGTCGCCTTAGTGTACTGATCATTACCTGAAAGTATCATCCAGTTTGGGTGAAAAAATGTTTGCTGAGATTTCTGGAGATTCGTAATTTTGGGAAACTTGGCATCCCCTTCCCATGAAAGTGTTTCTCGCCAGTCACTGCTTAGGGCTACATCAAGAGGAAACAAAACGTAGAGATAGAACGTGAAACTACTTTGTTGTGTCAAGTTTCAAGAAGCTAGCACAAACCGTGTTGGATTTAGAGTTCCAAATACATCTATCAATATAGGAGAAAACAGAGTGAAACCTAAAAATTCAAACTGTTACTGGAAATGAACGCTTCAACATAGAAGAACGAAATTTGGGGAACCAAGTCGCCTTAGTGTACTGATCATTACCTGAAAGTATCATCCAGTTTGGGTGAAAAAATGTTTGCTGAAATTTCTGGAGATTCGTAATTTTGGGAAGCTTGGCATCCCCTTCCCATGAAAGTGTTTCTCGCCAGTCACTGCTTAGGGCTACATCAAGAGGAAACAAAACGTAGAGATAGAACGTGAAACTACTTTGTTGTGTCAAGTTTCAAGAAGCTAGCAAAAACCGTGTTGGATTTAGAGTTCCAAATACATCTATCAATATAGGAGAAAACAGAGTGAAACCTAAAAATTCAAACTGTTACTGGAAATGAACGCTTCAACATAGAAGAACGAAATTTGGGGAACCAAGTCGCCTTAGTGTACTGATCATTACCTGAAAGTATCATCCAGTTTGGGTGAAAAAATATTTGCTGAGATTTCTGGAGATTCGTAATTTTGGGAAGCTTGGCAACCCCTTCCCATGAAAGTGTTTCTCGCCAGTCACTGCTTAGGGCTACATCAAGAGGAAACAAAACATAGAGATAGAACGTGAAACTACTTTGTTGTGTCAAGTTTCAAGAAGCTAGCACAAACCGTGTTGGATTTAGAGTTCCAAATACATCTATCAATATAGGAGAAAACAGAGTGAAACCTAAAAATTCAAACTGTTACTGGAAATGAACGCTTCAACATAGAAGAACGAAATTTGGGGAACCAAGTCGCCTTAGTGTACTGATCATTACCTGAAAGTATCATCCAGTTTGGGTGAAAAAATGTTTGCTGAGATTTCTGGAGATTCGTAATTTTGGGAAGCTTGGCAACCCCTTCCCATGAAAGTGTTTCTCGCCAGTCACTGCTTAGGGCTACATCAAGAGGAAACAAAACGGAGAGATAGAACGTGAAACTACTTTGTTGTGTCAAGTTTCAAGAAGCTAGCACTAACCGTGTTGGATTTAGAGTTCCAAATACATCTATCAATATAGGAGAAAACAGAGTGAAACCTAAAAATTCAAACTGTTACTGGAAATGAACGCTTCAACATAGAAGAACGAAATTTGGGGAACCAAGTCGCCTTAGTGTACTGATAATTACCTGAAAGTATCATCCAGTTTGGGTGAAAAAATGTTTGCTGAGATTTCTGGAGATTCGTAATTTTGGGAAGCTTGGCAACGCCTTCCCATGAAAGTGTTTCTCGCCAGTCACTGCTTAGGGCTACATCAAGAGGAAACAAAACGTAGAGATAGAACGTGAAACTACTTTGTTGTGTCAAGTTTCAAGAAGCTAGCACAAACCGTGTTGGATTTAGAGTTCCAAATACATCTAACAATATAGGAGAAAACAGAGTGAAACCTAAAAATTCAAACTGTTACTGGAAATGAACGCTTCAACATAGAAGAACGAAATTTGGGGAACCAAGTCGCCTTAGTGTACTGATCATTACCTGAAAGTATCATCCAGTTTGGGTGAAAAAATGTTTGCTGAGATTTCTGGAGATTCGTAATTTTGGGAAGCTTGGCAACCCCTTCCCATGAAAGTGTTTCTCGCCAGTCACTGCTTAGGGCTACATCAAGAGGAAACAAAACGGAGAGATAGAACGTGAAACTACTTTGTTGTGTCAAGTTTCAAGAAGCTAGCACAAACCGTGTTGGATTTAGAGTTCCAAATACATCTATCAATATAGGAGAAAACAGAGTGAAACCTAAAAATTCAAACTGTTACTGGAAATGAACGCTTCAACATAGAAGAACGAAATTTGGGGAACCAAGTCGCCTTAGTGTACTGATCATTACCTGAAAGTATCATCCAGTTTGGGTGAAAAAATGTTTGCTGAGATTTCTGGAGATTCGTAATTTTGGGAAGCTTGGCAACCCCTTCCCATGAAAGTGTTTCTCGCCAGTCACTGCTTAGGGCTACATCAAGAGGAAACAAAACGTAGAGATAGAACGTGAAACTACTTTGTTGTGTCAAGTTTCAAGAAGCTAGCAAAAACCGTGTTGGATTTAGAGTTCCAAATACATCTATCAATATAGGAGAAAACAGAGTGAAACCTAAAAATTCAAACTGTTACTGGAAATGAACGCTTCAACATAGAAGAACGAAATTTGGGGAACCAAGTCGCCTTAGTGTACTGATCATTACCTGAAAGTATCATCCAGTTTGGGTGAAAAAATATTTGCTGAGATTTCTGGAGATTCGTAATTTTGGGAAGCTTGGCAACCCCTTCCCATGAAAGTGTTTCTCGCCAGTCACTGCTTAGGGCTACATCAAGAGGAAACAAAACGTAGAGATAGAACGTGAAACTACTTTGTTGTGTCAACTTTAAAGAAGCTAGCACAAACCGTGTTGGATTTAGAGTTCCAAATACATCTATCAATATAGGAGAAAACAGAGTGAAACCTAAAAATTCAAACTGTTACTGGAAATGAACGCTTCAACATAGAAGAACGAAATTTGGGGAACCAAGTCGCCTTAGTGTACTGATCATTACCTGAAAGTATCATCCAGTTTGGGTGAAAAAATGTTTGCTGAGATTTCTGGAGATTCGTAATTTTGGGAAACTTGGCATCCCCTTCCCATGAAAGTGTTTCTCGCCAGTCACTGCTTAGGGCTACATCAAGAGGAAACAAAACGTAGAGATAGAACGTGAAACTACTTTGTTGTGTCAAGTTTCAAGAAGCTAGCACAAACCGTGTTGGATTTAGAGTTCCAAATACATCTATCAATATAGGAGAAAACAGAGTGAAACCTAAAAATTCAAACTGTTACTGGAAATGAACGCTTCAACATAGAAGAACGAAATTTGGGGAACCAAGTCGCCTTAGTGTACTGATCATTACCTGAAAGTATCATCCAGTTTGGGTGAAAAAATGTTTGCTGAGATTTCTGGAGATTCGTAATTTTGGGAAGCTTGGCATCCCCTTCCCATGAAAGTGTTTCTCGCCAGTCACTGCTTAGGGCTACATCAAGAGGAAACAAAACGTAGAGATAGAACGTGAAACTACTTTGTTGTGTCAAGTTTCAAGAAGCTAGCAAAAACCGTGTTGGATTTAGAGTTCCAAATACATCTATCAATATAGGAGAAAACAGAGTGAAACCTAAAAATTCAAACTGTTACTGGAAATGAACGCTTCAACATAGAAGAACGAAATTTGGGGAACCAAGTCGCCTTAGTGTACTGATCATTACCTGAAAGTTTCATCCAGTTTGGGTGAAAAAATATTTGCTGAGATTTCTGGAGATTCGTAATTTTGGGAAACTTGGCATCCCCTTCCCATGAAAGTGTTTCTCGCCAGTCACTGCTTAGGGCTACATCAAGAGGAAAGAAAACTTAGAGATAGAACGTGAAACTACTTTGTTGTGTCAAGTTTCAAGAAGCTAGCACAAACCGTGTTGGATTTAGAGTTCCAAATACATCTATCAATATAGGAGAAAACAGAGTGAAACCTAAAAATTCAAACTGTTACTGGAAATGAACGCTTCAACATAGAAGAACGAAATTTGGGGAACCAAGTCGCCTTAGTGTACTGATCATTACCTGAAAGTATCATCCAGTTTGGGTGAAAAAATATTTGCTGAGATTTCTGGAGATTCGTAATTTTGGGAAGCTTGGCAACCCCTTCCCATGAAAGTGTTTCTCGCCAGTCACTGTTTAGGGCTACATCAAGAGGAAACAAAACGTAGAGATAGAACGTGAAACTACTTTGTTGTGTCAAGTTTCAAGAAGCTAGCACAAACCGTGTTGGATTTAGAGTTCCAAATACATCTATCAATATAGGAGAAAACAGAGTGAAACCTAAAAATTCAAACTGTTACTGGAAATGAACGCTTCAACATAGAAGAACGAAATTTGGGGAACCAAGTCGCCTTAGTGTACTGATCATTACCTGAAAGTATCATCCAGTTTGGGTGAAAAAATGTTTGCTGAGATTTCTGGAGATTCGTAATTTTGGGAAACTTGGCAACCCCTTCCCATGAAAGTGTTTCTCTCCAGTCACTGCTTAGGGCTACATCAAGAGGAAACACAACGTAGAGATAGAACGTGAAACTACTTTGTTGTGTCAAGTTTCAAGAAGCTAGCACAAACCGTGTTGGATTTAGAGTTCCAAATACATCTATCAATATAGGAGAAAACAGAGTGAAACCTAAAAATTCAAACTGTTACTGGAAATGAACGCTTCAACATAGAAGAACGAAATTTGGGGAACCAAGTCGCCTTAGTGTACTGATCATTACCTGAAAGTATCATCCAGTTTGGGTGAAAAAATGTTTGCTGAGATTTCTGGAGATTCGTAATTTTGGAAAACTTGGCATCCCCTTCCCATGAAAGTGTTTCTCGCCAGTCACTGCTTAGGGCTACATCAAGAGGAAACAAAACGTAGAGATAGAACGTGAAACTACTTTGTTGTGTCAAGTTTCAAGAAGCTAGCACAAACCGTGTTGGATTTAGAGTTCCAAATACATCTATCAATATAGGAGAAAACAGAGTGAAACCTAAAAATTCAAACTGTTACTGGAAATGAACGCTTCAACATAGAAGAACGAAATTTGGGGAACCAAGTCGCCTTAGTGTACTGATCATTACCTGAAAGTATCATCCAGTTTGGGTGAAAAAATGTTTGCTGAGATTTCTGGAGATTCGTAATTTTGGGAAGCTTGGCATCCCCTTCCCATGAAAGTGTTTCTCGCCAGTCACTGCTTAGGGCTACATCAAGAGGAAACAAAACGTAGAGATAGAACGTGAAACTACTTTGTTGTGTCAAGTTTCAAGAAGCTAGCAAAAACCGTGTTGGATTTAGAGTTCCAAATACATCTATCAATATAGGAGAAAACAGAGTGAAACCTAAAAATTCAAACTGTTACTGGAAATGAACGCTTCAACATAGAAGAACGAAATTTGGGGAACCAAGTCGCCTTAGTGTACTGATCATTACCTGAAAGTATCATCCAGTTTGGGTGAAAAAATATTTGCTGAGATTTCTGGAGATTCGTAATTTTGGGAAGCTTGGCAACCCCTTCCCATGAAAGTGTTTCTCGCCAGTCACTGCTTAGGGCTACATCAAGAGGAAACAAAACATAGAGATAGAACGTGAAACTACTTTGTTGTGTCAAGTTTCAAGAAGCTAGCACAAACCGTGTTGGATTTAGAGTTCCAAATACATCTATCAATATAGGAGAAAACAGAGTGAAACCTAAAAATTCAAACTGTTACTGGAAATGAACGCTTCAACATAGAAGAACGAAATTTGGGGAACCAAGTCGCCTTAGTGTACTGATCATTACCTGAAAGTATCATCCAGTTTGGGTGAAAAAATGTTTGCTGAGATTTCTGGAGATTCGTAATTTTGGGAAGCTTGGCAACCCCTTCCCATGAAAGTGTTTCTCGCCAGTCACTGCTTAGGGCTACATCAAGAGGAAACAAAACGGAGAGATAGAACGTGAAACTACTTTGTTGTGTCAAGTTTCAAGAAGCTAGCAAAAACCGTGTTGGATTTAGAGTTCCAAATACATCTATCAATATAGGAGAAAACAGAGTGAAACCTAAAAATTCAAACTGTTACTGGAAATGAACGCTTCAACATAGAAGAACGAAATTTGGGGAACCAAGTCGCCTTAGTGTACTGATCATTACCTGAAAGTATCATCCAGTTTGGGTGAAAAAATATTTGCTGAGATTTCTGGAGATTCGTAATTTTGGGAAACTTGGCATCCCCTTCCCATGAAAGTGTTTCTCGCCAGTCACTGCTTAGGGCTACATCAAGAGGAAAGAAAACTTAGAGATAGAACGTGAAACTACTTTGTTGTGTCAAGTTTCAAGAAGCTAGCACAAACCGTGTTGGATTTAGAGTTCCAAATACATCTATCAATATAGGAGAAAACAGAGTGAAACCTAAAAATTCAAACTGTTACTGGAAATGAACGCTTCAACATAGAAGAACGAAATTTGGGGAACCAAGTCGCCTTAGTGTACTGATCATTACCTGAAAGTATCATCCAGTTTGGGTGAAAAAATATTTGCTGAGATTTCTGGAGATTCGTAATTTTGGGAAGCTTGGCAACCCCTTCCCATGAAAGTGTTTCTCGCCAGTCACTGTTTAGGGCTACATCAAGAGGAAACAAAACGTAGAGATAGAACGTGAAACTACTTTGTTGTGTCAAGTTTCAAGAAGCTAGCACAAACCGTGTTGGATTTAGAGTTCCAAATACATCTATCAATATAGGAGAAAACAGAGTGAAACCTAAAAATTCAAACTGTTACTGGAAATGAACGCTTCAACATAGAAGAACGAAATTTGGGGAACCAAGTCGCCTTAGTGTACTGATCATTACCTGAAAGTATCATCCAGTTTGGGTGAAAAAATGTTTGCTGAGATTTCTGGAGATTCGTAATTTTGGGAAACTTGGCAACCCCTTCCCATGAAAGTGTTTCTCTCCAGTCACTGCTTAGGGCTACATCAAGAGGAAACACAACGTAGAGATAGAACGTGAAACTACTTTGTTGTGTCAAGTTTCAAGAAGCTAGCACAAACCGTGTTGGATTTAGAGTTCCAAATACATCTATCAATATAGGAGAAAACAGAGTGAAACCTAAAAATTCAAACTGTTACTGGAAATGAACGCTTCAACATAGAAGAACGAAATTTGGGGAACCAAGTCGCCTTAGTGTACTGATCATTACCTGAAAGTATCATCCAGTTTGGGTGAAAAAATGTTTGCTGAGATTTCTGGAGATTCGTAATTTTAGGAAACTTGGCATCCCCTTCCCATGAAAGTGTTTCTCGCCAGTCACTGCTTAGGGCTACATCAAGAGGAAACAAAACGTAGAGATAGAACGTGAAACTACTTTGTTGTGTCAAGTTTCAAGAAGCTAGCACAAACCGTGTTGGATTTAGAGTTCCAAATACATCTATCAATATAGGAGAAAACAGAGTGAAACCTAAAAATTCAAACTGTTACTGGAAATGAACGCTTCAACATAGAAGAACGAAATTTGGGGAACCAAGTCGCCTTAGTGTACTGATCATTACCTGAAAGTATCATCCAGTTTGGGTGAAAAAATGTTTGCTGAGATTTCTGGAGATTCGTAATTTTGGGAAGCTTGGCATCCCCTTCCCATGAAAGTGTTTCTCGCCAGTCACTGCTTAGGGCTACATCAAGAGGAAACAAAACGTAGAGATAGAACGTGAAACTACTTTGTTGTGTCAAGTTTCAAGAAGCTAGCAAAAACCGTGTTGGATTTAGAGTTCCAAATACATCTATCAATATAGGAGAAAACAGAGTGAAACCTAAAAATTCAAACTGTTACTGGAAATGAACGCTTCAACATAGAAGAACGAAATTTGGGGAACCAAGTCGCCTTAGTGTACTGATCATTACCTGAAAGTATCATCCAGTTTGGGTGAAAAAATATTTGCTGAGATTTCTGGAGATTCGTAATTTTGGGAAGCTTGGCAACCCCTTCCCATGAAAGTGTTTCTCGCCAGTCACTGCTTAGGGCTACATCAAGAGGAAACAAAACATAGAGATAGAACGTGAAACTACTTTGTTGTGTCAAGTTTCAAGAAGCTAGCACAAACCGTGTTGGATTTAGAGTTCCAAATACATCTATCAATATAGGAGAAAACAGAGTGAAACCTAAAAATTCAAACTGTTACTGGAAATGAACGCTTCAACATAGAAGAACGAAATTTGGGGAACCAAGTCGCCTTAGTGTACTGATCATTACCTGAAAGTATCATCCAGTTTGGGTGAAAAAATGTTTGCTGAGATTTCTGGAGATTCGTAATTTTGGGAAGCTTGGCAACCCCTTCCCATGAAAGTGTTTCTCGCCAGTCACTGCTTAGGGCTACATCAAGAGGAAACAAAACGGAGAGATAGAACGTGAAACTACTTTGTTGTGTCAAGTTTCAAGAAGCTAGCACAAACCGTGTTGGATTTAGAGTTCCAAATACATCTATCAATATAGGAGAAAACAGAGTGAAACCTAAAAATTCAAACTGTTACTGGAAATGAACGCTTCAACATAGAAGAACGAAATTTGGGGAACCAAGTCGCCTTAGTGTACTGATAATTACCTGAAAGTATCATCCAGTTTGGGTGAAAAAATGTTTGCTGAGATTTCTGGAGATTCGTAATTTTGGGAAGCTTGGCAACGCCTTCCCATGAAAGTGTTTCTCGCCAGTCACTGCTTAGGGCTACATCAAGAGGAAACAAAACGTAGAGATAGAACGTGAAACTACTTTGTTGTGTCAAGTTTCAAGAAGCTAGCACAAACCGTGTTGGATTTAGAGTTCCAAATACATCTAACAATATAGGAGAAAACAGAGTGAAACCTAAAAATTCAAACTGTTAGTGGAAATGAACGCTTCAACATAGAAGAACGAAATTTGGGGAACCAAGTCGCCTTAGTGTACTGATCATTACCTGAAAGTATCATCCAGTTTGGGTGAAAAAATGTTTGCTGAGATTTCTGGAGATTCGTAATTTTGGGAAGCTTGGCAACCCCTTCCCATGAAAGTGTTTCTCGCCAGTCACTGCTTAGGGCTACATCAAGAGGAAACAAAACGGAGAGATAGAACGTGAAACTACTTTGTTGTGTCAAGTTTCAAGAAGCTAGCACAAACCGTGTTGGATTTAGAGTTCCAAATACATCTATCAATATAGGAGAAAACAGAGTGAAACCTAAAAATTCAAACTGTTACTGGAAATGAACGCTTCAACATAGAAGAACGAAATTTGGGGAACCAAGTCGCCTTAGTGTACTGATCATTACCTGAAAGTATCATCCAGTTTGGGTGAAAAAATGTTTGCTGAGATTTCTGGAGATTCGTAATTTTGGGAAGCTTGGCAACCCCTTCCCATGAAAGTGTTTCTCGCCAGTCACTGCTTAGGGCTACATCAAGAGGAAACAAAACGTAGAGATAGAACGTGAAACTACTTTGTTGTGTCAAGTTTCAAGAAGCTAGCAAAAACCGTGTTGGATTTAGAGTTCCAAATACATCTATCAATATAGGAGAAAACAGAGTGAAACCTAAAAATTCAAACTGTTACTGGAAATGAACGCTTCAACATAGAAGAACGAAATTTGGGGAACCAAGTCGCCTTAGTGTACTGATCATTACCTGAAAGTATCATCCAGTTTGGGTGAAAAAATATTTGCTGAGATTTCTGGAGATTCGTAATTTTGGGAAGCTTGGCAACCCCTTCCCATGAAAGTGTTTCTCGCCAGTCACTGCTTAGGGCTACATCAAGAGGAAACAAAACGTAGAGATAGAACGTGAAACTACTTTGTTGTGTCAACTTTAAAGAAGCTAGCACAAACCGTGTTGGATTTAGAGTTCCAAATACATCTATCAATATAGGAGAAAACAGAGTGAAACCTAAAAATTCAAACTGTTACTGGAAATGAACGCTTCAACATAGAAGAACGAAATTTGGGGAACCAAGTCGCCTTAGTGTACTGATCATTACCTGAAAGTATCATCCAGTTTGGGTGAAAAAATGTTTGCTGAGATTTCTGGAGATTCGTAATTTTGGGAAACTTGGCATCCCCTTCCCATGAAAGTGTTTCTCGCCAGTCACTGCTTAGGGCTACATCAAGAGGAAACAAAACGTAGAGATAGAACGTGAAACTACTTTGTTGTGTCAAGTTTCAAGAAGCTAGCACAAACCGTGTTGGATTTAGAGTTCCAAATACATCTATCAATATAGGAGAAAACAGAGTGAAACCTAAAAATTCAAACTGTTACTGGAAATGAACGCTTCAACATAGAAGAACGAAATTTGGGGAACCAAGTCGCCTTAGTGTACTGATCATTACCTGAAAGTATCATCCAGTTTGGGTGAAAAAATGTTTGCTGAGATTTCTGGAGATTCGTAATTTTGGGAAGCTTGGCATCCCCTTCCCATGAAAGTGTTTCTCGCCAGTCACTGCTTAGGGCTACATCAAGAGGAAACAAAACGTAGAGATAGAACGTGAAACTACTTTGTTGTGTCAAGTTTCAAGAAGCTAGCAAAAACCGTGTTGGATTTAGAGTTCCAAATACATCTATCAATATAGGAGAAAACAGAGTGAAACCTAAAAATTCAAACTGTTACTGGAAATGAACGCTTCAACATAGAAGAACGAAATTTGGGGAACCAAGTCGCCTTAGTGTACTGATCATTACCTGAAAGTATCATCCAGTTTGGGTGAAAAAATATTTGCTGAGATTTCTGGAGATTCGTAATTTTGGGAAACTTGGCATCCCCTTCCCATGAAAGTGTTTCTCGCCAGTCACTGCTTAGGGCTACATCAAGAGGAAAGAAAACTTAGAGATAGAACGTGAAACTACTTTGTTGTGTCAAGTTTCAAGAAGCTAGCACAAACCGTGTTGGATTTAGAGTTCCAAATACATCTATCAATATAGGAGAAAACAGAGTGAAACCTAAAAATTCAAACTGTTACTGGAAATGAACGCTTCAACATAGAAGAACGAAATTTGGGGAACCAAGTCGCCTTAGTGTACTGATCATTACCTGAAAGTATCATCCAGTTTGGGTGAAAAAATATTTGCTGAGATTTCTGGAGATTCGTAATTTTGGGAAGCTTGGCAACCCCTTCCCATGAAAGTGTTTCTCGCCAGTCACTGTTTAGGGCTACATCAAGAGGAAACAAAACGTAGAGATAGAACGTGAAACTACTTTGTTGTGTCAAGTTTCAAGAAGCTAGCACAAACCGTGTTGGATTTAGAGTTCCAAATACATCTATCAATATAGGAGAAAACAGAGTGAAACCTAAAAATTCAAACTGTTACTGGAAATGAACGCTTCAACATAGAAGAACGAAATTTGGGGAACCAAGTCGCCTTAGTGTACTGATCATTACCTGAAAGTATCATCCAGTTTGGGTGAAAAAATATTTGCTGAGATTTCTGGAGATTCGTAATTTTGGGAAGCTTGGCAACCCCTTCCCATGAAAGTGTTTCTCTCCAGTCACTGCTTAGGGCTACATCAAGAGGAAACACAACGTAGAGATAGAACGTGAAACTACTTTGTTGTGTCAAGTTTCAAGAAGCTAGCACAAACCGTGTTGGATTTAGAGTTCCAAATACATCTATCAATATAGGAGAAAACAGAGTGAAACCTAAAAATTCAAACTGTTAGTGGAAATGAACGCTTCAACATAGAAGAACGAAATTTGGGGAACCAAGTCGCCTTAGTGTACGGATCATTACCTGAAAGTATCATCCAGTTTGGGTGAAAAAATGTTTGCTGAGATTTCTGGAGATTCGTAATTTTGGGAAGCTTGGCAACCCCTTCCCATGAAAGTGTTTCTCGCCAGTCACTGCTTAGGGCTACATCAAGAGGAAACAAAACGGAGAGATAGAACGTGAAACTACTTTGTTGTGTCAAGTTTCAAGAAGCTAGCACAAACCGTGTTGGATTTAGAGTTCCAAATACATCTATCAATATAGGAGAAAACAGAGTGAAACCTAAAAATTCAAACTGTTACTGGAAATGAACGCTTCAACATAGAAGAACGAAATTTGGGGAACCAAGTCGCCTTAGTGTACTGATCATTACCTGAAAGTATCATCCAGTTTGGGTGAAAAAATGTTTGCTGAGATTTCTGGAGATTCGTAATTTTGGGAAACTTGGCAACCCCTTCCCATGAAAGTGTTTCTCTCCAGTCACTGCTTAGGGCTACATCAAGAGGAAACACAACGTAGAGATAGAACGTGAAACTACTTTGTTGTGTCAAGTTTCAAGAAGCTAGCACAAACCGTGTTGGATTTAGAGTTCCAAATACATCTAACAATATAGGAGAAAACAGAGTGAAACCTAAAAATTCAAACTGTTAGTGGAAATGAACGCTTCAACATAGAAGAACGAAATTTGGGGAACCAAGTCGCCTTAGTGTACGGATCATTACCTGAAAGTATCATCCAGTTTGGGTGAAAAAATGTTTGCTGAGATTTCTGGAGATTCGTAATTTTGGGAAGCTTGGCAACCCCTTCCCATGAAAGTGTTTCTCGCCAGTCACTGCTTAGGGCTACATCAAGAGGAAACAAAACGGAGAGATAGAACGTGAAACTACTTTGTTGTGTCAAGTTTCAAGAAGCTAGCACAAACCGTGTTGGATTTAGAGTTCCAAATACATCTATCAATATAGGAGAAAACAGAGTGAAACCTAAAAATTCAAACTGTTACTGGAAATGAACGCTTCAACATAGAAGAACGAAATTTGGGGAACCAAGTCGCCTTAGTGTACTGATCATTACCTGAAAGTATCATCCAGTTTGGGTGAAAAAATGTTTGCTGAGATTTCTGGAGATTCGTAATTTTGGGAAACTTGGCAACCCCTTCCCATGAAAGTGTTTCTCTCCAGTCAGTGCTTAGGGCTACATCAAGAGGAAACAAAACGTAGAGATAGAACGTGAAACTACTTTGTTGTGTCAACTTTAAAGAAGCTAGCACAAACCGTGTTGGATTTAGAGTTCCAAATACATCTATCAATATAGAAGAAAACAGAGTGAAACCTAAAAATTCAAACTGTTACTGGAAATGAACGCTTCAACATAGAAGAACGAAATTTGGGGAACCAAGTCGCCTTAGTGTACTGATCATTACCTGAAAGTATCATCCAGTTTGGGTGAAAAAATGTTTGCTGAGATTTCTGGAGATTCGTAATTTTGGGAAACATGGCATCCCCTTCCCATGAAAGTGTTTCTCGCCAGTCACTGCTTAGGGCTACATCAAGAGGAAACAAAACGTAGAGATAGAACGTGAAACTACTTTGTTGTGTCAAGTTTCAAGAAGCTAGCACAAACCGTGTTGGATTTAGAGTTCCAAATACATCTATCAATATAGGAGAAAACAGAGTGAAACCTAAAAATTCAAACTGTTACTGGAAATGAACGCTTCAACATAGAAGAACGAAATTTGGGGAACCAAGTCGCCTTAGTGTACTGATCATTACCTGAAAGTATCATCCAGTTTGGGTGAAAAAATGTTTGCTGAGATTTCTGGAGATTCGTAATTTTGGGAAGCTTGGCATCCCCTTCCCATGAAAGTGTTTCTCGCCAGTCACTGCTTAGGGCTACATCAAGAGGAAACAAAACGTAGAGATAGAACGTGAAACTACTTTGTTGTGTCAAGTTTCAAGAAGCTAGCACAAACCGTGTTGGATTTAGAGTTCCAAATACATCTATCTATATAGGAGAAAACAGAGTGAAACCTAAAAATTCAAACTGTTACTGGAAATGAACGCTTCAACATAGAAGAACGAAATTTGGGGACCCAAGTCGCCTTAGTGTACTGATCATTACCTGAAAGTATCATCCAGTTTGGGTGAAAAAATGTTTGCTGAGATTTCTGGAGATTCGTAATTTTGGGAAGCTTGGCATCCCCTTCCCATGAAAGTGTTTCTCGCCAGTCACTGCTTAGGGCTACATCAAGAGGAAACAAAACGTAGAGATAGAACGTGAAACTACTTTGTTGTGTCAAGTTTCAAGAAGCTAGCACAAACCGTGTTGGATTTAGAGTTCCAAATACATCTATCAATATAGGAGAAAACAGAGTGAAACCTAAAAATTCAAACTGTTACTGGAAATGAACGCTTCAACATAGAAGAACGAAATTTGGGGAACCAAGTCGCCTTAGTGTACTGATCATTACCTGAAAGTATCATCCAGTTTGGGTGAAAAAATATTTGCTGAGATTTCTGGAGATTCGTAATTTTGGGAAGCTTGGCAACCCCTTCCCATGAAAGTGTTTCTCGCCAGTCACTGCTTAGGGCTACATCAAGAGGAAACAAAACGTAGAGATAGAACGTGAAACTACTTTGTTGTGTCAAGTTTCAAGAAGCTAGCACAAACCGTGTTGGATTTAGAGTTCCAAATACATCTATCAATATAGGAGAAAACAGAGTGAAACCTAAAAATTCAAACTGTTACTGGAAATGAACGCTTCAACATAGAAGAACGAAATTTGGGGAACCAAGTCGCCTTAGTGTACTGATCATTACCTGAAAGTATCATCCAGTTTGGGTGAAAAAATGTTTGCTGAGATTTCTGGAGATTCGTAATTTTGGGAAGCTTGGCAACCCCTTCCCATGAAAGTGTTTCTCGCCAGTCACTGCTTAGGGCTACATCAAGAGGAAACAAAACGGAGAGATAGAACGTGAAACTACTTTGTTGTGTCAAGTTTCAAGAAGCTAGCACAAACCGTGTTGTATTTAGAGTTCCAAATACATCTATCAATATAGGAGAAAACAGAGTGAAACCTAAAAATTCAAACTGTTACTGGAAATGAACGCTTCAACATAGAAGAACGAAATTTGGGGAACCAAGTCGCCTTAGTGTACTGATAATTACCTGAAAGTATCATCCAGTTTGGGTGAAAAAATGTTTGCTGAGATTTCTGGAGATTCGTAATTTTGGGAAGCTTGGCAACCCCTTCCCATGAAAGTGTTTCTCGCCAGTCACTGCTTAGGGCTACATCAAGAGGAAACAAAACGGAGAGATAGAACGTGAAACTACTTTGTTGTGTCAAGTTTCAAGAAGCTAGCACAAACCGTGTTGGATTTAGAGTTCCAAATACATCTATCAATATAGGAGAAAACAGAGTGAAACCTAAAAATTCAAACTGTTACTGGAAATGAACGCTTCAACATAGAAGAACGAAATTTGGGGAACCAAGTCGCCTTAGTGTACTGATCATTACCTGAAAGTATCATCCAGTTTGGGTGAAAAAATATTTGCTGAGATTTCTGGAGATTCGTAATTTTGGGAAGCTTGGCAACCCCTTCCCATGAAAGTGTTTCTCTCCAGTCACTGCTTAGGGCTACATCAAGAGGAAACACAACGTAGAGATAGAACGTGAAACTACTTTGTTGTGTCAAGTTTCAAGAAGCTAGCACAAACCGTGTTGGATTTAGAGTTCCAAATACATCTATCAATATAGGAGAAAACAGAGTGAAACCTAAAAATTCAAACTGTTAGTGGAAATGAACGCTTCAACATAGAAGAACGAAATTTGGGGAACCAAGTCGCCTTAGTGTACGGATCATTACCTGAAAGTATCATCCAGTTTGGGTGAAAAAATGTTTGCTGAGATTTCTGGAGATTCGTAATTTTGGGAAGCTTGGCAACCCCTTCCCATGAAAGTGTTTCTCGCCAGTCACTGCTTAGGGCTACATCAAGAGGAAACAAAACGGAGAGATAGAACGTGAAACTACTTTGTTGTGTCAAGTTTCAAGAAGCTAGCACAAACCGTGTTGGATTTAGAGTTCCAAATACATCTATCAATATAGGAGAAAACAGAGTGAAACCTAAAAATTCAAACTGTTACTGGAAATGAACGCTTCAACATAGAAGAACGAAATTTGGGGAACCAAGTCGCCTTAGTGTACTGATCATTACCTGAAAGTATCATCCAGTTTGGGTGAAAAAATGTTTGCTGAGATTTCTGGAGATTCGTAATTTTGGGAAACTTGGCAACCCCTTCCCATGAAAGTGTTTCTCTCCAGTCACTGCTTAGGGCTACATCAAGAGGAAACACAACGTAGAGATAGAACGTGAAACTACTTTGTTGTGTCAAGTTTCAAGAAGCTAGCACAAACCGTGTTGGATTTAGAGTTCCAAATACATCTAACAATATAGGAGAAAACAGAGTGAAACCTAAAAATTCAAACTGTTAGTGGAAATGAACGCTTCAACATAGAAGAACGAAATTTGGGGAACCAAGTCGCCTTAGTGTACGGATCATTACCTGAAAGTATCATCCAGTTTGGGTGAAAAAATGTTTGCTGAGATTTCTGGAGATTCGTAATTTTGGGAAGCTTGGCAACCCCTTCCCATGAAAGTGTTTCTCGCCAGTCACTGCTTAGGGCTACATCAAGAGGAAACAAAACGGAGAGATAGAACGTGAAACTACTTTGTTGTGTCAAGTTTCAAGAAGCTAGCACAAACCGTGTTGGATTTAGAGTTCCAAATACATCTATCAATATAGGAGAAAACAGAGTGAAACCTAAAAATTCAAACTGTTACTGGAAATGAACGCTTCAACATAGAAGAACGAAATTTGGGGAACCAAGTCGCCTTAGTGTACTGATCATTACCTGAAAGTATCATCCAGTTTGGGTGAAAAAATGTTTGCTGAGATTTCTGGAGATTCGTAATTTTGGGAAACTTGGCAACCCCTTCCCATGAAAGTGTTTCTCTCCAGTCAGTGCTTAGGGCTACATCAAGAGGAAACAAAACGTAGAGATAGAACGTGAAACTACTTTGTTGTGTCAACTTTAAAGAAGCTAGCACAAACCGTGTTGGATTTAGAGTTCCAAATACATCTATCAATATAGAAGAAAACAGAGTGAAACCTAAAAATTCAAACTGTTACTGGAAATGAACGCTTCAACATAGAAGAACGAAATTTGGGGAACCAAGTCGCCTTAGTGTACTGATCATTACCTGAAAGTATCATCCAGTTTGGGTGAAAAAATGTTTGCTGAGATTTCTGGAGATTCGTAATTTTGGGAAACATGGCATCCCCTTCCCATGAAAGTGTTTCTCGCCAGTCACTGCTTAGGGCTACATCAAGAGGAAACAAAACGTAGAGATAGAACGTGAAACTACTTTGTTGTGTCAAGTTTCAAGAAGCTAGCACAAACCGTGTTGGATTTAGAGTTCCAAATACATCTATCAATATAGGAGAAAACAGAGTGAAACCTAAAAATTCAAACTGTTACTGGAAATGAACGCTTCAACATAGAAGAACGAAATTTGGGGAACCAAGTCGCCTTAGTGTACTGATCATTACCTGAAAGTATCATCCAGTTTGGGTGAAAAAATATTTGCTGAGATTTCTGGAGATTCGTAATTTTGGGAAGCTTGGCAACCCCTTCCCATGAAAGTGTTTCTCTCCAGTCACTGCTTAGGGCTACATCAAGAGGAAACACAACGTAGAGATAGAACGTGAAACTACTTTGTTGTGTCAAGTTTCAAGAAGCTAGCACAAACCGTGTTGGATTTAGAGTTCCAAATACATCTATCAATATAGGAGAAAACAGAGTGAAACCTAAAAATTCAAACTGTTAGTGGAAATGAACGCTTCAACATAGAAGAACGAAATTTGGGGAACCAAGTCGCCTTAGTGTACGGATCATTACCTGAAAGTATCATCCAGTTTGGGTGAAAAAATGTTTGCTGAGATTTCTGGAGATTCGTAATTTTGGGAAGCTTGGCAACCCCTTCCCATGAAAGTGTTTCTCGCCAGTCACTGCTTAGGGCTACATCAAGAGGAAACAAAACGGAGAGATAGAACGTGAAACTACTTTGTTGTGTCAAGTTTCAAGAAGCTAGCACAAACCGTGTTGGATTTAGAGTTCCAAATACATCTATCAATATAGGAGAAAACAGAGTGAAACCTAAAAATTCAAACTGTTACTGGAAATGAACGCTTCAACATAGAAGAACGAAATTTGGGGAACCAAGTCGCCTTAGTGTACTGATCATTACCTGAAAGTATCATCCAGTTTGGGTGAAAAAATGTTTGCTGAGATTTCTGGAGATTCGTAATTTTGGGAAACTTGGCAACCCCTTCCCATGAAAGTGTTTCTCTCCAGTCACTGCTTAGGGCTACATCAAGAGGAAACACAACGTAGAGATAGAACGTGAAACTACTTTGTTGTGTCAAGTTTCAAGAAGCTAGCACAAACCGTGTTGGATTTAGAGTTCCAAATACATCTAACAATATAGGAGAAAACAGAGTGAAACCTAAAAATTCAAACTGTTAGTGGAAATGAACGCTTCAACATAGAAGAACGAAATTTGGGGAACCAAGTCGCCTTAGTGTACGGATCATTACCTGAAAGTATCATCCAGTTTGGGTGAAAAAATGTTTGCTGAGATTTCTGGAGATTCGTAATTTTGGGAAGCTTGGCAACCCCTTCCCATGAAAGTGTTTCTCGCCAGTCACTGCTTAGGGCTACATCAAGAGGAAACAAAACGGAGAGATAGAACGTGAAACTACTTTGTTGTGTCAAGTTTCAAGAAGCTAGCACAAACCGTGTTGGATTTAGAGTTCCAAATACATCTATCAATATAGGAGAAAACAGAGTGAAACCTAAAAATTCAAACTGTTACTGGAAATGAACGCTTCAACATAGAAGAACGAAATTTGGGGAACCAAGTCGCCTTAGTGTACTGATCATTACCTGAAAGTATCATCCAGTTTGGGTGAAAAAATGTTTGCTGAGATTTCTGGAGATTCGTAATTTTGGGAAACTTGGCAACCCCTTCCCATGAAAGTGTTTCTCTCCAGTCAGTGCTTAGGGCTACATCAAGAGGAAACAAAACGTAGAGATAGAACGTGAAACTACTTTGTTGTGTCAACTTTAAAGAAGCTAGCACAAACCGTGTTGGATTTAGAGTTCCAAATACATCTATCAATATAGAAGAAAACAGAGTGAAACCTAAAAATTCAAACTGTTACTGGAAATGAACGCTTCAACATAGAAGAACGAAATTTGGGGAACCAAGTCGCCTTAGTGTACTGATCATTACCTGAAAGTATCATCCAGTTTGGGTGAAAAAATGTTTGCTGAGATTTCTGGAGATTCGTAATTTTGGGAAACATGGCATCCCCTTCCCATGAAAGTGTTTCTCGCCAGTCACTGCTTAGGGCTACATCAAGAGGAAACAAAACGTAGAGATAGAACGTGAAACTACTTTGTTGTGTCAAGTTTCAAGAAGCTAGCACAAACCGTGTTGGATTTAGAGTTCCAAATACATCTATCAATATAGGAGAAAACAGAGTGAAACCTAAAAATTCAAACTGTTACTGGAAATGAACGCTTCAACATAGAAGAACGAAATTTGGGGAACCAAGTCGCCTTAGTGTACTGATCATTACCTGAAAGTATCATCCAGTTTGGGTGAAAAAATGTTTGCTGAGATTTCTGGAGATTCGTAATTTTGGGAAGCTTGGCATCCCCTTCCCATGAAAGTGTTTCTCGCCAGTCACTGCTTAGGGCTACATCAAGAGGAAACAAAACGTAGAGATAGAACGTGAAACTACTTTGTTGTGTCAAGTTTCAAGAAGCTAGCACAAACCGTGTTGGATTTAGAGTTCCAAATACATCTATCTATATAGGAGAAAACAGAGTGAAACCTAAAAATTCAAACTGTTACTGGAAATGAACGCTTCAACATAGAAGAACGAAATTTGGGGACCCAAGTCGCCTTAGTGTACTGATCATTACCTGAAAGTATCATCCAGTTTGGGTGAAAAAATGTTTGCTGAGATTTCTGGAGATTCGTAATTTTGGGAAGCTTGGCATCCCCTTCCCATGAAAGTGTTTCTCGCCAGTCACTGCTTAGGGCTACATCAAGAGGAAACAAAACGTAGAGATAGAACGTGAAACTACTTTGTTGTGTCAAGTTTCAAGAAGCTAGCACAAACCGTGTTGGATTTAGAGTTCCAAATACATCTATCAATATAGGAGAAAACAGAGTGAAACCTAAAAATTCAAACTGTTACTGGAAATGAACGCTTCAACATAGAAGAACGAAATTTGGGGAACCAAGTCGCCTTAGTGTACTGATCATTACCTGAAAGTATCATCCAGTTTGGGTGAAAAAATATTTGCTGAGATTTCTGGAGATTCGTAATTTTGGGAAGCTTGGCAACCCCTTCCCATGAAAGTGTTTCTCGCCAGTCACTGCTTAGGGCTACATCAAGAGGAAACAAAACGTAGAGATAGAACGTGAAACTACTTTGTTGTGTCAAGTTTCAAGAAGCTAGCACAAACCGTGTTGGATTTAGAGTTCCAAATACATCTATCAATATAGGAGAAAACAGAGTGAAACCTAAAAATTCAAACTGTTACTGGAAATGAACGCTTCAACATAGAAGAACGAAATTTGGGGAACCAAGTCGCCTTAGTGTACTGATCATTACCTGAAAGTATCATCCAGTTTGGGTGAAAAAATGTTTGCTGAGATTTCTGGAGATTCGTAATTTTGGGAAGCTTGGCAACCCCTTCCCATGAAAGTGTTTCTCGCCAGTCACTGCTTAGGGCTACATCAAGAGGAAACAAAACGGAGAGATAGAACGTGAAACTACTTTGTTGTGTCAAGTTTCAAGAAGCTAGCACAAACCGTGTTGTATTTAGAGTTCCAAATACATCTATCAATATAGGAGAAAACAGAGTGAAACCTAAAAATTCAAACTGTTACTGGAAATGAACGCTTCAACATAGAAGAACGAAATTTGGGGAACCAAGTCGCCTTAGTGTACTGATAATTACCTGAAAGTATCATCCAGTTTGGGTGAAAAAATGTTTGCTGAGATTTCTGGAGATTCGTAATTTTGGGAAGCTTGGCAACCCCTTCCCATGAAAGTGTTTCTCGCCAGTCACTGCTTAGGGCTACATCAAGAGGAAACAAAACGGAGAGATAGAACGTGAAACTACTTTGTTGTGTCAAGTTTCAAGAAGCTAGCACAAACCGTGTTGGATTTAGAGTTCCAAATACATCTATCAATATAGGAGAAAACAGAGTGAAACCTAAAAATTCAAACTGTTACTGGAAATGAACGCTTCAACATAGAAGAACGAAATTTGGGGAACCAAGTCGCCTTAGTGTACTGATCATTACCTGAAAGTATCATCCAGTTTGGGTGAAAAAATGTTTGCTGAGATTTCTGGAGATTCGTAATTTTGGGAAGCTTGGCATCCCCTTCCCATTAAAGTGTTTCTCGCCAGTCACTGCTTAGGGCTACATCAAGAGGAAACAAAACGTAGAGATAGAACGTGAAACTACTTTGTTGTGTCAAGTTTCAAGAAGCTAGCACAAACCGTGTTGGATTTAGAGTTCCAAATACATCTAACAATATAGGAGAAAACAGAGTGAAACCTAAAAATTCAAACTGTTACTGGAAATGAACGCTTCAACATAGAAGAACGAAATTTGGGGAACCAAGTCGCCTTAGTGTACTGATCATTACCTGAAAGTATCATCCAGTTTGGATGAAAAAATGTTTGCTGAGATTTCTGGAGATTCGTAATTTTGGGAAGCTTGGCAACCCCTTCCCATGAAAGTGTTTCTCGCCAGTCACTGCTTAGGGCTACATCAAGAGGAAACAAAACGGAGAGATAGAACGTGAAACTACTTTGTTGTGTCAAGTTTCAAGAAGCTAGCACAAACCGTGTTGGATTTAGAGTTCCAAATACATCTATCAATATAGGAGAAAACAGAGTGAAACCTAAAAATTCAAACTGTTACTGGAAATGAACGCTTCAACATAGAAGAACGAAATTTGGGGAACCAAGTCTCCTTAGTGTACTGATCATTACCTGAAAGTATCATCCAGTTTGGGTGAAAAAATATTTGCTGAGATTTCTGGAGATTCGTAATTTTGGGAAACTTGGCATCCCCTTCCCATGAAAGTGTTTCTCGCCAGTCACTGCTTAGGGCTACATCAAGAGGAAAGAAAACTTAGAGATAGAACGTGAAACTACTTTGTTGTGTCAAGTTTCAAGAAGCTAGCACAAACCGTGTTGGATTTAGAGTTCCAAATACATCTATCAATATAGGAGAAAACAGAGTGAAACCTAAAAATTCAAACTGTTACTGGAAATGAACGCTTCAACATAGAAGAACGAAATTTGGGGAACCAAGTCGCCTTAGTGTACTGATCATTACCTGAAAGTATCATCCAGTTTGGGTGAAAAAATGTTTGCTGAGATTTCTGGAGATTCGTAATTTTGGGAAACTTGGCATCCCCTTCCCATGAAAGTGTTTCTCGCCAGTCACTGCTTAGGGCTACATCAAGAGGAAACAAAACGTAGAGATAGAACGTGAAACTACTTTGTTGTGTCA
This sequence comes from Spermophilus citellus, assembly GCF_964194105.1. NCBI lineage: Eukaryota > Metazoa > Chordata > Mammalia > Rodentia > Sciuridae > Spermophilus > Spermophilus citellus. The sequence continues at coordinate 99,395,761 of NC_138183.1, read as the reverse complement.
AGTTTCAAGAAGCTAGCACAAACCGTGTTGGATTTAGAGTTCCAAATACATCTATCAATATAGGAGAAAACAGAGTGAAACCTAAAAATTCAAACTGTTACTGGAAATGAACGCTTCAACATAGAAGAACGAAATTTGGGGAACCAAGTCGCCTTAGTGTACTGATCATTACCTGAAAGTATCATCCAGTTTGGGTGAAAAAATGTTTGCTGAGATTTCTGGAGATTCGTAATTTTGGGAAGCTTGGCATCCCCTTCCCATGAAAGTGTTTCTCTCCAGTCACTGCTTAGGGCTACATCAAGAGGAAACAAAACGTAGAGATAGAACGTGAAACTACTTTGTTGTGTCAAGTTTCAAGAAGCTAGCACAAACCGTGTTGGATTTAGAGTTCCAAATACATCTATCAATATAGGAGAAAACAGAGTGAAACCTAAAAATTCAAACTGTTACTGGAAATGAACGCTTCAACATAGAAGAACGAAATTTGGGGAACCAAGTCGCCTTAGTGTACTGATCATTACCTGAAAGTATCATCCAGTTTGGGTGAAAAAATATTTGCTGAGATTTCTGGAGATTCGTAATTTTGGGAAGCTTGGCAACCCCTTCCCATGAAAGTGTTTCTCGCCAGTCACTGCTTAGGGCTACATCAAGAGGAAACAAAACGTAGAGATAGAACGTGAAACTACTTTGTTGTGTCAAGTTTCAAGAAGCTAGCACAAACCGTGTTGGATTTAGAGTTCCAAATACATCTATCAATATAGGAGAAAACAGAGTGAAACCTAAAAATTCAAACTGTTACTGGAAATGAACGCTTCAACATAGAAGAACGAAATTTGGGGAACCAAGTCGCCTTAGTGTACTGATCATTACCTGAAAGTATCATCCAGTTTGGGTGAAAAAATGTTTGCTGAGATTTCTGGAGATTCGTAATTTTGGGAAGCTTGGCAACCCCTTCCCATGAAAGTGTTTCTCGCCAGTCACTGCTTAGGGCTACATCAAGAGGAAACAAAACGGAGAGATAGAACGTGAAACTACTTTGTTGTGTCAAGTTTCAAGAAGCTAGCACAAACCGTGTTGGATTTAGAGTTCCAAATACATCTATCAATATAGGAGAAAACAGAGTGAAACCTAAAAATTCAAACTGTTACTGGAAATGAACGCTTCAACATAGAAGAACGAAATTTGGGGAACCAAGTCGCCTTAGTGTACTGATAATTACCTGAAAGTATCATCCAGTTTGGGTGAAAAAATGTTTGCTGAGATTTCTGGAGATTCGTAATTTTGGGAAGCTTGGCAACCCCTTCCCATGAAAGTGTTTCTCGCCAGTCACTGCTTAGGGCTACATCAAGAGGAAACAAAACGTAGAGATAGAACGTGAAACTACTTTGTTGTGTCAAGTTTCAAGAAGCTAGCACAAACCGTGTTGGATTTAGAGTTCCAAATACATCTATCAATATAGGAGAAAACAGAGTGAAACCTAAAAATTCAAACTGTTACTGGAAATGAACGCTTCAACATAGAAGAACGAAATTTGGGGAACCAAGTCGCCTTAGTGTACTGATAATTACCTGAAAGTATCATCCAGTTTGGGTGAAAAAATGTTTGCTGAGATTTCTGGAGATTCGTAATTTTGGGAAGCTTGGCAACGCCTTCCCATGAAAGTTTTTCTCGCCAGTCACTGCTTAGGGCTACATCAAGAGGAAACAAAACGTAGAGATAGAACGTGAAACTACTTTGTTGTGTCAAGTTTCAAGAAGCTAGCACAAACCGTGTTGGATTTAGAGTTCCAAATACATCTATCAATATAGGAGAAAACAGAGTGAAACCTAAAAATTCAAACTGTTACTGGAAATGAACGCTTCAACATAGAAGAACGAAATTTGGGGAACCAAGTCGCCTTAGTGTACTGATCATTACCTGAAAGTATCATCCAGTTTGGGTGAAAAAATGTTTGCTGAGATTTCTGGAGATTCGTAATTTTGGGAAGCTTGGCAACCCCTTCCCATGAAAGTGTTTCTCGCCAGTCACTGCTTAGGGCTACATCAAGAGGAAACAAAACGGAGAGATAGAACGTGAAACTACTTTGTTGTGTCAAGTTTCAAGAAGCTAGCACAAACCGTGTTGTATTTAGAGTTCCAAATACATCTATCAATATAGGAGAAAACAGAGTGAAACCTAAAAATTCAAACTGTTACTGGAAATGAACGCTTCAACATAGAAGAACGAAATTTGGGGAACCAAGTCGCCTTAGTGTACTGATAATTACCTGAAAGTATCATCCAGTTTGGGTGAAAAAATGTTTGCTGAGATTTCTGGAGATTCGTAATTTTGGGAAGCTTGGCAACCCCTTCCCATGAAAGTGTTTCTCGCCAGTCACTGCTTAGGGCTACATCAAGAGGAAACAAAATGGAGAGATAGAACGTGAAACTACTTTGTTGTGTCAAGTTTCAAGAAGCTAGCACAAACCGTGTTGGATTTAGAGTTCCAAATACATCTATCAATATAGGAGAAAACAGAGTGAAACCTAAAAATTCAAACTGTTACTGGAAATGAACGCTTCAACATAGAAGAACGAAATTTGGGGAACCAAGTCGCCTTAGTGTACTGATAATTACCTGAAAGTATCATCCAGTTTGGGTGAAAAAATGTTTGCTGAGATTTCTGGAGATTCGTAATTTTGGGAAGCTTGGCAACGCCTTCCCATGAAAGTTTTTCTCGCCAGTCACTGCTTAGGGCTACATCAAGAGGAAACAAAACGTAGAGATAGAACGTGAAACTACTTTGTTGTGTCAAGTTTCAAGAAGCTAGCACAAACCGTGTTGGATTTAGAGTTCCAAATACATCTAACAATATAGGAGAAAACAGAGTGAAACCTAAAAATTCAAACTGTTACTGGAAATGAACGCTTCAACATAGAAGAACGAAATTTGGGGAACCAAGTCGCCTTAGTGTACTGATCATTACCTGAAAGTATCATCCAGTTTGGGTGAAAAAATGTTTGCTGAGATTTCTGGAGATTCGTAATTTTGGGAAGCTTGGCAACCCCTTCCCATGAAAGTGTTTCTCGCCAGTCACTGCTTAGGGCTACATCAAGAGGAAACAAAACGGAGAGATAGAACGTGAAACTACTTTGTTGTGTCAAGTTTCAAGAAGCTAGCACAAACCGTGTTGGATTTAGAGTTCCAAATACATCTATCAATATAGGAGAAAACAGAGTGAAACCTAAAAATTCAAACTGTTACTGGAAATGAACGCTTCAACATAGAAGAACGAAATTTGGGGAACCAAGTCGCCTTAGTGTACTGATCATTACCTGAAAGTATCATCCAGTTTGGGTGAAAAAATATTTGCTGAGATTTCTGGAGATTCGTAATTTTGGGAAACTTGGCATCCCCTTCCCATGAAAGTGTTTCTCGCCAGTCACTGCTTAGGGCTACATCAAGAGGAAAGAAAACTTAGAGATAGAACGTGAAACTACTTTGTTGTGTCAAGTTTCAAGAAGCTAGCACAAACCGTGTTGGATTTAGAGTTCCAAATACATCTATCAATATAGGAGAAAACAGAGTGAAACCTAAAAATTCAAACTGTTACTGGAAATGAACGCTTCAACATAGAAGAACGAAATTTGGGGAACCAAGTCGCCTTAGTGTACTGATCATTACCTGAAAGTATCATCCAGTTTGGGTGAAAAAATATTTGCTGAGATTTCTGGAGATTCGTAATTTTGGGAAGCTTGGCAACCCCTTCCCATGAAAGTGTTTCTCGCCAGTCACTGTTTAGGGCTACATCAAGAGGAAACAAAACGTAGAGATAGAACGTGAAACTACTTTGTTGTGTCAAGTTTCAAGAAGCTAGCACAAACCGTGTTGGATTTAGAGTTCCAAATACATCTATCAATGTAGGAGAAAACAGAGTGAAACCTAAAAATTCAAACTGTTACTGGAAATGAACGCTTCAACATAGAAGAACGAAATTTGGGGAACCAAGTCGCCTTAGTGTACTGATCATTACCTGAAAGTATCATCCAGTTTGGGTGAAAAAATGTTTGCTGAGATTTCTGGAGATTCGTAATTTTGGGAAACTTGGCAACCCCTTCCCATGAAAGTGTTTCTCTCCAGTCACTGCTTAGGGCTACATCAAGAGGAAACACAACGTAGAGATAGAACGTGAAACTACTTTGTTGTGTCAAGTTTCAAGAAGCTAGCACAAACCGTGTTGGATTTAGAGTTCCAAATACATCTATCAATATAGGAGAAAACAGAGTGAAACCTAAAAATTCAAACTGTTAGTGGAAATGAACGCTTCAACATAGAAGAACGAAATTTGGGGAACCAAGTCGCCTTAGTGTACGGATCATTACCTGAAAGTATCATCCAGTTTGGGTGAAAAAATGTTTGCTGAGATTTCTGGAGATTCGTAATTTTGGGAAGCTTGGCAACCCCTTCCCATGAAAGTGTTTCTCGCCAGTCACTGCTTAGGGCTACATCAAGAGGAAACAAAACGGAGAGATAGAACGTGAAACTACTTTGTTGTGTCAAGTTTCAAGAAGCTAGCACAAACCGTGTTGGATTTAGAGTTCCAAATACATCTATCAATATAGGAGAAAACAGAGTGAAACCTAAAAATTCAAACTGTTACTGGAAATGAACGCTTCAACATAGAAGAACGAAATTTGGGGAACCAAGTCGCCTTAGTGTACTGATCATTACCTGAAAGTATCATCCAGTTTGGGTGAAAAAATGTTTGCTGAGATTTCTGGAGATTCGTAATTTTGGGAAACTTGGCAACCCCTTCCCATGAAAGTGTTTCTCTCCAGTCACTGCTTAGGGCTACATCAAGAGGAAACACAACGTAGAGATAGAACGTGAAACTACTTTGTTGTGTCAAGTTTCAAGAAGCTAGCACAAACCGTGTTGGATTTAGAGTTCCAAATACATCTATCAATATAGGAGAAAACAGAGTGAAACCTAAAAATTCAAACTGTTAGTGGAAATGAACGCTTCAACATAGAAGAACGAAATTTGGGGAACCAAGTCGCCTTAGTGTACGGATCATTACCTGAAAATATCATCCAGTTTGGGTGAAAAAATGTTTGCTGAGATTTCTGGAGATTCGTAATTTTGGGAAGCTTGGCAACCCCTTCCCATGAAAGTGTTTCTCGCCAGTCACTGCTTAGGGCTACATCAAGAGGAAACAAAACGGAGAGATAGAACGTGAAACTACTTTGTTGTGTCAAGTTTCAAGAAGCTAGCACAAACCGTGTTGGATTTAGAGTTCCAAATACATCTATCAATATAGGAGAAAACAGAGTGAAACCTAAAAATTCAAACTGTTACTGGAAATGAACGCTTCAACATAGAAGAACGAAATTTGGGGAACCAAGTCGCCTTAGTGTACTGATCATTACCTGAAAGTATCATCCAGTTTGGGTGAAAAAATGTTTGCTGAGATTTCTGGAGATTCGTAATTTTGGGAAGCTTGGCAACCCCTTCCCATGAAAGTGTTTCTCGCCAGTCACTGCTTAGGGCTACATCAAGAGGAAACAAAACGGAGAGATAGAACGTGAAACTACTTTGTTGTGTCAACTTTAAAGAAGCTAGCACAAACCGTGTTGGATTTAGAGTTCCAAATACATCTATCAATATAGGAGAAAACAGAGTGAAACCTAAAAATTCAAACTGTTACTGGAAATGAACGCTTCAACATAGAAGAACGAAATTTGGGGAACCAAGTCGCCTTAGTGTACTGATCATTACCTGAAAGTATCATCCAGTTTGGGTGAAAAAATGTTTGCTGAGATTTCTGGAGATTCGTAATTTTGGGAAACTTGGCATCCCCTTCCCATGAAAGTGTTTCTCGCCAGTCACTGCTTAGGGCTACATCAAGAGGAAACAAAACGTAGAGATAGAACGTGAAACTACTTTGTTGTGTCAAGTTTCAAGAAGCTAGCACAAACCGTGTTGGATTTAGAGTTCCAAATACATCTATCAATATAGGAGAAAACAGAGTGAAACCTAAAAATTCAAACTGTTACTGGAAATGAACGCTTCAACATAGAAGAACGAAATTTGGGGAACCAAGTCGCCTTAGTGTACTGATCATTACCTGAAAGTATCATCCAGTTTGGGTGAAAAAATGTTTGCTGAGATTTCTGGAGATTCGTAATTTTGGGAAGCTTGGCATCCCCTTCCCATGAAAGTGTTTCTCGCCAGTCACTGCTTAGGGCTACATCAAGAGGAAACAAAACGTAGAGATAGAACGTGAAACTACTTTGTTGTGTCAAGTTTCAAGAAGCTAGCACAAACCGTGTTGGATTTAGAGTTCCAAATACATCTATCAATATAGGAGAAAACAGAGTGAAACCTAAAAATTCAAACTGTTACTGGAAATGAACGCTTCAACATAGAAGAACGAAATTTGGGGAACCAAGTCGCCTTAGTGTACTGATCATTACCTGAAAGTATCATCCAGTTTGGGTGAAAAAATGTTTGCTGAGATTTCTGGAGATTCGTAATTTTGGGAAGCTTGGCAACCCCTTCCCATGAAAGTGTTTCTCGCCAGTCACTGCTTAGGGCTACATCAAGAGGAAACAAAACGGAGAGATAGAACGTGAAACTACTTTGTTGTGTCAAGTTTCAAGAAGCTAGCACAAACCGTGTTGGATTTAGAGTTCCAAATACATCTATCAATATAGGAGAAAACAGAGTGAAACCTAAAAATTCAAACTGTTACTGGAAATGAACGCTTCAACATAGAAGAACGAAATTTGGGGAACCAAGTCGCCTTAGTGTACTGATCATTACCTGAAAGTATCATCCAGTTTGGGTGAAAAAATGTTTGCTGAGATTTCTGGAGATTCGTAATTTTGGGAAGCTTGGCAACCCCTTCCCATGAAAGTGTTTCTCGCCAGTCACTGCTTAGGGCTACATCAAGAGGAAACAAAACGGAGAGATAGAACGTGAAACTACTTTGTTGTGTCAAGTTTCAAGAAGCTAGCACAAACCGTGTTGGATTTAGAGTTCCAAATACATCTATCAATATAGGAGAAAACAGAGTGAAACCTAAAAATTCAAACTGTTACTGGAAATGAACGCTTCAACATAGAAGAACGAAATTTGGGGAACCAAGTCGCCTTAGTGTACTGATAATTACCTGAAAGTATCATCCAGTTTGGGTGAAAAAATGTTTGCTGAGATTTCTGGAGATTCGTAATTTTGGGAAGCTTGGCAACGCCTTCCCATGAAAGTTTTTCTCGCCAGTCACTGCTTAGGGCTACATCAAGAGGAAACAAAACGTAGAGATAGAACGTGAAACTACTTTGTTGTGTCAAGTTTCAAGAAGCTAGCACAAACCGTGTTGGATTTAGAGTTCCAAATACATCTAACAATATAGGAGAAAACAGAGTGAAACCTAAAAATTCAAACTGTTACTGGAAATGAACGCTTCAACATAGAAGAACGAAATTTGGGGAACCAAGTCGCCTTAGTGTACTGATCATTACCTGAAAGTATCATCCAGTTTGGGTGAAAAAATGTTTGCTGAGATTTCTGGAGATTCGTAATTTTGGGAAGCTTGGCAACCCCTTCCCATGAAAGTGTTTCTCGCCAGTCACTGCTTAGGGCTACATCAAGAGGAAACAAAACAGAGAGATAGAACGTGAAACTACTTTGTTGTGTCAAGTTTCAAGAAGCTAGCACAAACCGTGTTGGATTTAGAGTTCCAAATACATCTATCAATATAGGAGAAAACAGAGTGAAACCTAAAAATTCAAACTGTTACTGGAAATGAACGCTTCAACATAGAAGAAAAAAATTTGGGGAACCAAGTCGCCTTAGTGTACTGATCATTACCTGAAAGTATCATCCAGTTTGGGTGAAAAAATATTTGCTGAGATTTCTGGAGATTCGTAATTTTGGGAAACTTGGCATCCCCTTCCCATGAAAGTGTTTCTCGCCAGTCACTGCTTAGGGCTACATCAAGAGGAAAGAAAACTTAGAGATAGAACGTGAAACTACTTTGTTGTGTCAAGTTTCAAGAAGCTAGCACAAACCGTGTTGGATTTAGAGTTCCAAATACATCTATCAATATAGGAGAAAACAGAGTGAAACATAAAAATTCAAACTGTTACTGGAAATGAACGCTTCAACATAGAAGAACGAAATTTGGGGAACCAAGTCGCCTTAGTGTACTGATCATTACCTGAAAGTATCATCCAGTTTGGGTGAAAAAATATTTGCTGAGATTTCTGGAGATTCGTAATTTTGGGAAGCTTGGCAACCCCTTCCCATGAAAGTGTTTCTCGCCAGTCACTGTTTAGGGCTACATCAAGAGGAAACAAAACGTAGAGATAGAACGTGAAACTACTTTGTTGTGTCAAGTTTCAAGAAGCTAGCACAAACCGTGTTGGATTTAGAGTTCCAAATACATCTATCAATATAGGAGAAAACAGAGTGAAACCTAAAAATTCAAACTGTTACTGGAAATGAACGCTTCAACATAGAAGAACGAAATTTGGGGAACCAAGTCGCCTTAGTGTACTGATCATTACCTGAAAGTATCATCCAGTTTGGGTGAAAAAATGTTTGCTGAGATTTCTGGAGATTCGTAATTTTGGGAAACTTGGCAACCCCTTCCCATGAAAGTGTTTCTCTCCAGTCACTGCTTAGGGCTACATCAAGAGGAAACACAACGTAGAGATAGAACGTGAAACTACTTTGTTGTGTCAAGTTTCAAGAAGCTAGCACAAACCGTGTTGGATTTAGAGTTCCAAATACATCTATCAATATAGGAGAAAACAGAGTGAAACCTAAAAATTCAAACTGTTAGTGGAAATGAACGCTTCAACATAGAAGAACGAAATTTGGGGAACCAAGTCGCCTTAGTGTACGGATCATTACCTGAAAGTATCATCCAGTTTGGGTGAAAAAATGTTTGCTGAGATTTCTGGAGATTCGTAATTTTGGGAAGCTTGGCAACCCCTTCCCATGAAAGTGTTTCTCGCCAGTCACTGCTTAGGGCTACATCAAGAGGAAACAAAACGGAGAGATAGAACGTGAAACTACTTTGTTGTGTCAAGTTTCAAGAAGCTAGCACAAACCGTGTTGGATTTAGAGTTCCAAATACATCTATCAATATAGGAGAAAACAGAGTGAAACCTAAAAATTCAAACTGTTACTGGAAATGAACGCTTCAACATAGAAGAACGAAATTTGGGGAACCAAGTCGCCTTAGTGTACTGATCATTACCTGAAAGTATCATCCAGTTTGGGTGAAAAAATGTTTGCTGAGATTTCTGGAGATTCGTAATTTTGGGAAACTTGGCAACCCCTTCCCATGAAAGTGTTTCTCTCCAGTCACTGCTTAGGGCTACATCAAGAGGAACACAACGTAGAGATAGAACGTGAAACTACTTTGTTGTGTCAAGTTTCAAGAAGCTAGCACAAACCGTGTTGGATTTAGAGTTCCAAATACATCTATCAATATAGGAGAAAACAGAGTGAAACCTAAAAATTCAAACTGTTAGTGGAAATGAACGCTTCAACATAGAAGAACGAAATTTGGGGAACCAAGTCGCCTTAGTGTACGGATCATTACCTGAAAGTATCATCCAGTTTGGGTGAAAAAATGTTTGCTGAGATTTCTGGAGATTCGTAATTTTGGGAAGCTTGGCAACCACTTCCCATGAAAGTGTTTCTCGCCAGTCACTGCTTAGGGCTACATCAAGAGGAAACAAAACGGAGAGATAGAACGTGAAACTACTTTGTTGTGTCAAGTTTCAAGAAGCTAGCACAAACCATGTTGGATTTAGAGTTCCAAATACATCTATCAATATAGGAGAAAACAGAGTGAAACCTAAAAATTCAAACTGTTACTGGAAATGAACGCTTCAACATAGAAGAACGAAATTTGGGGAACCAAGTCGCCTTAGTGTACTGATCATTACCTGAAAGTATCATCCAGTTTGGGTGAAAAAATGTTTGCTGAGATTTCTGGAGATTCGTAATTTTGGGAAACTTGGCAACCCCTTCCCATGAAAGTGTTTCTCTCCAGTCACTGCTTAGGGCTACATCAAGAGGAAACAAAACGTAGAGATAGAACGTGAAACTACTTTGTTGTGTCAACTTTAAAGAAGCTAGCACAAACCGTGTTGGATTTAGAGTTCCAAATACATCTATCAATATAGGAGAAAACAGAGTGAAACCTAAAAATTCAAACTGTTACTGGAAATGAACGCTTCAACATAGAAGAACGAAATTTGGGGAACCAGGTCGCCTTAGTGTACTGATCATTACCTGAAAGTATCATCCAGTTTGGGTGAAAAAATGTTTGCTGAGATTTCTGGAGATTCGTAATTTTGGGAAGCTTGGCATCCCCTTCCCATGAAAGTGTTTCTCGCCAGTCACTGCTTAGGGCTACATCAAGAGGAAACAAAACGTAGAGATAGAACGTGAAACTACTTTGTTGTGTCAAGTTTCAAGAAGCTAGCAAAAACCGTGTTGGATTTAGAGTTCCAAATACATCTATCAATATAGGAGAAAACAGAGTGAAACCTAAAAATTCAAACTGTTACTGGAAATGAACGCTTCAACATAGAAGAACGAAATTTGGGGAACCAAGTCGCCTTAGTGTACTGATCATTACCTGAAAGTATCATCCAGTTTGGGTGAAAAAATGTTTGCTGAGATTTCTGGAGATTCGTAATTTTGGGAAGCTTGGCATCCCCTTCCCATGAAAGTGTTTCTCGCCAGTCACTGCTTAGGGCTACATCAAGAGGAAACAAAACGTAGAGATAGAACGTGAAACTACTTTGTTGTGTCAAGTTTCAAGAAGCTAGCACAAACCGTGTTGGATTTAGAGTTCCAAATACATCTATCAATATAGGAGAAAACAGAGTGAAACCTAAAAATTCAAACTGTTACTGGAAATGAACGCTTCAACATAGAAGAACGAAATTTGGGGAACCAAGTCGCCTTAGTGTACTGATAATTACCTGAAAGTATCATCCAGTTTGGGTGAAAAAATGTTTGCTGAGATTTCTGGAGATTCGTAATTTTGGGAAGCTTGGCAACGCCTTCCCATGAAAGTTTTTCTCGCCAGTCACTGCTTAGGGCTACATCAAGAGGAAACAAAACGTAGAGATAGAACGTGAAACTACTTTGTTGTGTCAAGTTTCAAGAAGCTAGCACAAACCGTGTTGGATTTAGAGTTCCAAATACATCTAACAATATAGGAGAAAACAGAGTGAAACCTAAAAATTCAAACTGTTACTGGAAATGAACGCTTCAACATAGAAGAACGAAATTTGGGGAACCAAGTCGCCTTAGTGTACTGATCATTACCTGAAAGTATCATCCAGTTTGGGTGAAAAAATGTTTGCTGAGATTTCTGGAGATTCGTAATTTTGGGAAGCTTGGCAACCCCTTCCCATGAAAGTGTTTCTCGCCAGTCACTGCTTAGGGCTACATCAAGAGGAAACAAAACGTAGAGATAGAACGTGAAACTACTTTGTTGTGTCAAGTTTCAAGAAGCTAGCACAAACCGTGTTGGATTTAGAGTTCCAAATACATCTATCAATATAGGAGAAAACAGAGTGAAACCTAAAAATTCAAACTGTTACTGGAAATGAACGCTTCAACATAGAAGAAAAAAATTTGGGGAACCAAGTCGCCTTAGTGTACTGATCATTACCTGAAAGTATCATCCAGTTTGGGTGAAAAAATATTTGCTGAGATTTCTGGAGATTCGTAATTTTGGGAAGCTTGGCATCCCCTTCCCATGAAAGTGTTTCTCGCCAGTCACTGCTTAGGGCTACATCAAGAGGAAAGAAAACTTAGAGATAGAACGTGAAACTACTTTGTTGTGTCAAGTTTCAAGAAGCTAGCACAAACCGTGTTGGATTTAGAGTTCCAAATACATCTATCAATATAGGAGAAAACAGAGTGAAACATAAAAATTCAAACTGTTACTGGAAATGAACGCTTCAACATAGAAGAACGAAATTTGGGGAACCAAGTCGCCTTAGTGTACTGATCATTACCTGAAAGTATCATCCAGTTTGGGTGAAAAAATATTTGCTGAGATTTCTGGAGATTCGTAATTTTGGGAAGCTTGGCAACCCCTTCCCATGAAAGTGTTTCTCGCCAGTCACTGTTTAGGGCTACATCAAGAGGAAACAAAACGTAGAGATAGAACGTGAAACTACTTTGTTGTGTCAAGTTTCAAGAAGCTAGCACAAACCGTGTTGGATTTAGAGTTCCAAATACATCTATCAATATAGGAGAAAACAGAGTGAAACCTAAAAATTCAAACTGTTACTGGAAATGAACGCTTCAACATAGAAGAACGAAATTTGGGGAACCAAGTCGCCTTAGTGTACTGATCATTACCTGAAAGTATCATCCAGTTTGGGTGAAAAAATGTTTGCTGAGATTTCTGGAGATTCGTAATTTTGGGAAACTTGGCAACCCCTTCCCATGAAAGTGTTTCTCTCCAGTCACTGCTTAGGGCTACATCAAGAGGAAACACAACGTAGAGATAGAACGTGAAACTACTTTGTTGTGTCAAGTTTCAAGAAGCTAGCACAAACCGTGTTGGATTTAGAGTTCCAAATACATCTATCAATATAGGAGAAAACAGAGTGAAACCTAAAAATTCAAACTGTTAGTGGAAATGAACGCTTCAACATAGAAGAACGAAATTTGGGGAACCAAGTCGCCTTAGTGTACGGATCATTACCTGAATGTATCATCCAGTTTGGGTGAAAAAATGTTTGCTGAGATTTCTGGAGATTCGTAATTTTGGGAAGCTTGGCAACCCCTTCCCATGAAAGTGTTTCTCGCCAGTCACTGCTTAGGGCTACATCAAGAGGAAACAAAACGGAGAGATAGAACGTGAAACTACTTTGTTGTGTCAAGTTTCAAGAAGCTAGCACAAACCGTGTTGGATTTAGAGTTCCAAATACATCTATCAATATAGGAGAAAACAGAGTGAAACCTAAAAATTCAAACTGTTACTGGAAATGAACGCTTCAACATAGAAGAACGAAATTTGGGGAACCAAGTCGCCTTAGTGTACTGATCATTACCTGAAAGTATCATCCAGTTTGGGTGAAAAAATGTTTGCTGAGATTTCTGGAGATTCGTAATTTTGGGAAACTTGGCAACCCCTTCCCATGAAAGTGTTTCTCTCCAGTCACTGCTTAGGGCTACATCAAGAGGAAACACAACGTAGAGATAGAACGTGAAACTACTTTGTTGTGTCAAGTTTCAAGAAGCTAGCACAAACCGTGTTGGATTTAGAGTTCCAAATACATCTATCAATATAGGAGAAAACAGAGTGAAACCTAAAAATTCAAACTGTTAGTGGAAATGAACGCTTCAACATAGAAGAACGAAATTTGGGGAACCAAGTCGCCTTAGTGTACGGATCATTACCTGAAAGTATCATCCAGTTTGGGTGAAAAAATGTTTGCTGAGATTTCTGGAGATTCGTAATTTTGGGAAGCTTGGCAACCACTTCCCATGAAAGTGTTTCTCGCCAGTCACTGCTTAGGGCTACATCAAGAGGAAACAAAACGGAGAGATAGAACGTGAAACTACTTTGTTGTGTCAAGTTTCAAGAAGCTAGCACAAACCATGTTGGATTTAGAGTTCCAAATACATCTATCAATATAGGAGAAAACAGAGTGAAACCTAAAAATTCAAACTGTTACTGGAAATGAACGCTTCAACATAGAAGAACGAAATTTGGGGAACCAAGTCGCCTTAGTGTACTGATCATTACCTGAAAGTATCATCCAGTTTGGGTGAAAAAATGTTTGCTGAGATTTCTGGAGATTCGTAATTTTGGGAAACTTGGCAACCCCTTCCCATGAAAGTGTTTCTCTCCAGTCACTGCTTAGGGCTACATCAAGAGGAAACAAAACGTAGAGATAGAACGTGAAACTACTTTGTTGTGTCAACTTTAAAGAAGCTAGCACAAACCGTGTTGGATTTAGAGTTCCAAATACATCTATCAATATAGGAGAAAACAGAGTGAAACCTAAAAATTCAAACTGTTACTGGAAATGAACGCTTCAACATAGAAGAACGAAATTTGGGGAACCAGGTCGCCTTAGTGTACTGATCATTACCTGAAAGTATCATCCAGTTTGGGTGAAAAAATGTTTGCTGAGATTTCTGGAGATTCGTAATTTTGGGAAGCTTGGCATCCCCTTCCCATGAAAGTGTTTCTCGCCAGTCACTGCTTAGGGCTACATCAAGAGGAAACAAAACGTAGAGATAGAACGTGAAACTACTTTGTTGTGTCAAGTTTCAAGAAGCTAGCAAAAACCGTGTTGGATTTAGAGTTCCAAATACATCTATCAATATAGGAGAAAACAGAGTGAAACCTAAAAATTCAAACTGTTACTGGAAATGAACGCTTCAACATAGAAGAACGAAATTTGGGGAACCAAGTCGCCTTAGTGTACTGATCATTACCTGAAAGTATCATCCAGTTTGGGTGAAAAAATGTTTGCTGAGATTTCTGGAGATTCGTAATTTTGGGAAGCTTGGCATCCCCTTCCCATGAAAGTGTTTCTCGCCAGTCACTGCTTAGGGCTACATCAAGAGGAAACAAAACGTAGAGATAGAACGTGAAACTACTTTGTTGTGTCAAGTTTCAAGAAGCTAGCAAAAACCGTGTTGGATTTAGAGTTCCAAATACATCTATCAATATAGGAGAAAACAGAGTGAAACCTAAAAATTCAAACTGTTACTGGAAATGAACGCTTCAACATAGAAAAACGAAATTTGGGGAACCAAGTCGCCTTAGTGTACTGATCATTACCTGAAAGTATCATCCAGTTTGGGTGAAAAAATATTTGCTGAGATTTCTGGAGATTCGTAATTTTGGGAAGCTTGGCAACCCCTTCCCATGAAAGTGTTTCTCGCCAGTCACTGCTTAGGGCTACATCAAGAGGAAACAAAACGTAGAGATAGAACGTGAAACTACTTTGTTGTGTCAAGTTTCAAGAAGCTAGCACAAACCGTGTTGGATTTAGAGTTCCAAATACATCTATCAATATAGGAGAAAACAGAGTGAAACCTAAAAATTCAAACTGTTAGTGGAAATGAACGCTTCAACATAGAAGAACGAAATTTGGGGAACCAAGTCGCCTTAGTGTACGGATCATTACCTGAAAGTATCATCCAGTTTGGGTGAAAAAATGTTTGCTGAGATTTCTGGAGATTCGTAATTTTGGGAAGCTTGGCAACCCCTTCCCATGAAAGTGTTTCTCGCCAGTCACTGCTTAGGGCTACATCAAGAGGAAACAAAATGGAGAGATAGAACGTGAAACTACTTTGTTGTGTCAAGTTTCAAGAAGCTAGCACAAACCGTGTTGGATTTAGAGTTCCAAATACATCTATCAATATAGGAGAAAACAGAGTGAAACCTAAAAATTCAAACTGTTACTGGAAATGAACGCTTCAACATAGAAGAACGAAATTTGGGGAACCAAGTCGCCTTAGTGTACTGATCATTACCTGAAAGTATCATCCAGTTTGGGTGAAAAAATGTTTGCTGAGATTTCTGGAGATTCGTAATTTTGGGAAACTTGGCAACCCCTTCCCATGAAAGTGTTTCTCTCCAGTCACTGCTTAGGGCTACATCAAGAGGAAACAAAACGTAGAGATAGAACGTGAAACTACTTTGTTGTGTCAACTTTAAAGAAGCTAGCACAAACCGTGTTGGATTTAGAGTTCCAAATACATCTATCAATATAGGAGAAAACAGAGTGAAACCTAAAAATTCAAACTGTTACTGGAAATGAACGCTTCAACATAGAAGAACGAAATTTGGGGAACCAAGTCGCCTTAGTGTACTGATCATTACCTGAAAGTATCATCCAGTTTGGGTGAAAAAATGTTTGCTGAGATTTCTGGAGATTCGTAATTTTGGGAAACTTGGCATCCCCTTCCCATGAAAGTGTTTCTCGCCAGTCACTGCTTAGGGCTACATCAAGAGGAAACAAAACGTAGAGATAGAACGTGAAACTACTTTGTTGTGTCAAGTTTCAAGAAGCTAGCACAAACCGTGTTGGATTTAGAGTTCCAAATACATCTATCAATATAGGAGAAAACAGAGTGAAACCTAAAAATTCAAACTGTTACTGGAAATGAACGCTTCAACATAGAAGAACGAAATTTGGGGAACCAAGTCGCCTTAGTGTACTGATCATTACCTGAAAGTATCATCCAGTTTGGGTGAAAAAATGTTTGCTGAGATTTCTGGAGATTCGTAATTTTGGGAAGCTTGGCATCCCCTTCCCATGAAAGTGTTTCTCGCCAGTCACTGCTTAGGGCTACATCAAGAGGAAACAAAACGTAGAGATAGAACGTGAAACTACTTTGTTGTGTCAAGTTTCAAGAAGCTAGCAAAAACCGTGTTGGATTTAGAGTTCCAAATACATCTATCAATATAGGAGAAAACAGAGTGAAACCTAAAAATTCAAACTGTTACTGGAAATGAACGCTTCAACATAGAAGAACGAAATTTGTGGAACCAAGTCGCCTTAGTGTACTGATCATTACCTGAAAGTATCATCCAGTTTGGGTGAAAAAATATTTGCTGAGATTTCTGGAGATTCGTAATTTTGGGAAGCTTGGCAACCCCTTCCCATGAAAGTGTTTCTCGCCAGTCACTGCTTAGGGCTACATCAAGAGGAAACAAAACGTAGAGATAGAACGTGAAACTACTTTGTTGTGTCAAGTTTCAAGAAGCTAGCACAAACCGTGTTGGATTTAGAGTTCCAAATACATCTATCAATATAGGAGAAAACAGAGTGAAACCTAAAAATTCAAACTGTTACTGGAAATGAACGCTTCAACATAGAAGAAAAAAATTTGGGGAACCAAGTCGCCTTAGTGTACTGATCATTACCTGAAAGTATCATCCAGTTTGGGTGAAAAAATATTTGCTGAGATTTCTGGAGATTCGTAATTTTGGGAAACTTGGCATCCCCTTCCCATGAAAGTGTTTCTCGCCAGTCACTGCTTAGGGCTACATCAAGAGGAAAGAAAACTTAGAGATAGAACGTGAAACTACTTTGTTGTGTCAAGTTTCAAGAAGCTAGCACAAACCGTGTTGGATTTAGAGTTCCAAATACATCTATCAATATAGGAGAAAACAGAGTGAAACATAAAAATTCAAACTGTTACTGGAAATGAACGCTTCAACATAGAAGAACGAAATTTGGGGAACCAAGTCGCCTTAGTGTACTGATCATTACCTGAAAGTATCATCCAGTTTGGGTGAAAAAATATTTGCTGAGATTTCTGGAGATTCGTAATTTTGGGAAGCTTGGCAACCCCTTCCCATGAAAGTGTTTCTCGCCAGTCACTGTTTAGGGCTACATCAAGAGGAAACAAAACGTAGAGATAGAACGTGAAACTACTTTGTTGTGTCAAGTTTCAAGAAGCTAGCACAAACCGTGTTGGATTTAGAGTTCCAAATACATCTATCAATATAGGAGAAAACAGAGTGAAACCTAAAAATTCAAACTGTTACTGGAAATGAACGCTTCAACATAGAAGAACGAAATTTGGGGAACCAAGTCGCCTTAGTGTACTGATCATTACCTGAAAGTATCATCCAGTTTGGGTGAAAAAATGTTTGCTGAGATTTCTGGAGATTCGTAATTTTGGGAAACTTGGCAACCCCTTCCCATGAAAGTGTTTCTCTCCAGTCACTGCTTAGGGCTACATCAAGAGGAAACACAACGTAGAGATAGAACGTGAAACTACTTTGTTGTGTCAAGTTTCAAGAAGCTAGCACAAACCGTGTTGGATTTAGAGTTCCAAATACATCTATCAATATAGGAGAAAACAGAGTGAAACCTAAAAATTCAAACTGTTACTGGAAATGAACGCTTCAACATAGAAGAACGAAATTTGGGGAACCAAGTCGCCTTAGTGTACTGATCATTACCTGAAAGTATCATCCAGTTTGGGTGAAAAAATGTTTGCTGAGATTTCTGGAGATTCGTAATTTTGGGAAACTTGGCAACCCCTTCCCATGAAAGTGTTTCTCTCCAGTCACTGCTTAGGGCTACATCAAGAGGAAACACAAGGTAGAGATAGAACGTGAAACTACTTTGTTGTGTCAACTTTAAAGAAGCTAGCACAAACCGTGTTGGATTTAGAGTTCCAAATACATCTATCAATATAGGAGAAAACAGAGTGAAACCTAAAAATTCAAACTGTTAGTGGAAATGAACGCTTCAACATAGAAGAACGAAATTTGGGGAACCAAGTCGCCTTAGTGTACGGATCATTACCTGAAAGTATCATCCAGTTTGGGTGAAAAAATGTTTGCTGAGATTTCTGGAGATTCGTAATTTTGGGAAGCTTGGCAACCCCTTCCCATGAAAGTGTTTCTCGCCAGTCACTGCTTAGGGCTACATCAAGAGGAAACAAAACGTAGAGATAGAACGTGAAACTACTTTGTTGTGTCAAGTTTCAAGAAGCTAGCACAAACCGTGTTGGATTTAGAGTTCCAAATACATCTATCAATATAGGAGAAAACAGAGTGAAACCTAAAAATTCAAACTGTTACTGGAAATGAACGCTTCAACATAGAAGAACGAAATTTGGGGAACCAAGTCGCCTTAGTGTACTGATCATTACCTGAAAGTATCATCCAGTTTGGGTGAAAAAATGTTTGCTGAGATTTCTGGAGATTCGTAATTTTGGGAAACTTGGCAACCCCTTCCCATGAAAGTGTTTCTCTCCAGTCACTGCTTAGGGCTACATCAAGAGGAAACAAAACGTAGAGATAGAACGTGAAACTACTTTGTTGTGTCAAGTTTCAAGAAGCTAGCACAAACCGTGTTGGATTTAGAGTTCCAAATACATCTATCAATATAGGAGAAAACAGAGTGAAACCTAAAAATTCAAACTGTTACTGGAAATGAACGCTTCAACATAGAAGAACGAAATTTGGGGAACCAAGTCGCCTTAGTGTACTGATCATTACCTGAAAGAATCATCCAGTTTGGGTGAAAAAATGTTTGCTGAGATTTCTGGAGATTCGTAATTTTGGGAAGCTTGGCAACCCCTTCCCATGAAAGTGTTTCTCGCCAGTCACTGCTTAGGGCTACATCAAGAGGAAACAAAACGGAGAGATAGAACGTGAAACTACTTTGTTGTGTCAAGTTTCAAGAAGCTAGCACAAACCGTGTTGGATTTAGAGTTCCAAATACATCTATCAATATAGGAGAAAACAGAGTGAAACCTAAAAATTCAAACTGTTACTGGAAATGAACGCTTCAACATAGAAGAACGAAATTTGGGGAACCAAGTCGCCTTAGTGTACTGATCATTACCTGAAAGTATCATCCAGTTTGGGTGAAAAAATGTTTGCTGAGATTTCTGGAGATTCGTAATTTTGGGAAACTTGGCATCCCCTTCCCATGAAAGTGTTTCTCGCCAGTCACTGCTTAGGGCTACATCAAGAGGAAACACAACGTAGAGATAGAACGTGAAACTACTTTGTTGTGTCAAGTTTCAAGAAGCTAGCACAAACCGTGTTGGATTTAGAGTTCCAAATACATCTATCAATATAGGAGAAAACAGAGTGAAACCTAAAAATTCAAACTGTTACTGGAAATGAACGCTTCAACATAGAAGAACGAAATTTGGGGAACCAAGTCGCCTTAGTGTACTGATCATTACCTGAAAGTATCATCCAGTTTGGGTGAAAAAATGTTTGCTGAGATTTCTGGAGATTCGTAATTTTGGGAAACTTGGCAACCCCTTCCCATGAAAGTGTTTCTCTCCAGTCACTGCTTAGGGCTACATCAAGAGGAAACACAAGGTAGAGATAGAACGTGAAACTACTTTGTTGTGTCAACTTTAAAGAAGCTAGCACAAACCGTGTTGGATTTAGAGTTCCAAATACATCTATCAATATAGGAGAAAACAGAGTGAAACCTAAAAATTCAAACTGTTAGTGGAAATGAACGCTTCAACATAGAAGAACGAAATTTGGGGAACCAAGTCGCCTTAGTGTACGGATCATTACCTGAAAGTATCATCCAGTTTGGGTGAAAAAATGTTTGCTGAGATTTCTGGAGATTCGTAATTTTGGGAAGCTTGGCAACCCCTTCCCATGAAAGTGTTTCTCGCCAGTCACTGCTTAGGGCTACATCAAGAGGAAACAAAACGTAGAGATAGAACGTGAAACTACTTTGTTGTGTCAAGTTTCAAGAAGCTAGCACAAACCGTGTTGGATTTAGAGTTCCAAATACATCTATCAATATAGGAGAAAACAGAGTGAAACCTAAAAATTCAAACTGTTACTGGAAATGAACGCTTCAACATAGAAGAACGAAATTTGGGGAACCAAGTCGCCTTAGTGTACTGATCATTACCTGAAAGTATCATCCAGTTTGGGTGAAAAAATGTTTGCTGAGATTTCTGGAGATTCGTAATTTTGGGAAACTTGGCAACCCCTTCCCATGAAAGTGTTTCTCTCCAGTCACTGCTTAGGGCTACATCAAGAGGAAACAAAACGTAGAGATAGAACGTGAAACTACTTTGTTGTGTCAAGTTTCAAGAAGCTAGCACAAACCGTGTTGGATTTAGAGTTCCAAATACATCTATCAATATAGGAGAAAACAGAGTGAAACCTAAAAATTCAAACTGTTACTGGAAATGAACGCTTCAACATAGAAGAACGAAATTTGGGGAACCAAGTCGCCTTAGTGTACTGATCATTACCTGAAAGTATCATCCAGTTTGGGTGAAAAAATGTTTGCTGAGATTTCTGGAGATTCGTAATTTTGGGAAGCTTGGCAACCCCTTCCCATGAAAGTGTTTCTCGCCAGTCACTGCTTAGGGCTACATCAAGAGGAAACAAAACGGAGAGATAGAACGTGAAACTACTTTGTTGTGTCAAGTTTCAAGAAGCTAGCACAAACCGTGTTGGATTTAGAGTTCCAAATACATCTATCAATATAGGAGAAAACAGAGTGAAACCTAAAAATTCAAACTGTTACTGGAAATGAACGCTTCAACATAGAAGAACGAAATTTGGGGAACCAAGTCGCCTTAGTGTACTGATCATTACCTGAAAGTATCATCCAGTTTGGGTGAAAAAATGTTTGCTGAGATTTCTGGAGATTCGTAATTTTGGGAAACTTGGCATCCCCTTCCCATGAAAGTGTTTCTCGCCAGTCACTGCTTAGGGCTACATCAAGAGGAAACAAAACGTAGAGATAGAACGTGAAACTACTTTGTTGTGTCAAGTTTCAAGAAGCTAGCACAAACCGTGTTGGATTTAGAGTTCCAAATACATCTATCAATATAGGAGAAAACAGAGTGAAACCTAAAAATTCAAACTGTTACTGGAAATGAACGCTTCAACATAGAAGAACGAAATTTGGGGAACCAAGTCGCCTTAGTGTACTGATCATTACCTGAAAGTATCATCCAGTTTGGGTGAAAAAATGTTTGCTGAGATTTCTGGAGATTCGTAATTTTGGGAAGCTTGGCAACCCCTTCCCATGAAAGTGTTTCTCGCCAGTCACTGCTTAGGGCTACATCAAGAGGAAACAAAACGGAGAGATAGAACGTGAAACTACTTTGTTGTGTCAAGTTTCAAGAAGCTAGCACAAACCGTGTTGGATTTAGAGTTCCAAATACATCTATCAATATAGGAGAAAACAGAGTGAAACCTAAAAATTCAAACTGTTACTGGAAATGAACGCTTCAACATAGAAGAACGAAATTTGGGGAACCAAGTCGCCTTAGTGTACTGATCATTACCTGAAAGTATCATCCAGTTTGGGTGAAAAAATATTTGCTGAGATTTCTGGAGATTCGTAATTTTGGGAAACTTGGCATCCCCTTCCCATGAAAGTGTTTCTCGCCAGTCACTGCTTAGGGCTACATCAAGAGGAAAGAAAACTTAGAGATAGAACGTGAAACTACTTTGTTGTGTCAAGTTTCAAGAAGCTAGCACAAACCGTGTTGGATTTAGAGTTCCAAATACATCTATCAATATAGGAGAAAACAGAGTGAAACCTAAAAATTCAAACTGTTACTGGAAATGAACGCTTCAACATAGAAGAACGAAATTTGGGGAACCAAGTCGCCTTAGTGTACTGATCATTACCTGAAAGTATCATCCAGTTTGGGTGAAAAAATATTTGCTGAGATTTCTGGAGATTCGTAATTTTGGGAAGCTTGGCAACCCCTTCCCATGAAAGTGTTTCTCGCCAGTCACTGTTTAGGGCTACATCAAGAGGAAACAAAACGTAGAGATAGAACGTGAAACTACTTTGTTGTGTCAAGTTTCAAGAAGCTAGCACAAACCGTGTTGGATTTAGAGTTCCAAATACATCTATCAATATAGGAGAAAACAGAGTGAAACCTAAAAATTCAAACTGTTACTGGAAATGAACGCTTCAACATAGAAGAACGAAATTTGGGGAACCAAGTCGCCTTAGTGTACTGATCATTACCTGAAAGTATCATCCAGTTTGGGTGAAAAAATGTTTGCTGAGATTTCTGGAGATTCGTAATTTTGGGAAACTTGGCAACCCCTTCCCATGAAAGTGTTTCTCTCCAGTCACTGCTTAGGGCTACATCAAGAGGAAACACAAGGTAGAGATAGAACGTGAAACTACTTTGTTGTGTCAAGTTTCAAGAAGCTAGCACAAACCGTGTTGGATTTAGAGTTCCAAATACATCTATCAATATAGGAGAAAACAGAGTGAAACCTAAAAATTCAAACTGTTAGTGGAAATGAACGCTTCAACATAGAAGAACGAAATTTGGGGAACCAAGTCGCCTTAGTGTACGGATCATTACCTGAAAGTATCATCAAGTTTGGGTGAAAAAATGTTTGCTGAGATTTCTGGAGATTCGTAATTTTGGGAAGCTTGGCAACCCCTTCCCATGAAAGTGTTTCTCGCCAGTCACTGCTTAGGGCTACATCAAGAGGAAACAAAACGGAGAGATAGAACGTGAAACTACTTTGTTGTGTCAAGTTTCAAGAAGCTAGCACAAACCGTGTTGGATTTAGAGTTCCAAATACATCTATCAATATAGGAGAAAACAGAGTGAAACCTAAAAATTCAAACTGTTACTGGAAATGAACGCTTCAACATAGAAGAACGAAATTTGGGGAACCAAGTCGCCTTAGTGTACTGATCATTACCTGAAAGTATCATCCAGTTTGGGTGAAAAAATGTTTGCTGAGATTTCTGGAGATTCGTAATTTTGGGAAACTTGGCAACCCCTTCCCATGAAAGTGTTTCTCTCCAGTCACTGCTTAGGGCTACATCAAGAGGAAACACAACGTAGAGATAGAACGTGAAACTACTTTGTTGTGTCAAGTTTCAAGAAGCTAGCACAAACCGTGTTGGATTTAGAGTTCCAAATACATCTATCAATATAGGAGAAAACAGAGTGAAACCTAAAAATTCAAACTGTTAGTGGAAATGAATGCTTCAACATAGAAGAACGAAATTTGGGGAACCAAGTCGCCTTAGTGTACGGATCATTACCTGAAAGTATCATCCAGTTTGGGTGAAAAAATGTTTGCTGAGATTTCTGGAGATTCGTAATTTTGGGAAGCTTGGCAACCCCTTCCCATGAAAGTGTTTCTCGCCAGTCACTGCTTAGGGCTACATCAAGAGGAAACAAAACGGAGAGATAGAACGTGAAACTACTTTGTTGTGTCAAGTTTCAAGAAGCTAGCACAAACCGTGTTGGATTTAGAGTTCCAAATACATCTATCAATATAGGAGAAAACAGAGTGAAACCTAAAAATTCAAACTGTTACTGGAAATGAACGCTTCAACATAGAAGAACGAAATTTGGGGAACCAAGTCGCCTTAGTGTACTGATCATTACCTGAAAGTATCATCCAGTTTGGGTGAAAAAATGTTTGCTGAGATTTCTGGAGATTCGTAATTTTGGGAAACTTGGCAACCCCTTCCCATGAAAGTGTTTCTCTCCAGTCACTGCTTAGGGCTACATCAAGAGGAAACAAAACGTAGAGATAGAACGTGAAACTACTTTGTTGTGTCAACTTTAAAGAAGCTAGCACAAACCGTGTTGGATTTAGAGTTCCAAATACATCTATCAATATAGGAGAAAACAGAGTGAAACCTAAAAATTCAAACTGTTACTGGAAATGAACGCTTCAACATAGAAGAACGAAATTTGGGGAACCAAGTCGCCTTAGTGTACTGATCATTACCTGAAAGTATCATCCAGTTTGGGTGAAAAAATGTTTGCTGAGATTTCTGGAGATTCGTAATTTTGGGAAACTTGGCATCCCCTTCCCATGAAAGTGTTTCTCGCCAGTCACTGCTTAGGGCTACATCAAGAGGAAACAAAACGTAGAGATAGAACGTGAAACTACTTTGTTGTGTCAAGTTTCAAGAAGCTAGCACAAACCGTGTTGGATTTAGAGTTCCAAATACATCTATCAATATAGGAGAAAACAGAGTGAAACCTAAAAATTCAAACTGTTACTGGAAATGAACGCTTCAACATAGAAGAACGAAATTTGGGGAACCAAGTCGCCTTAGTGTACTGATCATTACCTGAAAGTATCATCCAGTTTGGGTGAAAAAATGTTTGCTGAGATTTCTGGAGATTCGTAATTTTGGGAAGCTTGGCAACCCCTTCCCATGAAAGTGTTTCTCGCCAGTCACTGCTTAGGGCTACATCAAGAGGAAACAAAACGGAGAGATAGAACGTGAAACTACTTTGTTGTGTCAAGTTTCAAGAAGCTAGCACAAACCGTGTTGGATTTAGAGTTCCAAATACATCTATCAATATAGGAGAAAACAGAGTGAAACCTAAAAATTCAAACTGTTACTGGAAATGAACGCTTCAACATAGAAGAACGAAATTTGGGGAACCAAGTCGCCTTAGTGTACTGATCATTACCTGAAAGTATCATCCAGTTTGGGTGAAAAAATATTTGCTGAGATTTCTGGAGATTCGTAATTTTAGGAAACTTGGCATCCCCTTCCCATGAAAGTGTTTCTCGCCAGTCACTGCTTAGGGCTACATCAAGAGGAAAGAAAACTTAGAGATAGAACGTGAAACTACTTTGTTGTGTCAAGTTTCAAGAAGCTAGCACAAACCGTGTTGGATTTAGAGTTCCAAATACATCTATCAATATAGGAGAAAACAGAGTGAAACCTAAAAATTCAAACTGTTACTGGAAATGAACGCTTCAACATAGAAGAACGAAATTTGGGGAACCAAGTCGCCTTAGTGTACTGATCATTACCTGAAAGTATCATCCAGTTTGGGTGAAAAAATGTTTGCTGAGATTTCTGGAGATTCGTAATTTTGGGAAGCTTGGCAACCCCTTCCCATGAAAGTGTTTCTCGCCAGTCACTGTTTAGGGCTACATCAAGAGGAAACAAAACGTAGAGATAGAACGTGAAACTACTTTGTTGTGTCAAGTTTCAAGAAGCTAGCACAAACCGTGTTGGATTTAGAGTTCCAAATACATCTATCAATATAGGAGAAAACAGAGTGAAACCTAAAAATTCAAACTGTTACTGGAAATGAACGCTTCAACATAGAAGAACGAAATTTGGGGAACCAAGTCGCCTTAGTGTACTGATCATTACCTGAAAGTATCATCCAGTTTGGGTGAAAAAATGTTTGCTGAGATTTCTGGAGATTCGTAATTTTGGGAAACTTGGCAACCCCTTCCCATGAAAGTGTTTCTCTCCAGTCACTGCTTAGGGCTACATCAAGAGGAAACACAAGGTAGAGATAGAACGTGAAACTACTTTGTTGTGTCAAGTTTCAAGAAGCTAGCACAAACCGTGTTGGATTTAGAGTTCCAAATACATCTATCAATATAGGAGAAAACAGAGTGAAACCTAAAAATTCAAACTGTTAGTGGAAATGAACGCTTCAACATAGAAGAACGAAATTTGGGGAACCAAGTCGCCTTAGTGTACGGATCATTACCTGAAAGTATCATCCAGTTTGGGTGAAAAAATGTTTGCTGAGATTTCTGGAGATTCGTAATTTTGGGAAGCTTGGCAACCCCTTCCCATGAAAGTGTTTCTCGCCAGTCACTGCTTAGGGCTACATCAAGAGGAAACAAAACGGAGAGATAGAACGTGAAACTACTTTGTTGTGTCAAGTTTCAAGAAGCTAGCACAAACCGTGTTGGATTTAGAGTTCCAAATACATCTATCAATATAGGAGAAAACAGAGTGAAACCTAAAAATTCAAACTGTTACTGGAAATGAACGCTTCAACATAGAAGAACGAAATTTGGGGAACCAAGTCGCCTAAGTGTACTGATCATTACCTGAAAGTATCATCCAGTTTGGGTGAAAAAATGTTTGCTGAGATTTCTGGAGATTCGTAATTTTGGGAAACTTGGCAACCCCTTCCCATGAAAGTGTTTCTCTCCAGTCACTGCTTAGGGCTACATCAAGAGGAAACACAACGTAGAGATAGAACGTGAAACTACTTTGTTGTGTCAAGTTTCAAGAAGCTAGCACAAACCGTGTTGGATTTAGAGTTCCAAATACATCTATCAATATAGGAGAAAACAGAGTGAAACCTAAAAATTCAAACTGTTAGTGGAAATGAACGCTTCAACATAGAAGAACGAAATTTGGGGAACCAAGTCGCCTTAGTGTACGGATCATTACCTGAAAGTATCATCCAGTTTGGGTGAAAAAATGTTTGCTGAGATTTCTGGAGATTCGTAATTTTGGGAAGCATGGCAACCCCTTCCCATGAAAGTGTTTCTCGCCAGTCACTGCTTAGGGCTACATCAAGAGGAAACAAAACGGAGAGATAGAACGTGAAACTACTTTGTTGTGTCAAGTTTCAAGAAGCTAGCACAAACCGTGTTGGATTTAGAGTTCCAAATACATCTATCAATATAGGAGAAAACAGAGTGAAACCTAAAAATTCAAACTGTTACTGGAAATGAACGCTTCAACATAGAAGAACGAAATTTGGGGAACCAAGTCACCTTAGTGTACTGATCATTACCTGAAAGTATCATCCAGTTTGGGTGAAAAAATGTTTGCTGAGATTTCTGGAGATTCGTAATTTTGGGAAACTTGGCATCCCCTTCCCATGAAAGTGTTTCTCGCCAGTCACTGCTTAGGGCTACATCAAGAGGAAACAAAACGTAGAGATAGAACGTGAAACTACTTTGTTGTGTCAAGTTTCAAGAAGCTAGCACAAACCGTGTTGGATTTAGAGTTCCAAATACATCTATCAATATAGGAGAAAACAGAGTGAAACCTAAAAATTCAAACTGTTACTGGAAATGAACGCTTCAACATAGAAGAACGAAATTTGGGGAACCAAGTCGCCTTAGTGTACTGATCATTACCTGAAAGTATCATCCAGTTTGGGTGAAAAAATGTTTGCTGAGATTTCTGGAGATTCGTAATTTTGGGAAGCTTGGCATCCCCTTCCCATGAAAGTGTTTCTCGCCAGTCACTGCTTAGGGCTACATCAAGAGGAAACAAAACGTAGAGATAGAACGTGAAACTACTTTGTTGTGTCAAGTTTCAAGAAGCTAGCAAAAACCGTGTTGGATTTAGAGTTCCAAATACATCTATCAATATAGGAGAAAACAGAGTGAAACCTAAAAATTCAAACTGTTACTGGAAATGAACGCTTCAACATAGAAGAACGAAATTTGGGGAACCAAGTCGCCTTAGTGTACTGATCATTACCTGAAAGTATCATCCAGTTTGGGTGAAAAAATATTTGCTGAGATTTCTGGAGATTCGTAATTTTGGGAAGCTTGGCAACCCCTTCCCATGAAAGTGTTTCTCGCCAGTCACTGCTTAGGGCTACATCAAGAGGAAACAAAACGTAGAGATAAAACGTGAAACTACTTTGTTGTGTCAAGTTTCAAGAAGCTAGCACAAACCGTGTTGGATTTAGAGTTCCAAATACATCTATCAATATAGGAGAAAACAGAGTGAAACCTAAAAATTCAAACTGTTACTGGAAATGAACGCTTCAACATAGAAGAACGAAATTTGGGGAACCAAGTCGCCTTAGTGTACTGATCATTACCTGAAAGTATCATCCAGTTTGGGTGAAAAAATGTTTGCTGAGATTTCTGGAGATTCGTAATTTTGGGAAGCTTGGCAACCCCTTCCCATGAAAGTGTTTCTCGCCAGTCACTGCTTAGGGCTACATCAAGAGGAAACAAAACGTAGAGATAGAACGTGAAACTACTTTGTTGTGTCAAGTTTCAAGAAGCTAGCACAAACCGTGTTGGATTTAGAGTTCCAAATACATCTATCAATATAGGAGAAAACAGAGTGAAACCTAAAAATTCAAACTGTTACTGGAAATGAACGCTTCAACATAGAAGAACGAAATTTGGGGAACCAAGTCGCCTTAGTGTACTGATCATTACCTGAAAGTATCATCCAGTTTGGGTGAAAAAATGTTTGCTGAGATTTCTGGAGATTCGTAATTTTGGGAAACTTGGCAACCCCTTCCCATGAAAGTGTTTCTCTCCAGTCACTGCTTAGGGCTACATCAAGAGGAAACACAAGGTAGAGATAGAACGTGAAACTACTTTGTTGTGTCAAGTTTCAAGAAGCTAGCACAAACCGTGTTGGATTTAGAGTTCCAAATACATCTATCAATATAGGAGAAAACAGAGTGAAACCTAAAAATTCAAACTGTTAGTGGAAATGAACGCTTCAACATAGAAGAACGAAATTTGGGGAACCAAGTCGCCTTAGTGTACGGATCATTACCTGAAAGTATCATCCAGTTTGGGTGAAAAAATGTTTGCTGAGATTTCTGGAGATTCGTAATTTTGGGAAGCTTGGCAACCCCTTCCCATGAAAGTGTTTCTCGCCAGTCACTGCTTAGGGCTACATCAAGAGGAAACAAAACGGAGAGATAGAACGTGAAACTACTTTGTTGTGTCAAGTTTCAAGAAGCTAGCACAAACCGTGTTGGATTTAGAGTTCCAAATACATCTATCAATATAGGAGAAAACAGAGTGAAACCTAAAAATTCAAACTGTTACTGGAAATGAACGCTTCAACATAGAAGAACGAAATTTGGGGAACCAAGTCGCCTTAGTGTACTGATCATTACCTGAAAGTATCATCCAGTTTGGGTGAAAAAATGTTTGCTGAGATTTCTGGAGATTCGTAATTTTGGGAAACTTGGCAACCCCTTCCCATGAAAGTGTTTCTCTCCAGTCACTGCTTAGGGCTACATCAAGAGGAAACACAAGGTAGAGATAGAACGTGAAACTACTTTGTTGTGTCAAGTTTCAAGAAGCTAGCACAAACCGTGTTGGATTTAGAGTTCCAAATACATCTATCAATATAGGAGAAAACAGAGTGAAACCTAAAAATTCAAACTGTTACTGGAAATGAACGCTTCAACATAGAAGAACGAAATTTGGGGAACCAAGTCGCCTTAGTGTACTGATCATTACCTGAAAGTATCATCCAGTTTGGGTGAAAAAATGTTTGCTGAGATTTCTGGAGATTCGTAATTTTGGGAAGCTTGGCAACCCCTTCCCATGAAAGTGTTTCTCGCCAGTCACTGCTTAGGGCTACATCAAGAGGAAACAAAACGGAGAGATAGAACGTGAAACTACTTTGTTGTGTCAAGTTTCAAGAAGCTAGCACAAACCGTGTTGGATTTAGAGTTCCAAATACATCTATCAATATAGGAGAAAACAGAGTGAAACCTAAAAATTCAAACTGTTACTGGAAATGAACGCTTCAACATAGAAGAACGAAATTTGGGGAACCAAGTCGCCTTAGTGTACTGATCATTACCTGAAAGTATCATCCAGTTTGGGTGAAAAAATGTTTGCTGAGATTTCTGGAGATTCGTAATTTTGGGAAACTTGGCATCCCCTTCCCATGAAAGTGTTTCTCGCCAGTCACTGCTTAGGGCTACATCAAGAGGAAACAAAACGTAGAGATAGAACGTGAAACTACTTTGTTGTGTCAAGTTTCAAGAAGCTAGCACAAACCGTGTTGGATTTAGAGTTCCAAATACATCTATCAATATAGGAGAAAACAGAGTGAAACCTAAAAATTCAAACTGTTACTGGAAATGAACGCTTCAACATAGAAGAACGAAATTTGGGGAACCAAGTCGCCTTAGTGTACTGATCATTACCTGAAAGTATCATCCAGTTTGGGTGAAAAAATGTTTGCTGAGATTTCTGGAGATTCGTAATTTTGGGAAGCTTGGCAACCCCTTCCCATGAAAGTGTTTCTCGCCAGTCACTGCTTAGGGCTACATCAAGAGGAAACAAAACGGAGAGATAGAACGTGAAACTACTTTGTTGTGTCAAGTTTCAAGAAGCTAGCACAAACCGTGTTGGATTTAGAGTTCCAAATACATCTATCAATATAGGAGAAAACAGAGTGAAACCTAAAAATTCAAACTGTTACTGGAAATGAACGCTTCAACATAGAAGAACGAAATTTGGGGAACCAAGTCGCCTTAGTGTACTGATCATTACCTGAAAGTATCATCCAGTTTGGGTGAAAAAATATTTGCTGAGATTTCTGGAGATTCGTAATTTTGGGAAACTTGGCATCCCCTTCCCATGAAAGTGTTTCTCGCCAGTCACTGCTTAGGGCTACATCAAGAGGAAAGAAAACTTAGAGATAGAACGTGAAACTACTTTGTTGTGTCAAGTTTCAAGAAGCTAGCACAAACCGTGTTGGATTTAGAGTTCCAAATACATCTATCAATATAGGAGAAAACAGAGTGAAACCTAAAAATTCAAACTGTTACTGGAAATGAACGCTTCAACATAGAAGAACGAAATTTGGGGAACCAAGTCGCCTTAGTGTACTGATCATTACCTGAAAGTATCATCCAGTTTGGGTGAAAAAATATTTGCTGAGATTTCTGGAGATTCGTAATTTTGGGAAGCTTGGCAACCCCTTCCCATGAAAGTGTTTCTCGCCAGTCACTGTTTAGGGCTACATCAAGAGGAAACAAAACGTAGAGATAGAACGTGAAACTACTTTGTTGTGTCAAGTTTCAAGAAGCTAGCACAAACCGTGTTGGATTTAGAGTTCCAAATACATCTATCAATATAGGAGAAAACAGAGTGAAACCTAAAAATTCAAACTGTTACTGGAAATGAACGCTTCAACATAGAAGAACGAAATTTGGGGAACCAAGTCGCCTTAGTGTACTGATCATTACCTGAAAGTATCATCCAGTTTGGGTGAAAAAATGTTTGCTGAGATTTCTGGAGATTCGTAATTTTGGGAAACTTGGCAACCCCTTCCCATGAAAGTGTTTCTCTCCAGTCACTGCTTAGGGCTACATCAAGAGGAAACACAAGGTAGAGATAGAACGTGAAACTACTTTGTTGTGTCAAGTTTCAAGAAGCTAGCACAAACCGTGTTGGATTTAGAGTTCCAAATACATCTATCAATATAGGAGAAAACAGAGTGAAACCTAAAAATTCAAACTGTTAGTGGAAATGAACGCTTCAACATAGAAGAACGAAATTTGGGGAACCAAGTCGCCTTAGTGTACGGATCATTACCTGAAAGTATCATCCAGTTTGGGTGAAAAAATGTTTGCTGAGATTTCTGGAGATTCGTAATTTTGGGAAGCTTGGCAACCCCTTCCCATGAAAGTGTTTCTCGCCAGTCACTGCTTAGGGCTACATCAAGAGGAAACAAAACGGAGAGATAGAACGTGAAACTACTTTGTTGTGTCAAGTTTCAAGAAGCTAGCACAAACCGTGTTGGATTTAGAGTTCCAAATACATCTATCAATATAGGAGAAAACAGAGTGAAACCTAAAAATTCAAACTGTTACTGGAAATGAACGCTTCAACATAGAAGAACGAAATTTGGGGAACCAAGTCGCCTTAGTGTACTGATCATTACCTGAAAGTATCATCCAGTTTGGGTGAAAAAATGTTTGCTGAGATTTCTGGAGATTCGTAATTTTGGGAAACTTGGCAACCCCTTCCCATGAAAGTGTTTCTCTCCAGTCACTGCTTAGGGCTACATCAAGAGGAAACACAACGTAGAGATAGAACATGAAACTACTTTGTTGTGTCAAGTTTCAAGAAGCTAGCACAAACCGTGTTGGATTTAGAGTTCCAAATACATCTATCAATATAGGAGAAAACAGAGTGAAACCTAAAAATTCAAACTGTTAGTGGAAATGAACGCTTCAATATAGAAGAACGAAATTTGGGGAACCAAGTCGCCTTAGTGTACGGATCATTACCTGAAAGTATCATCCAGTTTGGGTGAAAAAATGTTTGCTGAGATTTCTGGAGATTCGTAATTTTGGGAAGCTTGGCAACCCCTTCCCATGAAAGTGTTTCTCGCCAGTCACTGCTTAGGGCTACATCAAGAGGAAACAAAACGGAGAGATAGAACGTGAAACTACTTTGTTGTGTCAAGTTTCAAGAAGCTAGCACAAACCGTGTTGGATTTAGAGTTCCAAATACATCTATCAATATAGGAGAAAACAGAGTGAAACCTAAAAATTCAAACTGTTACTGGAAATGAACGCTTCAACATAGAAGAACGAAATTTGGGGAACCAAGTCGCCTTAGTGTACTGATCATTACCTGAAAGTATCATCCAGTTTGGGTGAAAAAATGTTTGCTGAGATTTCTGGAGATTCGTAATTTTGGGAAACTTGGCATCCCCTTCCCATGAAAGTGTTTCTCGCCAGTCAATGCTTAGGGCTACATCAAGAGGAAACAAAACGTAGAGATAGAACGTGAAACTACTTTGTTGTGTCAAGTTTCAAGAAGCTAGCACAAACCGTGTTGGATTTAGAGTTCCAAATACATCTATCAATATAGGAGAAAACAGAGTGAAACCTAAAAATTCAAACTGTTACTGGAAATGAACGCTTCAACATAGAAGAACGAAATTTGGGGAACCAAGTCGCCTTAGTGTACTGATCATTACCTGAAAGTATCATCCAGTTTGGGTGAAAAAATGTTTGCTGAGATTTCTGGAGATTCGTAATTTTGGGAAGCTTGGCAACCCCTTCCCATGAAAGTGTTTCTCGCCAGTCACTGCTTAGGGCTACATCAAGAGGAAACAAAACGGAGAGATAGAACGTGAAACTACTTTGTTGTGTCAAGTTTCAAGAAGCTAGCACAAACCGTGTTGGATTTAGAGTTCCAAATACATCTATCAATATAGGAGAAAACAGAGTGAAACCTAAAAATTCAAACTGTTACTGGAAATGAACGCTTCAACATAGAAGAACGAAATTTGGGGAACCAAGTCGCCTTAGTGTACTGATCATTACCTGAAAGTATCATCCAGTTTGGGTGAAAAAATATTTGCTGAGATTTCTGGAGATTCGTAATTTTAGGAAACTTGGCATCCCCTTCCCATGAAAGTGTTTCTCTCCAGTCACTGCTTAGGGCTACATCAAGAGGAAAGAAAACTTAGAGATAGAACGTGAAACTACTTTGTTGTGTCAAGTTTCAAGAAGCTAGCACAAACCGTGTTGGATTTAGAGTTCCAAATACATCTATCAATATAGGAGAAAACAGAGTGAAACCTAAAAATTCAAACTGTTACTGGAAATGAACGCTTCAACATAGAAGAACGAAATTTGGGGAACCAAGTCGCCTTAGTGTACTGATCATTACCTGAAAGTATCATCCAGTTTGGGTGAAAAAATATTTGCTGAGATTTCTGGAGATTCGTAATTTTGGGAAGCTTGGCAACCCCTTCCCATGAAAGTGTTTCTCGCCAGTCACTGTTTAGGGCTACATCAAGAGGAAACAAAACGTAGAGATAGAACGTGAAACTACTTTGTTGTGTCAAGTTTCAAGAAGCTAGCACAAACCGTGTTGGATTTAGAGTTCCAAATACATCTATCAATATAGGAGAAAACAGAGTGAAACCTAAAAATTCAAACTGTTACTGGAAATGAACGCTTCAACATAGAAGAACGAAATTTGGGGAACCAAGTCGCCTTAGTGTACTGATCATTACCTGAAAGTATCATCCAGTTTGGGTGAAAAAATGTTTGCTGAGATTTCTGGAGATTCGTAATTTTGGGAAACTTGGCAACCCCTTCCCATGAAAGTGTTTCTCTCCAGTCACTGCTTAGGGCTACATCAAGAGGAAACACAAGGTAGAGATAGAACGTGAAACTACTTTGTTGTGTCAAGTTTCAAGAAGCTAGCACAAACCGTGTTGGATTTAGAGTTCCAAATACATCTATCAATATAGGAGAAAACAGAGTGAAACCTAAAAATTCAAACTGTTAGTGGAAATGAACGCTTCAACATAGAAGAACGAAATTTGGGGAACCAAGTCGCCTTAGTGTACGGATCATTACCTGAAAGTATCATCCAGTTTGGGTGAAAAAATGTTTGCTGAGATTTCTGGAGATTCGTAATTTTGGGAAGCTTGGCAACCCCTTCCCATGAAAGTGTTTCTCGCCAGTCACTGCTTAGGGCTACATCAAGAGGAAACAAAACGGAGAGATAGAACGTGAAACTACTTTGTTGTGTCAAGTTTCAAGAAGCTAGCACAAACCGTGTTGGATTTAGAGTTCCAAATACATCTATCAATATAGGAGAAAACAGAGTGAAACCTAAAAATTCAAACTGTTACTGGAAATGAACGCTTCAACATAGAAGAACGAAATTTGGGGAACCAAGTCGCCTTAGTGTACTGATCATTACCTGAAAGTATCATCCAGTTTGGGTGAAAAAATGTTTGCTGAGATTTCTGGAGATTCGTAATTTTGGGAAACTTGGCAACCCCTTCCCATGAAAGTGTTTCTCTCCAGTCACTGCTTAGGGCTACATCAAGAGGAAACACAACGTAGAGATAGAACGTGAAACTACTTTGTTGTGTCAAGTTTCAAGAAGCTAGCACAAACCGTGTTGGATTTAGAGTTCCAAATACATCTATCAATATAGGAGAAAACAGAGTGAAACCTAAAAATTCAAACTGTTAGTGGAAATGAACGCTTCAACATAGAAGAACGAAATTTGGGGAACCAAGTCGCCTTAGTGTACGGATCATTACCTGAAAGTATCATCCAGTTTGGGTGAAAAAATGTTTGCTGAGATTTCTGGAGATTCGTAATTTTGGGAAGCTTGGCAACCCCTTCCCATGAAAGTGTTTCTCGCCAGTCACTGCTTAGGGCTACATCAAGAGGAAACAAAACGGAGAGATAGAACGTGAAACTACTTTGTTGTGTCAAGTTTCAAGAAGCTAGCACAAACCGTGTTGGATTTAGAGTTCCAAATACATCTATCAATATAGGAGAAAACAGAGTGAAACCTAAAAATTCAAACTGTTACTGGAAATGAACGCTTCAACATAGAAGAACGAAATTTGGGGAACCAAGTCGCCTTAGTGTACTGATCATTACCTGAAAGTATCATCCAGTTTGGGTGAAAAAATGTTTGCTGAGATTTCTGGAGATTCGTAATTTTGGGAAACTTGGCATCCCCTTCCCATGAAAGTGTTTCTCGCCAGTCACTGCTTAGGGCTACATCAAGAGGAAACAAAACGTAGAGATAGAACGTGAAACTACTTTGTTGTGTCAAGTTTCAAGAAGCTAGCACAAACCGTGTTGGATTTAGAGTTCCAAATACATCTATCAATATAGGAGAAAACAGAGTGAAACCTAAAAATTCAAACTGTTACTGGAAATGAACGCTTCAACATAGAAGAACGAAATTTGGGGAACCAAGTCGCCTTAGTGTACTGATCATTACCTGAAAGTATCATCCAGTTTGGGTGAAAAAATGTTTGCTGAGATTTCTGGAGATTCGTAATTTTGGGAAGCTTGGCATCCCCTTCCCATGAAAGTGTTTCTCGCCAGTCACTGCTTAGGGCTACATCAAGAGGAAACAAAACGTAGAGATAGAACGTGAAACTACTTTGTTGTGTCAAGTTTCAAGAAGCTAGCACAAACCGTGTTGGATTTAGAGTTCCAAATACATCTATCAATATAGGAGAAAACAGAGTGAAACCTAAAAATTCAAACTGTTACTGGAAATGAACGCTTCAACATAGAAGAACGAAATTTGGGGAACCAAGTCGCCTTAGTGTACTGATCATTACCTGAAAGTATCATCCAGTTTGGGTGAAAAAATATTTGCTGAGATTTCTGGAGATTCGTAATTTTGGGAAGCTTGGCAACCCCTTCCCATGAAAGTGTTTCTCGCCAGTCACTGCTTAGGGCTACATCAAGAGGAAACAAAACGTAGAGATAAAACGTGAAACTACTTTGTTGTGTCAAGTTTCAAGAAGCTAGCACAAACCGTGTTGGATTTAGAGTTCCAAATACATCTATCAATATAGGAGAAAACAGAGTGAAACCTAAAAATTCAAACTGTTACTGGAAATGAACGCTTCAACATAGAAGAACGAAATTTGGGGAACCAAGTCGCCTTAGTGTACTGATCATTACCTGAAAGTATCATCCAGTTTGGGTGAAAAAATGTTTGCTGAGATTTCTGGAGATTCGTAATTTTGGGAAGCTTGGCAACCCCTTCCCATGAAAGTGTTTCTCGCCAGTCACTGCTTAGGGCTACATCAAGAGGAAACAAAACGGAGAGATAGAACGTGAAACTACTTTGTTGTGTCAAGTTTCAAGAAGCTAGCACAAACCGTGTTGGATTTAGAGTTCCAAATACATCTATCAATATAGGAGAAAACAGAGTGAAACCTAAAAATTCAAACTGTTACTGGAAATGAACGCTTCAACATAGAAGAACGAAATTTGGGGAACCAAGTCGCCTTAGTGTACTGATAATTACCTGAAAGTATCATCCAGTTTGGGTGAAAAAATGTTTGCTGAGATTTCTGGAGATTCGTAATTTTGGGAAGCTTGGCAACCCCTTCCCATGAAAGTGTTTCTCGCCAGTCACTGCTTAGGGCTACATCAAGAGGAAACAAAACGGAGAGATAGAACGTGAAACTACTTTGTTGTGTCAAGTTTCAAGAAGCTAGCACAAACCGTGTTGGATTTAGAGTTCCAAATACATCTATCAATATAGGAGAAAACAGAGTGAAACCTAAAAATTCAAACTGTTACTGGAAATGAACGCTTCAACATAGAAGAACGAAATTTGGGGAACCAAGTCGCCTTAGTGTACTGATCATTACCTGAAAGTATCATCCAGTTTGGGTGAAAAAATGTTTGCTGAGATTTCTGGGGATTCGTAATTTTGGGAAGCTTGGCATCCCCTTCCCATGAAAGTGTTTCTCGCCAGTCACTGCTTAGGGCTACATCAAGAGGAAACAAAACGTAGAGATAGAACGTGAAACTACTTTGTTGTGTCAAGTTTCAAGAAGCTAGCAAAAACCGTGTTGGATTTAGAGTTCCAAATACATCTATCAATATAGGAGAAAACAGAGTGAAACCTAAAAATTCAAACTGTTACTGGAAATGAACGCTTCAACATAGAAGAACGAAATTTGGGGAACCAAGTCGCCTTAGTGTACTGATAATTACCTGAAAGTATCATCCAGTTTGGGTGAAAAAATGTTTGCTGAGATTTCTGGAGATTCGTAATTTTGGGAAGCTTGGCAACCCCTTCCCATGAAAGTGTTTCTCGCCAGTCACTGCTTAGGGCTACATCAAGAGGAAACAAAACGGAGAGATAGAACGTGAAACTACTTTGTTGTGTCAAGTTTCAAGAAGCTAGCACAAACCGTGTTGGATTTAGAGTTCCAAATACATCTATCAATATAGGAGAAAACAGAGTGAAACCTAAAAATTCAAACTGTTACTGGAAATGAACGCTTCAACATAGAAGAACGAAATTTGGGGAACCAAGTCGCCTTAGTGTACTGATCATTACCTGAAAGTATCATCCAGTTAGGGTGAAAAAATGTTTGCTGAGATTTCTGGAGATTCGTAATTTTGGGAAGCTTGGCATCCCCTTCCCATGAAAGTGTTTCTCGCCAGTCACTGCTTAGGGCTACATCAAGAGGAAACAAAACGTAGAGATAGAACGTGAAACTACTTTGTTGTGTCAAGTTTCAAGAAGCTAGCAAAAACCGTGTTGGATTTAGAGTTCCAAATACATCTATCAATATAGGAGAAAACAGAGTGAAACCTAAAAATTCAAACTGTTACTGGAAATGAACGTTTCAACATAGAAGAACGAAATTTGGGGAACCAAGTCGCCTTAGTGTACTGATCATTACCTGAAAGTATCATCCAGTTTGGGTGAAAAAATATTTGCTGAGATTTCTGGAGATTCGTAATTTTGGGAAGCTTGGCAACCCCTTCCCATGAAAGTGTTTCTCGCCAGTCACTGCTTAGGGCTACATCAAGAGGAAACAAAACGTAGAGATAGAACGTGAAACTACTTTGTTGTGTCAACTTTAAAGAAGCTAGCACAAACCGTGTTGGATTTAGAGTTCCAAATACATCTATCAATATAGGAGAAAACAGAGTGAAACCTAAAAATTCAAACTGTTACTGGAAATGAACGCTTCAACATAGAAGAACGAAATTTGGGGAACCAAGTCGCCTTAGTGTACTGATCATTACCTGAAAGTATCATCCAGTTTGGGTGAAAAAATGTTTGCTGAGATTTCTGGAGATTCGTAATTTTGGGAAACTTGACATCCCCTTCCCATGAAAGTGTTTCTCGCCAGTCACTGCTTAGGGCTACATCAAGAGGAAACAAAACGTAGAGATAGAACGTGAAACTACTTTGTTGTGTCAAGTTTCAAGAAGCTAGCACAAACCGTGTTGGATTTAGAGTTCCAAATACATCTATCAATATAGGAGAAAACAGAGTGAAACCTAAAAATTCAAACTGTTACTGGAAATGAACGCTTCAACATAGAAGAACGAAATTTGGGGAACCAAGTCGCCTTAGTGTACTGATCATTACCTGAAAGTATCATCCAGTTTGGGTGAAAAAATGTTTGCTGAGATTTCTGGAGATTCGTAATTTTGGGAAGCTTGGCATCCCCTTCCCATGAAAGTGTTTCTCGCCAGTCACTGCTTAGGGCTACATCAAGAGGAAACAAAACGTAGAGATAGAACGTGAAACTACTTTGTTGTGTCAAGTTTCAAGAAGCTAGCAAAAACCGTGTTGGATTTAGAGTTCCAAATACATCTATCAATATAGGAGAAAACAGAGTGAAACCTAAAAATTCAAACTGTTACTGGAAATGAACGCTTCAACATAGAAGAACGAAATTTGGGGAACCAAGTCGCCTTAGTGTACTGATCATTACCTGAAAGTATCATCCAGTTTGGGTGAAAAAATATTTGCTGAGATTTCTGGAGATTCGTAATTTTGGGAAGCTTGGCAACCCCTTCCCATGAAAGTGTTTCTCGCCAGTCACTGCTTAGGGCTACATCAAGAGGAAACAAAACGTAGAGATAGAACGTGAAACTACTTTGTTGTGTCAAGTTTCAAGAAGCTAGCACAAACCGTGTTGGATTTAGAGTTCCAAATACATCTATCAATATAGGAGAAAACAGAGTGAAACCTAAAAATTCAAACTGTTACTGGAAATGAACGCTTCAACATAGAAGAACGAAATTTGGGGAACCAAGTCGCCTTAGTGTACTGATCATTACCTGAAAGTATCATCCAGTTTGGGTGAAAAAATGTTTGCTGAGATTTCTGGAGATTCGTAATTTTGGGAAGCTTGGCAACCCCTTCCCATGAAAGTGTTTCTCGCCAGTCACTGCTTAGGGCTACATCAAGAGGAAACAAAACGGAGAGATAGAACGTGAAACTACTTTGTTGTGTCAAGTTTCAAGAAGCTAGCACAAACCGTGTTGGATTTAGAGTTCCAAATACATCTATCAATATAGGAGAAAACAGAGTGAAACCTAAAAATTCAAACTGTTACTGGAAATGAACGCTTCAACATAGAAGAACGAAATTTGGGGAACCAAGTCGCCTTAGTGTACTGATAATTACCTGAAAGTATCATCCAGTTTGGGTGAAAAAATGTTTGCTGAGATTTCTGGAGATTCGTAATTTTGGGAAGCTTGGCAACCCCTTCCCATGAAAGTGTTTCTCGCCAGTCACTGCTTAGGGCTACATCAAGAGGAAACAAAACGGAGAGATAGAACGTGAAACTACTTTGTTGTGTCAAGTTTCAAGAAGCTAGCACAAACCGTGTTGGATTTAGAGTTCCAAATACATCTATCAATATAGGAGAAAACAGAGTGAAACCTAAAAATTCAAACTGTTACTGGAAATGAACGCTTCAACATAGAAGAACGAAATTTGGGGAACCAAGTCGCCTTAGTGTACGGATCATTACCTGAAAGTATCATCCAGTTTGGGTGAAAAAATGTTTGCTGAGATTTCTGGAGATTCGTAATTTTGGGAAACTTGACATCCCCTTCCCATGAAAGTGTTTCTCGCCAGTCACTGCTTAGGGCTACATCAAGAGGAAACAAAACGTAGAGATAGAACGTGAAACTACTTTGTTGTGTCAAGTTTCAAGAAGCTAGCACAAACCGTGTTGGATTTAGAGTTCCAAATACATCTATCAATATAGGAGAAAACAGAGTGAAACCTAAAAATTCAAACTGTTACTGGAAATGAACGCTTCAACATAGAAGAACGAAATTTGGGGAACCAAGTCGCCTTAGTGTACTGATCATTACCTGAAAGTATCATCCAGTTTGGGTGAAAAAATGTTTGCTGAGATTTCTGGAGATTCGTAATTTTGGGAAGCTTGGCATCCCCTTCCCATGAAAGTGTTTCTCGCCAGTCACTGCTTAGGGCTACATCAAGAGGAAACAAAACGTAGAGATAGAACGTGAAACTACTTTGTTGTGTCA
This sequence comes from Spermophilus citellus, assembly GCF_964194105.1. Classification (NCBI taxonomy): domain Eukaryota; kingdom Metazoa; phylum Chordata; class Mammalia; order Rodentia; family Sciuridae; genus Spermophilus; species Spermophilus citellus. The sequence continues at coordinate 99,354,929 of NC_138183.1, read as the reverse complement.
AGTTTCAAGAAGCTAGCAAAAACCGTGTTGGATTTAGAGTTCCAAATACATCTATCAATATAGGAGAAAACAGAGTGAAACCTAAAAATTCAAACTGTTACTGGAAATGAACGCTTCAACATAGAAGAACGAAATTTGGGGAACCAAGTCGCCTTAGTGTACTGATCATTACCTGAAAGTATCATCCAGTTTGGGTGAAAAAATATTTGCTGAGATTTCTGGAGATTCGTAATTTTGGGAAGCTTGGCAACCCCTTCCCATGAAAGTGTTTCTCGCCAGTCACTGCTTAGGGCTACATCAAGAGGAAACAAAACGGAGAGATAGAACGTGAAACTACTTTGTTGTGTCAAGTTTCAAGAAGCTAGCACAAACCGTGTTGGATTTAGAGTTCCAAATACATCTATCAATATAGGAGAAAACAGAGTGAAACCTAAAAATTCAAACTGTTACTGGAAATGAACGCTTCAACATAGAAGAACGAAATTTGGGGAACCAAGTCGCCTTAGTGTACTGATAATTACCTGAAAGTATCATCCAGTTTGGGTGAAAAAATGTTTGCTGAGATTTCTGGAGATTCGTAATTTTGGGAAGCTTGGCAACCCCTTCCCATGAAAGTGTTTCTCGCCAGTCACTGCTTAGGGCTACATCAAGAGGAAACAAAACGGAGAGATAGAACGTGAAACTACTTTGTTGTGTCAAGTTTCAAGAAGCTAGCACAAACCGAGTTGGATTTAGAGTTCCAAATACATCTATCAATATAGGAGAAAACAGAGTGAAACCTAAAAATTCAAACTGTTACTGGAAATGAACGCTTCAACATAGAAGAACGAAATTTGGGGAACTAAGTCGCCTTAGTGTACTGATAATTACCTGAAAGTATCATCCAGTTTGGGTGAAAAAATGTTTGCTGAGATTTCTGGAGATTCGTAATTTTGGGAAGCTTGGCAACGCCTTCCCATGAAAGTGTTTCTCGCCAGTCACTGCTTAGGGCTACATCAAGAGGAAACAAAACGTAGAGATAGAACGTGAAACTACTTTGTTGTGTCAAGTTTCAAGAAGCTAGCACAAACCGTGTTGGATTTAGAGTTCCAAATACATCTAACAATATAGGAGAAAACAGAGTGAAACCTAAAAATTCAAACTGTTACTGGAAATGAACGCTTCAACATAGAAGAACGAAATTTGGGGAACCAAGTCGCCTTAGTGTACTGATCATTACCTGAAAGTATCATCCAGTTTGGGTGAAAAAATGTTTGCTGAGATTTCTGGAGATTCGTAATTTTGGGAAGCTTGGCAACCCCTTCCCATGAAAGTGTTTCTCGCCAGTCACTGCTTAGGGCTACATCAAGAGGAAACAAAACGGAGAGATAGAACGTGAAACTACTTTGTTGTGTCAAGTTTCAAGAAGCTAGCACAAACCGTGTTGGATTTAGAGTTCCAAATACATCTATCAATATAGGAGAAAACAGAGTGAAACCTAAAAATTCAAACTGTTACTGGAAATGAACGCTTCAACATAGAAGAACGAAATTTGGGGAACCAAGTCGCCTTAGTGTACTGATCATTACCTGAAAGTATCATCCAGTTTGGGTGAAAAAATATTTGCTGAGATTTCTGGAGATTCGTAATTTTGGGAAACTTGGCATCCCCTTCCCATGAAAGTGTTTCTCGCCAGTCACTGCTTAGGGCTACATCAAGAGGAAAGAAAACTTAGAGATAGAACGTGAAACTACTTTGTTGTGTCAAGTTTCAAGAAGCTAGCACAAACCGTGTTGGATTTAGAGTTCCAAATACATCTATCAATATAGGAGAAAACAGAGTGAAACCTAAAAATTCAAACTGTTACTGGAAATGAACGCTTCAACATAGAAGAACGAAATTTGGGGAACCAAGTCGCCTTAGTGTACTGATCATTACCTGAAAGTATCATCCAGTTTGGGTGAAAAAATATTTGCTGAGATTTCTGGAGATTCGTAATTTTGGGAAGCTTGGCAACCCCTTCCCATGAAAGTGTTTCTCGCCAGTCACTGTTTAGGGCTACATCAAGAGGAAACAAAACGTAGAGATAGAACGTGAAACTACTTTGTTGTGTCAAGTTTCAAGAAGCTAGCACAAACCGTGTTGGATTTAGAGTTCCAAATACATCTATCAATATAGGAGAAAACAGAGTGAAACCTAAAAATTCAAACTGTTACTGGAAATGAACGCTTCAACATAGAAGAACGAAATTTGGGGAACCAAGTCGCCTTAGTGTACTGATCATTACCTGAAAGTATCATCCAGTTTGGGTGAAAAAATGTTTGCTGAGATTTCTGGAGATTCGTAATTTTGGGAAACTTGGCAACCCCTTCCCATGAAAGTGTTTCTCTCCAGTCACTGCTTAGGGCTACATCAAGAGGAAACACAACGTAGAGATAGAACGTGAAACTACTTTGTTGTGTCAAGTTTCAAGAAGCTAGCACAAACCGTGTTGGATTTAGAGTTCCAAATACATCTATCAATATAGGAGAAAACAGAGTGAAACCTAAAAATTCAAACTGTTAGTGGAAATGAACGCTTCAACATAGAAGAACGAAATTTGGGGAACCAAGTCGCCTTAGTGTACGGATCATTACCTGAAAGTATCATCCAGTTTGGGTGAAAAAATGTTTGCTGAGATTTCTGGAGATTCGTAATTTTGGGAAGCTTGGCAACCCCTTCCCATGAAAGTGTTTCTCGCCAGTCACTGCTTAGGGCTACATCAAGAGGAAACAAAACGGAGAGATAGAACGTGAAACTACTTTGTTGTGTCAAGTTTCAAGAAGCTAGCACAAACCGTGTTGGATTTAGAGTTCCAAATACATCTATCAATATAGGAGAAAACAGAGTGAAACCTAAAAATTCAAACTGTTACTGGAAATGAACGCTTCAACATAGAAGAACGAAATTTGGGGAACCAAGTCGCCTTAGTGTACTGATCATTACCTGAAAGTATCATCCAGTTTGGGTGAAAAAATGTTTGCTGAGATTTCTGGAGATTCGTAATTTTGGGAAACTTGGCAACCCCTTCCCATGAAAGTGTTTCTCTCCAGTCACTGCTTAGGGCTACATCAAGAGGAAACACAACGTAGAGATAGAACGTGAAACTACTTTGTTGTGTCAAGTTTCAAGAAGCTAGCACAAACCGTGTTGGATTTAGAGTTCCAAATACATCTATCAATATAGGAGAAAACAGAGTGAAACCTAAAAATTCAAACTGTTAGTGGAAATGAACGCTTCAACATAGAAGAACGAAATTTGGGGAACCAAGTCGCCTTAGTGTACGGATCATTACCTGAAAGTATCATCCAGTTTGGGTGAAAAAATGTTTGCTGAGATTTCTGGAGATTCGTAATTTTGGGAAGCTTGGCAACCCCTTCCCATGAAAGTGTTTCTCGCCAGTCACTGCTTAGGGCTACATCAGGAGGAAACAAAACGGAGAGATAGAACGTGAAACTACTTTGTTGTGTCAAGTTTCAAGAAGCTAGCACAAACCGTGTTGGATTTAGAGTTCCAAATACATCTATCAATATAGGAGAAAACAGAGTGAAACCTAAAAATTCAAACTGTTACTGGAAATGAACGCTTCAACATAGAAGAACGAAATTTGGGGAACCAAGTCGCCTTAGTGTACTGATCATTACCTGAAAGTATCATCCAGTTTGGGTGAAAAAATGTTTGCTGAGATTTCTGGAGATTCGTAATTTTGGGAAACTTGGCAACCCCTTCCCATGAAAGTGTTTCTCTCCAGTCACTGCTTAGGGCTACATCAAGAGGAAACAAAACGTAGAGATAGAACGTGAAACTACTTTGTTGTGTGAAGTTTCAAGAAGCTAGCACAAACCGTGTTGGATTTAGAGTTCCAAATACATCTATCAATATAGGAGAAAACAGAGTGAAACCTAAAAATTCAAACTGTTACTGGAAATGAACGCTTCAACATAGAAGAACGAAATTTGGGGAACCAAGTCGCCTTAGTGTACTGATCATTACCTGAAAGTATCATCCAGTTTGGGTGAAAAAATGTTTGCTGAGATTTCTGGAGATTCGTAATTTTGGGAAACTTGGCATCCCCTTCCCATGAAAGTGTTTCTCGCCAGTCACTGCTTAGGGCTACATCAAGAGGAAACAAAACGTAGAGATAGAACGTGAAACTACTTTGTTGTGTCAAGTTTCAAGAAGCTAGCACAAACCGTGTTGGATTTAGAGTTCCAAATACATCTATCAATATAGGAGAAAACAGAGTGAAACCTAAAAATTCAAACTGTTACTGGAAATGAACGCTTCAACATAGAAGAACGAAATTTGGGGAACCAAGTCGCCTTAGTGTACTGATCATTACCTGAAAGTATCATCCAGTTTGGGTGAAAAAATGTTTGCTGAGATTTCTGGAGATTCGTAATTTTGGGAAGCTTGGCATCCCCTTCCCATGAAAGTGTTTCTCGCCAGTCACTGCTTAGGGCTACATCAAGAGGAAACAAAACGTAGAGATAGAACGTGAAACTACTTTGTTGTGTCAAGTTTCAAGAAGCTAGCACAAACCGTGTTGGATTTAGAGTTCCAAATACATCTATCAATATAGGAGAAAACAGAGTGAAACCTAAAAATTCAAACTGTTACTGGAAATGAACGCTTCAACATAGAAGAATGAAATTTGGGGAACCAAGTCGCCTTCGTGTACTGATCATTACCTGAAAGTATCATCCAGTTTGGGTGAAAAAATGTTTGCTGAGATTTCTGGAGATTCGTAATTTTGGGAAGCTTGGCAACCCCTTCCCATGAAAGTGTTTCTCGCCAGTCACTGCTTAGGGCTACATCAAGAGGAAACAAAACGGAGAGATAGAACGTGAAACTACTTTGTTGTGTCAAGTTTCAAGAAGCTAGCACAAACCGTGTTGGATTTAGAGTTCCAAATACATCTATCAATATAGGAGAAAACAGAGTGAAACCTAAAAATTCAAACTGTTACTGGAAATGAACGCTTCAACATAGAAGAACGAAATTTGGGGAACCAAGTCGCCTTAGTGTACTGATCATTACCTGAAAGTATCATCCAGTTTGGGTGAAAAAATGTTTGCTGAGATTTCTGGAGATTCGTAATTTTGGGAAACTTGGCAACCCCTTCCCATGAAAGTCTTTCTCGCCAGTCACTGCTTAGGGCTACATCAAGAGGAAACAAAACGGAGAGATAGAACGTGAAACTACTTTGTTGTGTCAAGTTTCAAGAAGCTAGCACAAACCGTGTTGGATTTAGAGTTCCAAATACATCTATCAATATAGGAGAAAACAGAGTGAAACCTAAAAATTCAAACTGTTACTGGAAATGAACGCTTCAACATAGAAGAACGAAATTTGGGGAACCAAGTCGCCTTCGTGTACTGATCATTACCTGAAAGTATCATCCAGTTTGGGTGAAAAAATGTTTGCTGAGATTTCTGGAGATTCGTAATTTTGGGAAGCTTGGCAACCCCTTCCCATGAAAGTGTTTCTCGCCAGTCACTGCTTAGGGCTACATCAAGAGGAAACAAAACGGAGAGATAGAACGTGAAACTACTTTGTTGTGTCAAGTTTCAAGAAGCTAGCACAAACCGTGTTGGATTTAGAGTTCCAAATACATCTATCAATATAGGAGAAAACAGAGTGAAACCTAAAAATTCAAACTGTTACTGGAAATGAACGCTTCAACATAGAAGAACGAAATTTGGGGAACCAAGTCGCCTTAGTGTACTGATCATTACCTGAAAGTATCATCCAGTTTGGGTGAAAAAATGTTTGCTGAGATTTCTGGAGATTCGTAATTTTGGGAAGCTTGGCAACCCCTTCCCATGAAAGTGTTTCTCGCCAGTCACTGCTTAGGGCTACATCAAGAGGAAACAAAACGTAGAGATAGAACGTGAAACTACTTTGTTGTGTCAAGTTTCAAGAAGCTAGCACAAACCGTGTTGGATTTAGAGTTCCAAATACATCTATCAATATAGGAGAAAACAGAGTGAAACCTAAAAATTCAAACTGTTACTGGAAATGAACGCTTCAACATAGAAGAACGAAATTTGGGGAACCAAGTCGCCTTAGTGTACTGATCATTACCTGAAAGTATCATCCAGTTTGGGTGAAAAAATGTTTGCTGAGATTTCTGGAGATTCGTAATTTTGGGAAACTTGGCAACGCCTTCCCATGAAAGTGTTTCTCGCCAGTCACTGCTTAGGGCTACATCAAGAGGAAACAAAACGTAGAGATAGAACGTGAAACTACTTTGTTGTGTCAACTTTCAAGAAGCTAGCACAAACCGTGTTGGATTTAGAGTTCCAAATACATCTATCAATATAGGAGAAAACAGAGTGAAACCTAAAAATTCAAACTGTTACTGGAAATGAACGCTTCAACATAGAAGAACGAAATTTGGGGAACCAAGTCGCCTTAGTGTACTGATCATTACCTGAAAGTATCATCCAGTTTGGGTGAAAAAATGTTTGCTGAGATTTCTGGAGATTCGTAATTTTGGGAAGCTTGGCAACCCCTTCCCATGAAAGTGTTTCTCGCCAGTCACTGCTTAGGGCTACATCAAGAGGAAAAAAAACGTAGAGATAGAACGTGAAACTACTTTGTTGTGTCAAGTTTCAAGAAGCTAGCACAAACCGTGTTGGATTTAGAGTTCCAAATACATCTATCAATATAGGAGAAAACAGAGTGAAACCTAAAAATTCAAACTGTTACTGGAAATGAACGCTTCAACATAGAAGAACGAAATTTGGGGAACCAAGTCGCCTTAGTGTACTGATAATTACCTGAAAGTATCATCCAGTTTGGGTGAAAAAATGTTTGCTGAGATTTCTGGAGATTCGTAATTTTGGGAAGCTTGGCAACGCCTTCCCATGAAAGTGTTTCTCGCCAGTCACTGCTTAGGGCTACATCAAGAGGAAACAAAACGTAGAGATAGAACGTGAAACTACTTTGTTGTGTCAAGTTTCAAGAAGCTAGCACAAACCGTGTTGGATTTAGAGTTCCAAATACATCTAACAATATAGGAGAAAACAGAGTGAAACCTAAAAATTCAAACTGTTACTGGAAATGAACGCTTCAACATAGAAGAACGAAATTTGGGGAACCAAGTCGCCTTAGTGTACTGATCATTACCTGAAAGTATCATCCAGTTTGGGTGAAAAAATGTTTGCTGAGATTTCTGGAGATTCGTAATTTTGGGAAGCTTGGCAACCCCTTCCCATGAAAGTGTTTCTCGCCAGTCACTGCTTAGGGCTACATCAAGAGGAAACAAAACGGAGAGATAGAACGTGAAACTACTTTGTTGTGTCAAGTTTCAAGAAGCTAGCACAAACCGTGTTGGATTTAGAGTTCCAAATACATCTATCAATATAGGAGAAAACAGAGTGAAACCTAAAAATTCAAACTGTTACTGGAAATGAACGCTTCAACATAGAAGAACGAAATTTGGGGAACCAAGTCGCCTTAGTGTACTGATCATTACCTGAAAGTATCATCCAGTTTGGGTGAAAAAATATTTGCTGAGATTTCTGGAGATTCGTAATTTTGGGAAACTTGGCATCCCCTTCCCATGAAAGTGTTTCTCGCCAGTCACTTCTTAGGGCTACATCAAGAGGAAAGAAAACTTAGAGATAGAACGTGAAACTACTTTGTTGTGTCAAGTTTCAAGAAGCTAGCACAAACCGTGTTGGATTTAGAGTTCCAAATACATCTATCAATATAGGAGAAAACAGAGTGAAACCTAAAAATTCAAACTGTTACTGGAAATGAACGCTTCAACATAGAAGAACGAAATTTGGGGAACCAAGTCGCCTTAGTGTACTGATCATTACCTGAAAGTATCATCCAGTTTGGGTGAAAAAATATTTGCTGAGATTTCTGGAGATTCGTAATTTTGGGAAGCTTGGCAACCCCTTCCCATGAAAGTGTTTCTCGCCAGTCACTGTTTAGGGCTACATCAAGAGGAAACAAAATGTAGAGATAGAACGTGAAACTACTTTGTTGTGTCAAGTTTCAAGAAGCTAGCACAAACCATGTTGGATTTAGAGTTCCAAATACATCTATCAATATAGGAGAAAACAGAGTGAAACCTAAAAATTCAAACTGTTACTGGAAATGAACGCTTCAACATAGAAGAACGAAATTTGGGGAACCAAGTCGCCTTAGTGTACTGATCATTACCTGAAAGTATCATCCAGTTTGGGTGAAAAAATGTTTGCTGAGATTTCTGGAGATTCGTAATTTTGGGAAGCTTGGCAACCCCTTCCCATGAAAGTCTTTCTCGCCAGTCACTGCTTAGGGCTACATCAAGAGGAAACAAAACGGAGAGATAGAACGTGAAACTACTTTGTTGTGTCAAGTTTCAAGAAGCTAGCACAAACCGTGTTGGATTTAGAGTTCCAAATACATCTATCAATATAGGAGAAAACAGAGTGAAACCTAAAAATTCAAACTGTTACTGGAAATGAACGCTTCAACATAGAAGAATGAAATTTGGGGAACCAAGTCGCCTTCGTGTACTGATCATTACCTGAAAGTATCATCCAGTTTGGGTGAAAAAATGTTTGCTGAGATTTCTGGAGATTCGTAATTTTGGGAAGCTTGGCAACCCCTTCCCATGAAAGTGTTTCTCGCCAGTCACTGCTTAGGGCTACATCAAGAGGAAACAAAACGGAGAGATAGAACGTGAAACTACTTTGTTGTGTCAAGTTTCAAGAAGCTAGCACAAACCGTGTTGGATTTAGAGTTCCAAATACATCTATCAATATAGGAGAAAACAGAGTGAAACCTAAAAATTCAAACTGTTACTGGAAATGAACGCTTCAACATAGAAGAACGAAATTTGGGGAACCAAGTCGCCTTAGTGTACTGATCATTACCTGAAAGTATCATCCAGTTTGGGTGAAAAAATGTTTGCTGAGATTTCTGGAGATTCGTAATTTTGGGAAACTTGGCAACCCCTTCCCATGAAAGTCTTTCTCGCCAGTCACTGCTTAGGGCTACATCAAGAGGAAACAAAACGGAGAGATAGAACGTGAAACTACTTTGTTGTGTCAAGTTTCAAGAAGCTAGCACAAACCGTGTTGGATTTAGAGTTCCAAATACATCTATCAATATAGGAGAAAACAGAGTGAAACCTAAAAATTCAAACTGTTACTGGAAATGAACGCTTCAACATAGAAGAACGAAATTTGGGGAACCAAGTCGCCTTCGTGTACTGATCATTACCTGAAAGTATCATCCAGTTTGGGTGAAAAAATGTTTGCTGAGATTTCTGGAGATTCGTAATTTTGGGAAGCTTGGCAACCCCTTCCCATGAAAGTGTTTCTCGCCAGTCACTGCTTAGGGCTACATCAAGAGGAAACAAAACGGAGAGATAGAACGTGAAACTACTTTGTTGTGTCAAGTTTCAAGAAGCTAGCACAAACCGTGTTGGATTTAGAGTTCCAAATACATCTATCAATATAGGAGAAAACAGAGTGAAACCTAAAAATTCAAACTGTTACTGGAAATGAACGCTTCAACATAGAAGAACGAAATTTGGGGAACCAAGTCGCCTTAGTGTACTGATCATTACCTGAAAGTATCATCCAGTTTGGGTGAAAAAATGTTTGCTGAGATTTCTGGAGATTCGTAATTTTGGGAAGCTTGGCAACCCCTTCCCATGAAAGTGTTTCTCGCCAGTCACTGCTTAGGGCTACATCAAGAGGAAACAAAACATAGAGATAGAACGTGAAACTACTTTGTTGTGTCAAGTTTCAAGAAGCTAGCACAAACCGTGTTGGATTTAGAGTTCCAAATACATCTATCAATATAGGAGAAAACAGAGTGAAACCTAAAAATTCAAACTGTTACTGGAAATGAACGCTTCAACATAGAAGAACGAAATTTGGGGAACCAAGTCGCCTTAGTGTACTAATCATTACCTGAAAGTATCATCCAGTTTGGGTGAAAAAATGTTTGCTGAGATTTCTGGAGATTCGTAATTTTGGGAAACTTGGCAACCCCTTCCCATGAAAGTGTTTCTCGCCAGTCACTGCTTAGGGCTACATCAAGAGGAAACAAAACGTAGAGATAGAACGTGAAACTACTTTGTTGTGTCAACTTTCAAGAAGCTAGCACAAACCGTGTTGGATTTAGAGTTCCAAATACATCTATCAATATAGGAGAAAACAGAGTGAAACCTAAAAATTCAAACTGTTACTGGAAATGAACGCTTCAACATAGAAGAACGAAATTTGGGGAACCAAGTCGCCTTAGTGTACTGATCATTACCTGAAAGTATCATCCAGTTTGGGTGAAAAAATGTTTGCTGAGATTTCTGGAGATTCGTAATTTTGGGAAGCTTGGCAACCCCTTCCCATGAAAGTGTTTCTCGCCAGTCACTGCTTAGGGCTACATCAAGAGGAAAAAAAACGTAGAGATAGAACGTGAAACTACTTTGTTGTGTCAAGTTTCAAGAAGCTAGCACAAACCGTGTTGGATTTAGAGTTCCAAATACATCTATCAATATAGGAGAAAACAGAGTGAAACCTAAAAATTCAAACTGTTACTGGAAATGAACGCTTCAACATAGAAGAACGAAATTTGGGGAACCAAGTCGCCTTAGTGTACGGATCATTACCTGAAAGTATCATCCAGTTTGGGTGAAAAAATGTTTGCTGAGATTTCTGGAGATTCGTAATTTTGGGAAGCTTGGCAACCCCTTCCCATGAAAGTGTTTCTCGCCAGTCACTGCTTAGGGCTACATCAGGAGGAAACAAAACGGAGAGATAGAACGTGAAACTACTTTGTTGTGTCAAGTTTCAAGAAGCTAGCACAAACCGTGTTGGATTTAGAGTTCCAAATACATCTATCAATATAGGAGAAAACAGAGTGAAACCTAAAAATTCAAACTGTTACTGGAAATGAACGCTTCAACATAGAAGAACGAAATTTGGGGAACCAAGTCGCCTTAGTGTACTGATCATTACCTGAAAGTATCATCCAGTTTGGGTGAAAAAATATTTGCTGAGATTTCTGGAGATTCGTAATTTTGGGAAACTTGGCATCCCCTTCCCATGAAAGTGTTTCTCGCCAGTCACTGCTTAGGGCTACATCAAGAGGAAAGAAAACTTAGAGATAGAACGTGAAACTACTTTGTTGTGTCAAGTTTCAAGAAGCTAGCACAAACCGTGTTGGATTTAGAGTTCCAAATACATCTATCAATATAGGAGAAAACAGAGTGAAACCTAAAAATTCAAACTGTTACTGGAAATGAACGCTTCAACATAGAAGAACGAAATTTGGGGAACCAAGTCGCCTTAGTGTACTGATCATTACCTGAAAGTATCATCCAGTTTGGGTGAAAAAATATTTGCTGAGATTTCTGGAGATTCGTAATTTTGGGAAGCTTGGCAACCCCTTCCCATGAAAGTGTTTCTCGCCAGTCACTGTTTAGGGCTACATCAAGAGGAAACAAAACGGAGAGATAGAACGTGAAACTACTTTGTTGTGTCAAGTTTCAAGAAGCTAGCACAAACCATGTTGGATTTAGAGTTCCAAATACATCTATCAATATAGGAGAAAACAGAGTGAAACCTAAAAATTCAAACTGTTACTGGAAATGAACGCTTTAACATAGAAGAACGAAATTTGGGGAACCAAGTCGCCTTAGTGTACTGATCATTACCTGAAAGTATCATCCAGTTTGGGTGAAAAAATGTTTGCTGAGATTTCTGGAGATTCGTAATTTTGGGAAGCTTGGCAACCCCTTCCCATGAAAGTCTTTCTCGCCAGTCACTGCTTAGGGCTACATCAAGAGGAAACAAAACGTAGAGATAGAACGTGAAACTACTTTGTTGTGTCAAGTTTCAAGAAGCTAGCACAAACCGTGTTGGATTTAGAGTTCCAAATACATCTATCAATATAGGAGAAAACAGAGTGAAACCTAAAAATTCAAACTGTTACTGGAAATGAACGCTTCAACATAGAAGAATGAAATTTGGGGAACCAAGTCGCCTTCGTGTACTGATCATTACCTGAAAGTATCATCCAGTTTGGGTGAAAAAATGTTTGCTGAGATTTCTGGAGATTCGTAATTTTGGGAAGCTTGGCAACCCCTTCCCATGAAAGTGTTTCTCGCCAGTCACTGCTTAGGGCTACATCAAGAGGAAACAAAACGGAGAGATAGAACGTGAAACTACTTTGTTGTGTCAAGTTTCAAGAAGCTAGCACAAACCGTGTTGGATTTAGAGTTCCAAATACATCTATCAATATAGGAGAAAACAGAGTGAAACCTAAAAATTCAAACTGTTACTGGAAATGAACGCTTCAACATAGAAGAACGAAATTTGGGGAACCAAGTCGCCTTAGTGTACTGATCATTACCTGAAAGTATCATCCAGTTTGGGTGAAAAAATGTTTGCTGAGATTTCTGGAGATTCGTAATTTTGGGAAGCTTGGCAACCCCTTCCCATGAAAGTCTTTCTCGCCAGTCACTGCTTAGGGCTACATCAAGAGGAAACAAAACGGAGAGATAGAACGTGAAACTACTTTGTTGTGTCAAGTTTCAAGAAGCTAGCACAAACCGTGTTGGATTTAGAGTTCCAAATACATCTATCAATATAGGAGAAAACAGAGTGAAACCTAAAAATTCAAACTGTTACTGGAAATGAACGCTTCAACATAGAAGAACGAAATTTGGGGAACCAAGTCGCCTTCGTGTACTGATCATTACCTGAAAGTATCATCCAGTTTGGGTGAAAAAATGTTTGCTGAGATTTCTGGAGATTCGTAATTTTGGGAAGCTTGGCAACCCCTTCCCATGAAAGTGTTTCTCGCCAGTCACTGCTTAGGGCTACATCAAGAGGAAACAAAACGGAGAGATAGAACGTGAAACTACTTTGTTGTGTCAAGTTTCAAGAAGCTAGCACAAACCGTGTTGGATTTAGAGTTCCAAATACATCTATCAATATAGGAGAAAACAGAGTGAAACCTAAAAATTCAAACTGTTACTGGAAATGAACGCTTCAACATAGAAGAACGAAATTTGGGGAACCAAGTCGCCTTAGTGTACTGATCATTACCTGAAAGTATCATCCAGTTTGGGTGAAAAAATGTTTGCTGAGATTTCTGGAGATTCGTAATTTTGGGAAGCTTGGCAACCCCTTCCCATGAAAGTGTTTCTCGCCAGTCACTGCTTAGGGCTACATCAAGAGGAAACAAAACGTAGAGATAGAACGTGAAACTACTTTGTTGTGTCAAGTTTCAAGAAGCTAGCACAAACCGTGTTGGATTTAGAGTTCCAAATACATCTATCAATATAGGAGAAAACAGAGTGAAACCTAAAAATTCAAACTGTTACTGGAAATGAACGCTTCAACATAGAAGAACGAAATTTGGGGAACCAAGTCGCCTTAGTGTACTGATCATTACCTGAAAGTATCATCCAGTTTGGGTGAAAAAATGTTTGCTGAGATTTCTGGAGATTCGTAATTTTGGGAAACTTGGCAACCCCTTCCCATGAAAGTGTTTCTCGCCAGTCACTGCTTAGGGCTACATCAAGAGGAAACAAAACGTAGAGATAGAACGTGAAACTACTTTGTTGTGTCAACTTTCAAGAAGCTAGCACAAACCGTGTTGGATTTAGAGTTCCAAATACATCTATCAATATAGGAGAAAACAGAGTGAAACCTAAAAATTCAAACTGTTACTGGAAATGAACGCTTCAACATAGAAGAACGAAATTTGGGGAACCAAGTCGCCTTAGTGTACTGATCATTACCTGAAAGTATCATCCAGTTTGGGTGAAAAAATGTTTGCTGAGATTTCTGGAGATTCGTAATTTTGGGAAGCTTGGCAACCCCTTCCCATGAAAGTGTTTCTCGCCAGTCACTGCTTAGGGCTACATCAAGAGGAAAAAAAACGTAGAGATAGAACGTGAAACTACTTTGTTGTGTCAAGTTTCAAGAAGCTAGCACAAACCGTGTTGGATTTAGAGTTCCAAATACATCTATCAATATAGGAGAAAACAGAGTGAAACCTAAAAATTCAAACTGTTACTGGAAATGAACGCTTCAACATAGAAGAACGAAATTTGGGGAACCAAGTCGCCTTAGTGTACGGATCATTACCTGAAAGTATCATCCAGTTTGGGTGAAAAAATGTTTGCTGAGATTTCTGGAGATTCGTAATTTTGGGAAGCTTGGCAACCCCTTCCCATGAAAGTGTTTCTCGCCAGTCACTGCTTAGGGCTACATCAGGAGGAAACAAAACTTAGAGATAGAACGTGAAACTACTTTGTTGTGTCAAGTTTCAAGAAGCTAGCACAAACCGTGTTGGATTTAGAGTTCCAAATACATCTATCAATATAGGAGAAAACAGAGTGAAACCTAAAAATTCAAACTGTTACTGGAAATGAACGCTTCAACATAGAAGAACGAAATTTGGGGAACCAAGTCGCCTTAGTGTACTGATCATTACCTGAAAGTATCATCCAGTTTGGGTGAAAAAATGTTTGCTGAGATTTCTGGAGATTCGTAATTTTGGGAAACTTGGCAACCCCTTCCCATGAAAGTGTTTCTCTCCAGTCACTGCTTAGGGCTACATCAAGAGGAAACAAAACGTAGAGATAGAACGTGAAACTACTTTGTTGTGTCAACTTTAAAGAAGCTAGCACAAACCGTGTTGGATTTAGAGTTCCAAATACATCTATCAATATAGGAGAAAACAGAGTGAAACCTAAAAATTCAAACTGTTACTGGAAATGAACGCTTCAACATAGAAGAACGAAATTTGGGGAACCAAGTCGCCTTAGTGTACTCATCATTACCTGAAAGTATCATCCAGTTTGGGTGAAAAAATGTTTGCTGAGATTTCTGGAGATTCGTAATTTTGGGAAACTTGGCATCCCCTTCCCATGAAAGTGTTTCTCGCCAGTCACTGCTTAGGGCTACATCAAGAGGAAACAAAACGTAGAGATAGAACGTGAAACTACTTTGTTGTGTCAAGTTTCAAGAAGCTAGCACAAACCGTGTTGGATTTAGAGTTCCAAATACATCTATCAATATAGGAGAAAACAGAGTGAAACCTAAAAATTCAAACTGTTACTGGAAATGAACGCTTCAACATAGAAGAACGAAATTTGGGGAACCAAGTCGCCTTAGTGTACTGATCATTACCTGAAAGTATCATCCAGTTTGGGTGAAAAAATGTTTGCTGAGATTTCTGGAGATTCGTAATTTTGGGAAGCTTGGCATCCCCTTCCCATGAAAGTGTTTCTCGCCAGTCACTGCTTAGGGCTACATCAAGAGGAAACAAAACGTAGAGATAGAACGTGAAACTACTTTGTTGTGTCAAGTTTCAAGAAGCTAGCACAAACCGTGTTGGATTTAGAGTTCCAAATACATCTATCAATATAGGAGAAAACAGAGTGAAACCTAAAAATTCAAACTGTTACTGGAAATGAACGCTTCAACATAGAAGAACGAAATTTGGGGAACCAAGTCGCCTTAGTGTACTGATCATTACCTGAAAGTATCATCCAGTTTGGGTGAAAAAATATTTGCTGAGATTTCTGGAGATTCGTAATTTTGGGAAGCTTGGCAACCCCTTCCCATGAAAGTGTTTCTCGCCAGTCACTGCTTAGGGCTACATCAAGAGGAAACAAAACGTAGACATAGAACGTGAAACTACTTTGTTGTGTCAAGTTTCAAGAAGCTAGCACAAACCGTGTTGGATTTAGAGTTCCAAATACATCTATCAATATAGGAGAAAACAGAGTGAAACCTAAAAATTCAAACTGTTACTGGAAATGAACGCTTCAACATAGAAGAACGAAATTTGGGGAACCAAGTCGCCTTAGTGTACTGATCATTACCTGAAAGTATCATCCAGTTTGGGTGAAAAAATGTTTGCTGAGATTTCTGGAGATTCGTAATTTTGGGAAGCTTGGCAACCCCTTCCCATGAAAGTGTTTCTCGCCAGTCACTGCTTAGGGCTACATCAAGAGGAAACAAAACGGAGAGATAGAACGTGAAACTACTTTGTTGTGTCAAGTTTCAAGAAGCTAGCACAAACCGTGTTGGATTTAGAGTTCCAAATACATCTATCAATATAGGAGAAAACAGAGTGAAACCTAAAAATTCAAACTGTTACTGGAAATGAACGCTTCAACATAGAAGAACGAAATTTGGGGAACCAAGTCGCCTTAGTGTACTGATAATTACCTGAAAGTATCATCCAGTTTGGGTGAAAAAATGTTTGCTGAGATTTCTGGAGATTCGTAATTTTGGGAAGCTTGGCAACCCCTTCCCATGAAAGTGTTTCTCGCCAGTCACTGCTTAGGGCTACATCAAGAGGAAACAAAACGGAGAGATAGAACGTGAAACTACTTTGTTGTGTCAAGTTTCAAGAAGCTAGCACAAACCGTGTTGGATTTAGAGTTCCAAATACATCTATCAATATAGGAGAAAACAGAGTGAAACCTAAAAATTCAAACTGTTACTGGAAATGAACGCTTCAACATAGAAGAACGAAATTTGGGGAACCAAGTCGCCTTAGTGTACTGATAATTACCTGAAAGTATCATCCAGTTTGGGTGAAAAAATGTTTGCTGAGATTTCTGGAGATTCGTAATTTTGGGAAGCTTGGCAACGCCTTCCCATGAAAGTGTTTCTCGCCAGTCACTGCTTAGGGCTACATCAAGAGGAAACAAAACGTAGAGATAGAACGTGAAACTACTTTGTTGTGTCAAGTTTCAAGAAGCTAGCACAAACCGTGTTGGATTTAGAGTTCCAAATACATCTAACAATATAGGAGAAAACAGAGTGAAACCTAAAAATTCAAACTGTTACTGGAAATGAACGCTTCAACATAGAAGAACGAAATTTGGGGAACCAAGTCGCCTTAGTGTACTGATCATTACCTGAAAGTATCATCCAGTTTGGGTGAAAAAATGTTTGCTGAGATTTCTGGAGATTCGTAATTTTGGGAAGCTTGGCAACCCCTTCCCATGAAAGTGTTTCTCGCCAGTCACTGCTTAGGGCTACATCAAGAGGAAACAAAACGGAGAGATAGAACGTGAAACTACTTTGTTGTGTCAAGTTTCAAGAAGCTAGCACAAACCGTGTTGGATTTAGAGTTCCAAATACATCTATCAATATAGGAGAAAACAGAGTGAAACCTAAAAATTCAAACTGTTACTGGAAATGAACGCTTCAACATAGAAGAACGAAATTTGGGGAACCAAGTCGCCTTAGTGTACTGATCATTACCTGAAAGTATCATCCAGTTTGGGTGAAAAAATATTTGCTGAGATTTCTGGAGATTCGTAATTTTGGGAAACTTGGCATCCCCTTCCCATGAAAGTGTTTCTCGCCAGTCACTGCTTAGGGCTACATCAAGAGGAAAGAAAACTTAGAGATAGAACGTGAAACTACTTTGTTGTGTCAAGTTTCAAGAAGCTAGCACAAACCGTGTTGGATTTAGAGTTCCAAATACATCTATCAATATAGGAGAAAACAGAGTGAAACCTAAAAATTCAAACTGTTACTGGAAATGAACGCTTCAACATAGAAGAACGAAATTTGGGGAACCAAGTCGCCTTAGTGTACTGATCATTACCTGAAAGTATCATCCAGTTTGGGTGAAAAAATATTTGCTGAGATTTCTGGAGATTCGTAATTTTGGGAAGCTTGGCAACCCCTTCCCATGAAAGTGTTTCTCGCCAGTCACTGTTTAGGGCTACATCAAGAGGAAACAAAACGTAGAGATAGAACGTGAAACTACTTTGTTGTGTCAAGTTTCAAGAAGCTAGCACAAACCATGTTGGATTTAGAGTTCCAAATACATCTATCAATATAGGAGAAAACAGAGTGAAACCTAAAAATTCAAACTGTTACTGGAAATGAACGCTTCAACATAGAAGAACGAAATTTGGGGAACCAAGTCGCCTTAGTGTACTGATCATTACCTGAAAGTATCATCCAGTTTGGGTGAAAAAATGTTTGCTGAGATTTCTGGAGATTCGTAATTTTGGGAAGCTTGGCAACCCCTTCCCATGAAAGTGTTTCTCGCCAGTCACTGCTTAGGGCTACATCAAGAGGAAACAAAACGGAGAGATAGAACGTGAAACTACTTTGTTGTGTCAAGTTTCAAGAAGCTAGCACAAACCGTGTTGGATTTAGAGTTCCAAATACATCTATCAATATAGGAGAAAACAGAGTGAAACCTAAAAATTCAAACTGTTACTGGAAATGAACGCTTCAACATAGAAGAACGAAATTTGGGGAACCAAGTCGCCTTAGTGTACTGATCATTACCTGAAAGTATCATCCAGTTTGGGTGAAAAAATGTTTGCTGAGATTTCTGGAGATTCGTAATTTTGGGAAGCTTGGCAACCCCTTCCCATGAAAGTGTTTCTCGCCAGTCACTGCTTAGGGCTACATCAAGAGGAAACAAAACGGAGAGATAGAACGTGAAACTACTTTGTTGTGTCAAGTTTCAAGAAGCTAGCACAAACCGTGTTGGATTTAGAGTTCCAAATACATCTATCAATATAGGAGAAAACAGAGTGAAACCTAAAAATTCAAACTGTTACTGGAAATGAACGCTTCAACATAGAAGAACGAAATTTGGGGAACCAAGTCGCCTTAGTGTACTGATCATTACCTGAAAGTATCATCCAGTTTGGGTGAAAAAATGTTTGCTGAGATTTCTGGAGATTCGTAATTTTGGGAAGCTTGGCAACCCCTTCCCATGAAAGTCTTTCTCGCCAGTCACTGCTTAGGGCTACATCAAGAGGAAACAAAACGGAGAGATAGAACGTGAAACTACTTTGTTGTGTCAAGTTTCAAGAAGCTAGCACAAACCGTGTTGGATTTAGAGTTCCAAATACATCTATCAATATAGGAGAAAACAGAGTGAAACCTAAAAATTCAAACTGTTACTGGAAATGAACGCTTCAACATAGAAGAACGAAATTTGGGGAACCAAGTCGCCTTCGTGTACTGATCATTACCTGAAAGTATCATCCAGTTTGGGTGAAAAAATGTTTGCTGAGATTTCTGGAGATTCGTAATTTTGGGAAGCTTGGCAACCCCTTCCCATGAAAGTGTTTCTCGCCAGTCACTGCTTAGGGCTACATCAAGAGGAAACAAAACGGAGAGATAGAACGTGAAACTACTTTGTTGTGTCAAGTTTCAAGAAGCTAGCACAAACCGTGTTGGATTTAGAGTTCCAAATACATCTATCAATATAGGAGAAAACAGAGTGAAACCTAAAAATTCAAACTGTTACTGGAAATGAACGCTTCAACATAGAAGAACGAAATTTGGGGAACCAAGTCGCCTTAGTGTACTGATCATTACCTGAAAGTATCATCCAGTTTGGGTGAAAAAAATGTTTGCTGAGATTTCTGGAGATTCGTAATTTTGGGAAGCTTGGCAACCCCTTCCCATGAAAGTGTTTCTCGCCAGTCACTGCTTAGGGCTACATCAAGAGGAAACAAAACGTAGAGATAGAACGTGAAACTACTTTGTTGTGTCAAGTTTCAAGAAGCTAGCACAAACCGTGTTGGATTTAGAGTTCCAAATACATCTATCAATATAGGAGAAAACAGAGTGAAACCTAAAAATTCAAACTGTTTCTGGAAATGAACGCTTCAACATAGAAGAACGAAATTTGGGGAACCAAGTCGCCTTAGTGTACTGATCATTACCTGAAAGTATCATCCAGTTTGGGTGAAAAAATGTTTGCTGAGATTTCTGGAGATTCGTAATTTTGGGAAGCTTGGCAACCCCTTCCCATGAAAGTGTTTCTCGCCAGTCACTGCTTAGGGCTACATCAAGAGGAAACAAAACGGAGAGATAGAACGTGAAACTACTTTGTTGTGTCAAGTTTCAAGAAGCTAGCACAAACCGTGTTGGATTTAGAGTTCCAAATACATCTATCAATATAGGAGAAAACAGAGTGAAACCTAAAAATTCAAACTGTTACTGGAAATGAACGCTTCAACATAGAAGAACGAAATTTGGGGAACCAAGTCGCCTTAGTGTACTGATCATTACCTGAAAGTATCATCCAGTTTGGGTGAAAAAATATTTGCTGAGATTTCTGGAGATTCGTAATTTTGGGAAACTTGGCATCCCCTTCCCATGAAAGTGTTTCTCGCCAGTCACTGCTTAGGGCTACATCAAGAGGAAAGAAAACTTAGAGATAGAACGTGAAACTACTTTGTTGTGTCAAGTTTCAAGAAGCTAGCACAAACCGTGTTGGATTTAGAGTTCCAAATACATCTATCAATATAGGAGAAAACAGAGTGAAACCTAAAAATTCAAACTGTTACTGGAAATGAACGCTTCAACATAGAAGAACGAAATTTGGGGAACCAAGTCGCCTTAGTGTACTGATCATTACCTGAAAGTATCATCCAGTTTGGGTGAAAAAATATTTGCTGAGATTTCTGGAGATTCGTAATTTTGGGAAGCTTGGCAACCCCTTCCCATGAAAGTGTTTCTCGCCAGTCACTGTTTAGGGCTACATCAAGAGGAAACAAAACGTAGAGATAGAACGTGAAACTACTTTGTTGTGTCAAGTTTCAAGAAGCTAGCACAAACCATGTTGGATTTAGAGTTCCAAATACATCTATCAATATAGGAGAAAACAGAGTGAAACCTAAAAATTCAAACTGTTACTGGAAATGAACGCTTCAACATAGAAGAACGAAATTTGGGGAACCAAGTCGCCTTAGTGTACTGATCATTACCTGAAAGTATCATCCAGTTTGGGTGAAAAAATGTTTGCTGAGATTTCTGGAGATTCGTAATTTTGGGAAGCTTGGCAACCCCTTCCCATGAAAGTGTTTCTCGCCAGTCACTGCTTAGGGCTACATCAAGAGGAAACAAAACGGAGAGATAGAACGTGAAACTACTTTGTTGTGTCAAGTTTCAAGAAGCTAGCACAAACCGTGTTGGATTTAGAGTTCCAAATACATCTATCAATATAGGAGAAAACAGAGTGAAACCTAAAAATTCAAACTGTTACTGGAAATGAACGCTTCAACATAGAAGAACGAAATTTGGGGAACCAAGTCGCCTTAGTGTACTGATCATTACCTGAAAGTATCATCCAGTTTGGGTGAAAAAATGTTTGCTGAGATTTCTGGAGATTCGTAATTTTGGGAAGCTTGGCAACCCCTTCCCATGAAAGTGTTTCTCGCCAGTCACTGCTTAGGGCTACATCAAGAGGAAACAAAACGGAGAGATAGAACGTGAAACTACTTTGTTGTGTCAAGTTTCAAGAAGCTAGCACAAACCGTGTTGGATTTAGAGTTCCAAATACATCTATCAATATAGGAGAAAACAGAGTGAAACCTAAAAATTCAAACTGTTACTGGAAATGAACGCTTCAACATAGAAGAACGAAATTTGGGGAACCAAGTCGCCTTAGTGTACTGATCATTACCTGAAAGTATCATCCAGTTTGGGTGAAAAAATGTTTGCTGAGATTTCTGGAGATTCGTAATTTTGGGAAGCTTGGCAACCCCTTCCCATGAAAGTCTTTCTCGCCAGTCACTGCTTAGGGCTACATCAAGAGGAAACAAAACGGAGAGATAGAACGTGAAACTACTTTGTTGTGTCAAGTTTCAAGAAGCTAGCACAAACCGTGTTGGATTTAGAGTTCCAAATACATCTATCAATATAGGAGAAAACAGAGTGAAACCTAAAAATTCAAACTGTTACTGGAAATGAACGCTTCAACATAGAAGAACGAAATTTGGGGAACCAAGTCGCCTTCGTGTACTGATCATTACCTGAAAGTATCATCCAGTTTGGGTGAAAAAATGTTTGCTGAGATTTCTGGAGATTCGTAATTTTGGGAAGCTTGGCAACCCCTTCCCATGAAAGTGTTTCTCGCCAGTCACTGCTTAGGGCTACATCAAGAGGAAACAAAACGGAGAGATAGAACGTGAAACTACTTTGTTGTGTCAAGTTTCAAGAAGCTAGCACAAACCGTGTTGGATTTAGAGTTCCAAATACATCTATCAATATAGGAGAAAACAGAGTGAAACCTAAAAATTCAAACTGTTACTGGAAATGAACGCTTCAACATAGAAGAACGAAATTTGGGGAACCAAGTCGCCTTAGTGTACTGATCATTACCTGAAAGTATCATCCAGTTTGGGTGAAAAAAATGTTTGCTGAGATTTCTGGAGATTCGTAATTTTGGGAAGCTTGGCAACCCCTTCCCATGAAAGTGTTTCTCGCCAGTCACTGCTTAGGGCTACATCAAGAGGAAACAAAACGTAGAGATAGAACGTGAAACTACTTTGTTGTGTCAAGTTTCAAGAAGCTAGCACAAACCGTGTTGGATTTAGAGTTCCAAATACATCTATCAATATAGGAGAAAACAGAGTGAAACCTAAAAATTCAAACTGTTACTGGAAATGAACGCTTCAACATAGAAGAACGAAATTTGGGGAACCAAGTCGCCTTAGTGTACTGATCATTACCTGAAAGTATCATCCAGTTTGGGTGAAAAAATGTTTGCTGAGATTTCTGGAGATTCGTAATTTTGGGAAACTTGGCAACCCCTTCCCATGAAAGTGTTTCTCGCCAGTCACTGCTTAGGGCTACATCAAGAGGAAACAAAACGTAGAGATAGAACGTGAAACTACTTTGTTGTGTCAACTTTCAAGAAGCTAGCACAAACCGTGTTGGATTTAGAGTTCCAAATACATCTATCAATATAGGAGAAAACAGAGTGAAACCTAAAAATTCAAACTGTTACTGGAAATGAACGCTTCAACATAGAAGAACGAAATTTGGGGAACCAAGTCGCCTTAGTGTACTGATCATTACCTGAAAGTATCATCCAGTTTGGGTGAAAAAATGTTTGCTGAGATTTCTGGAGATTCGTAATTTTGGGAAACTTGGCAACCCCTTCCCATGAAAGTGTTTCTCGCCAGTCACTGCTTAGGGCTACATCAAGAGGAAACAAAACGTAGAGATAGAACGTGAAACTACTTTGTTGTGTCAAGTTTCAAGAAGCTAGCACAAACCGTGTTGGATTTAGAGTTCCAAATACATCTATCAATATAGGAGAAAACAGAGTGAAACCTAAAAATTCAAACTGTTACTGGAAATGAACGCTTCAACATAGAAGAACGAAATTTGGGGAACCAAGTCGCCTTAGTGTACTGATCATTACCTGAAAGTATCATCCAGTTTGGGTGAAAAAATGTTTGCTGAGATTTCTGGAGATTCGTAATTTTGGGAAGCTTGGCAACCCCTTCCCATGAAAGTGTTTCTCGCCAGTCACTGCTTAGGGCTACATCAAGAGGAAACAAAACGGAGAGATAGAACGTGAAACTACTTTGTTGTGTCAAGTTTCAAGAAGCTAGCACAAACCGTGTTGGATTTAGAGTTCCAAATACATCTATCAATATAGGAGAAAACAGAGTGAAACCTAAAAATTCAAACTGTTACTGGAAATGAACGCTTCAACATAGAAGAACGAAATTTGGGGAACCAAGTCGCCTTAGTGTACTGATCATTACCTGAAAGTATCATCCAGTTTGGGTGAAAAAATGTTTGCTGAGATTTCTGGAGATTCGTAATTTTGGGAAGCTTGGCAACCCCTTCCCATGAAAGTGTTTCTCGCCAGTCACTGCTTAGGGCTACATCAAGAGGAAACAAAACGTAGAGATAGAACGTGAAACTACTTTGTTGTGTCAAGTTTCAAGAAGCTAGCACAAACCGTGTTGGATTTAGAGTTCCAAATACATCTATCAATATAGGAGAAAACAGAGTGAAACCTAAAAATTCAAACTGTTACTGGAAATGAACGCTTCAACATAGAAGAACGAAATTTGGGGAACCAAGTCGCCTTAGTGTACTGATCATTACCTGAAAGTATCATCCAGTTTGGGTGAAAAAATGTTTGCTGAGATTTCTGGAGATTCGTAATTTTGGGAAGCTTGGCAACCCCTTCCCATGAAAGTGTTTCTCGCCAGTCACTGCTTAGGGCTACATCAAGAGGAAACAAAACGTAGAGATAGAACCTGAAACTACTTTGTTGTGTCAAGTTTCAAGAAGCTAGCACAAACCGTGTTGGATTTAGAGTTCCAAATACATCTATCAATATAGGAGAAAACAGAGTGAAACCTAAAAATTCAAACTGTTACTGGAAATGAACGCTTCAACATAGAAGAACGAAATTTGGGGAACCAAGTCGCCTTAGTGTACTGATCATTACCTGAAAGTATCATCCAGTTTGGGTGAAAAAATATTTGCTGAGATTTCTGGAGATTCGTAATTTTGGGAAACTTGGCATCCCCTTCCCATGAAAGTGTTTCTCGCCAGTCACTGCTTAGGGCTACATCAAGAGGAAACAAAACATAGAGATAGAACGTGAAACTACTTTGTTGTGTGAAGTTTCAAGAAGCTTGCAAAAACCGTGTTGGATTTAGAGTTCCAAATACATCTATCAATATAGGAGAAAACAGAGTGAAACCTAAAAATTCAAACTGTTACTGGAAATGAACGCTTCAACATAGAAGAACGAAATTTGGGGAACCAAGTCGCCTTAGTGTACTGATCATTACCTGAAAGTATCATCCAGTTTGGGTGAAAAAATATTTGCTGAGATTTCTGGAGATTCGTAATTTTTGGAAGCTTGGCAACCCCTTCCGATGAAAGTGTTTCTCACCAGTCACTGCTTAGGGCTACATCAAGAGGAAACAAAACGTAGAGATAGAACGTGAAACTACTTTGTTGTGTCAAGTTTCAAGAAGCTAGCACAAACCGTGTTGGATTTAGAGTTCCAAATACATCTATCAATATAGGAGAAAACAGAGTGAAACCTAAAAATTCAAACTGTTACTGGAAATGAACGCTTCAACATAGAAGAACGAAATTTGGGGAACCAAGTCGCCTTAGTGTACTGATCATTACCTGAAAGTATCATCCAGTTTGGGTGAAAAAATGTTTGCTGAGATTTCTGGAGATTCGTAATTTTGGGAAGCTTGGCAACCCCTTCCCATTAAAGTGTTTCTCGCCAGTCACTGCTTAGGGCTACATCAAGAGGAAACAAAACGGAGAGATAGAACGTGAAACTACTTTGTTGTGTAGTTTCAAGAAGCTAGCACAAACCGTGTTGGATATAGAGTTCCAAATACATCTATCTATATAGGAGAAAACAAAGTGAAACCTAAAAATTCAAACTGTTACTGGAAATGAACGCTTCAACATAGAAGAACGAAATTTGGGGAACCAAGTCGCCTTAGGGTGCTGATCATTACCTGAAAGTATCATCCAGTTTGGGTGAAAAAATATTTGCTGAGATTTCTGGAGATTCGTAATTTTGGGAAACTTGGCATCCCCTTCCCATGAAAGTGTTTCTCGCCAGTCACTGCTTAGGGCTACATCAAGTGTAAACAAAACGTAGAGATAGAACGTGAAACTACTTTGTTGTGTCAAGTTTCAAGAAGCTAGCACAAACCGTGTTGGATTTAGAGTTCCAAATACATCTATCAATATAGGAGAAAACAGAGTGAAACCTAAAAATTCAAACTGTTACTGGAAATGAACGCTTCAACATAGAAGAACGAAATTTGGGGAACCAAGTCGCCTTAGTGTACTGATCATTACCTGAAAGTATCATCCAGTTTGGGTGAAAAAATATTTGCTGAGATTTGTGGAGATTCGTAATTTTGGGAAGCTTGGCAACCCCTTACCATGAAAGTTTCTCGCCAGTCACTGCTTAGGGCTACATCAAGAGGAAACAAAACGTAGAGATAGAACGTGAAACTACTTTGTTGTGTCAAGTTTCAAGAAGCTAGCACAAACCGTGTTGGATTTAGAGTTCCAAATACATCTATCAATATAGGAGAAAACAGAGTGAAACCTAAAAATTCAAACTGTTACTGGAAATGAACGCTTCAACATAGAAGAACAAAATTTGGGGAACCAAGTCGCCTTAGTGTACTGATCATTCCCTTAAAGTATCATCCAGTTTGGGTGAAAAAATATTTGCTGAGGTTTCTGGAGATTCGTAATTTTTGGAAGCTTGGCAACCCCTTCCCATGAAAGTGTTTCTCGCCAGTCACTGTTTAGGGCTACATCAAGAGGAAACAAAACGTAGAGATAGAACGTGAAACTACTTTGTTGTGTCAACTTTCAAGAAGCTAGCACAAACCGTGTTGGATTCAGAGTTCCAAATACATCTATCAATATAGGAGAAAACAGAGTGAAACCTAAAAATTCAAACTGTTACTGGAAATGAACGCTTCAACATAGAAGAACGAAATTTGGGGAACCAAGTCGCCTTAGTGTACTGATCATTACCTGAAAGTATCATCCAGTTTGGGTGAAAAAATATTTGCTGAGATTTCTGGAGATTCGTAATTTTGGGAAGCTTGGCAACCCCTTCCCATGAAAGTGTTTCTCGCCAGACACTGCTTAGGGCTACATCAAGAGGAAACAAAACGTAGAGATAGAACGTGAAACTACTTTGTTGTGTCAAGTTTCAAGAAGCTAGCACAAACCGTGTTGGATTTAGAGTTCCAAATACATCTATCAATATAGGAGAAAACAGAGTGAAACCTAAAAATTCAAACTGTTACTGGAAATGAACGCTTCAACATAGAAGAACGAAATTTGGGGAACCAAGTCGCCTTAGTGTACTGATCATTACCTGAAAGTATCATCCAGTTTGGGTGAAAAAATATTTGCTGAGATTTCTGGAGATTCGTAATTTTGGGAAGCTTGGCAACCCCTTCCCATGAAAGTGTTTCTCGCCAGTCACTGCTTAGGGCTACATCAAGAGGAAAAAATACGTAGAAATAGAACGTGAAACTACTTTGTTGTGTCAAGTTTCAAGAAGCTAGCACAAACCGTGTTGGATTTAGAGTTCCAAATACATCTATCAATATAGGAGAAAACAGAGTGAAACCTAAAAATTCAAACTGTTACTGGAAATGAACGCTTCAACATAGAAGAACGAAATTTGGGGAACCAAGTCGCCTTAGTGTACTGATCATTACCTGAAAGTATCATCCAGTTTGGGTGAAAAAATATTTGCTGAGATTTCTGGAGATTCGTAATTTTGGGAAGCTTGGCAACCCCTTCCCATGAAAGTGTTTCTCGCCAGTCACTGCTTAGGGCTACATCAAGAGGAAACAAAACGTAGAGATAGAACGTGAAACTACACTGTTGTGTCAAGTTTCAAGAAGCTAGCACAAACCGTGTTGGATTCAGAGTTCCAAATACATATATCTATATAGGAGAAAACAAAGTGAAACCTAAAAATTCAAACTGTTACTGGAAATGAACGCTTCAACATAGAAGAACGAAATTTGGGGAACCAAGTCGCCTTAGGGTGCTGATCATTACCTGAAAGTATCATCCAGTTTGGGTGAAAAAATATTTGCTGAGATTTCTGGAGATTCGTAATTTTGGGAAACTTGGCATCCCCTTCCCATGAAAGTGTTTCTCGCCAGTCACTGCTTAGGGCTACATCAAGTGTAAACAAAACGTAGAGATAGAACGTGAAACTACTTTGTTGTGTCAAGTTTCAAGAAGCTAGCACAAACCGTGTTGGATTTAGAGTTCCAAATACATCTATCAATATAGGAGAAAACAGAGTGAAACCTAAAAATTCAAACTGTTACTGGAAATGAACGCTTCAACATAGAAGAACGAAATTTGGGGAACCAAGTCGCCTTAGTGTACTGATCATTACCTGAAAGTATCATCCAGTTTGGGTGAAAAAATATTTGCTGAGATTTGTGGAGATTCGTAATTTTGGGAAGCTTGGCAACCCCTTCCCATGAAAGTGTTTCTCGCCAGTCACTGCTTAGGGCTACATCAAGAGGAAACAAAACGTAGAGATAGAACGTGAAACTACTTTGTTGTGTCAAGTTTCAAGAAGCTAGCACAAACCGTGTTGGATTTAGAGTTCCAAATACATCTATCAATATAGGAGAAAACAGAGTGAAACCTAAAAATTCAAACTGTTACTGGAAATGAACGCTTCAACATAGAAGAACGAAATTTGGGGAACCAAGTCGCCTTAGTGTACTGATCATTCCCTTAAAGTATCATCCAGTTTGGGTGAAAAAATATTTGCTGAGGTTTCTGGAGATTCGTAATTTTTGGAAGCTTGGCAACCCCTTCCCATGAAAGTGTTTCTCGCCAGTCACTGTTTAGGGCTACATCAAGAGGAAACAAAACGTAGAGATAGAACGTGAAACTACTTTGTTGTGTCAAGTTTCAAGAAGCTAGCACAAACCGTGTTGGATTTAGAGTTCCAAATACATCTATCAATATAGGAGAAAACAGAGTGAAACCTAAAAATTCAAACTGTTACTGGAAATGAACGCTTCAACATAGAAGAACGAAATTTGGGGAACCAAGTCGCCTTAGTGTACTGATCATTACCTGAAAGTATCATCCAGTTTGGGTGAAAAAATATTTGCTGAGATTTGTGGAGATTCGTAATTTTTGGAAGCTTGGCAACTCCTTCCCATGAAAGTGTTTCTCGCCAGTCACTGCTTAGGGCTACATCAAGAGGAAACAAAACGTAGAGATAGAACGTGAAACTACTTTGTTGTGTCAACTTTCAAGAAGCTAGCACAAACCGTGTTGGATTCAGAGTTCCAAATACATCTATCAATATAGGAGAAAACAGAGTGAAACCTAAAAATTCAAACTGTTACTGGAAATGAACGCTTCAACATAGAAGAACGAAATTTGGGGAACCAAGTCGCCTTAGTGTACTGATCATTACCTGAAAGTATCATCCAGTTTGGGTGAAAAAATATTTGCTGAGATTTCTGGAGATTCGTAATTTTGGGAAGCTTGGCAAACCCTTCCCATGAAAGTGTTTCTCGCCAGACACTGCTTAGGGCTACATCAAGAGGAAACAAAACGTAGAGATAGAACGTGAAACTACTTTGTTGTGTCAAGTTTCAAGAAGCTAGCACAAACCGTGTTGGATTTAGAGTTCCAAATACATCTATCAATATAGGAGAAAACAGAGTGAAACCTAAAAATTCAAACTGTTACTGGAAATGAACGCTTCAACATAGAAGAACAAAATTTGGGGAACCAAGTCGCCTTAGTGTACTGATCATTACCTGAAAGTATCATCCAGTTTGGGTGAAAAAATATTTGCTGAGATTTCTGGAGATTCGTAATTTTGGGAAGCTTGGCAACCCCTTCCCATGAAAGTGTTTCTCGCCAGTCACTGCTTAGGGCTACATCAAGAGGAAACAAAACGTAGAGATAGAACTTGAAACTACACTGTTGTGTCAAGTTTCAAGAAGCTAGCACAAACCGTGTTGGATTCAGAGTTCCAAATACATATATCTATATAGGAGAAAACAAAGTGAAACCTAAAAATTCAAACTGTTACTGGAAATGAACGCTTCAACATAGAAGAACGAAATTTGGGGAACCAAGTCGCCTTAGTGTACTGATCATTACCTGAAAGTATCATCCAGTTTGGGTGAAAAAATATTTGCTGAGATTTCTGGAGATTCGTAATTTTGGGAAACTTGGCATCCCCTTCCCATGAAAGTGTTTCTCGCCAGTCACTGCTTAGAGCTACATCAAGAGGAAACAAAACGTAGAGATAGAACGTGAAACTACTTTGTTGTGTCAAGTTTCAAGAAGCTAGCACAAACCGTGTTGGATTTAGAGTTCCAAATACATCTATCAATATAGGAGAAAACAGAGTGAAACCTAAAAATTCAAACTGTTACTGGAAATGAACGCTTCAACATAGAAGAACGAAATTTGGGGAACCAAGTCGCCTTAGTGTACTGATCATTACCTGAAAGTATCATCCAGTTTGGGTGAAAAAATGTTTGTTGAGATTTCTGGAGATTCGTAATTTTGGGAAGCTTGGCAACCCCTTCCCATGAAAGTTTTTCTCGCCAGTCACTGCTTAGGGCTACATCAAGAGGAAACAAAACGTAGAGATAGAACGTGAAACTACTTTGTTGTGTCAAGTTTCAAGAAGCTAGCACAAACCGTGTTGGATTTAGAGTTCCAAATACATCTATCAATATAGGAGAAAACAGAGTGAAACCTAAAAATTCAAACTGTTACTGGAAATGAACGCTTCAACATAGAAGAACGAAATTTGGGGAACCAAGTCGCCTTAGTGTACTGATCATTACCTGAAAGTATCATCCAGTTTGGGTGAAAAAATATTTGCTGAGATTTCTGGAGATTCGTAATTTTGGGAAGCTTGGCAACCCCTTCCCATGAAAGTGTTTCTCGCCAGTCACTGCTTAGGGCTACATCAAGAGGAAACAAAACGTAGAGATAGAACGTGAAACTACTTTGTTGTGTCAAGTTTCAAGAAGCTAGCACAAACCGTGTTGGATTTAGAGTTCCAAATACATCTATCAATATAGGAGAAAACACAGTGAAACCTAAAAATTCAAACTGTTACTGGAAATGAACGCTTCAACATAGAAGAACGAAATTTGGGGAACCAAGTCGCCTTAGTGTACTGATCATAACCTGAAAGTATCATCCAGTTTGGGTGAAAAAATATTTGCTGAGATTTCTGGAGATTCGTAATTTTGGGAAGCTTGGCAACCCCTTCCCATGAAAGTGTTTCTCGCCAGTCACTGCTTAGGGCTACATCAAGAGGAAACAAAATGTAGAGATAGAACGTGAAACTACTTTGTTGTGTCAAGTTTCAAGAAGCTAGCACAAACCGTGTTGGATTCAGAGTTCCAAATACATCTATCAATATAGGAGAAAAAAGAGTGAAACCTAAAAATTCAAACTGTTACTGGAAATGAACGCTTCAACATAGAAGAACGAAATTTGGGGAACCAAGTCGCCTTAGTGTACTGATCATTACCTGAAAGTATCATCCAGTTTGGGTGAAAAAATGTTTGCTGAGATTTCTGGAGATTCGTAATTTTGGGAAGCTTGGCAACCCCTTCCCATGAAAGTGTTTCTCGCCAGTCACTGCTTAGGGCTACATCAAGAGGAAACAAAACGTAGAGATAGAACGTGAAACTACTTTGTTGTGTCAAGTTTCAAGAAGCTAGCACAAACCGTGTTGGATTTAGAGTTCCAAATACATCTATCAATATAGGAGAAAACAGAGTGAAACCTAAAAATTCAAACTGTTACTGGAAATGAACGCTTCAACATAGAAGAACGAAATTTGGGGAACCAACTAGCCTTAGTGTACTGATCATTACCTGAAAGTATCATCCAGTTTGGGTGAAAAAATATTTGCTGAGATTTCTGGAGATTCGTAATTTTGGGAAGCTTGGCAACCCCTTCCCATGAAAGTGTTTCTCGCCAGTCACTGCTTAGGGCTACATCAAGAGGAAACAAAACGTAGAGATAGAACGTGAAACTACTTTGTTGTGTCAAGTTTCAAGAAGCTAGCACAAACCGTGTTGGATTTAGAGTTCCAAATACATCTATCAATATAGGAGAAAACAGAGTGAAACCTAAAAATTCAAACTGTTACTGGAAATGAACGCTTCAACATAGAAGAACGAAATTTGGGGAACCAAGTCGCCTTAGTGTACTGATCATTACCTGAAAGTATCATCCAGTTTGGGTGAAAAAATATTTGCTGAGATTTCTGGAGATTCGTAATTTTGGGAAGCTTGGCAACCCCTTCCCATGAAAGTGTTTCTCGCCAGTCACTGCTTAGGGCTACATCAAGAGGAAACATAACGTAGAGATAGAACGTGAAACTACTTTGTTGTGTCAAGTTTCAAGAAGCTAGCACAAACCGTGTTGGATTTAGAGTTCCAAATACATCTATCAATATAGGAGAAAACAGAGTGAAACCTAAAAATTCAAACTGTTACTGGAAATGAACGCTTCAACATAGAAGAACGAAATTTGGGGAACCAAGTCGCCTTAGTGTACTGATCATTACCTGAAAGTATCATCCAGTTTGGGTGAAAAAATATTTGCTGAGATTTCTGGAGATTCGTAATTTTGGGAAGCTTGGCAACCCCTTCCCATGAAAGTGTTTCTCGCCAGTCACTGCTTAGGGCTACATCAAGAGGAAAAAAAACGTAGAGATAGAACGTGAAACTACTTTGTTGTGTCAAGTTTCAAGAAGCTAGCACAAACCGTGTTGGATTTAGAGTTCCAAATACATCTATCAATATAGGAGAAAACAGAGTGAAACCTAAAAATTCAAACTGTTACTGAAAATGAACGCTTCAACATAGAAGAACGAAATTTGGGGAACCAAGTCGCCTTAGTGTACTGATCATTACCTGAAAGTATCATCCAGTTTGGGTGAAAAAATGTTTGCTGAGATTTCTGGAGATTCGTAATTTTGGGAAACTTGGCAACCCCTTCCCATGAAAGTGTTTCTCGCCAGTCACTGCTTAGGGCTACATCAAGAGGAAACAAAACGTAGAGATAGAACGTGAAACTACTTTGTTGTGTCAAGTTTCAAGAAGCTAGCACAAACCGTGTTGGATTTAGAGTTCCAAATACATCTATCAATATAGGAGAAAACAGAGTGAAACCTAAAAATTCAAACTGTTACTGGAAATGAACGCTTCAACATAGAAGAACGAAATTTGGGGAACCAAGTCGCCTTAGTGTACTGATCATTACCTGAAAGTATCATCCAGTTTGGGTGAAAAAATATTTGCTGAGATTTGTGGAGATTCGTAATTTTGGGAAGCTTGGCAACCCCTTCCCATGAAAGTGTTTCTCGCCAGTCACTGCTTAGGGCTACATCAAGAGGAAACAAAACGTAGAGATAGAACGTGAAACTACTTTGTTGTGTCAAGTTTCAAGAAGCTAGCACAAACCGTGTTGGATTCAGAGTTCCAAATACATCTATCAATATAGGAGAAAACAGAGTGAAACCTAAAAATTCAAACTGTTACTGGAAATGAACGCTTCAACATAGAAGAACGAAATTTGGGGAACCAAGTCGCCTTAGTGTACTGATCATTACCTGAAAGTATCATCCAGTTTGGGTGAAAAAAATATTTGCTGAGATTTCTGGAGATTCGTAATTTTGGGAAGCTTGGCAACCCCTTCCCATGAAAGTGTTTCTCGCCAGTCACTGCTTAGGGCTACATCAAGAGGAAACAAAACATAGAGATAGAACGTGAAACTACTTTGTTGTGTCAAGTTTCAAGAAGCTAGCACAAACCGTGTTGGATTCAGAGTTCCAAATACATGTGTCAATATAGGAGAAAACAGAGTGAAACCTAAAAATTCAAACTGTTACTGGAAATGAACGCTTCAACATAGAAGAACAGAATTTGGGGGACCAAGTCGCCTTAGTGTACTGATCATTACCTGAAAGTATCATCCAGTTTGGGTGAAAAAATATTTGCTGAGATTTCTGGAGATTCGTAATTTTGGGAAACTTGGAATCCCCTTCCCATGAAAGTGTTTCTCGCCAGTCACTGCTTAGAGCTACATCAAGAGGAAACAAAACGTAGAGATAGAACGTGAAACTACTTTGTTGTGTCAAGTTTCAAGAAGCTAGCACAAACCGTGTTGGATTTAGAGTTCCAAATACATCTATCAATATAGGAGAAAACAGAGTGAAACCTAAAAATTCAAACTGTTACTGGAAATGAACGCTTCAACATAGAAGAACGAAATTTGGTGAACCAAGTCGCCTTAGTGTACTGATCATTACCTGAAAGTGTCATCCAGTTTGGGTGAAAAAATGTTTGTTGAGATTTCTGGAGATTCGTAATTTTGGGAAGCTTGGCAACCCCTTCCCATGAAAGTGTTTCTCGCCAGTCACTGCTTAGGGCTACATCAAGAGGAAACAAAACGTAGAGATAGAACGTGAAACTACTTTGTTGTGTCAAGTTTCAAGAAGCTAGCACAAACCGTGTTGGATTTAGAGTTCCAAATACATCTATCAATATACGAGAAAACAGAGTGAAACCTAAAAATTCAAACTGTTACTGGAAATGAACGCTTCAACATAGAAGAACGAAATTTGGGGAACCAAGTCGCCTTAGTGTACTGATCATTACCTGAAAGTATCATCCAGTTTGGGTGAAAAAATATTTGCTGAGATATCTGGAGATTTGTAATTTTGGGAATCTTGGCAACCCCTTCCCATGAAAGTGTTTCTCGCCAGTCACTGCTTAGGGCTACATCAAGAGGAAACAAAACGTAGAGATAGTACGTGAAACTACTTTGTTGTGTCAAGTTTCAAGAAGCTAGCACAAACCGTGTTGGATTTAGAGTTCCAAATACATCTATCAATATAGGAGAAAACAGAGTGAAACCTAAAAATTCAAACTGTTACTGGAAATGAACGCTTCAACATAGAAGAACGAAATTTGGGGAACCAAGTCGCCTTAGTGTACTGATCATTACCTGAAAGTATCATCCAGTTTGGGTGAAAAAATGTTTGCTGAGATTTCTGGAGATTCGTAATTTTGGGAAGCTTGGCAACCCCTTCCCATGAAAGTGTTTCTCGCCAGTCACTGCTTAGGGCTACATCAAGAGGAAACAAAACGTAGAGATAGAACGTGAAACTACTTTGTTGTGTCATGTTTCAAGAAGCTAGCACAAACCGTGTTGGATTTAGAGTTCCAAATACATCTATCAATATAGGAGAAAACAGAGTGAAACCTAAAAATTCAAACTGTTACTGGAAATGAACGCTTCAACATAGAAGAACGAAATTTGGGGAACCAAGTCGCCTTAGTGTACTGATCATTACCTGAAAGTATCATCCAGTTTGGGTGAAAAAATATTTGCTGAGATTTCTGGAGATTCGTAATTTTGGGAAGCTTGGCAACCCCTTCCCATGAAAGTGTTTCTCGCCAGTCACTGCTTAGGGCTACATCAAGAGGAAACAAAACGTAGAGATAGAACGTGAAACTACTTTGTTGTGTCAAGTTTCAAGAAGCTAGCACAAACCGTGTTGGATTCAGAGTTCCAAATACATCTATCAATATAGGAGAAAACAGAGTGAAACCTAAAAATTCAAACTGTTACTGGAAATGAACACTTCAACATAGAAGAACGAAATTTGGGGAACCAAGTCGCCTTAGTGTACTGATCATTACCTGAAAGTATCATCCAGTTTGGGTGAAAAAATGTTTGCTGAGATTTCTGGAGATTCGTAATTTTGGGAAGCTTGGCAACCCCTTCCCATGAAAGTGTTTCTCGCCAGTCACTGTTTAGGGCTACATCAAGAGGAAACAAAACGTAGAGATAGAACGTGAAACTACTTTGTTGTGTCGAGTTTCAAGAAACTAGCACAAACCGTGTTGGATTTAGAGTTCCAAATACATCTATCAATGTAGGAGAAAACAGAGTGAAACCTAAAAATTCAAACTGTTACTGGAAATGAACGCTTCAACATAGAAGAACGAAATTTGGGGAACCAAGTCGCCTTAGTGTACTGATCATTACCTGAAAGTATCATCCAGTTTGGGTGAAAAAATATTTGCTGAGATTTCTGGAGATTCGTAATTTTGGGAAGCTTGGCAACCCCTTCCCATGAAAGTGTTTCTCGCCAGTCACTGCTTAGGGCTACATCAAGAGGAAACAAAACGTAGAGATAGAACGTGAAACTACTTTGTTGTGTCAAGTTTCAAGAAGCTAGCACAAACCGTGTTGGATTTAGAGTTCCAAATATATCTATCTATATAGGAGAAAACCAAGTGAAACCTAAAAATTCAAACTGTTACTGGAAATGAACGCTTCAACATAGAAGAACGAAATTTGGGGAACCAAGTCGCCTTAGGGTACTGATCATTACCTGAAAGTATCATCCAGTTTGGGTGAAAAAATATTTGCTGAGATTTCTGGAGATTCGTAATTTTGGGAAACTTGGCATCCCCTTCCCAGGAAAGTGTTTCTCGCCAGTCACTGCTTAGGGCTACATCAAGAGGAAAAAAAACGTAGAGATAGAACGTGAAACTATTTTGTTGTGTCAAGTTTCAAGAAGCTAGCACAAACCGTGTTGGATTCAGAGTTCCAAATACATCTATCAATATAGGAGAAAACAGAGTGAAACCTAAAAATTCAAACTGTTACTGGAAATGAACGCTTCAACATAGAAGAACGAAATTTGGGGAACCAAGTCGCCTTAGTGTACTGATCATTACCTGAAAGTATCATCCAGTTTGTGTGAAAAAATGTTTGCTGAGATTTCTGGAGATTCGTAATTTTGGGAAGCTTGGCAACCCCTTCCCATGAAAGTGTTTCTCGCCAGTCACTGCTTAGAGCTACATCAAGAGGAAACAAAACGTAGAGATAGAACGTGAAACTACTTTGTTGTGTCAAGTTTCAAGAAGCTAGCACAAACCGTGTTGGATTTAGAGTTCCAAATACATCTATCAATATAGGAGAAAACAGACTGAAACCTAAAAATTCAAACTCTTACTGGAAATGAACGCTTCAACATAGAAGAACGAAATTTGGGGAACCAAGTCGCCTTAGTGTACTGATCATTACCTGAAAGTATCATCCAGTTTGGGTGAAAAAATATTTGCTGAGATTTCTGGAGATTCGTAATTTTGGGAAGCTTGGCAACCCCTTCCCATGAAAGTGTTTCTCGCCAGTCACTGCTTAGGGCTACATCAAGAGGAAACAAAACGTAGAGATAGAACGTGAAACTACTTTGTTGTGTCAAGTTTCAAGAAGCTAGCACAAACCATGTTGGATTTAGAGTTCCAAATACATCTATCAATATAGGAGAAAACAGAGTGAAACCTAAAAATTCAAACTGTTGCTGGAAATGAACGCTTCAACATAGAAGAATGAAATTTGGGGAACCAAGTCGCCTTTGTGTACTGATCATTACCTGAAAGTATCATCCAGTTTGGGTGAAAAAATATTTGCTGAGATTTCTGGAGATTCGTAATTTTGGGAAGCTTGGCAACCCCTTCCCATGAAAGTGTTTCTCGCCAGTCACTGCTTAGGGCTACATCAAGAGGAAACAAAACGTAGAGATAGAACGTGAAACTACTTTGTTGTGTCAAGTTTCAAGAAGCTAGCACAAACCGTGTTGGATTCAGAGTTCCAAATACATCTATCAATATAGGAGAAAACAGAGTGAAACCTAAAAATTCAAACTGTTACTGGAAATGAACGCTTCAACATAGAAGAACGAAATTTGGGGAACCAAG
Organism: Spermophilus citellus; assembly: GCF_964194105.1. Lineage (NCBI taxonomy): Eukaryota > Metazoa > Chordata > Mammalia > Rodentia > Sciuridae > Spermophilus > Spermophilus citellus. The sequence continues at coordinate 99,317,788 of NC_138183.1, read as the reverse complement.
TCGCCTTAGTGTACTGATCATTACCTGAAAGTATCATCCAGTTTGGGTGAAAAAATGTTTGCTGAGATTTCTGGAGATTCGTAATTTTGGGAAGCTTGGCAACCCCTTCCCATGAAAGTGTTTCTCGCCAGTCACTGTTTAGGGCTACATCAAGAGGAAACAAAACGTAGAGATAGAACGTGAAACTACTTTGTTGTGTCAAGTTTCAAGAAACTAGCACAAACCGTGTTGGATTTAGAGTTCCAAATACATCTATCAATATAGGAGAAAACAGAGTGAAACCTAAAAATTCAAACTGTTACTGGAAATGAACGCTTCAACATAGAAGAACGAAATTTGGGGAACCAAGTCGCCTTAGTGTACTGATCATTACCTGAAAGTATCATCCAGTTTGGGTGAAAAAATATTTGCTGAGATTTCTGGAGATTCGTAATTTTGGGAAGCTTGGCAACCCCTTCCCATGAAAGTGTTTCTCGCCAGTCACTGCTTAGGGCTACATCAAGAGGAAACAAAACGTAGAGATAGAACGTGAAACTACTTTGTTGTGTCAAGTTTCAAGAAGCTAGCACAAACCGTGTTGGATTCAGAGTTCCAAATACATCTATCAATATAGGAGAAAACAGAGTGAAACCTAAAAATTCAAACTGTTACTGGAAATGAACGCTTCAACATAGAAGAACGAAATTTGGGGAACCAAGTCGCCTTAGTGTACTGATCATTACCTGAAAGTATCATCCAGTTTGGGTGAAAAAATGTTTGCTGAGATTTCTGGAGATTCGTAATTTTGGGAAGCTTGGCAACCCCTTCCCATGCAAGTGTTTCTCGCCAGTCACTGCTTAGAGCTACATCAAGAGGAAACAAAACGTAGAGATAGAACGTGAAACTACTTTGTTGTGTCAAGTTTCAAGAAGCTAGCACAAACCGTGTTGGATTTAGAGTTCCAAATACATCTATCAATATAGGAGAAAACAGAGTGAAACCTAAAAATTCAAACTGTTACTGGAAATGAACGCTTCAACATAGAAGAACGAAACTTGGGGAACCAAGTCGCCTTAGTGTACTGATCATTACCTGAAAGTATCATCCATTTTGGGTGAAAAAATGTTTGCTGAGATTTCTGGAGATTCGTAATTTTGGGAAGCTTGGCAACCCCTTCCCATGAAAGTGTTTCTCGCCAGTCACTGCTTAGGGCTACATCAAGAGGAAACAAAACGTAGAGATAGAACGTGAAACTACTTTGTTGTGTCAAGTTTCAAGAAGCTAGCACAAACCGTGTTGGATTCAGAGTTCCAAATACATCTATCAATATAGGAGAAAACAGAGTGAAACCTAAAAATTCAAACTGTTACTGGAAATGAACGCTTCAACATAGAAGAACGAAATTTGGGGAACCAAGTCACCTTAGTGTACTGATCATTACCTGAAAGTATCATCCAGTTTGGGTGAAAAAATGTTTGCTGAGATTTCTGGAGATTCGTAATTTTGGGAAGCTTGGCAACCCCTTCCCATGAAAGTGTTTCTCGCCAGTCACTGCTTAGGGCTACATCAAGAGGAAACAAAACGTACAGATAGAACGTGAAACTACTTTGTTGTGTCAAGTTTCAAGAAGCTAGCACAAACCGTGTTGGATTTAGAGTTCCAAATACATCTATCAATATAGGAGAAAACAGAGTGAAACCTAAAAATTCAAACTGTTACTGGAAATGAACGCTTCAACATAGAAGAACGAAATTTGGGGAACCAAGTCGCCTTAGTGTACTGATCATTACCTGAAAGTATCATCCAGTTTGGGTGAAAAAATATTTGCTGAGATTTCTGGAGATTCGTAATTTTTGGAAGCTGGGCAACCCCTTCCCATGAAAGTGTTTCTCGCCAGTCACTGCTTAGGGCTACATCAAGAGGAAACAAAACGTAGAGATAGAACGTGAAACAACTTTGTTGTGTCAAGTTTCAATAAGCTAGCACAAACCGTGTTGGATTCAGAGTTCCAAATACATCTATCAATATAGGAGAAAACAGAGTGAAACCTAAAAATTCAAACTGTTACTGGAAATGAACGCTTCAACATAGAAGAACGAAATTTGGGGAACCAAGTCGCCTTAGTGTACTGATCATTACCTGAAAGTATTATCCAGTTTGGGTGAAAAAATATTTGCTGAGATTTCTGGAGATTCGTAATTTTGGGAAGCTTGGCAAACCCTTCCCATGAAAGTGTTTCTCGCCAGTCACTGCTTAGGGCTACATCAAGAGGAAACAAAACGTAGAGATAGAACGTGAAACTACTTTGTTGTGTCAAGTTTCAAGAAGCTAGCACAAACCGTGTTGGATTTAGAGTTCCAAATACATCTATCTATATAGGAGAAAACAAAGTGAAACCTAAAAATTCAAACTGTTACTGGAAATGAACGCTTCAACATAGAAGAACGAAATTTGGGGAACCAAGTCGCCTTAGGGTACTGATCATTACCTGAAAGTATCATCCAGTTTGGGTGAAAAAATATTTGCTGAGATTTCTGGAGATTCGTAATTTTGGGAAACTTGGCATCCCCTTCCCATGAAAGTGTTTCTCGCCAGTCACTGCTTAGGGCTACATCAAGAGGAAACAAAACGTAGAGATAGAACGTGAAACTACTTTGTTGTGTCAAGTTTCAAGAAGCTAGCACAAACCGTGTTGGATTTAGAGTTCCAAATACATCTATCAATATAGGAGAAAACAGATTGAAACCTAAAAATTCAAACTGTTACTGGAAATGAACGCTTCAACATAGAAGAACGAAATTTGGGGAACCAAGTCGCCTTAGTGTACTGATCATTAAATGAAAGTATCATCCAGTTTGGGTGAAAAAATGTTTGCTGAGATTTCTGGAGATTCGTAATTTTGGGAAGCTTGGCAACCCCTTCCCATGAAAGTGTTTCTCGCCAGTCACTGCTTAGGGCTACATCAAGAGGAAACAAAACGTAGAGATAGAACGTGAAACTACTTTGTTGTGTCAAGTTTCAAGAAGCTAGCACAAACCGTGTTGGATTTAGAGTTCCAAATACATCTATCAATATAGGAGAAAACAGAGTGAAACCTAAAAATTCAAACTGTTACTGGAAATGAACGCTTCAACATAGAAGAACGAAACTTGGGGAACCAAGTCGCCTTAGTGTACTGATCATTACCTGAAAGTATCATCCATTTTGGGTGAAAAAATGTTTGCTGAGATTTCTGGAGATTCGTAATTTTGGGAAGCTTGGCAACCCCTTCCCATGAAAGTGTTTCTCGCCAGTCACTGCTTAGGGCTACATCAAGAGGAAACAAAACGTAGAGATAGAACGTGAAACTACTTTGTTGTGTCAAGTTTCAAGAAGCTAGCACAAACCGTGTTGGATTCAGAGTTCCAAATACATCTATCAATATAGGAGAAAACAGAGTGAAACCTAAAAATTCAAACTGTTACTGGAAATGAACGCTTCAACATAGAAGAACGAAATTTGGGGAACCAAGTCGCCTTAGTGTACTGATCATTACCTGAAAGTATCATCCAGTTTGGGTGAAAAAATGTTTGCTGAGATTTCTGGAGATTCGTAATTTTGGGAAGCTTGGCAACCCCTTCCCATGAAAGTGTTTCTCGCCAGTCACTGCTTAGGGCTACATCAAGAGGAAACAAAACGTAGAGATAGAACGTGAAACTACTTTGTTGTGTCAAGTTTCAAGAAGCTAGCACAAACCGTGTTGGATTTAGAGTTCCAAATACATCTATCAATATAGGAGAAAACAGAGTGAAACCTAAAAATTCAAACTGTTACTGGAAATGAACGCTTCAACATAGAAGAACGAAATTTGGGGAACCAAGTCGCCTTAGTGTACTGATAATTACCTGAAAGTATCATCCAGTTTGGGTGAAAAAATATTTGCTGAGATTTCTGGAGATTCGTAATTTTTGGAAGCTGGGCAACCCCTTCCCATGAAAGTGTTTCTCGCCAGTCACTGCTTAGGGCTACATCAAGAGGAAACAAAACGTAGAGATAGAACGTGAAACAACTTTGTTGTGTCAAGTTTCAATAAGCTAGCACAAACCGTGTTGGATTCAGAGTTCCAAATACATCTATCAATATAGGAGAAAACAGAGTGAAACCTAAAAATTCAAACTGTTACTGGAAATGAACGCTTCAACATAGAAGAACGAAATTTGGGGAACCAAGTCGCCTTAGTGTACTGATCATTACCTGAAAGTATTATCCAGTTTGGGTGAAAAAATATTTGCTGAGATTTCTGGAGATTCGTAATTTTGGGAAGCTTGGCAAACCCTTCCCATGAAAGTGTTTCTCGCCAGTCACTGCTTAGGGCTACATCAAGAGGAAACAAAACGTAGAGATAGAACGTGAAACTACTTTGTTGTGTCAAGTTTCAAGAAGCTAGCACAAACCGTGTTGGATTTAGACTTCCAAATACATCTATCTATATAGGAGAAAACAAAGTGAAACCTAAAAATTCAAACTGTTACTGGAAATGAACGCTTCAACATAGAAGAACGAAATTTGGGGAACCAAGTCGCCTTAGGGTACTGATCATTACCTGAAAGTATCATCCAGTTTGGGTGAAAAAATATTTGCTGAGATTTCTGGAGATTCGTAATTTTGGGAAACTTGGCATCCCCTTCCCATGAAAGTGTTTCTCGCCAGTCACTGCTTAGGGCTACATCAAGAGGAAACAAAACGTAGAGATAGAACGTGAAACTACTTTGTTGTGTCAAGTTTCAAGAAGCTAGCACAAACCGTGTTGGATTCAGAGTTCCAAATACATCTATCAATATAGGAGAAAACAGAGTGAAACCTAAAAATTCAAACTGTTACTGGAAATGAACGCTTCAACATAGAAGAACGAAACTTGGGGAACCAAGTCGCCTTAGGGTACTGATCATTACCTGAAAGTATCATCCAGTTTGGGTGAAAAAATATTTGCTGAGATTTCTGGAGATTCGTAATTTTGGGAAGCTTGGCAACCCCTTCCCATGAAAGTGTTTCTCGCCAGTCACTGCTTAGGGCTACATCAAGAGGAAACAAAACGTAGAGATAGAACGTGAAACTACTTTGTTGTGTCAAGTTTCAAGAAGCTAGCACAAACCGTGTTGGATTCAGAGTTCCAAATACATCTATCAATATAGGAGAAAACAGAGTGAAACCTAAAAATTCAAACTGTTACTGGAAATGAACGCTTCAACATAGAAGAACGAAATTTGGGGAACCAAGTCGCCTTAGTGTACTGATCATTACCTGAAAGTATCATCCAGTTTGGGTGAAAAAATGTTTGCTGAGATTTCTGGAGATTCGTAATTTTGGGAAGCTTGGCAACCCCTTCCCATGAAAGTGTTTCTCGCCAGTCACTGCTTAGGGCTACATCAAGAGGAAACAAAACGTAGAGATAGAACGTGAAACTACTTTTTTGTGTCAAGTTTCAAGAAGCTAGCACAAACCGTGTTGGATTTAGAGTTCCAAATACATCTATCAATATAGGAGAAAACAGAGTGAAACCTAAAAATTCAAACTGTTACTGGAAATGAACGCTTCAACATAGAAGAACGAAATTTAGGGAACCAAGTCGCCTTAGTGTACTGATCATTACCTGAAAGTATCATCCAGTTTGGGTGAAAAAATATTTGCTGAGATTTCTGGAGATTCGTAATTTTGGGAAGCTTGGCAACCCCTTCCCATGAAAGTGTTTCTCGCCAGTCACTGCTTAGGGCTACATCAAGAGGAAACAAAACGTAGAGATAGAACGTGAAACAACTTTGTTGTGTCAAGTTTCAATAAGCTAGCACAAACCGTGTTGGATTCAGAGTTCCAAATACATCTATCAATATAGGAGAAAACAGAGTGAAACCTAAAAATTCAAACTGTTACTGGAAATGAACGCTTCAACATAGAAGAACGAAATCTGGGGAACCAAGTCGCCTTAGTGTACTGATCATTACCTGAAAGTATCATCCAGTTTGGGTGAAAAAATATTTGCTGAGATTTCTGGAGATTCGTAATTTTGGGAAGCTTGGCAAACCCTTCCCATGAAAGTGTTTCTCGCCAGTCACTGCTTAGGGCTACATCAAGAGGAAACAAAACGTAGAGATAGAACGTGAAACTACTTTGTTGTGTCAAGTTTCAAGAAGCTAGCACAAACCGTGTTGGATTTAGAGTTCCAAATACATCTATCTATATAGGAGAAAACAAAGTGAAACCTAAAAATTCAAACTGTTACTGGAAATGAACGCTTCAACATAGAAGAACGAAATTTGGGGAACCAAGTCGCCTTAGTGTACTGATCATTACCTGAAAGTATCATCCAGTTTGGGTGAAAAAATGTTTGCTGAGATTTCTGGAGATTCGTAATTTTTGGAAGCTTGGCAACCCCTTCCCATGAAAGTGTTTCTCGCCAGTCACTGCTTAGGGCTACATCAAGAGGAAACAAAACGTAGAGATAGAACGTGAAACTACTTTGTTGTGTCAAGTTTCAAGAAGCTAGCACAAATCGTGTTGGATTTAGAGTTCCAAATACATCTATCAATATAGGAGAAAACAGAGTGAAACCTAAAAATTCAAACGGTTACTGGAAATGAACGCTTCAACATAGAAGAACGAAATTTGGGGAACCAAGTCGCCTTAGTGTACTGATCATTACCTGAAAGTATCATCCAGTTTGGGTGAAAAAATATTTGCTGAGATTTCTGGAGATTCGTAATTTTTGGAGACTGGGCAACCCCTTCCCATGAAAGTGTTTCTCGCCAGTCACTGCTTAGGGCTACATCAAGAGGAAACGAAACGTAGAGATAGAACGTGAAACTACTTTGTTGTGTCAAGTTTCAAGAAGCTAGCACAAACCGTGTTGGATTTAGAGTTCCAAATACATCTATCAATATATGAGAAAACAGAGTGAAACCTAAAAATTCAAACTCTTACTGGAAATGAACGCTTCAACATAGAAGAACGAAATTTGGGTAACCAAGTCGCCTTAGTGTTCTGATCATTACCTGAAAGTATCATCCAGTTTCGGTGAAAAAATATTTGCTGAGATTTCTGGAGATTCGTAATTTTTGGAAGCTTGGCAACCCCTTTTCATGAAAGTGTTTCTCGCCAGTCACTTCTTAGGGCTACATCAAGAGGAAACAAAACGTAGAGATAGAACGTGAAACTACTTTGTTTTGTCAAGTTTCAAGAAGCTAGCACAAACCGTGTTGGATTTAGAGTTCCAAATACATCTATCAATATAGGAGAAAACAGAGTGAAACCTAAAAATTCAAACTGTTACTGGAGATGAATGCTTCAACATAGAAGAACGAAATTTGGGGAACCACGTCACCTTAGTGTACTGATCATTACCTGAAAGTATAATCCAGTTTGGGTGAAAAAATATTTGCTGAGATTTCTGGAGATTCGTAAATTTTGGAAGCTTGGAAACCCCTTCCAATGAAAGTGTTTCCGGCCAGTCAGTGCTTAGGGCTACATCAAGAGGGAACAAAATATAGAGATAGAACCAGAAACTACTTTGTTGTGTCAAGTTTCAAGAAGCTAGCACAAACCGTGTTGGATTTAGAGTTCCAAATACATCTATCAATATAGGAGAAAACAGAGTGAAACCTAAAAATTCAAACTGTTACTGGAAATGAACGCTTCAACATAGAAGAACGAAATTTGGGGAACCACGTCGCCTTAGTGTACTGATCATTACCTGAAAGAATCATCCAGTTTGGGTGAAAAAATATTTGCTGAGATTTCTAGAGATTCGTAATTTTTGGAAGCTTGGCAACCCCTTCCCATGAAAGTGTTTCTCGCCAGTCACTGCTTAGGGCTACATCAAGAGGAAACAAAACGTAGAGATAGAACGTGAAACTACTTTGTTGTGTCAAGTTTGAAGAAGCTAGCAAAAACCGTGTTGGATTTAGAGTTCCAAACACATCTATCAATATAGGAGAAAACAGAGTGAAACCTAAAAATTCAAACTGTTACTGGAGATGAACGCTTCAACATAGAAGAACGAAATTTGGGGAACCATGTCACCTTAGTGTACTGATCATTACCTGAAAGTATAATCCAGTTTGGGTGAAAAAATATTTTCTGAGATTTCTGGAGATTCGTAATTTTTGGAAGCTTGGAAACCCCTTCCCATGAAAGTGTTTCTCGCCAGTCATTGCTTAGGGCTACATCAAGAGGAAACAAAATATAGAGATAGAACCAGAAACTACTTTGTTGTGTCAAGTTTCAAGAAGCTACCACAAACCGTGTTGGATTTAGAGTTCCAAATACATCTATCAATATAGGAGAAAACAGAGTGAAACCTAAAAATTCAAACTGTTACTGGAAATGAACGCTTCAACATAGAAGAACGAAATTTCGGGAACCACGTCGCCTTAGTGTACTGATCATTACCTGAATGTATCATCCAGTTTGGGTGAAAAAATATTTGCTGAGATTTCTGGAGATTCGCAATTTTTGGAAGCTTGGCAACCCCTTTCCATGAAAGTGTTTCTCGCCAGTCACTGCTTAGGGCTACATCAAGAGGAAACGAAACGTAGAGATAGAACGTGAAACTACTTTGTTGTGTCAAGTTTCAAGAAGCTAGCACAAACTGTGTTGGATTTAGAGTTCCAAATACATCTATCAATATAGGAGAAAACAGAGTGAAACCTAAAAATTCAAACTGTTACTGGAAATGAACGCTGCAACATAGAAGAACGAAATTTGGGGAACCAAGTCGCCTTAGTGTACTGATCATTACCTGAAAGTATCATCCAGTTTGGGTGAAAAAATATTTGCTGAGATTTCTGGAGATTCGTAATTTTTGGAAGCTTGGCAACCCCTTCCCATGAAAGTGTTTCTCGCCAGTCACTGCTTAGGGCTACATCAAGAGGAAACAAAACGTAGATAGACAACGTGAAACTACTTTGTTGTGTCAAGTTTCAAGAAGCTAGCACAAACCGTGTTGGATTTAAAGTTCCAAATACATCTATCAATATAGGAGAAAACAGAGTGAAACCTAAAAATTCAAACTTTTACTGGAAATGAACGCTTCAACATAGAAGAACGAAATTTGGGGAACCAAGTCGCCTTAGTGTACTGATCATTACCTGAAAGTATCATCCAGTTTGGGTGAAAAAATATTTGCTGAGATTTCTGGAGATTCGTAATTTTTGGAAGCTTGGCAACCCCTTCCCATGAAAGTGTTTCTCGCCAGTCACTGCTTAGGGCTACATCAAGAGGAAACAAAACGTAGAGATAGAACGTGAAAGTACTTTGTTGTGGCAAGTTTCAAGAAGGTAGCACAAACCGTGTTGGATTTAGAGTTCCAAATACATCTATCAATATATGAGAAAACAGAGTGAAACCTAAAAATTCAAACTGTTACTGGAAATGAACGCTTCAACATAGAAGAACGAAATTTGGGGAACAAAGTCGCCTTAGTGTTCTGATCATTACCTGAAAGTATCATCCAGTTTCGGTGAAAAAATATTTGCTGAGATTTCTGGAGATTCGTAATTTTTGGTAGCTTTGCAACCCCTTCCCATGAAAGTGTTTCTCGCCAGTCACTGCTTAGGGCTACATCAAGAGGAAACAAAACGTAGAGATAGAACGTGAAACTACTATGTTTTGTCAAGTTTCAAGAAGCTAGCACAAACCGTGTTGGATTTAGAGTTCCAAATACATCTATCAATATAGGAGAAAACAGAGTGAAACCTAAAAATTCAAACTGTTACTGGAGATGAATGCTTCAACATAGAAGAACGAAATTTGGGGAACCACGTCACCTTAGTTTACTGATCATTACCTGAAAGTATAATCCAGTTTGGGTGAAAAAATATTTGCTGAGATTTCTGGAGATTCGTAATTTTTGGAAGCTTGGAAACCCCTTCCCATGAAAGTGTTTCTCGCCAGTCATTGCTTAGGGCTACATCAAGAGGAAACAAAACATAGAGATAGAACCAGAAACTACTTTGTTGTGTCAAGTTTCAAGAAGCTAGCACAAACCGTGTTGGATTTAGAGTTCCAAATACATCTATCAATATAGGAGAAAACAGAGTGAAACCTAAAAATTCAAACTGTTACTGGAAATGAACGCTGCAACATAGAAGAACGAAATTCGGGGAACCAAGTCGCCTTAGTGTACTGATCATTACCTGAAAGTATCATCCAGTTTGGGTGAAAAAATATTTGCTGAGATTTCTGGAGATTCGTAATTTTTGGAAGCTTGGCAACCCCTTCCTATGAAAGTGTTTCTCGCCAGTCACTGCTTAGGGCTACATCAAGAGGAAACAAAACGTAGATAGAGAACGTGAAACTACTTTGTTGTGTCAAGTTTCAAGAAGCTAGCACAAACCGTGTTGGATTTAAAGTTTCAAATACATCTATCAATATAGGAGAAAACAGAGTGAAACCTAAAAATTCAAACTGTTACTGGAAATGAACGCTTCAACATACAAGAACGAAATTTGGGGAACCACGTCGCCTTAGTGTACTGATCATTACCTGAAAGTATCATCCAGTTTGGGTGAAAAAATATTTGCTGAGATTTCTGAAGATTCGTAATTTTTGGAAGCTTGGCAACCCCGTTCCATGAAAGTGTTTCTCGCCAGTCACTGCTTAGGGCTACATCAAGGGGAAACAAAACGTAGAGATAGAACGTGAAACTACTATGTTGTGTCAAGTTTCAAGAAGCTAGCACAAACCGTGTTGGATTTAGAGTTCCAAATACATCTATCAATATAGGAGAAAACAGAGTGAAACCTAAAAATTCAAACTGTTACTGGAAATGAACGCTTCAATATAGAAGAACGAAATTTGGGGAACCACGTCGCCTTAGTGTACTGATCATTACCTGAAAGTATCATCCAGTTTGGGTGAAAAAACTATTTGCTGAGATTTCTGGAGATTCATAATTTTTGGAAGCTTGGCAACCCCTTTCCATGAAAGTGTTTCTCGCCAGTCACTGCTTAGGGCTACATCAAGAGGAAACAAAACGTAGAGATAGAACGTGAAACTACTTTGTTGTGTCAAGTTTCAAGAAGCTAGCACAAACCGTGTTGGATTTAGAGTTCCAAATACATCTATCAATATAGGCGAAAACAGAGTGAAACCAAAAAATTCAAACTCTTACTGGAAATGAACGCTTCAATATAGAAGAACGAAATTTGGGGAACCAATTCGCCTTAGTGTACTGATCATTACCTGAAAGTATCATCCAGTTTGGGTAAAAAATATTTGCTGAGATTTCTGGAGATTCGTAATTTTTGGAAGCTTGGCAACCCCTTCCCATGAAAGTGTTTCTCGCCAGTCACTGCTTAGGGCTACATCAAGAGGAAACAAAACGTAGAGATAGAACGTGAAACTACTTTGTTGTGTCAAGTTTCAAGAAGCTAGCACAAACCGTGTTGGATTTAGAGTTCCAAATACATCTATCAATATATGAGAAAACAGAGTGAAACCTAAAAATTCAAACTGTTACTGGAAATGAACGCTTCAACATAGAAGAACGAAATTTGGGGAACCAAGTCGCCTTAGTGTTCTGATCATTACCTGAAAGTATCATACAGTTTCGGTGAAAAAATATTTGCTGAGATTTCTGGAGATTCGTAATTTTTGGAAGCTTGGCAACCCCTTCCCATGAAAGTGTTTCTCGCCAGTCACTGCTTAGGGCTACATCAAGGGGAAACAAAACGTAGAGATAGAACGTGAAACTGCTTTGTTGTGTCAAGTTTCAAGAAGCTAGCACAAACCGTGTTGGATTTAGAGTTCCAAATACATCTATCAATATAGGAGAAAACAGAGTGAAACCAAAAAATTCAAACTCTTACTGGAAATGAACGCTTCAACATAGAAGAACGAAATTTGGGGAACCAAGTCGCCTTAGTGTACTGATTATTACCTGAAAGGATCATCCAGTTTGGTTGAAAAAATATTTGCTGAGATTTTTGGAGATTCGTAATTTTTGGAATCTTGGAAACCCCTTCCCATGAAAGTGTTTCTCGCCAGTCAGTGCTTAGGGCTACATCAAGAGGAAACAAAACGTAGAGATAGAACGGGAAACTACATTGTTGTGTCAAGTTTCAAGAAGCTAGCACAAACCGTGTTGGATTTAGAGTTCCAAATACATCTATCAATATAGGAGAAAACAGAGTGAAACCTAAAAATTCAAACTGTTACTGGAATTGAACGCTGCAATATAGAAGAACAAAATTTGGGGAACCAAGTCACCTTAGTGTACTGATCATTACCTGAAAGTATCATCCAGTTTGGCTGAAAAAATATTTGCTGAGATTTCTGGAGATTCGCAATTTTTGGAAGCTTGGCAACCCCTTTCCATGAAAGTGTTTCTCGCCAGTCACTGCTTAGGGCTACATCAAGAGGAAACAAAACGTAGAGATAGAACGTGAAACTACTTTGTTGTGTCAAGTTTCAAGAAGCTAGCACAAACCGTGTTGGATTTAGAGTTCCAAATACATCTATTAATATAGGAGAAAACAGAGTGAAACCTAAAAATTCAGACTGTTACTGGAATTGAACGCTGCAATATAGAAGAACAAAATTTGGGGAACCAAGTCACCTTAGGGTACTTATCATTAACTGAAAGTATCATCCAGTTTGGCTGAAAAAATATTTGCTGAGATTTCTGGAGATTCGTAATTTTTGGAAGCTTGGCAACCCCTTTCCATGAAAGTGTTTCTCGCCAGTCACTGCTTAGGGCTACATCAAGAGGAAACGAAACGTAGAGATAGAACGTGAAACTACTTTGTTGTGTCAAGTTTCAAGAAGCTAGCACAAACCGTGTAGGATTTAGAGTTCCAAATACATCTATCAATATATGAGAAAACAGAGTGAAACCTAAAAATTCAAACTGTTACTGGAAATGAACGCTTCAACATAGAAGAACGAAATTTGGGGAACCAAGTCGCCTTAGTGTTCTGATCATTACCTGAAAGTATCATCCAGTTTCGGTGAAAAAATATTTGCTGAGATTTCTGGAGATTCATAATTTTTGGAAGCTTGGCAACCCCTTTCCATGAAAGTGTTTCTCGCCAGTCACTGCTTAGGGCTACATCAAGAGGAAACAAAACGTAGAGATAGAACGTGAAACTACTTTGTTTTGTCAAGTTTCAAGAAGCTAGCACAAACCGTGTTGGATTTAGAGTTCCAAATACATCTATCAATATAGGACAAAACAGAGTGAAACCTAAAAATTCAAACTGTTACTGGAGATGAACGCTTCAACATAGAAGAACGAAATTTGGGGAACCACGTCACCTTAGTGTACTGATCATTACCTGAAAGTATCATCCAGTTTGGGTGAAAAAATATTTGCTGAAATTTCTGGAGATTCGTAATTTTTGGAAGATTGGCAACCCCTTTCAATGAAAGTGTTTCTCGCCAGTCACTGCTTAGGGCTACATCTAGAGGAAACAAAACATAGAGATAGAACGTGAAACTACGTTGTTGTGTCAAGTTTCAAGAAGCTAGCACAAACCGTGTTGGATTTAGAGTTCCAAATACATCTATCAATATAGGAGAAAACAGAGTGAAACCTAAAAATTCAAACTGTTACTGGAGATGAACGCTTTAACATAGAAGAACGAAATTTGGGGAACCACGTCGTCTTAGTGTATTGATCATTACATGAAAGTATCATCCAGTTTGGATCAAAAAATATTTGCTGAGATTTCTGGAGATTCGTAATTTTTGGAAGCTTGGCAACCCCTTTCCATGAAAGTGTTTCTCGCCAGTCACTGCTTAGGGCTACATCTAGAGGAAACAAAACGTAGAGATAGAACGTGAAACTACTTTGTTGTGTCAAGTTTCAAGAAGCTAGCACAAACCGTGTTGGATTTAGAGTTCCAAATACATCTATTAATATAGGAGAAAACAGAGTGAAACCTAAAAATTCAAACTGTTACTGGAAATAAATGCTTCAACATAGAAGAACGAAAATTGGGGAACCATGTCGCCTTAGTGTACTGATCATTACCTGAAAGTATCATCCAGTTTGGGTGAAAAAATATTTGCTGAGATTTCTGGAGATTCGTAATTTTTGGAAGCTTGGCAACCCCTTTCCATGAAAGTGTTTCTCGCCAGTCACTGCTTAGGGCTACATCAAGAGGAAACAAAACGTAGAGATAGAACGTGAAACTACATTGTTGTGTCAAGTTTCAAGAAGCTAGCACAAACCGTGTTGGATTTAGAGTTCCAAATACTTCTATCAATATAGGAGAAAACAGAGTGAAACCTAAAAATACAAACTGTTACTGGAAATGAACACTTCAACATAGAAGAACGAAATTAGGGGAACCAAGTCGCCTTAGTGTACTGATCATTACCTGAAAGTATCATCCAGTTTGGGTGAAAAAATATTTGCTGAGATTTCTGGAGATTCATAATTTTGGAACCTTGGCAACCCCTTTCCATGAAAGTGTTTCTCGCCAGTCAGTGCTTAGGGCTACATCAAGAGGAAACAAAACGTAGAGATAGAACGTGAAACTACTTTGTTGTGTCAAGTTTCAAGAAGCTAGCACAAACCGTGTTGGATTTAGAGTTCCAAATACATCTATCAATATAGGAGAAAACAGAGTGAAACCTAAAAATTCAAACTGTTACTGGAATTGAACGGTGCAATATAGAAGAACGAAATTTGGGGAACCAAGTCGACTTAGTGTACTGATCATTTCCTGAATGTATCATCCAGGTTGGCTGAAAAAATATTTGCTGAGATTTCTGGAGATTCGTAATTTTTGGAAGCTTGGCAACCCCTTTCCATGAAAGTGTTTCTCGCCAGTCACTGCTTAGGGCTACATCAAGAGGAAACGAAACGTAGAGATAGAACGTGAAACTACTTTGTTGTGTCAAGTTTCAAGAGGCTAGCACAAACTGTGTTGGATTTAGAGTTCTAAATACATCTATCAATATAGGAGAAAACAGAGTGAAACCTAAAAATTCAAACTGTTACTGGAAATGAACGCTTCAACATAGAAGAACGAAAATTGGGGAACCATGTCGCCTTAGTGTACTGATCATTACCTGAAAGTATCATCCAGTTTTTGTGAAAAAATATTCGCTGAGATTTCTGGAGATTCGTAATTTTTGGAAGCTTGGCAACCCCTTTCCATGAAAGTGTTTCTCGCCAGTCACTGCTTAGGGCTACATCAACAGGAAACAAAACGTAGAGATAGAACGTGAAACTACTTTGTTGTGTCAAGTTTCAAGAAGCTAGCACAAACCGTGTTGGATTTAGAGTTCCAAATACATCTATCAATATAGGAGAAAACAGAGTGAAACCTAAAAATTCAAACTGTTACTGGAAATGAACGCTTCAACATAGAAGAACGAAATTTGGGGAACCACGTCGCCTTAGTGTACTGATCATTACCTGAATGTATCATCCAGTTTGGGTGAAAAAGTATTTGCTGAGATTTCTGGAGATTCGCAATTTTTGGAAGCTTGGCAACCCCTTTTCATGGAAGTGTTTCTCGCCAGTCACTGCTTAGGGCTACATCAAGAGGAAACAAAACGTAGAGAAAGAACGTGAAACTACTTTGTTGTGTCAAGTTTCAAGAAGCTAGCACAAACCGTGTTGGATTTAGAGTTCCAAATACATCTATCAATATAG
Source organism: Spermophilus citellus (assembly GCF_964194105.1). Taxonomy (NCBI): domain Eukaryota; kingdom Metazoa; phylum Chordata; class Mammalia; order Rodentia; family Sciuridae; genus Spermophilus; species Spermophilus citellus. Next base: position 99,302,169 of record NC_138183.1, on the reverse strand, counting down.
GAGAAAACAGAGTGAAACCTAAAAATTCAAACTGTTACTGGAATTGAACGCTGCAATATAGAAGAACGAAATTGGGGAACCAAGTCGATTAGTGTACTGATCATTACCTGAAAGTATCATCCAGTTTGGCTGAAAAAATATTTGCTGAGATTTCTGGAGATTCATAATTTTTCGAAGCTTGGCAACCCCTTCCCATGAAAGTGTTTCTCGCCAGTCACTGCTTAGGGCTACATCAAGAGGAAACAAAACGTAGAGAGAGAACGTGAAACTACGTTGTTGTGTCAAGTTTCAAGAAGCTAGCACAAACCGTGTTGGATTTAGAGTTCCAAATACATCTATCAATATAAGAGAAAACAGAGTGAAACCTAAAAATTCAAACTGTTACTGGAAATGAACGCTTCAATATAGAAGAAGGAAATTTGGGGAACCACGTCGCCTTAGTGTACTGATCATTACCTGAAAGTATCATCCAGTTTGGGTGAAAAAATATTTGCTGAGATTTCTGGAGATTCGTAATTTTTGGAAGCTTGGCAACCCCTTCCCATGAAAGTGTTTCTCGCCAGTCACTGCTTAGGGCTACATCAAGAGGAAACAAAATGTAGAGATATAACGTGAAACTACTTTGTTGTGTCAAGTTTCAAGAAGCTAGCACAAACCGTGTTGGATTTAGAGTTCCAAATACATCTATCAATATAGGAGAAAACAGAGTGAAACCTAAAAATTCAAACTGTTACTGGAAATGAACGCTTCAAATAGAAGAACAAAATTTGGGGAACCACGTCGCCTTAGTGTACTGATCATTACCTGAAAGTATCATCCTGTTTGGGTGAAAAATTATTTGCTGAGATTTCTTGAGATTCATAATTTTTGGAAGTTTGGCAACCCCTTTCCATGAAAGTGTTTCTCGCCAGTCACTGCTTAGGGCTACATCAAGAGGAAACAAAACGTAGAGATAGAACGTGAAACTACTTTGTTGTGTCAAGTTTCAAGAAGCTAGCACAAACCTTGTTGGATTTAGAGTTCCAAATACATCTATCAATATAGGAAAAAACAGAGTGAAACCTAAAAATTCAAACTGTTACTGGAATTGAACGCTGCAATATAGAAGAACGAAATTTGGGGAACCAAGTCGCCTTAGTGTACTGATCATTACCTGAAAGTATCATCCAGTTTGGGTGAAAAAATATTTGCTGAGATTTCTGGAGATTCATAATTTTTGGAAGCTTGGCAACCCCTTCCCATGAAAGTGTTTCTCGCCAGTCACTGCTTAGGGCTACATCAAGAGGAAACGAAACGTAGAGAAAAAACCTGAAACTACTTTGTTGTGTCAAGTTTCAAGAAGCTAGCACAAACCGTGTTGGATTTAGAGTTCCAAATACATCTATCAATATAGGAGAAAACAGAGTGAAACCTAAAAATTCAAACTGTTACTGGAAATGAACGCTTCAACATAGAAGAACGAAATTTGGGGAACCAAGTCGCCTTAGTGTACTGATCATTACCTGAAAGTATCATCCAGTTTGGGTGAAAAAATATTTGCTGAGATTTCTGGAGATTCATAATTTTGGAAGCTTGGCAACCCCTTTCCATGAAAGTGTTTCTCGCCAGTCAGTGCTTAGGGCTACATCAAGAGGAAACAAAACGTAGAGATAGAACGTGAAACTACTTTGTTGTGTCAAGTTTCAAGAAGCTAGCACAAACCGTGTTGGATTTAGAGTTCCAAATACATCTATCAATATAGGAGAAAACAGAGTGAAACCTAAAAATTCAAACTGTTACTGGAATTGAACGCTGCAATATAGAAGAACGAAATTTGGGGAACCAAGTCGCCTTAGTGTACTGATCATTACCTGAATGTATCATCCAGGTTGGCTGAAAAAATATTTGCTGAGATTTCTGGAGATTCGTAATTTTTGGAAGCTTGGCAACCCCTTTCCATGAAAGTGTTTCTCGCCAGTCACTGCTTAGGGCTACATCAAGAGGAAACGAAACGTAGAGATAGAACGTGAAACTACTTTGTTGTGTCAAGTTTCAAGAGGCTAGCACAAACTGTGTTGGATTTAGAGTTCCAAATACATCTATCAATATAGGAGAAAACAGAGTGAAACCTAAAAATTCAAACTCTTACTGGAATTGAACGCTTCAACATAGAAGAACGAAATTTGGGGAACCATGTCGCCTTGGTGTACTGATCATTACCTGAAAGTATCATCCAGTTTTTGTGAAAAAATATTCGCTGAGATTTCTGGAGATTCGTAATTTTTGGAAGCTTGGCAACCCCTTTCCATGAAAGTGTTTCTCGGCAATCACTGCTTAGGGCTACATCAAGAGGAAACAAAACGTAGAGATAGAACGTGAAACTACTTTGTTGTGTCAAGTTTCAAGAAGCTAGCACAAACCGTGTTGGATTTAGAGTTCCAAATACATCTATCAATATAGGAGAAAACAGAGTGAAACCTAAAAATTCAAACTGTTACTAGAAATGAATGCTTCAACATAGAAGAACGAAATTTGGGGAACCAAGTCGCATTAGTGTACTGATCATTACCTGAAAGGATCATCCAGTTTGGGTGAAAAAATATTTGCTGAGATTTCTGGAGATTCATAATTTTGGAAGCTTGGCAACCCCTTTCCATGAAAGTGTTTCTCGCCAGTCACTGCTAAGGGCTACATCAAGAGGAAACAAAACGTAGAGATAGAACGGGAAACTACTTTGTTGTGTCAAGTTTCAAGAAGCTAGCACAAACCGTGTTGGATTTAGAGTTCCAAATACATCTATCAATATAGGAGAAAACAGAGTGAAACCTAAAAATTCAAACTGTTACTGGAATTGAACGCTGCAATATAGAAGAACAAAATTTGGGGAACCAAGTCACCTTAGTGTACTGATCATTACCTGAAAGTATCATCCAGTTTGGCTGAAAAAATATTTGCTGAGATTTCTGGAGATTCGCAATTTTTGGAAGCTTGGCAACCCCTTTCCATGAAAGTGTTTCTCGCCAGTCACTGCTTAGGGCTACATCAAGAGGAAACAAAACGTAGAGATAGAACGTGAAACTACTTTGTTGTGTCAAGTTTCAAGAAGCTAGCACAAACCGTGTTGGATTTAGAGTTCCAAATACATCTATTAATATAGGAGAAAACAGAGTGAAACCTAAAAATTCAAACTGTTACTGGAATTGAACGCTGCAATATAGAAGAACAAAATTTGGGGAACCAAGTCACCTTAGTGTACTTATCATTAACTGAAAGTATCATCCAGTTTGGCTGAAAAAATATTTGCTGAGATTTCTGGAGATTCGTAATTTTTGGAAGCTTGGCAACCCCTTTCCATGAAAGTGTTTCTCGCCAGTCACTGCTTAGGGCTACATCAAGAGGAAACGAAACGTAGAGATAGAACGTGAAACTACTTTGTTGTGTCAAGTTTCAAGAAGCTAGCACAAACCGTGTAGGATTTAGAGTTCCAAATACATCTATCAATATATGAGAAAACAGAGTGAAACCTAAAAATTCAAACTGTTACTGGAAATGAACGCTTCAACATAGAAGAACGAAATTTGGGGAACCAAGTCGCCTTAGTGTTCTGATCATTACCTGAAAGTATCATCCAGTTTCGGTGAAAAAATATTTGCTGAGATTTCTGGAGATTCATAATTTTTGGAAGCTTGGCAACCCCTTTCCATGAAAGTGTTTCTCGCCAGTCACTGCTTAGGGCTACATCAAGAGGAAACAAAACGTAGAGATAGAACGGGAAACTACTTTGTTTTGTCAAGTTTCAAGAAGCTAGCACAAACCGTGTTGGATTTAGAGTTCCAAATACATCTATCAATATAGGACAAAACAGAGTGAAACCTAAAAATTCAAACTGTTACTGGAGATGAACGCTTCAACATAGAAGAACGAAATTTGGGGAACCACGTCACCTTAGTGTACTGATCATTACCTGAAAGTATCATCCAGTTTGGGTGAAAAAATATTTGCTGAAATTTCTGGAGATTCGTAATTTTTGGAAGATTGGCAACCCCTTTCCATGAAAGTGTTTCTCGCCAGTCACTGCTTAGGGCTACATCTAGAGGAAACAAAACGTAGAGATAGAACGTGAAACTACTTTGTTGTGTCAAGTTTCTAGAAGCTAGCACAAACCGTGTTGGATTTAGAGTTCCAAATACATCTATCAATATAGGAGAAAACAGAGTGAAACCTAAAAATTCAAACTGTTACTGGAGATGAACGCTTTAACATAGAAGAACGAAATTTGGGGAACCACGTCGCCTTAGTGTATTGATCATTACATGAAAGTATCATCCAGTTTGGATCAAAAAATATTTGCTGAGATTTCTGGAGATTCGTAATTTTTGGAAGCTTGGCAACCCCTTTCCATGAAAGTGTTTCTCGGCAATCACTGCTTAGGGCTACATCAAGAGGAAACAAAACGTAGAGATAGAACGTGAAACTACTTTGTTGTGTCAAGTTTCAAGAAGCTAGCACAAACCGTGTTGGATTTAGAGTTCCAAATACATCTATCAATATAGGAGAAAACAGAGTGAAACCTAAAAATTCAAACTGTTACTGGAATTGAACGCTGCAATATAGAAGAACGAAATTTGGGGAACCAAGTCGCCTTAGTGTACTGATCATTACCTGAATGTATCATCCAGGTTGGCTGAAAAAATATTTGCTGAGATTTCTGGAGATTCGTAATTTTTGGAAGCTTGGCAACCCCTTTCCATGAAAGTGTTTCTCGCCAGTCACTGCTTAGGGCTACATCAAGAGGAAACGAAACGTAGAGATAGAAAGTGAAACTACTTTGTTGTGTCAAGTTTCAAGAGGCTAGCACAAACTGTGTTGGATTTAGAGTTCCAAATACATCTATCAATATAGGAGAAAACAGAGTGAAACCTAAAAATTCAAACTCTTACTGGAATTGAACGCTTCAACATAGAAGAACGAAATTTGGGGAACCATGTCGCCTTAGTGTACTGATCATTACCTGAAAGTATCATCCAGTTTTTGTGAAAAAATATTCGCTGAGATTTCTGGAGATTCGTAATTTTTGGAAGCTTGGCAACCCCTTTCCATGAAAGTGTTTCTCGGCAATCACTGCTTAGGGCTACATCAAGAGGAAACAAAACGTAGAGATAGAACGTGAAACTACTTTGTTGTGTCAAGTTTCAAGAAGCTAGCACAAACCGTGTTGGATTTAGAGTTCCAAATACATCTATCAATATAGGAGAAAACAGAGTGAAACCTAAAAATTCAAACTGTTACTAGAAATGAATGCTTCAACATAGAAGAACGAAATTTGGGGAACCAAGTCGCCTTAGTGTACTGATCATTACCTGAAAGGATCATCCAGTTTGGGTGAAAAAATATTTGCTGAGATTTCTGGAGATTCATAATTTTGGAAGCTTGGCAACCCCTTTCCATGAAAGTGTTTCTCGCCAGTCACTGCTTAGGGCTACATCAAGAGGAAACAAAACGTAGAGATAGAACGGGAAACTACTTTGTTGTGTCAAGTTTCAAGAAGCTAGCACAAACCGTGTTGGATTTAGAGTTCCAAATACATCTATCAATATAGGAGAAAACAGAGTGAAACCTAAAAATTCAAACTGTTACTGGAATTGAACGCTGCAATATAGAAGAACAAAATTTGGGGAACCAAGTCACCTTAGTGTACTGATCATTACCTGAAAGTATCATCCAGTTTGGCTGAAAAAATATTTGCTAAGATTTCTGGAGATTCGCAATTTTTGGAAGCTTGGCAACCCCTTTCCATGAAAGTGTTTCTCGCCAGTCACTGCTTAGGGCTACATCAAGAGGAAACAAAACGTAGAGATAGAACGTGAAACTACTTTGTTGTGTCAAGTTTCAAGAAGCTAGCACAAACCGTGTTGGATTTAGAGTTCCAAATACATCTATTAATATAGGAGAAAACAGAGTGAAACCTAAAAATTCAAACTGTTACTGGAATTGAACGCTGCAATATAGAAGAACAAAATTTGGGGAACCAAGTCACCTTAGTGTACTTATCATTAACTGAAAGTATCATCCAGTTTGGCTGAAAAAATATTTGCTGAGATTTCTGGAGATTCGTAATTTTTGGAAGCTTGGCAACCCCTTTCCATGAAAGTGTTTCTCGCCAGTCACTGCTTAGGGCTACATCAAGAGGAAACGAAACGTAGAGATAGAATGTGAAACTACTTTGTTGTGTCAAGTTTCAAGAAGCTAGCACAAACCGTGTAGGATTTAGAGTTCCAAATACATCTATCAATATATGAGAAAACAGAGTGAAACCTAAAAATTCAAACTGTTACTGGAAATGAACGCTTCAACATAGAAGAACGAAATTTGGGGAACCAAGTCGCCTTAGTGTTCTGATCATTACCTGAAAGTATCATCCAGTTTCGGTGAAAAAATATTTGCTGAGATTTCTGGAGATTCATAATTTTTGGAAGCTTGGCAACCCCTTTCCATGAAAGTGTTTCTCGCCAGTCACTGCTTAGGGCTACATCAAGAGGAAACAAAACGTAGAGATAGAACGGGAAACTACTTTGTTTTGTCAAGTTTCAAGAAGCTAGCACAAACCGTGTTGGATTTAGAGTTCCAAATACATCTATCAATATAGGACAAAACAGAGTGAAACCTAAAAATTCAAACTGTTACTGGAGATGAACGCTTCAACATAGAAGAACGAAATTTGGGGAACCACGTCACCTTAGTGTACTGATCATTACCTGAAAGTATCATCCAGTTTGGGTGAAAAAATATTTGCTGAGATTTCTGGAGATTCGTAATTTTTGGAAGATTGGCAACCCCTTTCCATGAAAGTGTTTCTCGCCAGTCACTGCTTAGGGCTACATCAAGAGGAAACAAAACGTAGAGATAGAACGTGAAACTACTTTGTTGTGTCAAGTTTCAAGAAGCTAGCACAAACCGTGTTGGATTTAGAGTTCCAAATACATCTATCAATATAGGAGAAAACAGAGTGAAACCTAAAAATTCAAACTGTTACTGGAGATGAACGCTTTAACATAGAAGAACGAAATTTGGGGAACCACGTCGCCTTAGTGTATTGATCATTACATGAAAGTATCATCCAGTTTGGATCAAAAAATATTTGCTGAGATTTCTGGAGATTCGTAATTTTTGGAAGCTTGGCAACCCCTTTCCATGAAAGTGTTTCTCGCCAGTCACTGCTTAGGGCTACATCTAGAGGAAACAAAACGTAGAGATAGAACGTGAAACTACTTTGTTGTGTCAAGTTTCAAGAAGCTAGCACAAACCGTGTTGGATTTAGAGTTCCAAATACATCTATTAATATAGGAGAAAACAGAGTGAAACCTAAAAATTCAAACTGTTACTGGAAATAAATGCTTCAACATAGAAGAACGAAAATTGGGGAACCATGTCGCCTTAGTGTACTGATCATTACCTGAAAGTATCATCCAGTTTGGGTGAAAAAATATTTGCTGAGATTTCTGGAGATTCGTAATTTTTGGAAGCTTGGCAACCCCTTTCCATGAAAGTGTTTCTCGCCAGTCACTGCTTAGGGCTACATCAAGAGGAAACAAAACGTAGAGATAGAACGTGAAACTACATTGTTGTGTCAAGTTTCAAGAAGCTAGCACAAACCGTGTTGGATTTAGAGTTCCAAATACTTCTATCAATATAGGAGAAAACAGAGTGAAACCTAAAAATACAAACTGTTACTGGAAATGAACACTTCAACATAGAAGAACGAAATTTGGGGAACCAAGTCGCCTTAGTGTACTGATCATTACCTGAAAGTATCATCCAGTTTGGGTGAAAAAATATTTGCTGAGATTTCTGGAGATTCATAATTTTGGAACCTTGGCAACCCCTTTCCATGAAAGTGTTTCTCGCCAGTCAGTGCTTAGGGCTACATCAAGAGGAAACAAAACGTAGAGATAGAACGTGAAACTACTTTGTTGTGTCAAGTTTCAAGAGGCTAGCACAAACTGTGTTGGATTTAGAGTTCTAAATACATCTATCAATATAGGAGAAAACAGAGTGAAACCTAAAAATTCAAACTGTTACTGGAAATGAACGCTTCAACATAGAAGAACGAAAATTGGGGAACCATGTCGCCTTAGTGTACTGATCATTACCTGAAAGTATCATCCAGTTTTTGTGAAAAAATATTCGCTGAGATTTCTGGAGATTCGTAATTTTTGGAAGCTTGGCAACCCCTTTCCATGAAAGTGTTTCTCGCCAGTCACTGCTTAGGGCTACATCAAGAGGAAACAAAACGTAGAGATAGAACGTGAAACTACTTTGTTGTGTCAAGTTTCAAGAAGCTAGCACAAACCGTGTTGGATTTAGAGTTCCAAATACATCTATCAATATAGGAGAAAACAGAGTGAAACCTAAAAATTCAAACTGTTACTAGAAATGAATGCTTCAACATAGAAGAACGAAATTTGGGGAACCAAGTCGCCTTAGTGTACTGATCATTACCTGAAAGGATTATCAAGTTTGGGTGAAAAAATATTTGCTGAGATTTCTGGAGATTCATAATTTTGGAAGCTTGGCAACCCCTTTCCATGAAAGTGTTTCTCGCCAGTCAGTGCTTATGGCTACATCAAGAGGAAACAAAACGTAGTGATAGAACGTGAAACTACTTTGTTGTGTCAAGTTTCAAGAAGCTAGCACAAACCGTGTTGGATTTAGAGTTCCAAACACATCTATCAATATAGGAGAAAACAGAGTGAAACCTAAAAATTCAAACTGTTACTGGAATTGAACGCTGCAATATAGAAGAACAAAATTTGGGGAACCAAGTCACCTTAGTGTACTGATCATTACCTGAAAGTATCATCCAGTTTGGCTGAAAAAATATTTGCTGAGATTTCTGGAGATTCGCAATTTTTGGAAGCTTGGCAACCCCTTTCCTTGAAAGTGTTTCTCGCCAGTCACTGCTTAGGGCTACATCAAGAGGAAACAAAACGTACAGATAGAACGTGAAACTACTTTGTTGTGTCAAGTTTCAAGAAGCTAGCACAAACCGTGTTGGATTTAGAGTTCCAAATACATCTATCAATATAGGAGAAAACAGAGTGAAACCTAAAAATTCAAACTGTTAATGGAATTGAACGCTTCAATATTGAAGAACGAAATTTGGGGAACCAAGTCGCCTTAGTGTACTTATCATTAACTGAAAGTATCATCCAGTTTGGCTGAAAAAATATTTGCTGAGATTTCTGTAGATTCGTAATTTTTGGAAGCTTGGCAACCCCTTTCCATGAAAGTGTTTCTCGCCAGTCACTGCTTAGGGCTACATCAAGAGGAAACGAAACGTAGAGATAGAACGTGAAACTACTTTGTTGTGTCAAGTTTCAAGAGGCTAGCACAAACTGTGTTGGATTTAGAGTTCCAAATACATCTATCAATATAGGAGAAAACAGAGTGAAACCTAAAAATTCAAACTCTTACTGGAATTGAACGCTTCAACATAGAAGAACGAAATTTGGGGAACCATGTCGCCTTAGTGTACTGATCATTACCTGAAAGTATCATCCAGTTTTTGTGAAAAAATATTCGCTGAGATTTCTGGAGATTCGTAATTTTTGGAAGCTTGGCAACCCCTTTCCATGAAAGTGTTTCTCGGCAATCACTGCTTAGGGCTACATCAAGAGGAAACAAAACGTAGAGATAGAACGTGAAACTACTTTGTTGTGTCAAGTTTCAAGAAGCTAGCACAAACCGTGTTGGATTTAGAGTTCCAAATACATCTATCAATATAGGAGAAAACAGAGTGAAACCTAAAAATTCAAACTGTTACTAGAAATGAATGCTTCAACATAGAAGAACGAAATTTGGGGAACCAAGTCGCCTTAGTGTACTGATCATTACCTGAAAGGATCATCCAGTTTGGGTGAAAAAATATTTGCTGAGATTTCTGGAGATTCATAATTTTGGAAGCTTGGCAACCCCTTTCCATGAAAGTGTTTCTCGCCAGTCACTGCTTAGGGCTACATCAAGAGGAAACAAAACGTAGAGATAGAACGGGAAACTACTTTGTTGTGTCAAGTTTCAAGAAACTAGCACAAACCGTGTTGGATTTAGAGTTCCAAATACATCTATCAACATAGGAGAAAACAGAGTGAAACCTAAAAATTCAAACTGTTACTGGAATTGAACGCTGCAATATAGAAGAACAAAATTTGGGGAACCAAGTCACCTTAGTGTACTGATCATTACCTGAAAGTATCATCCAGTTTGGCTGAAAAAATATTTGCTGAGATTTCTGGAGATTCGCAATTTTTGGAAGCTTGGCAACCCCTTTCCATGAAAGTGTTTCTCGCCAGTCACTGCTTAGGGCTACATCAAGAGGAAACAAAACGTAGAGATAGAACGTGAAACTACTTTGTTGTGTCAAGTTTCAAGAAGCTAGCACAAACCGTGTTGGATTTAGAGTTCCAAATACATCTATTAATATAGGAGAAAACAGAGTGAAACCTAAAAATTCAAACTGTTACTGGAATTGAACGCTGCAATATAGAAGAACAAAATTTGGGGAACCAAGTCACCTTAGTGTACTTATCATTAACTGAAAGTATCATCCAGTTTGGCTGAAAAAATATTTGCTGAGATTTCTGGAGATTCGTAATTTTTGGAAGCTTGGCAACCCCTTTCCATGAAAGTGTTTCTCGCCAGTCACTGCTTAGGGCTACATCAAGAGGAAACGAAACGTAGAGATAGAACGTGAAACTACTTTGTTGTGTCAAGTTTCAAGAAGCTAGCACAAACCGTGTAGGATTTAGAGTTCCAAATACATCTATCAATATATGAGAAAACAGAGTGAAACCTAAAAATTCAAACTGTTACTGGAAATGAACGCTTCAACATAGAAGAACGAAATTTGGGGAACCAAGTCGCCTTAGTGTTCTGATCATTACCTGAAAGTATCATCCAGTTTCGGTGAAAAAATATTTGCTGAGATTTCTGGAGATTCATAATTTTTGGAAGCTTGGCAACCCCTTTCCATGAAAGTGTTTCTCGCCAGTCACTGCTTAGGGCTACATCAAGAGGAAACAAAACGTAGAGATAGAACGGGAAACTACTTTGTTTTGTCAAGTTTCAAGAAGCTAGCACAAACCGTGTTGGATTTAGAGTTCCAAATACATCTATCAATATAGGACAAAACAGAGTGAAACCTAAAAATTCAAACTGTTACTGGAGATGAACGCTTCAACATAGAAGAACGAAATTTGGGGAACCACGTCACCTTAGTGTACTGATCATTACCTGAAAGTATCATCCAGTTTGGGTGAAAAAATATTTGCTGAGATTTCTGGAGATTCGTAATTTTTGGAAGATTGGCAACCCCTTTCCATGAAAGTGTTTCTCGCCAGTCACTGCTTAGGGCTACATCAAGAGGAAACAAAACGTAGAGATAGAACGTGAAACTACTTTGTTGTGTCAAGTTTCAAGAAGCTAGCACAAACCGTGTTGGATTTAGAGTTCCAAATACATCTATCAATATAGGAGAAAACAGAGTGAAACCTAAAAATTCAAACTGTTACTGGAGATGAACGCTTTAACATAGAAGAACGAAATTTGGGGAACCACGTCGCCTTAGTGTATTGATCATTACATGAAAGTATCATCCAGTTTGGATCAAAAAATATTTGCTGAGATTTCTGGAGATTCGTAATTTTTGGAAGCTTGGCAACCCCTTTCCATGAAAGTGTTTCTCGCCAGTCACTGCTTAGGGCTACATCTAGAGGAAACAAAACGTAGAGATAGAACGTGAAACTACTTTGTTGTGTCAAGTTTCAAGAAGCTAGCACAAACCGTGTTGGATTTAGAGTTCCAAATACATCTATTAATATAGGAGAAAACAGAGTGAAACCTAAAAATTCAAACTGTTACTGGAAATAAATGCTTCAACATAGAAGAACGAAAATTGGGGAACCATGTCGCCTTAGTGTACTGATCATTACCTGAATGTATCATCCAGGTTGGCTGAAAAAATATTTGCTGAGATTTCTGGAGATTCGTAATTTTTGGAAGCTTGGCAACCCCTTTCCATGAAAGTGTTTCTCGCCAGTCACTGCTTAGGGCTACATCAAGAGGAAACGAAACGTAGAGATAGAACGTGAAACTACTTTGTTGTGTCAAGTTTCAAGAGGCTAGCACAAACTGTGTTGGATTTAGAGTTCCAAATACATCTATCCATATAGGAGAAAACAGAGTGAAACCTAAAAATTCAAACTCTTACTGGAATTGAACGCTTCAACATAGAAGAACGAAATTTGGGGAACCATGTCGCCTTAGTGTACTGATCATTACCTGAAAGTATCATCCAGTTTTTGTGAAAAAATATTCGCTGAGATTTCTGGAGATTAGTAATTTTTGGAAGCTTGGCAACCCCTTTCCATGAAAGTGTTTCTCGGCAATCACTGCTTAGGGCTACATCAAGAGGAAACAAAACGTAGAGATAGAACGTGAAACTACTTTGTTGTGTCAAGTTTCAAGAAGCTAGCACAAACCGTGTTGGATTTAGAGTTCCAAATACATCTATCAATATAGGAGAAAACAGAGTGAAACCTAAAAATTCAAACTGTTACTAGAAATGAATGCTTCAACATAGAAGAACGAAATTTGGGGAACCAAGTCGCCTTAGTGTACTGATCATTACCCTAAAGGATCATCCAGTTTGGGTGAAAAAATATTTGCTGAGATTTCTGGAGATTCATAATTTTGGAAGCTTGGCAACCCCTTTCCATGAAAGTGTTTCTCGCCAGTCACTGCTTAGGGCTACATCAAGAGGAAACAAAACGTAGAGATAGAACGGGAAACTACTTTGTTGTGTCAAGTTTCAAGAAGCTAGCACAAACCGTGTTGGATTTAGAGTTCCAAATACATCTATCAATATAGGAGAAAACAGAGTGAAACCTAAAAATTCAAACTGTTACTGGAATTGAACGCTGCAATATAGAAGAACAAAATTTGGGGAACCAAGTCACCTTAGTGTACTGATCATTACCTGAAAGTATCATCCAGTTTGGCTGAAAAAATATTTGCTGAGATTTCTGGAGATTCGCAATTTTTGGAAGCTTGGCAACCCCTTTCCATGAAAGTGTTTCTCGCCAGTCACTGCTTAGGGCTACATCAAGAGGAAACAAAACGTAGAGATAGAACGTGAAACTACTTTGTTGTGTCAAGTTTCAAGAAGCTAGCACAAACCGTGTTGGATTTAGAGTTCCAAATACATCTATTAATATAGGAGAAAACAGAGTGAAACCTAAAAATTCAAACTGTTACTGGAATTGAACGCTGCAATATAGAAGAACAAAATTTGGGGAACCAAGTCACCTTAGTGTACTTATCATTAACTGAAAGTATCATCCAGTTTGGCTGAAAAAATATTTGCTGAGATTTCTGGAGATTCGTAATTTTTGGAAGCTTGGCAACCCCTTTCCATGAAAGTGTTTCTCGCCAGTCACTGCTTAGGGCTACATCAAGAGGAAACGAAACGTAGAGATAGAACGTGAAACTACTTTGTTGTGTCAAGTTTCAAGAAGCTAGCACAAACCGTGTAGGATTTAGAGTTCCAAATACATCTATCAATATATGAGAAAACAGAGTGAAACCTAAAAATTCAAACTGTTACTGGAAATGAACGCTTCAACATAGAAGAACGAAATTTGGGGAACCAAGTCGCCTTAGTGTTCTGATCATTACCTGAAAGTATCATCCAGTTTCGGTGAAAAAATATTTGCTGAGATTTCTGGAGATTCATAATTTTTGGAAGCTTGGCAACCCCTTTCCATGAAAGTGTTTCTCGCCAGTCACTGCTTAGGGCTACATCAAGAGGAAACAAAACGTAGAGATAGAACGGGAAACTACTTTGTTTTGTCAAGTTTCAAGAAGCTAGCAAAAACCGTGTTGGATTTAGAGTTCCAAATACATCTATCAATATAGGACAAAACAGAGTGAAACCTAAAAATTCAAACTGTTACTGGAGATGAACGCTTCAACATAGAAGAACGAAATTTGGGGAACCACGTCACCTTAGTGTACTGATCATTACCTGAAAGTATCATCCAGTTTGGGTGAAAAAATATTTGCTGAGATTTCTGGAGATTCATAATTTTTGGAAGATTGGCAACCCCTTTCCATGAAAGTGTTTCTCGCCAGTCACTGCTTAGGGCTACATCAAGAGGAAACAAAACGTAGAGATAGAACGTGAAACTACTTTGTTGTGTCAAGTTTCAAGAAGCTAGCACAAACCGTGTTGGATTTAGAGTTCCAAATACATCTATCAATATAGGAGAAAACAGAGTGAAACCTAAAAATTCAAACTGTTACTGGAGATGAACGCTTTAAATAGAAGAACGAAAATTGGGGAACCATGTCGCCTTAGTGTACTGATCATTACCTGAAAGTATCATCCAGTTTTTGTGAAAAAATATTCGCTGAGATTTCTGGAGATTCGTAATTTTTGGAAGCTTGGCAACCCCTTTCCATGAAAGTGTTTCTCGCCAGTCACTGCTTAGGGCTACATCAAGAGGAAACAAAACGTAGAGATAGAACGTGAAACTACTTTGTTGTGTCAAGTTTCAAGAAGATAGCACAAACCGTGTTGGATTTAGAGTTCCAAATACATCTATCAATATAGGAGAAAACAGAGTGAAACCTAAAAATTCAAACTGTTACTAGAAATGAATGCTTCAACATAGAAGAACGAAATTTGGGGAACCAAGTCGCCTTAGTGTACTGATCATTACCTGAAAGGATTATCCAGTTTGGGTGAAAAAATATTTGCTGAGATTTCTGGAGATTCATAATTTTGGAAGCTTGGCAACCCCTTTCCATGAAAGTGTTTCTCGCCAGTCAGTGCTTATGGCTACATCAAGAGGAAACAAAACGTAGTGATAGAACGTGAAACTACTTTGTTGTGTCAAGTTTCAAGAAGCTAGCACAAACCGTGTTGGATTTAGAGTTCCAAACACATCTATCAATATAGGAGAAAACAGAGTGAAACCTAAAAATTCAAACTGTTACTGGAATTGAACGCTGCAATATAGAAGAACAAAATTTGGGGAACCAAGTCACCTTAGTGTACTGATCATTACCTGAAAGTATCATCCAGTTTGGCTGAAAAAATATTTGCTGAGATTTCTGGAGATTCGCAATTTTTGGAAGCTTGGCAACCCCTTTCCATGAAAGTGTTTCTCGCCAGTCACTGCTTAGGGCTACATCAAGAGGAAACAAAACGTACAGATAGAACGTGAAACTACTTTGTTGTGTCAAGTTTCAAGAAGCTAGCACAAACCGTGTTGGATTTAGAGTTCCAAATACATCTATCAATATAGGAGAAAACAGAGTGAAACCTAAAAATTCAAACTGTTAATGGAATTGAACGCTTCAATATTGAAGAACGAAATTTGGGGAACCAAGTCGCCTTAGTGTACTTATCATTAACTGAAAGTATCATCCAGTTTGGCTGAAAAAATATTTGCTGAGATTTCTGTAGATTCGTAATTTTTGGAAGCTTGGCAACCCCTTTCCATGAAAGTGTTTCTCGCCAGTCACTGCTTAGGGCTACATCAAGAGGAAACGAAACGTAGAGATAGAACGTGAAACTACTTTGTTGTGTCAAGTTTCAAGAGGCTAGCACAAACTGTGTTGGATTTAGAGTTCCAAATACATCTATCAATATAGGAGAAAACAGAGTGAAACCTAAAAATTCAAACTCTTACTGGAATTGAACGCTTCAACATAGAAGAACGAAATTTGGGGAACCATGTCGCCTTAGTGTACTGATCATTACCTGAAAGTATCATCCAGTTTTTGTGAAAAAATATTCGCTGAGATTTCTGGAGATTCGTAATTTTTGGAAGCTTGGCAACCCCTTTCCATGAAAGTGTTTCTCGGCAATCACTGCTTAGGGCTACATCAAGAGGAAACAAAACGTAGAGATAGAACGTGAAACTACTTTGTTGTGTCAAGTTTCAAGAAGCTAGCACAAACCGTGTTGGATTTAGAGTTCCAAATACATCTATCAATATAGGAGAAAACAGAGTGAAACCTAAAAATTCAAACTGTTACTAGAAATGAATGCTTCAACATAGAAGAACGAAATTTGGGGAACCAAGTCGCCTTAGTGTACTGATCATTACCTGAAAGGATCATCCAGTTTGGGTGAAAAAATATTTGCTGAGATTTCTGGAGATTCATAATTTTGGAAGCTTGGCAACCCCTTTCCATGAAAGTGTTTCTCGCCAGTCACTGCTTAGGGCTACATCAAGAGGAAACAAAACGTAGAGATAGAACGGGAAACTACTTTGTTGTGTCAAGTTTCAAGAAGCTAGCACAAACCGTGTTGGATTTAGAGTTCCAAATACATCTATCAATATAGGAGAAAACAGAGTGAAACCTAAAAATTCAAACTGTTACTGGAATTGAACGCTGCAATATAGAAGAACAAAATTTGGGGAACCAAGTCACCTTAGTGTACTGATCATTACCTGAAAGTATCATCCAGTTTGGCTGAAAAAATATTTGCTGAGATTTCTGGAGATTCGCAATTTTTGGAAGCTTGGCAACCCCTTTCCATGAAAGTGTTTCTCGCCAGTCACTGCTTAGGGCTACATCAAGAGGAAACAAAACGTAGAGATAGAACGTGAAACTACTTTGTTGTGTCAAGTTTCAAGAAGCTAGCACAAACCGTGTTGGATTTAGAGTTCCAAATACATCTATTAATATAGGAGAAAACAGAGTGAAACCTAAAAATTCAAACTGTTACTGGAATTGAACGCTGCAATATAGAAGAACAAAATTTGGGGAACCAAGTCACCTTAGTGTACTTATCATTAACTGAAAGTATCATCCAGTTTGGCTGAAAAAATATTTGCTGAGATTTCTGGAGATTCGTAATTTTTGGAAGCTTGGCAACCCCTTTCCATGAAAGTGTTTCTCGCCAGTCACTGCTTAGGGCTACATCAAGAGGAAACGAAACGTAGAGATAGAACGTGAAACTACTTTGTTGTGTCAAGTTTCAAGAAGCTAGCACAAACCGTGTAGGATTTAGAGTTCCAAATACATCTATCAATATATGAGAAAACAGAGTGAAACCTAAAAATTCAAACTGTTACTGGAAATGAACGCTTCAACATAGAAGAACGAAATTTGGGGAACCAAGTCGCCTTAGTGTTCTGATCATTACCTGAAAGTATCATCCAGTTTCGGTGAAAAAATATTTGCTGAGATTTCTGGAGATTCATAATTTTTGGAAGCTTGGCAACCCCTTTCCATGAAAGTGTTTCTCGCCAGTCACTGCTTAGGGCTACATCAAGAGGAAACAAAACGTAGAGATAGAACGGGAAACTACTTTGTTTTGTCAAGTTTCAAGAAGCTAGCACAAACCGTGTTGGATTTAGAGTTCCAAATACATCTATCAATATAGGACAAAACAGAGTGAAATCTAAAAATTCAAACTGTTACTGGAGATGAACGCTTCAACATAGAAGAACGAAATTTGGGGAACCACGTCACCTTAGTGTACTGATCATTACCTGAAAGTATCATCCAGTTTGGGTGAAAAAATATTTGCTGAGATTTCTGGAGATTCGTAATTTTTGGAAGATTGGCAACCCCTTTCCATGAAAGTGTTTCTCGCCAGTCACTGCTTAGGGCTACATCAAGAGGAAACAAAACGTAGAGATAGAACGTGAAACTACTTTGTTGTGTCAAGTTTCAAGAAGCTAGCACAAACCGTGTTGGATTTAGAGTTCCAAATACATCTATCAATATAGGAGAAAACAGAGTGAAACCTAAAAATTCAAACTGTTACTGGAGATGAACGCTTTAACATAGAAGAACGAAATTTGGGGAACCACGTCGCCTTAGTGTATTGATCATTACATGAAAGTATCATCCAGTTTGGATCAAAAAATATTTGCTGAGATTTCTGGAGATTCGTAATTTTTGGAAGCTTGGCAACCCCTTTCCATGAAAGTGTTTCTCGCCAGTCACTGCTTAGGGCTACATCTAGAGGAAACAAAACGTAGAGATAGAACGTGAAACTACTTTGTTGTGTCAAGTTTCAAGAAGCTAGCACAAACCGTGTTGGATTTAGAGTTCCAAATACATCTATTAATATAGGAGAAAACAGAGTGAAACCTAAAAATTAAAACTGTTACTGGAAATAAATGCTTCAACATAGAAGAACGAAAATTGGGGAACCATGTCGCCTTAGTGTACTGATCATTACCTGAAAGTATCATCCAGTTTGGGTGAAAAAATATTTGCTGAGATTTCTGGAGATTCGTAATTTTTGGAAGCTTGGCAACCCCTTTCCATGAAAGTGTTTCTCGCCAGTCACTGCTTAGGGCTACATCAAGAGGAAACAAAACGTAGAGATAGAACGTGAAACTACATTGTTGTGTCAAGTTTCAAGAAGCTAGCACAAACCGTGTTGGATTTAGAGTTCCAAATACTTCTATCAATATAGGAGAAAACAGAGTGAAACCTAAAAATACAAACTGTTACTGGAAATGAACACTTCAACATAGAAGAACGAAATTTGGGGAACCAAGTCGCCTTAGTGTACTGATCATTACCTGAAAGTATCATCCAGTTTGGGTGAAAAAATATTTGCTGAGATTTCTGGAGATTCATAATTTTGGAACCTTGGCAACCCCTTTCCATGAAAGTGTTTCTCGCCAGTCAGTGCTTAGGGCTACATCAAGAGGAAACAAAACGTAGAGATAGAACGTGAAACTACTTTGTTGTGTCAAGTTTCAAGAGGCTAGCACAAACTGTGTTGGATTTAGAGTTCTAAATACATCTATCAATATAGGAGAAAACAGAGTGAAACCTAAAAATTCAAACTGTTACTGGAAATGAACGCTTCAACATAGAAGAACGAAAATTGGGGAACCATGTCGCCTTAGTGTACTGATCATTACCTGAAAGTATCATCCAGTTTTTGTGAAAAAATATTCGCTGAGATTTCTGGAGATTCGTAATTTTTGGAAGCTTGGCAACCCCTTTCCATGAAAGTGTTTCTCGCCAGTCACTGCTTAGGGCTACATCAAGAGGAAACAAAACGTAGAGATAGAACGTGAAACTACTTTGTTGTGTCAAGTTTCAAGAAGCTAGCACAAACCGTGTTGGATTTAGAGTTCCAAATACATCTATCAATATAGGAGAAAACAGAGTGAAACCTAAAAATTCAAACTGTTACTAGAAATGAATGCTTCAACATAGAAGAACGAAATTTGGGGAACCAAGTCGCCTTAGTGTACTGATCATTACCTGAAAGGATTATCCAGTTTGGGTGAAAAAATATTTGCTGAGATTTCTGGAGATTCATAATTTTGGAAGCTTGGCAACCCCTTTCCATGAAAGTGTTTCTCGCCAGTCAGTGCTTATGGCTACATCAAGAGGAAACAAAACGTAGTGATAGAACGTGAAACTACTTTGTTGTGTCAAGTTTCAAGAAGCTAGCACAAACCGTGTTGGATTTAGAGTTCCAAACACATCTATCAATATAGGAGAAAACAGAGTGAAACCTAAAAATTCAAACTGTTACTGGAATTGAACGCTGCAATATAGAAGAACAAAATTTGGGGAACCAAGTCACCTTAGTGTACTGATCATTACCTGAAAGTATCATCCAGTTTGGCTGAAAAAATATTTGCTGAGATTTCTGGAGATTCGCAATTTTTGGAAGCTTGGCAACCCCTTTCCATGAAAGTGTTTCTCGCCAGTCACTGCTTAGGGCTACATCAAGAGGAAACAAAACGTACAGATAGAACGTGAAACTACTTTGTTGTGTCAAGTTTCAAGAAGCTAGCACAAACCGTGTTGGATTTAGAGTTCCAAATACATCTATCAATATAGGAGAAAACAGAGTGAAACCTAAAAATTCAAACTGTTAATGGAATTGAACGCTTCAATATTGAAGAACGAAATTTGGGGAACCAAGTCGCCTTAGTGTACTTATCATTAACTGAAAGTATCATCCAGTTTGGCTGAAAAAATATTTGCTGAGATTTCTGTAGATTCGTAATTTTTGGAAGCTTGGCAACCCCTTTCCATGAAAGTGTTTCTCGCCAGTCACTGCTTAGGGCTACATCAAGAGGAAACGAAACGTAGAGATAGAACGTGAAACTACTTTGTTGTGTCAAGTTTCAAGAGGCTAGCACAAACTGTGTTGGATTTAGAGTTCCAAATACATCTATCAATATAGGAGAAAACAGAGTGAAACCTAAAAATTCAAACTCTTACTGGAATTGAACGCTTCAACATAGAAGAACGAAATTTGGGGAACCATGTCGCCTTAGTGTACTGATCATTACCTGAAAGTATCATCCAGTTTTTGTGAAAAAATATTCGCTGAGATTTCTGGAGATTCGTAATTTTTGGAAGCTTGGCAACCCCTTTCCATGAAAGTGTTTCTCGGCAATCACTGCTTAGGGCTACATCAAGAGGAAACAAAACGTAGAGATAGAACGTGAAACTACTTTGTTGTGTCAAGTTTCAAGAAGCTAGCACAAACCGTGTTGGATTTAGAGTTCCAAATACATCTATCAATATAGGAGAAAACAGAGTGAAACCTAAAAATTCAAACTGTTACTAGAAATGAATGCTTCAACATAGAAGAACGAAATTTGGGGAACCAAGTCGCCTTAGTGTACTGATCATTACCTGAAAGGATCATCCAGTTTGGGTGAAAAAATATTTGCTGAGATTTCTGGAGATTCATAATTTTGGAAGCTTGGCAACCCCTTTCCATGAAAGTGTTTCTCGCCAGTCACTGCTTAGGGCTACATCAAGAGGAAACAAAACGTAGAGATAGAACGGGAAACTACTTTGTTGTGTCAAGTTTCAAGAAGCTAGCACAAACCGTGTTGGATTTAGAGTTCCAAATACATCTATCAATATAGGAGAAAACAGAGTGAAACCTAAAAATTCAAACTGTTACTGGAATTGAACGCTGCAATATAGAAGAACAAAATTTGGGGAACCAAGTCACCTTAGTGTACTGATCATTACCTGAAAGTATCATCCAGTTTGGCTGAAAAAATATTTGCTGAGATTTCTGGAGATTCGCAATTTTTGGAAGCTTGGCAACCCCTTTCCATGAAAGTGTTTCTCGCCAGTCACTGCTTAGGGCTACATCAAGAGGAAACAAAACGTAGAGATAGAACGTGAAACTACTTTGTTGTGTCAAGTTTCAAGAAGCTAGCACAAACCGTGTTGGATTTAGAGTTCCAAATACATCTATTAATATAGGAGAAAACAGAGTGAAACCTAAAAATTCAAACTGTTACTGGAATTGAACGCTGCAATATAGAAGAACAAAATTTGGGGAACCAAGTCACCTTAGTGTACTTATCATTAACTGAAAGTATCATCCAGTTTGGCTGAAAAAATATTTGCTGAGATTTCTGGAGATTCGTAATTTTTGGAAGCTTGGCAACCCCTTTCCATGAAAGTGTTTCTCGCCAGTCACTGCTTAGGGCTACATCAAGAGGAAACGAAACGTAGAGATAGAACGTGAAACTACTTTGTTGTGTCAAGTTTCAAGAAGCTAGCACAAACCGTGTAGGATTTAGAGTTCCAAATACATCTATCAATATATGAGAAAACAGAGTGAAACCTAAAAATTCAAACTGTTACTGGAAATGAACGCTTCAACATAGAAGAACGAAATTTGGGGAACCAAGTCGCCTTAGTGTTCTGATCATTACCTGAAAGTATCATCCAGTTTCGGTGAAAAAATATTTGCTGAGATTTCTGGAGATTCATAATTTTTGGAAGCTTGGCAACCCCTTTCCATGAAAGTGTTTCTCGCCAGTCACTGCTTAGGGCTACATCAAGAGGAAACAAAACGTAGAGATAGAACGGGAAACTACTTTGTTTTGTCAAGTTTCAAGAAGCTAGCACAAACCGTGTTGGATTTAGAGTTCCAAATACATCTATCAATATAGGACAAAACAGAGTGAAACCTAAAAATTCAAACTGTTACTGGAGATGAACGCTTCAACATAGAAGAACGAAATTTGGGGAACCACGTCACCTTAGTGTACTGATCATTACCTGAAAGTATCATCCAGTTTGGGTGAAAAAATATTTGCTGAGATTTCTGGAGATTCGTAATTTTTGGAAGATTGGCAACCCCTTTCCATGAAAGTGTTTCTCGCCAGTCACTGCTTAGGGCTACATCAAGAGGAAACAAAACGTAGAGATAGAACGTGAAACTACTTTGTTGTGTCAAGTTTCAAGAAGCTAGCACAAACCGTGTTGGATTTAGAGTTCCAAATACATCTATCAATATAGGAGAAAACAGAGTGAAACCTAAAAATTCAAACTGTTACTGGAGATGAATGCTTTAACATAGAAGAACGAAATTTGGGGAACCACGTCGCCTTAGTGTATTGATCATTACATGAAAGTATCATCCAGTTTGGATCAAAAAATATTTGCTGAGATTTCTGGAGATTCGTAATTTTTGGAAGCTTGGCAACCCCTTTCCATGAAAGTGTTTCTCGCCAGTCACTGCTTAGGGCTACATCAAGAGGAAACGAAACGTAGAGATAGAACGTGAAACTACTTTGTTGTGTCAAGTTTCAAGAAGCTAGCACAAACCGTGTAGGATTTAGAGTTCCAAATACATCTATCAATATATGAGAAAACAGAGTGAAACCTAAAAATTCAAACTGTTACTGGAAATGAACGCTTCAACATAGAAGAACGAAATTTGGGGAACCAAGTCGCCTTAGTGTTCTGATCATTACCTGAAAGTATCATCCAGTTTCGGTGAAAAAATATTTGCTGAGATTTCTGGAGATTCATAATTTTTGGAAGCTTGGCAACCCCTTTCCATGAAAGTGTTTCTCGCCAGTCACTGCTTAGGGCTACATCAAGAGGAAACAAAACGTAGAGATAGAACGGGAAACTACTTTGTTTTGTCAAGTTTCAAGAAGCTAGCACAAACCGTGTTGGATTTAGAGTTCCAAATACATCTATCAATATAGGACAAAACAGAGTGAAACCTAAAAATTCAAACTGTTACTGGAGATGAACGCTTCAACATAGAAGAACGAAATTTGGGGAACCACGTCACCTTAGTGTACTGATCATTACCTGAAAGTATCATCCAGTTTGGGTGAAAAAATATTTGCTGAGATTTCTGGAGATTCGTAATTTTTGGAAGATTGGCAACCCCTTTCCATGAAAGTGTTTCTCGCCAGTCACTGCTTAGGGCTACATCAAGAGGAAACAAAACGTAGAGATAGAACGTGAAACTACTTTGTTGTGTCAAGTTTCAAGAAGCTAGCACAAACCGTGTTGGATTTAGAGTTCCAAATACATCTATCAATATAGGAGAAAACAGAGTGAAACCTAAAAATTCAAACTGTTACTGGAGATGAACGCTTTAACATAGAAGAACGAAATTTGGGGAACCACGTCGCCTTAGTGTATTGATCATTACATGAAAGTATCATCCAGTTTGGATCAAAAAATATTTGCTGAGATTTCTGGAGATTCGTAATTTTTGGAAGCTTGGCAACCCCTTTCCATGAAAGTGTTTCTCGCCAGTCACTGCTTAGGGCTACATCTAGAGGAAACAAAACGTAGAGATAGAACGTGAAACTACTTTGTTTTGTCAAGTTTCAAGAAGCTAGCACAAACCGTGTTGGATTTAGAGTTCCAAATACATCTATTAATATAGGAGAAAACAGAGTGAAACCTAAAAATTCAAACTGTTACTGGAAATAAATGCTTCAACATAGAAGAACGAAAATTGGGGAACCATGTCGCCTTAGTGTACTGATCATTACCTGAAAGTATCATCCAGTTTGGGTGAAAAAATATTTGCTGAGATTTCTGGAGATTCGTAATTTTTGGAAGCTTGGCAACCCCTTTCCATGAAAGTGTTTCTCGCCAGTCACTGCTTAGGGCTACATCAAGAGGAAACAAAACGTAGAGATAGAACGTGAAACTACATTGTTGTGTCAAGTTTCAAGAAGCTAGCACAAACCGTGTTGGATTTAGAGTTCCAAATACTTCTATCAATATAGGAGAAAACAGAGTGAAACCTAAAAATACAAACTGTTACTGGAAATGAACACTTCAACATAGAAGAACGAAATTTGGGGAACCAAGTCGCCTTAGTGTACTGATCATTACCTGAAAGTATCATCCAGTTTGGGTGAAAAAATATTTGCTGAGATTTCTGGAGATTCATAATTTTGGAACCTTGGCAACCCCTTTCCATGAAAGTGTTTCTCGCCAGTCAGTGCTTAGGGCTACATCAAGAGGAAACAAAACGTAGAGATAGAACGTGAAACTACTTTGTTGTGTCAAGTTTCAAGAGGCTAGCACAAACTGTGTTGGATTTAGAGTTCTAAATACATCTATCAATATAGGAGAAAACAGAGTGAAACCTAAAAATTCAAACTGTTACTGGAAATGAACGCTTCAACATAGAAGAAAGAAAATTGGGGAACCATGTCGCCTTAGTGTACTGATCATTACCTGAAAGTATCATCCAGTTTGGCTGAAAAAATATTTGCTGAGATTTCTGGAGATTCGCAATTTTTGGAAGCTTGGCAACCCCTTTCCATGAAAGTGTTTCTCGCCAGTCACTGCTTAGGGCTACATCAAGAGGAAACAAAACGTACAGATAGAACGTGAAACTACTTTGTTGTGTCAAGTTTCAAGAAGCTAGCACAAACCGTGTTGGATTTAGAGTTCCAAATACATCTATCAATATAGGAGAAAACAGAGTGAAACCTAAAAATTCAAACTGTTAATGGAATTGAACGCTTCAATATTGAAGAACGAAATTTGGGGAACCAAGTCGCCTTAGTGTACTTATCATTAACTGAAAGTATCATCCAGTTTGGCTGAAAAAATATTTGCTGAGATTTCTGTAGATTCGTAATTTTTGGAAGCTTGGCAACCCCTTTCCATGAAAGTGTTTCTCGCCAGTCACTGCTTAGGGCTACATCAAGAGAAAACGAAACCTAGAGATAGAACGTGAAACTACTTTGTTGTGTCAAGTTTCAAGAAGCTAGCACAAACCGTGTTGGATTTAGAGTTCCAAATACATCTATCTATATATGAGAAAACAGAGTGAAACCTAAAAATTCAAACTGTTACTGGAAATGAACGCTTCAACATAGAAGAACGAAATTTGGGGAACCAAGTCGCCTTAGTGTTCTGATCATTACCTGAAAGTATCATCCAGTTTCGGTGAAAAAATATTTGCTGAGATTTCTGGAGATTCATAATTTTTGGAAGCTTGGCAAACCCTTTCCATGAAAGTGTTTCTCGCCAGTCACTGCTTAGGGCTACATCAAGAGAAAACGAAACCTAGAGATAGAATGGGAAACTACTTTGTTTTGTCAAGTTTCAAGAAGCTAGCATAAACCGTGTTGGGTTTAGAGTTCCAAATACATCTATCAATATAGGAGAAAACAGAGTGAAACCTAAAAATTCAAACTGTTACTGGAGATGAACGCTTCAACATAGAAGAACGAAATTTGGGGAACCACGTCACCTTAGTGTACTGATCATTACCTGAAAGTATCATCCAGTTTGGGTTAAAAAATATTTGCTGAGATTTCTGGAGATTCGTAATTTTTGGAAGCTTGGCAACCCCTTTCCATGAAAGTGTTTCTCGCCAGTCACTGCTTAGGGCTACATCTAGAGGAAACAAAACGTAGAGATAGAACCAGAAACTACTTTGTTGTGTCAAGTTTCAAGAAGCTAGCACAAACCGTGTTGGATTTAGAGTTCCAAATACATCTATCAATATAGGAGAAAACAGAGTGAAACCTAAAAATTCAAACTGTTACTGGAAATGAACGCTTCAACATAGAAGAACGAAATTTGGGGAACCACGTCGCCTTAGTGTACTGATCATTACCTGAAAGTATCATCCAGTTTGGGTGAAAAAATATTTGCTGAGATTTCTAGAGATTCGTAATTTTTGGAAGCTTGGCAACCCCTTCCCATGAAAGTGTTTCTCGCCAGTCACTGCTTAGGGCTACATCAAGAGGAAACAAAACGTAGAGATAGAACGTGAAACTACTTTGTTGTGTCAAGTTTCAAGAAGATAGCACAAACCGTGTTGGATTTAGAGTTCCAAACACATCTATCAATATAGGAGAAAACAGAGTGAAACCTAAAAATTCAAACTGTTACTGGAAATGAACACTTTAACACAGAAGAACGAAATTTGGGGAACCACGTCGCCTTAGTGTACTGATCATTACCTGAAAGTATCATCCAGTTTGGGTGAAAGAATATTTGCTGAAATTTCTGGAGATTCGTAATTTTTGGAAGCTTGGCAACCCCTTTCCATGAAAGTGTTTCTCGCCAGTCACTGCTTAGGGCTACGTCTAGAGGAAACAAAACGTAGAGATAGAACATGAAACTACTTTGTTGTGTCAAGTTTCAAGAAGCTAGCACAAACCGTGTTGGATTTAGAGTTCCCAATACATCTATCAATATAGGAGAAAACAGAGTGAAACCTAAAAATTCAAACTGTTACTGGAATTGAACGCTTCAACATAGAAGAACGAAATTTGGGGAACCATGTCGCCTTAGTGTACTGATCATTACCTGAAAGTATCATCCAGTTTGGGTGAAAAAATATTTGCTGAGATTTCTGGAGATTCATAATTTTGGAAGCTTGGCAACCCCTTTCCATGAAAGTGTTTCTCGCCAGTCAGTGCTTATGGCTACATCAAGAGGAAACAAAACGTAGAGATAGAACGTGAAACTACTTTGTTGTGTCAAGTTTCAAGAAGCTAGCACAAACCGTGTTGGATTTAGAGTTCCAAATACATCTATCAATATAGGAGAAAACAGAGTGAAACCTAAAAATTCAAACTGTTACTGGAAATGAACGCTTCAAAATAGAAGAACGAAATTTGGGGAACCAAGTCGCCTTAGTGTAGTGATCATTACCTGAAAGTATCATCCAGTTTGGGTGAAAAAATATTTGCTGAGATTTCTGGAGATTCGTAATTTTTGGAAGCTTGGCAACCCCTTCCCATGAAAGTGTTTCTCGCCAGTCACTGCTTAGGGCTACATCAAGAGGAAAAAAAGCATAGACATAGAACGTGAAACTACTTTGTTGTGTCAAGTTTCAAGAAGCTAGCACAAACCGTGTTGGATTTAGAGTTCCAAATACATCTATCAATATAGGAGAAAACAGAGTGAAACCTAAAAATTCAAACTGTTACTGGAAATGAACGCTTCAACATAGAAGAAGGAAATTTTGGGGAACCACGTCGCCTTAGTGTACTGATCATTACCTGAAAGTATCATCCAGTTTGGGTGAAAAAATATTTGCTGAGATTTCTGGAGATTCGTAATTTTTGGAAGCTTGGCAACACCGTTCCATGAAAGTGTTTCTCGCCAGTCACTGCTTAGGGCTGCATCAAGAGGAAACAAAACGTAGAGATAGAACGTGAAACTACTTTGTTGTGTCAAGTTTCAAGAAGCTAGCACAAACCGTGTTCGATTTAGAGTTCCAAATACATCTATCAATATAGGAGAAAACAGAGTGAAACCTAAAAATTCAAACTGTTACTGGATATGAACGCTTCAACATAGAAGAAGGAAATTTGGGGAACCACGTCGCCTTAGTGTACTGATCATTACCTGAAAGTATCATCCAGTTTGGGTGAAAAAATATTTGCTGAGATTTCTGAAGATTCGTAATTTTTGGAAGCTTGGCAACCCCGTTCCATGAAAGTGTTTCTCGCCAGTCACTGCTTAGGGCTACATCAAGGGGAAACAAAACGTACAGATAGAACGTGAAACTACTTTGTTGTGTCAAGTTTCAAGAAGCTAGCACAAACCATGTTGGATTTAGAGTACCAAATACATCTATCAATATAGGAGAAAACAGAGTGAAACCTAAAATTTCAAACTGTTACTGGAAATGAACGCTGCAACATAGAAGAACGAAATTTGGGGAACCAAGTCGCCTTAGTGTACTGATCATTACCTGAAAGTATCATCCAGTTTGGGTGAAAAAATATTTGCTGAGATTTCTGGAGATTCGTAATTTTTGGAAGCTTGGCAACCCCTTTCCATGAAAGTGTTTCTCGCCAGTCACTGCTTAGGGCTAAATGAAGAGGAAACAAAACGTGGAGATAGAACGTGAAACTACTTTGTTGTGTCAAGTTTCAAGAAGCTAGCACAAACCGTGTTGGATTTAGTGTTCCAAATACATCTATCAATATAGAAGAAAACACAGTGAAACCTAAAAATTCAAACTGTTACTGGAAATGAAGCTTCAACATAGAAGTACGAAATTTGGGGAATCAAGTCGCCTTAGTGTACTGATCATTACCTGAAAATATCATCCAGTTTGGGTGAAAAAATATTTGCTGAGATTTCTGGAGATTCGTGATTTTTGGAAGGTTGGCAACCCCTTCCCATGAAAGTGTTTCTCGCCAGTCACTGCTTAGGGCTACATCAAGAGGAAACAAAACGTAGAGATAGAACGTGAAACTACTTTGTTGTGTCAAGTTTCAAGAAGCTAGCACAAACCGTGTTGGATTTAGAGTTCCAAATACATCTATCAATATAGGAGAAAACAGAGTGAAACATAAAAATTCAAACTCTTACTGGAATTGAACGCTTCAACATAGAAGAACGAAATTTGGGGAACCATGTCGCCTTAGTGTACTGATCATTACCTGAAAGTATCATCCAGTTTGGGTGAAAAAATATTTGCTGAGATTTCTGGAGATTCATAATTTTGGAAGCTTGGCAACCCCTTTCCATGAAAGTGTTTCTCGCCAGTCAGTGCTTATGGCTACATCAAGAGGAAACAAAACGTAGAGATAGAACGTGAAACTACTTTGTTGTGTCAAGTTTCAAGAAGCTAGCACAAACCGTGTTGGATTTAGAGTTCCAAATACATCTATCAATATAGGAGAAAACAGAGTGAAACCTAAAAATTCAAACTGTTACTGGAATTGAACGCTGCAATATAGAAGAACAAAATTTGGCGAACCAAGTCGCCTTAGTGTAGTGATCATTACCTGAAAGTATCATCCAGTTTGGGTGAAAAAATATTTGCTGAGATTTCTGGAGATTCGTAATTTTTGGAAGCTTGGCAACCCCTTCCCATGAAAGTGTTTCTCGCCAGTCACTGCTTAGGGCTACATCAAGAGGAAAAAAAGCATAGAGATAGAACGTGAAACTACTTTGTTGTGTCAAGTTTCAAGAAGCTAGCACAAACCATGTTGGATTTAGAGTTCAAAATACATCTATCAATATAGGAGAAAACAGAGTGAAACCTAAAAATTCAAACTGTTACTGGAAATGAACGCTTCAACATAGAAGAAGGTAATTTTGGGGAACCACGTCGCCTTAGTGTACTGATCATTACCTGAAAGTATCATCCAGTTTGGGTGAAAAAATATTTGCTGAGATTTCTGGAGATTCGTAATTTTTGGAAGCTTGGCAACACCGTTCCATGAAAGTGTTTCTCGCCAGTCACTGCTTAGGGCTACATCAAGAGGAAACAAAACGTAGAGATAGAACGTGAAACTACTTTGTTGTGCCACGTTTCAAGAAGCTAGCACAAACCGTGTTGGATTTAGAGTTCCAAATACATCTATCAATATAGGAGAAAACAGAGTGAAACCTAAAAATTCAAACTGTTACTGGAAATGAACGCTTCTACATAGAAGAACGAAATTTGGGGAACCACGTCGCCTTAGTGTACTGATCATTACCTGAAAGTATCATCCAGTTTGGGTGAAAAAATATTTGCTGAGATTTCTGGAGATTCGTAATTTTTGGAAGCTTGGCAACCCCTTCCCATGAAAGTGTTTCTCGCCAGTCACTGCTTAGGGCTACATCAAGAGGAAACAAAACGTAGAGATAGAACGTGAAACTACTTTGTTGTGTCAAGTTTCAAGAAGCTAGCACAAACCGTGTTGGATTTAGAGCTCCAAATATATCTATCAATACAGGAGAAAACAGAGTGAAACCTAAAAATTCAAACTGTTACTGGAAATGAACGCTTCAACATAGAAGAACGAAATTTGGGGAACCAAGTCGCCTTAGTGTAGTGATCATTACCTGAAAGTATCATCCAGTTTGGGTGAAAAAATATTTGCTGAGATTTCTGGAGATTCGTAATTTTTGGAAGCTTGGCAACCCCTTCCCATGAAAGTGTTTCTCGCCAGTCACTGCTTAGGGCTACATCAAGAGGAAAAAAAGCATAGAGATAGAACGTGAAACTACTTTGTTGTGTCAAGTTTCAAGAAGCTAGCACAAACCGTGTTGGATTTAGAGTTCCGAATACATCTATCAATATAGGAGAAAACAGAGTGAAACCTAAAAATTCAAACTGTTACTGGAAATGAACGCTTCAACATAGAAGAAGGAAATTTGGGGAACCACGTCGCCTTAGTGTACTGATCATTACCTGAAAGTATCATCCAGTTTGGGTGAAAAAATATTTGCTGAGATTTCTGAAGATTCGTAATTTTTGGAAGCTTGGCAACCCCGTTCCATGAAAGTGTTTCTCGCCAGTCACTGCTTAGGGCTACATCAAGGGGAAACAAAACGTAGAGATAGAACGTGAAACTACTTTGTTGTGTCAAGTTTCAAGAAGCTAGCACAAACCATGTTGGATTTAGAGTTCCAAATACATCTATCAATATAGGAGAAAACAGAGTGAAACCTAAAATTTCAAACTGTTACTGGAAATGAACGCTGCAACATAGAAGAACGAAATTTGGGGAACCAAGTCGCCTTAGTGTACTGATCATTACCTGAAAGTATCATCCAGTTTGGGTGAAAAAATATTTGCTGAGATTTCTGGAGATTCGTAATTTTTGGAAGCTTGGCAACCCCTTTCCATGAAAGTGTTTCTCGCCAGTCACTGCTTAGGGCTAAATGAAGAGGAAACAAAACGTGGAGATAGAACGTGAAACTACTTTGTTGTGTCAAGTTTCAAGAAGCTAGCACAAACCGTGTTGGATTTAGTGTTCCAAATACATCTATCAATATAGAAGAAAACACAGTGAAACCTAAAAATTCAAACTGTTACTGGAAATGAAGCTTCAACATAGAAGTACGAAATTTGGGGAATCAAGTCGCCTTAGTGTACTGATCATTACCTGAAAATATCATCCAGTTTGGGTGAAAAAATATTTGCTGAGATTTCTGGAGATTCGTGATTTTTGGAAGGTTGGCAACCCCTTCCCATGAAAGTGTTTCTCGCCAGTCACTGCTTAGGGCTACATCAAGAGGAAACAAAACGTAGAGATAGAACGTGAAACTACTTTGTTGTGTCAAGTTTCAAGAAGCTAGCACAAACCGTGTTGGATTTAGAGTTCCAAATACATCTATCAATATAGGAGAAAACAGAGTGAAACCTAAAAATTCAAACTGTTACTGGATTTGAACGCTTCAACATAGAAGAACGAAATTTGGGGAACCATGTCGCCTTAGTGTACTGATCATTACCTGAAAGTATCATCCAGTTTGGGTGAAAAAATATTTGCTGAGATTTCTGGAGATTCGTAATTTTGGAAGCTTGGCAACCCCTTTCCATGAAAGTGTTTCTCGCCAGTCAGTGCTTATGGCTACATCAATAGGAAACAAAACGTAGAGATAGAACATGAAACTACTTTGTTGTGTCAAGTTTCAAGAAGCTAGCACAAACCGTGTTGGATTTAGAGTTCCAAATACATCTATCAATATAGGAGAAAACAGAGTGAAACCTAAAAATTCAAACTGTTACTGGAATTGAACGCTGCAATATAGAAGAACAAAATTTGGGGAACCAAGTCGCCTTAGTGTACTGATCATTACCTGAAAGTATCATCCAGTTTGGCTGAAAAAATATTTGCTGAGATTTCTGGAGATTCGCAATTTTTGGAAGCTTGGCAACCCCTTTCCATGAAAGTGTTTCTCGCCAGTCACTGCTTAGGGCTAAATGAAGAGGAAACAAAACGTGGAGATAGAACGTGAAACTACTTTGTTGTGTCAAGTTTCAAGAAGCTAGCACAAACCGTGTTGGATTTAGTGTTCCAAATACATCTATCAATATACAAGAAAACACAGTGAAACCTAAAAATTCAAACTGTTACTGGAAATGAAGCTTCAACATAAAAGTACGAAATTTGGGGAATCAAGTCGCCTTAGTGTACTGATCATTACCTGAAAATATCATCCAGTTTGGGTGAAAAAATATTTGCTGAGATTTCTGGAGATTCGTGATTTTTGGAAGGTTGGCAACCCCTTCCCATGAAAGTGTTTCTCGCCAGTCACTGCTTAGGGCTACATCAAGAGGAAACAAAACGTAGAGATAGAACGTGAAACTACTTTGTTGTGTCAAGTTTCAAGAAGCTAGCACAAACCGTGTTGGATTTAGAGTTCCAAATACATCTATCAATATAGGAGAAAACAGAGTGAAACCTAAAAATTCAAACTGTTACTGGATTTGAACGCTTCAACATAGAAGAACGAAATTTGGGGAACCATGTCGCCTTAGTGTACTGATCATTACCTGAAAGTATCATCCAGTTTGGGTGAAAAAATATTTGCTGAGATTTCTGGAGATTCGTAATTTTGGAAGCTTGGCAACCCCTTTCCATGAAAGTGTTTCTCGCCAGTCAGTGCTTATGGCTACATCAATAGGAAACAAAACGTAGAGATAGAACATGAAACTACTTTGTTGTGTCAAGTTTCAAGAAGCTAGCACAAACCGTGTTGGATTTAGAGTTCCAAATACATCTATCAATATAGGAGAAAACAGAGTGAAACCTAAAAATTCAAACTGTTACTGGAATTGAACGCTGCAATATAGAAGAACAAAATTTGGGGAACCAAGTCGCCTTAGTGTACTGATCATTACCTGAAAGTATCATCCAGTTTGGCTGAAAAAATATTTGCTGAGATTTCTGGAGATTCGCAATTTTTGGAAGCTTGGCAACCCCTTTCCATGAAAGTGTTTCTCGCCAGTCACTGCTTAGGGCTAAATGAAGAGGAAACAAAACGTGGAGATAGAACGTGAAACTACTTTGTTGTGTCAAGTTTCAAGAAGCTAGCACAAACCGTGTTGGATTTAGTGTTCCAAATACATCTATCAATATACAAGAAAACACAGTGAAACCTAAAAATTCAAACTGTTACTGGAAATGAAGCTTCAACATAGAAGTACGAAATTTGGGGAATCAAGTCGCCTTAGTGTACTGATCATTACCTGAAAATATCATCCAGTTTGGGTGAAAAAATATTTGCTGAGATTTCTGGAGATTCGTGATTTTTGGAAGGTTGGCAACCCCTTCCCATGAAAGTGTTTCTCGCCAGTCACTGCTTAGGGCTACATCAAGAGGAAACAAAACGTAGAGATAGAACGTGAAACTACTTTGTTGTGTCAAGTTTCAAGAAGCTAGCACAAACCGTGTTGGATTTAGAGTTCCAAATACATCTATCAATATAGGAGAAAACAGAGTGAAACCTAAAAATTCAAACTGTTACTGGATTTGAACGCTTCAACATAGAAGAACGAAATTTGGGGAACCACGTCGCCTTAGTGTACTGATCATTACCTGAAAGTATCATCCAGTTTGGGTGAAAAAATATTTGCTGAGATTTCTGGAGATTCGTAATTTTGGAAGCTTGGCAACCCCTTTCCATGAAAGTGTTTCTCGCCAGTCAGTGCTTATGGCTACATCAATAGGAAACAAAACGTAGAGATAGAACATGAAACTACTTTGTTGTGTCAAGTTTCAAGAAGCTAGCACAAACCGTGTTGGATTTAGAGTTCCAAATACATCTATCAATATAGGAGAAAACAGAGTGAAACCTAAAAATTCAAACTGTTACTGGAATTGAACGCTGCAATATAGAAGAACAAAATTTGGGGAACCAAGTCGCCTTAGTGTACTGATCATTACCTGAAAGTATCATCCAGTTTGGCTGAAAAAATATTTGCTGAGATTTCTGGAGATTCGCAATTTTTGGAAGCTTGGCAACCCCTTTCCATGAAAGTGTTTCTCGCCAGTCACTGCTTAGGGCTACATCAAGAGGAAACAAAACGTAGAGATAGAACGTGAAACTACTTTGTTGTGTCAAGTTTCAAGAAGCTAGCACAAACTGTGTTGGATTTAGAGTTCCAAATACATCTATCAATATAGGAGAAAACAGAGTGAAACCTAAAAATTCAAACTGTTACTGGAAATGAACGCTTCAACATAGAAGAACGAAATTTGGGGAACCAAGTCGCCTTAGTGTAGTGATCATTACCTGAAAGTATCATCCAGTTTGGGTGAAAAAATATTTGCTGAGATTTCTGGAGATTCGTAATTTTTGGAAGCTTGGCAACCCCTTCCCATGAAAGTGTTTCTCGCCAGTCACTGCTTAGGGCTACATCAAGAGGAAAAAAAGCATAGAGATAGAACGTGAAACTACTTTGTTGTGTCAAGTTTCAAGAAGCTAGCACAAACCATGTTGGATTTAGAGTTCAAAATACATCTATCAATATAGGAGAAAACAGAGTGAAACCTAAAAATTCAAACTGTTACTGGAAATGAACGCTTCAACATAGAAGAAGGAAATTTTGGGGAACCACGTCGCCTTAGTGTACTGATCATTACCTGAAAGTATCATCCAGTTTGGGTGAAAAAATATTTGCTGAGATTTCTGGAGATTCGTAATTTTTGGAAGCTTGGCAACACCGTTCCATGAAAGTGTTTCTCGCCAGTCACTGCTTAGGGCTACATCAAGAGGAAACAAAACGTAGAGATAGAACGTGAAACTACTTTGTTGTGTCAAGTTTCAAGAAGCTAGCACAAACCGTGTTGGATTTAGAGTTCCAAATACATCTATCAATATAGGAGAAAACAGAGTGAAACCTAAAAATTCAAACTGTTACTGGAAATGAACGCTTCTACATAGAAGAACGAAATTTGGGGAACCACATCGCCTTAGTGTACTGATCATTACCTGAAAGTATCATCCAGTTTGGGTGAAAAAATATTTGCTGAGATTTCTAGAGATTCGTAATTTTTGGAAGCTTGGCAACCCCTTACCATGAAAGTGTTTCTCGCCAGTCACTGCTTAGGGCTACATCAAGAGGAAACAAAACGTAGAGATAGAACGTGAAACTACTTTGTTGTGTCAAGTTTCAAGAAGCTAGCACAAACCGTGTTGGATTTAGAGTTCCAAACACATCTATCAATATAGGAGAAAACAGAGTGAAACCTAAAAATTCAAACTGTTACTGGAAATGAACGCTTTAACACAGAAGAACGAAATTTGGGGAACCACGTCGCCTTAGTGTACTGATCATTACCTGAAAGTATCATCCAGTTTGGGTGAAAAAATATTTGCTGAAATTTCTGGAGATTCGTAATTTTTGGAAGCTTGGCAACCCCTTTCCATGAAAGTGTTTCTCGCCAGTCACTGCTTAGGGCTACGTCTAGAGGAAACAAAACGTAGAGATAGAACGTGAAACTACTTTGTTGTGTCAAGTTTCAAGAAGCTAGCACAAACCGTGTTGGATTTAGAGTTCCCAATACATCTATCAATATAGGAGAAAACAGAGTGAAACCTAAAAATTCAAACTGTTACTGGAATTGAACGCTTCAACATAGAAGAACGAAATTTGGGGAACCATGTCGCCTTAGTGTACTGATCATTACCTGAAAGTATCATCCAGTTTGGGTGAAAAAATATTTGCTGAGATTTCTGGAGATTCATAATTTTGGAAGCTTGGCAACCCCTTTCCATGAAAGTGTTTCTCGCCAGTCAGTGCTTATGGCTACATCAAGAGGAAACAAAACGTAGAGATAGAACGTGAAACTACTTTGTTGTGTCAAGTTTCAAGAAGCTAGCACAAACCGTGTTGGATTTAGAGTTCCAAATACATCTATCAATATAGGAGAAAACAGAGTGAAACCTAAAAATTCAAACTGTTACTGGAAATGAACGCTTCAACATAGAAGAACGAAATTTGGGGAACCAAGTCGCCTTAGTGTAGTGATCATTACCTGAAAGTATCATCCAGTTTGGGTGAAAAAATATTTGCTGAGATTTCTGGAGATTCGTAATTTTTGGAAGCTTGGCAACCCCTTCCCATGAAAGTGTTTCTCGCCAGTCACTTCTTAGGGCTACATCAAGAGGAAAAAAAGCATAGACATAGAACGTGAAACTACTTTGTTGTGTCAAGTTTCAAGAAGCTAGCACAAACCGTGTTGGATTTAGAGTTCCAAATACATCTATCAATATAGGAGAAAACAGAGTGAAATCTAAAAATTCAAACTGTTACTGGAAATGAACGCTTCAACATAGAAGAAGGAAATTTTGGGGAACCACGTCGCCTTAGTGTACTGATCATTACCTGAAAGTATCATCCAGTTTGGGTGAAAAAATATTTGCTGAGATTTCTGGAGATTCGTAATTTTTGGAAGCTTGGCAACACCGTTGCATGAAAGTGTTTCTCGCCAGTCACTGCTTAGGGCTACATCAAGAGGAAACAAAACGTAGAGATAGAACGTGAAACTACTTTGTTGTGTCAAGTTTCAAGAAGCTAGCACAAACCGTGTTGGATTTAGAGTTCCAAATACATCTATCAATATAGGAGAAAACAGAGTGAAACCTAAAAATTCAAACTGTTACTGGAAATGAACGCTTCAACATAGAAGAAGGAAATTTGGGGAACCACGTCGCCTTAGTGTACTGTTCATTACCTGAAAGTATCATCCAGTTTGGGTGAAAAAGTATTTGCTGAGATTTCTGAAGATTCGTAATTATTGGAAGCTTGGCAACCCCGTTCCATGAAAGTGTTTCTCGCCAGTCACTGCTTAGGGCTACATCAAGGGGAAACAAAACGTACAGATAGAACGTGAAACTACTTTGTTGTGTCAAGTTTCAAGAAGCTAGCACAAACCATGTTGGATTTAGAGTACCAAATACATCTATCAATATAGGAGAAAACAGAGTGAAACCTAAAATTTCAAACTGTTACTGGAAATGAACGCTGCAACATAGAAGAACGAAATTTGGGGAACCAAGTCGCCTTAGTGTACTGATCATTACCTGAAAGGATCATCCAGTTTGGGTGAAAAAATATTTGCTGAGATTTCTGGAGATTCGTAATTTTTGGAAATTTGGCAACCCCTTTCCATGAAAGTGTTTCTCGCCAGTCACTGCTTAGGGCTAAATGAAGAGGAAACAAAACGTGGAGATAGAACGTGAAACTACTTTGTTGTGTCAAGTTTCAAGAAGCTAGCACAAACCGTGTTGGATTTAGTGTTCCAAATACATCTATCAATATAGAAGAAAACACAGTGAAACCTAAAAATTCAAACTGTTACTGGAAATGAAGCTTCAACATAGAAGTACGAAATTTGGGGAATCAAGTCGCCTTAGTGTACTGATCATTACCTGAAAATATCATCCAGTTTGGGTGAAAAAATATTTGCTGAGATTTCTGGAGATTCGTGATTTTTGGAAGGTTGGCAACCCCTTCCCATGAAAGTGTTTCTCGCCAGTCACTGCTTAGGGCTACATCAAGAGGAAACAAAACGTAGAGATAGAACGTGAAACTACTTTGTTGTGTCAAGTTTCAAGAAGCTAGCACAAACCGTGTTGGATTTAGAGTTCCAAATACATCTATCAATATAGGAGAAAACAGAGTGAAACCTAAAAATTCAAACTCTTACTGGAATTGAACGCTTCAACATAGAAGAACGAAATTTGGGGAACCATGTCGCCTTAGTGTACTGATCATTACCTGAAAGTATCATCCAGTTTGGGTGAAAAAATATTTGCTGAGATTTCTGGAGATTCATAATTTTGGAAGCTTGGCAACCCCTTTCCATGAAAGTGTTTCTCGCCAGTCAGTGTTTATGGCTACATCAAGAGGAAACAAAACGTAGAGATAGAACGTGAAACTACTTTGTTGTGTCAAGTTTCAAGAAGCTAGCACAAACCGTGTTGGATTTAGAGTTCCAAATACATCTATCAATATAGGAGAAAACAGAGTGAAACCTAAAATTCAAACTGTTACTGGAATTGAACGCTGCAATATAGAAGAACAAAATTTGGCGAACCAAGTCGCCTTAGTGTACTGATCATTACCTGAAAGTATCATCCAGTTTGGCTGAAAAAATATTTGCTGAGATTTCTGGAGATTCGCAATTTTTGGAAACTTGACAACCCCTTTCCATGAAAGTGTTTCTCGCCAGTCACTGCTTAGGGCTACATCAAGAGGAAACAAAACGTAGAGATAGAACGTGAAACTACTTTGTTGTGTCAAGTTTCAAGAAGCTAGCACAAACTGTGTTGGATTTAGAGTTCCAAATACATCTATCAATATAGGAGAAAACAGAGTGAAACCTAAAAATTCAAACTGTTACTGGAAATGAACGCTTCAACATAGAAGAACGAAATTTGGGGAACCAAGTCGCCTTAGTGTAGTGATCATTACCTGAAAGTATCATCCAGTTTGGGTGAAAAAATATTTGCTGAGATTTCTGGAGATTCGTAATTTTTGGAAGCTTGGCAACCCCTTCCCATGAAAGTGTTTCTCGCCAGTCACTGCTTAGGGCTACATCAAGAGGAAAAAAAGCATAGAGATAGAACGTGAAACTACTTTGTTGTGTCAAGTTTCAAGAAGCTAGCACAAACCATGTTGGATTTAGAGTTCAAAATACATCTATCAATATAGGAGAAAACAGAGTGAAACCTAAAAATTCAAACTGTTACTGGAAATGAACGCTTCAACATAGAAGAAGGAAATTTTGGGGAACCACGTCGCCTTAGTGTACTGATCATTACCTGAAAGTATCATCCAGTTTGGGTGAAAAAATATTTGCTGAGATTTCTGGAGATTCGTAATTTTTGGAAGCTTGGCAACACCGTTGCATGAAAGTGTTTCTCGCCAGTCACTGCTTAGGGCTACATCAAGAGGAAACAAAACGTAGAGATAGAACGTGAAACTACTTTGTTGTGTCAAGTTTCAAGAAGCTAGCACAAACCGTGTTGGATTTAGAGTTCCAAATACATCTATCAATATAGGAGAAAACAGAGTGAAACCTAAAAATTCAAACTGTTACTGGAAATGAACGCTTCAACATAGAAGAAGGAAATTTGGGGAACCACGTCGCCTTAGTGTACTGTTCATTACCTGAAAGTATCATCCAGTTTGGGTGAAAAAGTATTTGCTGAGATTTCTGAAGATTCGTAATTATTGGAAGCTTGGCAACCCCGTTCCATGAAAGTGTTTCTCGCCAGTCACTGCTTAGGGCTACATCAAGGGGAAACAAAACGTACAGATAGAACGTGAAACTACTTTGTTGTGTCAAGTTTCAAGAAGCTAGCACAAACCATGTTGGATTTAGAGTACCAAATACATCTATCAATATAGGAGAAAACAGAGTGAAACCTAAAATTTCAAACTGTTACTGGAAATGAACGCTGCAACATAGAAGAACGAAATTTGGGGAACCAAGTCGCCTTAGTGTACTGATCATTACCTGAAAGGATCATCCAGTTTGGGTGAAAAAATATTTGCTGAGATTTCTGGAGATTCGTAATTTTTGGAAATTTGGCAACCCCTTTCCATGAAAGTGTTTCTCGCCAGTCACTGCTTAGGGCTAAATGAAGAGGAAACAAAACGTGGAGATAGAACGTGAAACTACTTTGTTGTGTCAAGTTTCAAGAAGCTAGCACAAACCGTGTTGGATTTAGTGTTCCAAATACATCTATCAATATAGAAGAAAACACAGTGAAACCTAAAAATTCAAACTGTTACTGGAAATGAAGCTTCAACATAGAAGTACGAAATTTGGGGAATCAAGTCGCCTTAGTGTACTGATCATTACGTGAAAATATCATCCAGTTTGGGTGAAAAAATATTTGCTGAGATTTCTGGAGATTCGTGATTTTTGGAAGGTTGGCAACCCCTTCCCATGAAAGTGTTTCTCGCCAGTCACTGCTTAGGGCTACATCAAGAGGAAACAAAACGTAGAGATAGAACGTGAAACTACTTTGTTGTGTCAAGTTTCAAGAAGCTAGCACAAACCGTGTTGGATTTAGAGTTCCAAATACATCTATCAATATAGGAGAAAACAGAGTGAAACCTAAAAATTCAAACTCTTACTGGAATTGAACGCTTCAACATAGAAGAACGAAATTTGGGGAACCATGTCGCCTTAGTGTACTGATCATTACCTGAAAGTATCATCCAGTTTGGGTGAAAAAATATTTGCTGAGATTTCTGGAGATTCATAATTTTGGAAGCTTGGCAACCCCTTTCCATGAAAGTGTTTCTCGCCAGTCAGTGTTTATGGCTACATCAAGAGGAAACAAAACGTAGAGATAGAACGTGAAACTACTTTGTTGTGTCAAGTTTCAAGAAGCTAGCACAAACCGTGTTGGATTTAGAGTTCCAAATACATCTATCAATATAGGAGAAAACAGAGTGAAACCTAAAATTCAAACTGTTACTGGAATTGAACGCTGCAATATAGAAGAACAAAATTTGGCGAACCAAGTCGCCTTAGTGTACTGATCATTACCTGAAAGTATCATCCAGTTTGGCTGAAAAAATATTTGCTGAGATTTCTGGAGATTCGCAATTTTTGGAAACTTGACAACCCCTTTCCATGAAAGAGTTTCTCGCCAGTCACTGCTTAGGGCTACATCAAGAGGAAACAAAACGTAGAGATAGAACGTGAAACTACTTTGTTGTGTCAAGTTTCAAGAAGCTAGCACAAACTGTGTTGGATTTAGAGTTCCAAATACATCTATCAATATAGGAGAAAACAGAGTGAAACCTAAAAATTCAAACTGTTACTGGAAATGAACGCTTCAACATAGAAGAACGAAATTTGGGGAACCAAGTCGCCTTAGTGTAGTGATCATTACCTGAAAGTATCATCCAGTTTGGGTGAAAAAATATTTGCTGAGATTTCTGGAGATTCGTAATTTTTGGAAGCTTGGCAACCCCTTCCCATGAAAGTGTTTCTCGCCAGTCACTGCTTAGGGCTACATCAAGAGGAAAAAAAGCATAGAGATAGAACGTGAAACTACTTTGTTGTGTCAAGTTTCAAGAAGCTAGCACAAACCATGTTGGATTTAGAGTTCAAAATACATCTATCAATATAGGAGAAAACAGAGTGAAACCTAAAAATTCAAACTGTTACTGGAAATGAACGCTTCAACATAGAAGAAGGAAATTTTGGGGAACCACGTCGCCTTAGTGTACTGATCATTACCTGAAAGTATCATCCAGTTTGGGTGAAAAAATATTTGCTGAGATTTCTGGAGATTCGTAATTTTTGGAAGCTTGGCAACACCGTTCCATGAAAGTGTTTCTCGCCAGTCACTGCTTAGGGCTACATCAAGAGGAAACAAAACGTAGAGATAGAACGTGAAACTACTTTGTTGTGCCAAGTTTCAAGAAGCTAGCACAAACCGTGTTGGATTTAGAGTTCCAAATACATCTATCAATATAGGAGAAAACAGAGTGAAACCTAAAAATTCAAACTGTTACTGGAAATGAACGCTTCTACATAGAAGAACGAAATTTGGGGAACCACGTCGCCTTAGTGTACTGATCATTACCTGAAAGTATCATCCAGTTTGGGTGAAAAAATATTTGCTGAGATTTCTGGAGATTCGTAATTTTTGGAAGCTTGGCAACCCCTTCCCATGAAAGTGTTTCTCGCCAGTCACTGCTTAGGGCTACATCAAGAGGAAACAAAACGTAGAGATAGAACGTGAAACTACTTTGTTGTGTCAAGTTTCAAGAAGCTAGCACAAACCGTGTTGGATTTAGAGTTCCAAATATATCTATCAATACAGGAGAAAACAGAGTGAAACCTAAAAATTCAAACTGTTACTGGAAATGAACGCTTCAACATAGAAGAACGAAATTTGGGGAACCAAGTCGCCTTAGTGTAGTGATCATTACCTGAAAGTATCATCCAGTTTGGGTGAAAAAATATTTGCTGAGATTTCTGGAGATTCGTAATTTTTGGAAGCTTGGCAACCCCTTCCCATGAAAGTGTTTCTCGCCAGTCACTGCTTAGGGCTACATCAAGAGGAAAAAAAGCATAGAGATAGAACGTGAAACTACTTTGTTGTGTCAAGTTTCAAGAAGCTAGCACAAACCGTGTTGGATTTAGAGTTCCGAATACATCTATCAATATAGGAGAAAACAGAGTGAAACCTAAAAATTCAAACTGTTACTGGAAATGAACGCTTCAACATAGAAGAAGGAAATTTGGGGAACCACGTCGCCTTAGTGTACTGATCATTACCTGAAAGTATCATCCAGTTTGGGTGAAAAAATATTTGCTGAGATTTCTGAAGATTCGTAATTTTTGGAAGCTTGGCAACCCCGTTCCATGAAAGTGTTTCTCGCCAGTCACTGCTTAGGGCTACATCAAGGGGAAACAAAACGTAGAGATAGAACGTGAAACTACTTTGTTGTGTCAAGTTTCAAGAA
This sequence comes from Spermophilus citellus, assembly GCF_964194105.1. Taxonomy (NCBI): domain Eukaryota; kingdom Metazoa; phylum Chordata; class Mammalia; order Rodentia; family Sciuridae; genus Spermophilus; species Spermophilus citellus. The sequence goes on along the minus strand of NC_138183.1, from coordinate 99,259,670 downwards.
GCTAGCACAAACCATGTTGGATTTAGTGTTCCAAATACATCTATCAATATAGGAGAAAACAGAGTGAAACCTAAAATTTCAAACTGTTACTGGAAATGAACGCTGCAACATAGAAGAACGAAATTTGGGGAACCAAGTCGCCTTAGTGTACTGATCATTACCTGAAAGTATCATCCAGTTTGGGTGAAAAAATATTTGCTGAGATTTCTGGAGATTCGTAATTTTTGGAAGCTTGGCAACCCCTTTCCATGAAAGTGTTTCTCGCCAGTCACTGCTTAGGGCTAAATGAAGAGGAAACAAAACGTGGAGATAGAACGTGAAACTACTTTGTTGTGTCAAGTTTCAAGAAGCTAGCACAAACCGTGTTGGATTTAGTGTTCCAAATACATCTATCAATATACAAGAAAACACAGTGAAACCTAAAAATTCAAACTGTTACTGGAAATGAAGCTTCAACATAGAAGTACGAAATTTGGGGAATCAAGTCGCCTTAGTGTACTGATCATTACCTGAAAATATCATCCAGTTTGGGTGAAAAAATATTTGCTGAGATTTCTGGAGATTCGTGATTTTTGGAAGGTTGGCAACCCCTTCCCATGAAAGTGTTTCTCGCCAGTCACTGCTTAGGGCTACATCAAGAGGAAACAAAACGTAGAGATAGAACGTGAAACTACTTTGTTGTGTCAAGTTTCAAGAAGCTAGCACAAACCGTGTTGGATTTAGAGTTCCAAATACATCTATCAATATAGGAGAAAACAGAGTGAAACCTAAAAATTCAAACTGTTACTGGAATTGAACGCTGCAATATAGAAGAACAAAATTTGGGGAACCAAGTCGCCTTAGTGTACTGATCATTACCTGAAAGTATCATCCAGTTTGGCTGAAAAAATATTTGCTGAGATTTCTGGAGATTCGCAATTTTTGGAAGCTTGGCAACCCCTTTCCATGAAAGTGTTTCTCGCCAGTCACTGCTTAGGGCTACATCAAGAGGAAACAAAACGTAGAGATAGAACGTGAAACTACTTTGTTGTGTCAAGTTTCAAGAAGCTAGCACAAACTGTGTTGGATTTAGAGTTCCAAATACATCTATCAATATAGGAGAAAACAGAGTGAAACCTAAAAATTCAAACTGTTACTGGAAATGAACGCTTCAACATAGAAGAACGAAATTTGGGGAACCAAGTCGCCTTAGTGTAGTGATCATTTCCTGAAAGTATCATCCAGTTTGGGTGAAAAAATATTTGCTGAGATTTCTGGAGATTCGTAATTTTTGGAAGCTTGCAACCCCTTCCCATGAAAGTGTTTCTCGCCAGTCACTGCTTAGGGCTACATCAAGAGGAAAAAAAGCATAGAGATAGAACGTGAAACTACTTTGTTGTGTCAAGTTTCAAGAAGCTAGCACAAACCATGTTGGATTTAGAGTTCAAAATACATCTATCAATATAGGAGAAAACAGAGTGAAACCTAAAATTTCAAACTGTTACTGGAAATGAACGCTTCAACATAGAAGAAGGAAATTTTGGGGAACCACGTCGCCTTAGTGTACTGATCATTACCTGAAAGTATCATCCAGTTTGGGTGAAAAAATATTTGCTGAGATTTCTGGAGATTCGTAATTTTTGGAAGCTTGGCAACACCGTTCCATGAAAGTGTTTCTCGCCAGTCACTGCTTAGGGCTACATCAAGAGGAAACAAAACGTAGAGATAGAACGTGAAACTACTTTGTTGTGTCAAGTTTCAAGAAGCTAGCACAAACCGTGTTGGATTTAGAGTTCCAAATACATCTATCAATATAGGAGAAAACAGAGTGAAACCTAAAAATTCAAACTGTTACTGGAAATGAACGCTTCTACATAGAAGAACGAAATTTGGGGAACCACGTCGCCTTAGTGTACTGATCATTACCTGAAAGTATCATCCAGTTTGGGTGAAAAAATATTTGCTGAGATTTCTGGAGATTCGTAATTTTTGGAAGCTTGGCAACCCCTTCCCATGAAAGTGTTTCTCGCCAGTCACTGCTTAGGGCTACATCAAGAGGAAACAAAACGTAGAGATAGAACGTGAAACTACTTTGTTGTGTCAAGTTTCAAGAAGCTAGCACAAACCGTGTTGGATTTAGAGTTCCAAATATATCTATCAATACAGGAGAAAACAGAGTGAAACCTAAAAATTCAAACTGTTACTGGAAATGAACGCTTCAACATAGAAGAACGAAATTTGGGGAACCAAGTCGCCTTAGTGTAGTGATCATTACCTGAAAGTATCATCCAGTTTGGGTGAAAAAATATTTGCTGAGATTTCTGGAGATTCGTAATTTTTGGAAGCTTGGCAACCCCTTCCCATGAAAGTGTTTCTCGCCAGTCACTGCTTAGGGCTACATCAAGAGGAAAAAAAGCATAGAGATAGAACGTGAAACTACTTTGTTGTGTCAAGTTTCAAGAAGCTAGCACAAACCATGTTGGATTTAGAGTTCCAAATACATCTATCAATATAGGAGAAAACAGAGTGAAACCTAAAATTTCAAACTGTTACTGGAAATGAACGCTGCAACATAAAAGAACGAAATTTGGGGAACCAAGTCGCCTTAGTGTACTGATCATTACCTGAAAGTATCATCCAGTTTGGGTGAAAAAATATTTGCTGAGATTTCTGGAGATTCGTAATTTTTGGAAGCTTGGCAACCCCTTTCCATGAAAGTGTTTCTCGCCAGTCACTGCTTAGGGCTAAATGAAGAGGAAACAAAACGTGGAGATAGAACGTGAAACTACTTTGTTGTGTCAAGTTTCAAGAAGCTAGCACAAACCGTGTTGGATTTAGTGTTCCAAATACATCTATCAATATAGAAGAAAACACAGTGAAACCTAAAAATTCAAACTGTTACTGGAAATGAAGCTTCAACATAGAAGTACGAAATTTGGGGAATCAAGTCGCCTTAGTGTACTGATCATTACCTGAAAATATCATCCAGTTTGGGTGAAAAAATATTTGCTGAGATTTCTGGAGATTTGTGATTTTTGGAAGGTTGGCAACCCCTTCCCATGAAAGTGTTTCTCGCCAGTCACTGCTTAGGGCTACATCAAGAGGAAACAAAACATAGAGATAGAACGTGAAACTACTTTGTTGTGTCAAGTTTCAAGAAGCTAGCACAAACCGTGTTGGATTTAGAGTTCCAAATACATCTATCAATATAGGAGAAAACAGAGTGAAACCTAAAAAATTCAAACTGTTACTGGAAATGAACGCTTCAACATAGAAGAACGAAATTTGGGGAACCACGTCGCCTTAGTTTACTGATCATTACCTGAAAGTATCATCCAGTTTGGGTGAAAAAATATTTGCTGAGATTTCTGGAGATTCGTAATTTTTGGAAGCTTGGCAACCCCTTCCCATGAAAGTGTTTCTCGCCAGTCACTGCTTAGGGCTACATCAAGAGGAAAAAAAGCGTAGAGATAGAACGTGAAACTACTTTGTTGTGTCAAGTTTCAAGAAGCTAGCACAAACCGTGTTGGATTTAGAGTTCCAAATACATCTATCAATATAGGAGAAAACAGAGTGAAACCTAAAAATTCAAACTGTTACTGGAAATGAACGCTTCAACATAGAAGAAGGAAATTTGGGGAACCACGTCGCCTTAGTGTACTGATCATTACCTGAAAGTATCATCCAGTTTGGGTGAAAAAATATTTGCTGAGATTTCTGAAGATTCGTAATTTTTGGAAGCTTGGCAACCCCTTTCTATGAAAGTGTTTCTCGCCAGTCACTGCTTAGGGCTAAATGAAGAGGAAACAAAACGTGGAGATAGAACGTGAAACTACTTTGTTGTGTCAAGTTTCAAGAAGCTAGCACAAACCGTGTTGGATTTAGAGTTCCAAATACATCTATCAATATAGGAGAAAACAGAGTGAAACCTAAAAATTCAAACTGTTACTGGAATTGAACGCTGCAATATAGAAGAACAAAATTTGGGGAACCAAGTCGCCTTAGTGTACTGATCATTACCTGAAAGTATCATCCAGTTTGGCTGAAAAAATATTTGCTGAGATTTCTGGAGATTCGCAATTTTTGGAAGCTTGGCAACCCCTTTCCATGAAAGTGTTTCTCGCCAGTCACTGCTTAGGGCTACATCAAGAGGAAAAAAAACGTAGAGATAGAACGTGAAACTACTTTGTTGTGTCAAGTTTCAAGAAGCTAGCACAAACTGTGTTGGATTTAGGGTTCCAAATACATCTATCAATATAGGAGAAAACAGAGTGAAACCTAAAAATTCAAACTGTTACTGGAAATGAACGCTTCAACATAGAAGAACGAAATTTGGGGAACCAAGTCGCCTTAGTGTAGTGATCATTACCTGAAAGTATCATCCAGTTTGGGTGAAAAAATATTTGCTGAGATTTCTGGAGATTCGTAATTTTTGGAAGCTTGGCAACCCCTTCCCATGAAAGTGTTTCTCGCCAGTCACTGCTTAGGGCTACATCAAGAGGAAAAAAAGCATAGAGATAGAACGTGAAACTACTTTGTTGTGTCAAGTTTCAAGAAGCTAGCACAAACCTTGTTGGATTTAGAGTTCCAAATACATCTATCAATATAGGAGAAAACAGAGTGAAACCTAAAAATTCAAACTGTTACTGGAAATGAACGCTTCAACATAGAAGAAGGAAATTTTGGGGAACCACGTCGCCTTAGTGTACTGATCATTACCTGAAAGTATCATCCAGTTTGGGTGAAAAAATATTTGCTGAGATTTCTGGAGATTCGTAATTTTTGGAAGCTTGGCAACACCGTTCCATGAAAGTGTTTCTCGCCAGTCACTGCTTAGGGCTACATCAAGAGGAAACAAAACGTAGAGATAGAACGTGAAACTACTTTGTTGTGTCAAGTTTCAAGAAGCTAGCACAAACCGTGTTGGATTTAGAGTTCCAAATACATCTATCAATATAGGAGAAAACAGAGTGAAACCTAAAAATTCAAACTGTTACTGGAAATGAACGCTTCAACATAGAAGAACGAAATTTGGGGAACCACGTCGCCTTAGTGTACTGATCATTACCTGAAAGTATCATCCAGTTTGGGTGAAAAAATATTTGCTGAGATTTCTGGAGATTCGTAATTTTTGGAAGCTTGGCAACCCCTTCCCATGAAAGTGTTTCTCGCCAGTCACTGCTTAGGGCTACATCAAGAGGAAACAAAACGTAGAGATAGAACGTGAAACTACTTTGTTGTGTCAAGTTTCAAGAAGCTAGCACAAACCGTGTTGGATTTAGAGTTCCAAATATATCTATCAATACAGGAGAAAACAGAGTGAAATCTAAAAATTCAAACTGTTACTGGAAATGAACGCATCAACATAGAAGAACGAAATTTGGGGAACCAAGTCACCTTAGTGTAGTGATCATTACCTAAAAGTATCATCCAGTTTGGGTGAAAAAATATTTGCTGAGATTTCTGGAGATTCGTAATTTTTGGAAGCTTGGCAACCCCTTCCCATGAAAGTGTTTCTCGCCAGTCACTGCTTAGGGCTACATCAAGAGGAAAAAAAGCATAGAGATAGAACGTGAAACTACTTTGTTGTGTCAAGTTTCAAGAAGCTAGCACAAACCGTGTTGGATTTAGAGTTCCAAATACATCTATCAATATAGGAGAAAACAGAGTGAAACCTAAAAATTCAAACAGTTACTGGAAATGAACGCCTCAACATAGAAGAAGGAAATTTGGGGAACCACGTCGCCTTAGTGTACTGATCATTACCTGAAAGTATCATCCAGTTTGGGTGAAAAAATATTTGCTGAGATTTCTGAAGATTCGTAATTTTTGGAAGCTTGGCAACCCCGTTCCATGAAAGTGTTTCTCGCCAGTCACTGCTTAGGGCTACATCAAGGGGAAACAAAACGTAGAGATAGAACGTGAAACTACTTTGTTGTGTCAAGTTTCAAGAAGCTAGCACAAACCATGTTGGATTTAGAGTTCCAAATACATCTATCAATATAGGAGAAAACAGAGTGAAACCTAAAATTTCAAACTGTTACTGGAAATGAACGCTGCAACATAGAAGAACGAAATTTGGGGAACCAAGTCGCCTTAGTGTACTGATCATTACCTGAAAGTATCATCCAGTTTGGGTGAAAAAATATTTGCTGAGATTTCTGGAGATTCGTAATTTTTGGAAGCTTGGCAACCCCTTTCCATGAAAGTGTTTCTCGCCAGTCACTGCTTAGGGCTAAATGAAGAGGAAACAAAACGTGGAGATAGAACGTGAAACTACTTCGTTGTGTCAAGTTTCAAGAAGCTAGCACAAACCGTGTTGGATTTAGTGTTCCAAATCCATCTATCAATATAGAAGAAAACACAGTGAAACCTAAAAATTCAAACTGTTACTGCAAATGAAGCTTCAACATAGAAGTACGAAATTTGGGGAATCAAGTCACCTTAGTGTACTGATCATTACCTGAAAATATCATCCAGTTTGGGTGAAAAAATATTTGCTGAGATTTCTGGAGATTCGTGATTTTTGGAAGGTTGGCAACCCCTTCCCATGAAAGTGTTTCTCGCCAGTCACTGCTTAGGGCTACATCAAGAGGAGACAAAACATAGAGATAGAACGTGAAACTACTTTGTTGTGTCAAGTTTCAAGAAGCTAGCACAAACCGTGTTGGATTTAGAGTTCCAAATACATCCATCAATATAGGAGAAAACAGAGTGAAACCTAAAAAATTCAAACTGTTACTGGAAATGAACGCTTCAACATAGAAGAACGAAATTTGGGGAACCACGTCGCCTTAGTGTATTGATCATTACCTGAAAGTATCATCCAATTTGGGTCAAAAAATATTTGCTGAGATTTCTGGAGATTCGTAATTTTTGGAAGCTTGGCAACCCCTTCCCATGAAAGTGTTTCTCGCCAGTCACTGCTTAGGGCTACATCAAGAGGAAAAAAAGCATAGAGATAGAACGTGAAACTACTTTGTTGTGTCAAGTTTCAAGAAGCTAGCACAAACCGTGTTGGATTTAGAGTTCCAAATACATCTATCAATATAGGAGAAAACAGAGTGAAACCTAAAAATTCGAACTGTTACTGGAAATGAACGCTTCAACAAAGAAGAAGGAAATTTGGGGAACCACGTCGCCTTAGTGTACTGATCATTACCTGAAAGTATCATCCAGTTTGGGTGAAAAAATATTTGCTGAGATTTCTGAAGATTCGTAATTTTTGGAAGCTTGGCAACCCCGTTCCATGAAAGTGTTTCTCGCCAGTCACTGCTTAGTGCTACATCAAGGGGAAACAAAACGTAGAGATAGAACGTGAAACTACTTTGTTTTGTCAAGTTTCAAGAAGCTAGCACAAACCGTGTTGGATTTAGAGTTCCAAATACATCTATCAATATAGGAGAAAACAGAGTGAAACCTAAAAATTCAAACTGTTACTGGAAATGAACGCTTCAACATAGAAGAACGAAATTTGGGGAACCACGTCGCCTTAGTGTACTGCTCATTACCTGAAAGTATCATCCAGTTTGGGTGAAAAAATATTTGCTGAGATTTCTGGAGATTCGTAATTTTTGGAAGCTTGGCAACCCCGTTCCATGAAAGTGTTTCACGCCAGTCACTGCTTAGGGCTACATCAAGAGGAAACAAAACGTAGAGATAGAACGTGAAACTACTTTGTTGTGTCAAGTTTCAAGAAGCTAGCACAAACCATGTTGGATTTAGAGTTCCAAATACATCTATCAATATAGGAGAAAACAGAGTGAAACCTAAAATTTCAAACTGTTACTGGAAATGAACGCTGCAACATAGAAGAACGAAATTCGGGGAACCAAGTCGCCTTAGTGTACTGATCATTACCTGAAAGTATCATCCAGTTTGGGTGAAAAAATATTTGCTGAGATTTCTGGAGATTCGTAATTTTTGGAAGCTTGGCAACCCCTTTCCATGAAAGTGTTTCTCGCCAGTCACTGCTTAGGGCTAAATGAAGAGGAAACAAAACGTGGAGATAGAACGTGAAACTACTTTGTTGTGTCAAGTTTCAAGAAGCTAGCACAAACCGTGTTGGATTTAGTGTACAAATCCATCTATCAATATAGAAGAAAACACAGTGAAACCTAAAAATTCAAACTGTTACTGGAAATGAAGCTTCAACATAGAAGTACGAAATTTGGGGAATCAAGTCGCCTTAGTGTACTGATCATTACCTGAAAATATCATCCAGTTTGGGTGAAAAAATATTTGCTGAGATTTCTGGAGATTCGTGATTTTTGGAAGGTTGGCAACCCCTTCCCATGAAAGTGTTTCTCGCCAGTCACTGCTTAGGGCTACATCAAGAGGAAACAAAACATAGAGATAGAACGTGAAACTACTTTGTTGTGTCAAGTTTCAAGAAGCTAGCACAAACCGTGTTGGATTTAGAGTTCCAAATACATCTATCAATATAGGAGAAAACAGAGTGAAACCTAAAAAATTCAAACTGTTACTGGAAATGAACGCTTCAACATAGAAGAACGAAATTTGGGGAACCACGTCGCCTTAGTGTACTGATCATTACCAGAAAGTATCATCCAGTTTGGGTGAAAAAATATTTGCTGAGATTTCTGGAGATTCGTAATTTTTGGAAGCTTGGCAACCCCTTCCCATGAAAGTGTTTCTCGCCAGTCACTGCTTAGGGCTACATCAAGAGGAAAAAAAGCATAGAGATAGAACGTGAAACTACTTTGTTGTGTCAAGTTTCAAGAGGCTAGCACAAACCGTGTTGGATTTAGAGTTCCAAATACATCTATCAATATAGGAGAAAACAGAGTGAAACCTAAAAATTCGAACTGTTACTGGAAATGAACGCTTCAACAAAGAGGAAGGAAATTTGGGGAACCACGTCGCCTTAGTGTACTGATCATTACCTGAAAGTATCATCCAGTTTGGGTGAAAAAATATTTGCTGAGATTTCTGAAGATTCGTAATTTTTGGAAGCTTGGCAACCCCGTTCCATGAAAGTGTTTCTCGCCAGTCACTGCTTAGTGCTACATCAAGGGGAAACAAAACGTAGAGATAGAACGTGAAACTACTTTGTTGTGTCATTTTCAAGAAGCTAGCACAAACCGTGTTGGATTTAGAGTTCCAAATACATCTATCAATATAGGAGAAAACAGAGTGAAACCTAAAAATTCAAACTGTTACTGGAAATGAACGCTTCAACATAGAAGAACGAAATTTGGAGAACCACGTCGCCTTAGTGTACTGCTCATTACCTGAAAGTATCATCCAGTTTGGGTGAAAAAATATTTGCTGAGATTTCTGGAGATTCGTAATTTTTGGAAGCTTGGCAACCCCGTTCCATGAAAGTGTTTCACGCCAGTCACTGCTTAGGGCTACATCAAGAGGAAACAAAACGTAGATATAGAACGTGAAACTACTTTGTTGTGTCAAGTTTCAAGAAGCTAGCACAAACCATGTTGGATTTAGAGTTCCAAATACATCTATCAATATAGGAGAAAACAGAGTGAAACCTAAAATTTCAAACCGTTACTGGAAATGAACGCTGCAACATAGAAGAACGAAATTCGGGGAACCAAGTCGCCTTAGTGTACTGATCATTACCTGAAAGTATCATCCAGTTTGGGTGAAAAAATATTTGCTGAGATTTCTGGAGATTCGTAATTTTTGGAAGCTTGGCAACCCCTTTCCATGAAAGTGTTTCTCGCCAGTCACTGCTTAGGGCTAAATGAAGAGGAAACAAAACGTGGAGATAGAACGTGAAACTACTTTGTTGTGTCAATTTTCAAGAAGCTAGCACAAACCGTGTTGTATTTAGTGTACAAATCCATCTATCAATATAGAAGAAAACACAGTGAAACCTAAAAATTCAAACTGTTACTGGAAATGAAGCTTCAACATAGAAGTACGAAATTTGGGGAATCAAGTCGCCTTAGTGTACTGATCATTACCTGAAAATATCATCCAGTTTGGGTGAAAAAATATTTGCTGAGATTTCTGGAGATTCGTGATTTTTGGAAGGTTGGCAACCCCTTCCCATGAAAGTGTTTCTCGCCAGTCACTGCTTAGGGCTACATCAAGAGGAAACAAAACATAGAGATAGAACGTGAAACTACTTTGTTGTGTCAAGTTTCAAGAAGCTAGCACAAACCGTGTTGGATTTAGAGTTCCAAATACATCTATCAATATAGGAGAAAACAGAGTGAAACCTAAAAAATTCAAACTGTTACTGGAAATGAACGCTTCAACATAGAAGAACGAAATTTGGGGAACCACGTCGCCTTAGTGTACTGATCATTACCTGAAAGTATCATCCAGTTTGGGTGAAAAAATATTTGCTGAGATTTCTGGAGATTCGTAATTTTTGGAAGCTTGGCAACCCCTTCCCATGAAAGTGTTTCTCGCCAGTCACTGCTTAGGGCTACATCAAGAGGAAAAAAAGCATAGAGATAGAACGTGAAACTACTTTGTTGTGTCAAGTTTCAAGAAGCTAGCACAAACCGTGTTGGATTTATTGTTCCAAATACATCTATCAATATAGGAGAAAACAGAGTGAAACCTAAAAATTCAAACTGTTACTGGAAATGAACGCTTCAACATAGAAGAAGGAAATTTGGGGAACCACGTCGCCTTAGTGTACTGATCATTACCTGAAAGTATCATCCAGTTTGGGTGAAAAAATATTTGCTTAGATTTCTGAAGATTCGTAATTTTTGGAAGCTTGGCAACCCCGTTCCATGAAAGTGTTTCTCGCCAGTCACTGCTTAGAGCTACATCAAGGGGAAACAAAACGTAGAGATAGAACGTGAAACTACTTTGTTGTGTCAAGTTTCAAGAAGCTAGCACAAACCGTGTTGGATTTAGAGTTCCAAATACATCTATCAATATAGGAGAAAACAGAGTGAAACCTAAAAATTCAAACTGTTACTGGAAATGAACGCTTCAACATAGAAGAACGAAATTTGGGGAACCACGTCGCCTTAGTGTACTGCTCATTACCTGAAAGTATCATCCAGTTTGGGTGAAAAAATATTTGCTGAGATTTCTGGAGATTCGTAATTTTTGGAAGCTTGGCAACCCCGTTCCATGAAAGTGTTTCACGCCAGTCACTGCTTAGGGCTACATCAAGAGGAAACAAAACGTAGAGATAGAACGTGAAACTACTTTGTTGTGTCAAGTTTCAAGAAGCTAGCACAAACCGTGTTGGATTTAGAGTTCTAAATACATCTATCAATATAGGAGAAAACAGAGTGAAACCTAAAAATTCAAACTGTTACTGGAAATGAAGCTTCAACATAGAAGTACGAAATTTGGGGAACCAAGTCGCCTTAGTGTACTGATCATTACCTGAAAATATCATCCAGTTTGGGTGAAAAAATATTTGCTGAGGTTTCTGGAGATTCGTGATTTTTGGAAGCTTGGCAACCCCTTCCCATGAAAGTGTTTCTCGCCAGTCACTGCTTAGGGCTACATCAAGAGGAAACAAAACGTAGAGATAGAACGTGAAACTACTTTGTTGTGTCAAGTTTCAAGAAGATAGCACAAACCGTGTTGGATTTAGAGTTCCAAATACATCTATCAATATAGGAGAAAACAGAGTGAAACCTAAAAATTCAAACTGTTACTGGAAATGAACGCTTCAACGTAGAAGAACGAAATTTGGGAACCAAGTCGCCTTAGTGTACTGATCATTACCTGAAAGTATCATCCAGTTTGGGTGAAAAAATATTTGCTGAGAATTCTGGAGATTCGTAATTTTTGGAAGCTTGGCAACCCCTTCCCATGAAAGTGTTTCTCGCCAGTCACTGCTTAGGGCTACATCAAGAGGAAACAAAACGTAGAGATAGAACGTGAAACTACTTTGTTGTGTCAAGTTTCAAGAAGCTAGCACAAACCATGTTGGACTTAGAGTTCCAAATACATCTATCAATATAGGAGAAAACAGAGTGAAACCTAAAAATTCAAACTGTTACTGGAAATGAACGCTTCAACATAGAAGAACGAAATTTGGGGAACCAAGTCACCTTAGTGTAATGATCATTACCTGAAAGTATCATCCAGTTTGGGTGAAAAAATATTTGCTGAGATTTCTGGAGATTCGTGATTTTTGGAAGGTTGGCAACCCCTTCCCATGAAAGTGTTTCTCGCCAGTCACTGCTTAGGGCTACATCAAGAGGAAACAAAACATAGAGAGAGAACGTGAAACTACTTTGTTGTGTCAAGTTTCAAGAAGCTAGCACAAACCGTGTTGGATTTAGAGTTCCAAATACATCTATCAATATAGGAGAAAACAGAGTGAAACCTAAAAATTCAAACTGTTACTGGAAATGAACGCTTCAACATAGAAGAACGAAATTTGGGGAACCAAGTTGCCTTAGTGTACTGATCATTACCTGAAAGTATCATCCAGTTTGGGTGAAAAAATATTTGCTGAGATTTCTGGAGATTCGTAATTTTTGGAAGCTTGGCAACCCCTTTCCATGAAAGTGTTTCTCGCCAGTCACTGCTTAGGGCTAAATGAAGAGGAAACAAAACGTGGAGATAGAACGTGAAACTAGTTTGTTGTGTCAAATTTCAAGAAGCTAGCACAAACCGTATTGGATTTAGTGTTCCAAATACATCTATCAATATAGAAGAAAACACAGTGAAACCTAAAAATTCAAACTGTTACTGGAAATGAAGCTTCAACATAGAAGTACGAAATTTGGGGAACCAAGTCGCCTTAGTGTACTGATCATTACCTGAAAATATCATCAAGTTTGGGTGAAAAAATATTTTCTGAGATTTCTGGAGATTCGTGATTTTTGGAAGCTTTGCAACCCCTTCCCATGAAAGTGTTTCTCGCCAGTCACTGCTTAGGGCTACATCAAGAGGAAACAAAACGTAGAGATAGAACGTGAAACTACTTTGTTGTGTCAAGTTTCAAGAAGCTAGCACAAACCGTGTTGGATTTAGAGTTCCAAATACATCTATCAATATAGGAGAAAACAGAGTGAAACCTAAAAATTCAAACTGTTAATGGAAATGAACGCTTCAACATAGAAGAACGAAATTTGGGGAACCAAGTCGCCGTAGTATACTGATCATTACCTGAAAGTATCATCCAGTTTGGGTGAAAAAATATTTGCTGAGATTTCTGGAGATTCGTAATTTTTGGAAGCTTGGCAACCCCTTTCCATGAAAGTGTTTCTCGCCAGTCACTGCTTAGGGCTACATCAAGAGGAAACAAAACATTGAGATAGAACGTTAAACTACTTTTTTGTGTCAAGTTTCAAGAAGCTATCACAAACTGTGTTGGATTTAGAGTTCCAAATACATCTATCAATATAGGAGAAAACAGAGTGAAACCTAAAAATTCAAACTGTTACTGGATATGAACGCTTCAACATAGAAGAACAAAATTTGGGGAACCAAGTCGCCTTAGTGTACTGATCATTACCTGAAAGTATCATCCAGTTTGGGTGAAAAAATATTTGCTGAGATTTCTGGAGATTCGTAATTTTGGAAGCTTGGCAACCCCTTCCCATGAAAGTGTTTCTCGCCAGTCACTGCTTAGGGCTACATCAAGAGGAAACAAAACATAGAGATAGAACGTGAAACTACTTTGTTGTGTCAAGTTTCAAGAAGCTAGCACAAACCGTGTTGGATTTAGATTTCCAAATACATCTATCAATATAGGAGAAAACAGAGTGAAACCTAAAAATTCAAACTGTTACTGGAAATTAACGTTTCAACATAGAAGAACGAAATTTGGGGAACCAAGTCGCCTTAGTGTACTGATCATTACCTGAAAGTATCATCCAGTTTGGGTGAAAAAATATTTGCTGAGATTTCTGGAGATTCGTAATTTTTGGAAGCTTGGCAACCCCTTCCCATGAAAGTGTTTCTCGCCAGTCACTGCTTAGGGCTACATCAAGAGGAAACAAAACGTAGAGATAGAACTGGAAACTACTTTGTTGTGTCAAGTTTCAAGAAGCTAGCACAAACCATGTTGGATTTAGAGTTCCAAATACATCTATCAATATAGGAGAAAACAGAGTGAAACCTAAAAATTCAAACTGTTACTGGAAATGAACGCTGCAACATAGAAGAACGAAATTTGGGGAACCACGTCGCCTTAGTGTACTGATCATTACCTGAAAGTATCATCCAGTTTGGGTGAAAAAATATTTGCTGAGATTTCTGGAGATTCGTAATTTTGGGAAGCTTGGCAACCCCTTCCCATGAAAGTGTTTCTCGCCAGTCACTGCTTAGGGCTACATCAAGAGGAAACGAAACGTAGAGATAAAACCTGAAACTACTTTGTTGTGTCAAGTTTCAAGAAGCTAGCACAAACCGTGTTGGATTTAGAGTTCCAAATACATCTATCAATATAGGAGAAAACAGAGTGAAACCTAAAAATTCAAACTGTTACTGGAAATGAACGCTTCAACATAGAAGAACGAAATTTGGGGAACCACGTCGCCTTAGTGTACTGATCATTACCTGAAAGTATCATCCAGTTTGGGTGAAAAAATATTTGCTGAGATTTCTGGAGATTCGTAATTTTGGAAGCTTGGCAACCCCTTTCCATGAAAGTGTTTCTCGCCAGTCAGTGCTTAGGGCTACATCAAGAGGAAACAAAACGTAGAGATAGAACGTGAAACTACTTTGTTGTGTCAAGTTTCAAGAAGCTATCACAAACCGTGTTGGATTTAGAGTTCCAAATACATCTATCAATATAGGAGAAAACAGAGTGAAACCTAAAAATTCAAACTGTTACTGGAATTGAACGCTGCAATATAGAAGAACGAAATTTGGGGAACCAAGTCGCCTTAGTGTACTGATCATTACCTGAATGTATCATCCAGGTTGGCTGAAAAAATATTTGCTGAGATTTCTGGAGATTCGTAATTTATGGAAGCTTGGCAACCCCTTTCCATGAAAGTGTTTCTCGCCAGTCTCTGCTTAGGGCTACATCAAGAGGAAACGAAACGTAGAGATAGAACGTGAAACTACTTTGTTGTGTCAAGTTTCAAGAGGCTAGCACAAACTGTGTTGGATTTAGAGTTCCAAATACATCTATCAATATAGGAGAAAACAGAGTGAAACCTAAAATTTCAAACTGTTACTGGAAATGAACGCTTCAACATAGAAGAACGAAAATTGGGGAACCATGTCGCCTTAGTGTACTGATCATTACCTGAAAGTATCATCCAGTTTTTGTGAAAAAATATTCGCTGAGATTTCTGGAGATTCGTAATTTTTGGAAGCTTGGCAACCCCTTTCCATGAAAGTGTTTCTCGGCAATCACTGCTTAGGGCTACTTCAAGAGGAAACAAAACGTAGAGATAGAACGTGAAACTACATTGTTGTGTCAAGTTTCAAGAAGCTAGCACAAACCGTGTTGGATTTAGAGTTCCAAATACATCTATCAATATAGGAGAAAACAGAGTGAAACCTAAAAATTCAAACTGTTACTAGAAATGAATGCTTCAACATAGAAGAACGAAATTTGGGGAACCAAGTCGCCTTAGTGTACTGATCATTACCTGAAAGGATCATCCAGTTTGGGTGAAAAAATATTTGCTGAGATTTCTGGAGATTCATAATTTTGGAAGCTTGGCAACCCCTTTCCATGAAAGTGTTTCTCGCCAGTCACTGCTTAGGGCTACATCAAGAGGAAACAAAACGTAGAGATAGAACGGGAAACTACTTTGTTGTGTCAAGTTTCAAGAAGCTAGCACAAACCGTGTTGGATTTAGAGTTCCAAATACATCTATCAATATAGGAGAAAACAGAGTGAAACCTAAAAATCCAAACTGTTACTGGAATTGAACGCTGCAATATAGAAGAACAAAATTTGGGGAACCAAGTCACCTTAGTGTACTGATCATTACCTGAAAGTATCATCCAGTTTGGCTGAAAAAATATTTGCTGAGATTTCTGGAGATTCGCAATTTTTGGAAGCTTGGCAACCCCTTTCCATGAAAGTGTTTCTCGCCAGTCACTGCTTAGGGCTACATCAAGAGGAAACAAAACGTAGAGATAGAACGTGAAACTACTTTGTTGTGTCAAGTTTCAAGAAGCTAGCACAAACCGTGTTGGATTTAGAGTTCCAAATACATCTATTAATATAGGAGAAAACAGAGTGAAACCTAAAAATTCAAACTGTTACTGGAATTGAACGCTGCAATATAGAAGAACAAAATTTGGGGAACCAAGTCACCTTAGTGTACTTATCATTAACTGAAAGTATCATCCAGTTTGGCTGAAAAAATATTTGCTGAGATTTCTGGAGATTCGTAATTTTTGGAAGCTTGGCAACCCCTTTCCATGAAAGTGTTTCTCGCAAGTCACTGCTTAGGGTTACATCAAGAGGAAACGAAACGTAGAGATAGAACGTGAAACTACTTTGTTGTGTCAAGTTTCAAGAAGCTAGCACAAACCGTGTAGGATTTAGAGTTCCAAATACATCTATCAATATATGAGAAAACAGAGTGAAACCTAAAAATTCAAACTGTTACTGGCAATGAACGCTTCAACATAGAAGAACGAAATTTGGGGAACCAAGTCGCCTTAGTGTTCTGATCATTACCTGAAAGTGTCATCCAGTTTCGGTGAAAAAATATTTGCTGAGATTTCTGGAGATTCATAATTTTTGTAAGCTTGGCAACCCCTTTCCATGAAAGTGTTTCTCGCCAGTCACTGCTTAGGGCTACATCAAGAGGAAACAAAACGTAGAGATAGAACGGGAAAGTACTTTGTTTTGTCAAGTTTCAAGAAGCTAGCACAAACCGTGTTGGATTTAGAGTTCGAAATACATCTATCAATATAGGACAAAACAGAGTGAAACCTAAAAATTCAAACTGTTACTGGAGATGAACGCTTCAACATAGAAGAACGAAATTTGGGGAACCACGTCACCTTAGTGTACTGATCATTACCTGAAAGTATAATCCAGTTAGGGTTAAAAAATATTTGCTGAGATTTCTGGAGATTCGTAATTTTTGGAAGCTTGGAAACCCCTTCCCATGAAAGTGTTTCCGGCCAGTCAGTGCTTAGGGCTACATCAAGTGGAAACAAAACATAGAGATAGAACCAGAAACTACTTTGTTGTGTCAAGTTTCAAGAAGCTAGCACAAACCGTGTTGGATTTAGAGTTCCAAATACATCTATCAATATAGGAGAAAACAGAGTGAAACCTAAAAATTCAAACTGTTACTGGAAATGAATGCTTCAACATAGAAGAACGAAATTTGGGGAACCACGTCGCCTTAGTGTACTGATCAGTACCTGAAAGTATCATCCAGTTTGGGTGAAAAAATATTTGCTGAGATTTCTAGAGATTCGTAATTTTTGGAAGCTTGGCAACCCCTTCCCATGAAAGTGTTTCTCGCCAGTCACTGCTTAGGGCTACATCAAGAGGAAACAAAACGTAGAGATAGAACGTGAAACTACTTTGTTGTGTCAAGTTTCAAGAAGCTAGCACAAACCGTGTTGGATTTAGAGTTCCAAACACATCTATCAATATAGGAGAAAACAGAGTGAAACCTAAAAATTCAAACTGTTACTGTAAATGAACGCTTTAACACAGAAGAACGAAATTTGGGGAACCACGTCGCCTTAGTGTACTGATCATTACCTGAAAGTATCATCCAGTTTGGGTGAAAAAATATTTGCTGAAATTTCTGGAGATTCGTAATTTTTGGAAGATTGGCAACCCCTTTCCATGAAAGTGTTTCTCGCCAGTCACTGCTTAGGGCTACATCTAGAGGAAACAAAACGTAGAGATAGAACGTGAAACTACTTTGTTGTGTCAAGTTTCAAGAAGCTAGCACAAACCGTGTTGGATTTAGAGTTCCAAATACATCTATCAATATAGGAGAAAACAGAGTGAAACCTAAAAATTCAAACTGTTACTGGAGATGAACGCTTTAACATAGAAGAACGAAATTTGGGGAACCACGTCGCCTTAGTGTACTGATCATTACCTGAAAGTATCATCCAGTTTGGGTGAAAAAATATTTGCTGAGATTTCTGGAGATTCGTAATTTTTGGAAGCTTGGCAACCCCTTCCCATGAAAGTGTTTCTCGCCAGTCACTGCTTAAGGCTACATCAAGAGGAAACAAAACGTAGAGATAGAACGTGAAACTACTTTGTTGTGTCAAGTTTCAAGAAGCTAGCACAAACCGTGTTGGATTTAGAGTTCCAAATATATCTATCAATACAGGAGAAAACAGAGTGAAACCTAAAAATTCAAACTGTTACTGGAAATGAACGCTTCAACATAGAAGAACGAAATTTGGGGAACCAAGTCGCCTTAGTGTAGTGATCATTACCTGAAAGTATCATCCAGTTTGGGTGAAAAAATATTTGCTGAGATTTCTGGAGATTCGTAATTTTTGGAAGTTTGGCAACCCCTTCCCATGAAAGTGTTTCTCGCCAGTCACTGCTTAGGGCTACATCAAGAGGAAAAAAAGCATAGAGATAGAACGTGAAACTACTTTGTTGTGTCAAGTTTCAAGAAGCTAGCACAAACCGTGTTGGATTTAGAGTTCCAAATACATCTATCAATATAGGAGAAAACAGAGTGAAACCTAAAAATTCAAACTGTTACTGGAAATGAACGCTTCAACATAGAAGAAGGAAATTTGGGGAACCACGTCGCCTTAGTGTACTGATCATTACCTGAAAGTATCATCCAGTTTGGGTGAAAAAATATTTGCTGAGATTTCTGAAGATTCGTAATTTTTGGAAGCTTGGCAACCCCGTTCCATGAAAGTGTTTCTCGCCAGTCACTGCTTAGGGCTACATCAAGGGGAAACAAAACGTAGAGATAGAACGTGAAACTACTTTGTTGTGTCAAGTTTCAAGAAGCTAGCACAAACCATGTTGGTTTTAGAGTTCCAAATACATCTATCAATATAGGAGAAAACAGAGTGAAACCTAAAATTTCAAACTGTTACTGGAAATGAACGCTGCAACATAGAAGAACGAAATTTGGGGAACCAAGTCGCCTTAGTGTACTGATCATTACCTGAAAGTATCATCCAGTTTGGGTGAAAAAATATTTGCTGAGATTTCTGGAGATTCGTAATTTTTGGAAGCTTGGCAACCCCTTCCCATGAAAGTGTTTCTCGCCAGTCACTGCTTAGGGCTAAATGAAGAGGAAACAAAACGTGGAGATAGAACGTGAAACTACTTTGTTGTGTCAAGTTTCAAGAAGCTAGCACAAACCGTGTTGGATTTAGTGTTCCAAATACATCTATCAATATAGGAGAAAACAGAGTGAAACCTAAAAATTTCAAACTGTTACTGGAAATGAACGCTGCAACATAGAAGAACGAAATTTGGGGAACCAAGTCGCCTTAGTGTACTGATCATTACCTGAAAGTATCATCCAGTTTGGGTGAAAAAATATTTGCTGAGATTTCTGGAGATTCGTAATTTTTGGAAGCTTGGCAACCCCTTCCCATGAAAGTGTTTCTCGCCAGTCACTGCTTAGGGCTACATCAAGAGGAAAAAAAGCATAGAGATAGAACGTGAAACTACTTTGTTGTGTCAAGTTTCAAGAAGCTAGCACAAACCGTGTTGGATTTAGAGTTCCAAATACATCTATCAATATAGGAGAAAACAGAGTGAAACCTAAAAATTCAAACTGTTACTGGAAATGAACGCTTCAACATAGAAGAAGGAAATTTGGGGAACCACGTCGCCTTAGTGTACTGATCATTACCTGAAAATATCATCCAGTTTGGGTGAAAAAATATTTGCTGAGATTTCTGAAGATTCGTAATTTTTGGAAGCTTGGCAATCCCGTTCCATGAAAGTGTTTCTCGCCAGTCACTGCTTAGGGCTACAACAAGAGGAAACAAAACGTAGAGATAGAACGTGAAACTACTTTGTTGTGTCAAGTTTCAAGAAGCTAGCACAAACCGTGTTGGATTTAGAGTTCCAAATACATCTATCAATATAGGAGAAAACAGAGTGAAACCTAAAAAATTCAAACTGTTACTGGAAATGAACGCTTCAACATAGAAGAACGAAATTTGGGGAACCACGTCGCCTTAGTTTACTGATCATTACCTGAAAGTATCATCCAGTTTGGGTGAAAAAATATTTGCTGAGATTTCTGGAGATTCGTAATTTTTGGAAGCTTGGCAACCCCTTCTCTTGAAAGTGTTTCTCGCCAGTCACTGCTTAGGGCTACATCAAGAGGAAAAAAAGCATAGAGATAGAACGTGAAACTACTTTGTTGTGTCAAGTTTCAAGAAGCTAGCACAAACCGTGTTGGATTTAGAGTTCCAAATACATCTATCAATATAGGAGAAAACAGAGTGAAACCTAAAAATTCAAACTGTTACTGGAAATGAACGCTTCAACATAGAAGAAGGAAATTTGGGGAACCACGTCGCCTTAGTGGACTGATCATTACCTGAAAGTATCATCCAGTTTGGGTGAAAAAATATTTGCTGAGATTTCTGAAGATTCGTAATTTTTGGAAGCTTGGCAACCCCGTTCCATGAAAGTGTTTCTCGCCAGTCACTGCTTAGGGCTACATCAAGGGGAAACAAAATGTAGAGATAGAACGTGAAACTACTTTGTTGTGTCAAGTTTCAAGAAGCTAGCACAAACCATGTTGGATTTAGAGTTCCAAATACATCTATCAATATAGGAGAAAACAGAGTGAAACCTAAAATTTCAAACTGTTACTGGAAATGAACGCTGCAACATAGAAGAACGAAATTCGGGGAACCAAGTCGCCTTAGTGTACTGATCATTACCTGAAAGTATCATCCAGTTTGGGTGAAAAAATATTTGCTGAGATTTCTGGAGATTCGTAATTTTTGGAAGCTTGGCAACCCCTTCCCATGAAAGTGTTTCTCGCCAGTCACTGCTTAGGGCTAAATGAAGAGGAAACAAAACGTGGAGATAGAACGTGAAACTACTTTGTTGTGTCAAGTTTCAAGAAGCTAGCACAAACCGTGTTGGATTTAGTGTTCCAAATACATCTATCAATATAGGAGAAAACAGAGTGATACCTAAAAATTCAAACTGTTACTGGAATTGAACGCTGCAATATAGAAGAACAAAATTTGGGGAACCAAGTCGCCTTAGTGTACTGATCATTACCTGAAAGTATCATCCAGTTTGGCTGAAAAAATATTTGCTGAGATTTCTGGAGATTCGCAATTTTTGGAAGCTTGGCAACCCCTTTCCATGAAAGTGTTTCTCGCCAGTCACTGCTTAGGGCTACATCAAGAGGAAACAAAACGTAGATATAGAACGTGAAACTACTTTGTTGTGTCAAGTTTCAAGAAGCTAGCACAAACTGTGTTGGATTTAGAGTTCCAAATACATCTATCAATATAGGAGAAAACAGAGTGAAACCTAAAAATTCAAACTGTTACTGGAAATGAACGCTTCAACATAGAAGAACGAAATTTGGGGAACCAAGTCGCCTTAGTGTAGTGATCATTACCTGAAAGTATCATCCAGTTTGGGTGAAAAAATATTTGCTGAGATTTCTGGAGATTCGTAATTTTTGGAAGCTTGGCAACCCCTTCCCATGAAAGTGT
Organism: Spermophilus citellus; assembly: GCF_964194105.1. Taxonomy (NCBI): domain Eukaryota; kingdom Metazoa; phylum Chordata; class Mammalia; order Rodentia; family Sciuridae; genus Spermophilus; species Spermophilus citellus. The sequence goes on along the minus strand of NC_138183.1, from coordinate 99,238,130 downwards.
TTCTCGCCAGTCACTGCTTAGGGCTACATCAAGAGGAAAAAAAGCATAGAGACAGAACGTGAAACTACTTTGTTGTGTCAAGTTTCAAGAAGCTAGCACAAACCGTGTTGGATTTAGAGTTCCAAATACATCTATCAATATAGGAGAAAACAGAGTGAAACCTAAAAATTCAAACTGTTACTGGAAATGAACGCTTCAACATAGAAGAAGGAAATTTTGGGGAACCACGTCGCCTTAGTGTACTGATCATTACCTGAAAGTATCATCCAGTTTGGGTGAAAAAATATTTGCTGAGATTTCTGGAGATTCGTAATTTTTGGAAGCTTGGCAACCCCTTTCCATGAAAGTGTTTCTCGCCAGTCACTGCTTAGGGCTACATCAAGAGGAAACAAAACGTAGAGATAGAACGTGAAACTACTTTGTTGTGTCAAGTTTCAAGAAGCTAGCACAAACCGTGTTGGATTTAGAGTTCCAAATACATCTATCAATATAGGAGAAATCAGAGTGAAACCTAAAAATTCAAACTGTTACTGGAAATGAACGCTTCAACATAGAAGAACGAAATTTGGGGAACCATGTCGCCTTAGTGTACTGATCATTACCTGAAAGTATCATCCAGTTTGGGTGAAAAAATATTTGCTGAGATTTCTGGAGATTCGTAATTTTTGGAAGCTTGGCAACCCCTTCCCATGAAAGAGTTTCTCGCCAGTCACTGCTTAGGGCTACATCAAGAGGAAACAAAACGTAGAGATAGAACGTGAAACTACTTTGTTGTGTCAAGTTTCAAGAAGCTAGCACAAACCGTGTTGGATTTAGAGTTCCAAATATATCTATCAATACAGGAGAAAACAGAGTGAAACCTAAAAATTCAAACTGTTACTGGATGAACGCACTCTATAGAAGAACGAAATTTGGGGAACCAAGTCGCCTTAGTGTAGTGATCATTACCTGAAAGTATCATCCAGTTTGGGTGAAAAAATATTTGCTGAGATTTCTGGAGATTCGTAATTTTTGGAAGCTTGGCAACCCCTTCCCATGAAAGTGTTTCTCGCCAGTCACTGCTTAGGGCTACATCAAGAGGAAAAAAAGCATAGAGATAGAACGTGAAACTACTTTGTTGTGTCAAGTTTCAAGAAGCTAGCACAAACCGTGTTGGATTTAGAGTTCCAAATACATCTATCAATATAGGAGAAAACAGAGTGAAACCTAAAAATTCAAACTGTTACTGGAAATGAACGCTTCAACATAGAAGAAGGAAATTTGGGGAACCACGTCGCCTTAGTGTACTGATCATTACCTGAAAGTATCATCCAGTTTGGGTGAAAAAATATTTGCTGAGATTTCTGAAGATTCGTAATTTTTGGAAGCTTGGCAACCCCGTTCCATGAAAGTGTTTCTCGCCAGTCACTGCTTAGGGCTACATCAAGGGGAAACAAAACGTAGAGATAGAACGTGAAACTACTTTGTTGTGTCAAGTTTCAAGAAGCTAGCACAAACCATGTTGGATTTAGAGTTCCAAATACATCTATCAATATAGGAGAAAACAGAGTGAAACCTAAAATTTCAAACTGTTACTGGAAATGAACGCTGCAACATAGAAGATCGAAATTTGGGGAACCAAGTCGCCTTAGTGTACTGATCATTACCTGAAAGTATCATCCAGTTTGGGTGAAAAAATATTTGCTGAGATTTCTGGAGATTCGTAATTTTTGGAAGCTTGGCAACCCCTTTCCATGAAAGTGTTTCTCGCCAGTCACTGCTTAGGGCTAAATGAAGAGGAAACAAAACGTGGAGATAGAACGTGAAACTACTTTGTTGTGTCAAGTTTCAAGAAGCTAGCACAAACCGTGTTGGATTTAGTGTTCCAAATCCATCTATCAATATAGAAGAAAACACAGTGAAACCTAAAAATTCAAACTGTTACTGGAAATGAAGCTTCAACATAGAAGTACGAAATTTGGGGAATCAAGTCGCCTTAGTGTACTGATCATTACCTGAAAATATCATCCAGTTTGGGTGAAAAAATATTTGCTGAGATTTCTGGAGATTCGTGATTTTTGGAAGGTTGGCAACCCCTTCCCATGAAAGTGTTTCTCGCCAGTCACTGCTTAGGGCTACATCAAGAGGAAACAAAACATAGAGATAGAATGTGAAACTACTTTGTTGTGTCAAGTTTCAAGAAGCTAGCACAAACCGTGTTGGATTTAGAGTTCCAAATACATCTATCAATATAGGAGAAAACAGAGTGAAACCTAAAAAATTCAAACTGTTACTGGAAATGAACGCTTCAACATAGAAGAACGAAATTTGGGGAACCACGTCGCCTTAGTGTATTGCTCATTACCTGAAAGTATCATCCAGTTTGGGTGAAAAAATATTTGCTGAGATTTCTGGAGATTCGTAATTTTTGGAAGCTTGGCAACCTCTTCCCATGAAAGTGTTTCTCGCCAGTCACTGCTTAGGGCTACATCAAGAGGAAAAAAAGCATAGAGATAGAACGTGAAACTACTTTGTTGTGTCAAGTTTCAAGAAGCTAGCACAAACCGTGTTGGATTTAGAGTTCCAAATACATCTATCTATATAGGAGAAAACAGAGTGAAACCTAAAAATTCGAACTGTTACTGGAAATGAACGCTTCAACAAAGAAGAAGGAAATTTGGGGAACCACGTCGCCTTAGTGTACTGATCATTACCTGAAAGTATCATCCAGTTTGGGTGAAAAAATATTTGCTGAGATTTCTGAAGATTCGTAATTTTTGGAAGCTTGGCAACCCCGTTCCATGAAAGTGTTTCTCGCCAGTCACTGCTTAGTGCTACATCAAGGGGAAACAAAACGTAGAGATAGAACGTGAAACTACTTTGTTGTGTCAAGTTTCAAGAAGCTAGCACAAACCGTGTTGGATTTAGAGTTCCAAATACATCTATCAATATAGGAGAAAACAGAGTGAAACCTAAAAATTCAAACTGTTACTGGAAATGAACGCTTCAACATAGAAGAACGAAATTTGGGGAACCACGTCGCCTTAGTGTACTGCTCATTACCTGAAAGTATCATCCAGTTTGGGTGAAAAAATATTTGCTGAGATTTCTGGAGATTCGTAATTTTTGGAAGCTTGGCAACCCCGTTCCATGAAAGTGTTTCACGCCAGTCACTGCTTAGGGCTACATCAAGAGGAAACAAAACGTAGAGATAGAAGGTGAAACTACTTTGTTGTGTCAAGTTTCAAGAAGCTAGCACAAACCATGTTGGATTTAGAGTTCCAAATACATCTATCAATATAGGAGAAAACAGAGTGAAACCTAAAATTTCAAACTGTTACTGGAAATGAACGCTGCAACATAGAAGAACGAAATTCGGGGAACCAAGTCGCCTTAGTCTACTGATCATTACCTGAAAGTATCATCCAGTTTGGGTGAAAAAATATTTGCTGAGATTTCTGGAGATTCGTAATTTTGGGAAGCTTGGCAACCCCTTTCCATGAAAGTGTTTCTCGCCAGTCACTGCTTAGGGCTAAATGAAGAGGAAACAAAACGTGGAGATAGAACGTGAAACTACTTTGTTGTGTCAAGTTTCAAGAAGCTAGCACAAACCGTGTTGGATTTAGTGTACAAATCCATCTATCAATATAGAAGAAAACACAGTGAAACCTAAAAATTCAAACTGTTACTGGAAATGAAGCTTCAACATAGAAGTACGAAATTTGGGGAATCAAGTCGCCTTAGTGTACTGATCATTACCTGAAAATATCACCCAGTTTGGGTGAAAAAATATTTGCTGAGATTTCTGGAGATTCGTGATTTTTGGAAGGTTGGCAACCCCTTCCCATGAAAGTGTTTCTCGCCAGTCACTGCTTAGGGCTACATCAAGAGGAAACAAAACATAGAGATAGAACGTGAAACTACTTTGTTGTGTCAAGTTTCAAGAAGCTAGCACAAACCGTGTTGGATTTAGAGTTCCAAATACATCTATCAATATAGGAGAAAACAGAGTGAAACCTAAAAAATTCAAACTGTTACTGGAAATGAACGCTTCAACATAGAAGAACGAAATTTGGGGAACCACGTCGCCTTAGTGTACTGCTCATTACCTGAAAGTATCATCCAGTTTGGGTGAAAAAATATTTGCTGAGATTTCTGGAGATTCGTAATTTTTGGAAGCTTGGCAACCCCTTCCCATGAAAGTGTTTCTCGCCAGTCACTGCTTAGGGCTACATCAAGAGGAAAAAAAGCATAGAGATAGAACGTGAAACTACTTTGTTGTGTCAAGTTTCAAGAAGCTAGCACAAACCGTGTTGGATTTAGAGTTCCAAATACATCTATCAATATAGGAGAAAACAGAGTGAAACCTAAAAATTCGAACTGTTACTGGAAATGAACGCTTCAACAAAGAAGAAGGAAATTTGGGGAACCACGTCGCCTTAGTGTACTGATCATTACCTGAAAGTATCATCCAGTTTGGGTGAAAAAATATTTGCTGAGATTTCTGAAGATTCGTAATTTTTGGAAGCTTGGCAACCCCGTTCCATGAAAGTGTTTCTCGCCAGTCACTGCTTAGTGCTACATCAAGGGGAAACAAAACGTAGAGATAGAACGTGAAACTACTTTGTTGTGTCAAGTTTCAAGAAGCTAGCACAAACCGTGTTGGATTTAGAGTTCCAAATACATCTATCAATATAGGAGAAAACAGAGTGAAACCTAAAAATTCAAACTGTTACTGGAAATGAACGCTTCAACATAGAAGAACGAAATTTGGGGAACCACGTCGCCTTAGTGTACTGATCATTACCTGAAAGTATCATCCAGTTTGGGTGAAAAAATATTTGCTGAGATTTCTGGAGATTCGTAATTTTGGGAAGCTTGGCAACCCCTTTCCATGAAAGTGTTTCTCGCCAGTCACTGCTTAGGGCTAAATGAAGAGGAAACAAAACGTGGAGATAGAACGTGAAACTACTTTGTTGTGTCAAGTTTCAAGAAGCTAGCACAAACCGTGTTGGATTTAGTGTACAAATCCATCTATCAATATAGAAGAAAACACAGTGAAACCTAAAAATTCAAACTGTTACTGGAAATGAAGCTTCAACATAGAAGTACGAAATTTGGGGAATCAAGTCGCCTTAGTGTACTGATCATTACCTGAAAATATCACCCAGTTTGGGTGAAAAAATATTTGCTGAGATTTCTGGAGATTCGTGATTTTTGGAAGGTTGGCAACCCCTTCCCATGAAAGTGTTTCTCGCCAGTCACTGCTTAGGGCTACATCAAGAGGAAACAAAACATAGAGATAGAATGTGAAACTACTTTGTTGTGTCAAGTTTCAAGAAGCTAGCACAAACCGTGTTGGATTTAGAGTTCCAAATACATCTATCAATATAGGAGAAAACAGAGTGAAACCTAAAAAATTCAAACTGTTACTGGAAATGAACGCTTCAACATAGAAGAACGAAATTTGGGGAACCACGTCGCCTTAGTGTACTGCTCATTACCTGAAAGTATCATCCAGTTTGGGTGAAAAAATATTTGCTGAGATTTCTGGAGATTCGTAATTTTTGGAAGGTTGGCAACCCCTTCCCATGAAAGTGTTTCTCGCCAGTCACTGCTTAGGGCTACATCAAGAGGAAACAAAACATAGAGATAGAATGTGAAACTACTTTGTTGTGTCAAGTTTCAAGAAGCTAGCACAAACCGTGTTGGATTTAGAGTTCCAAATACATCTATCAATATAGGACAAAACAGAGTGAAACCTAAAAATTCAAACTGTTACTGGAGATGAACGCTTCAACATAGAAGAACGAAATTTGGGGAACCACGTCACCTTAGTGTACTGATCATTACCTGAAAGTATAATCCAGTTAGGGTTAAAAAATATTTGCTGCGATTTCTGGAGATTCGTAATTTTTGGAAGCTTGGAAACCCCTTCCCATGAAAGTGTTTCCGGCCAGTCAGTGCTTAGGGCTACATCAAGTGGAAACAAAACATAGAGATAGAACCAGAAACTACTTTGTTGTGTCAAGTTTCAAGAAGCTAGCACAAACCGTGTTGGATTTAGAGTTCCAAATACATCTATCAATATAGGAGAAAACAGAGTGAAACCTAAAAATTCAAACTGTTACTGGAAATGAATGCTTCAACATAGAAGAACGAAATTTGGGGAACCACGTCGCCTTAGTGTACTGATCAGTACCTGAAAGTATCATCCAGTTTGGGTGAAAAAATATTTGCTGAGATTTCTAGAGATTCGTAATTTTTGGAAGCTTGGCAACCCCTTCCCATGAAAGTGTTTCTCGCCAGTCACTGCTTAGGGCTACATCAAGAGGAAACAAAACGTAGAGATAGAACGTGAAACTACTTTGTTGTGTCAAGTTTCAAGAAGCTAGCACAAACCGTGTTGGATTTAGAGTTCCAAACACATCTATCAATATAGGAGAAAACAGAGTGAAACCTAAAAATTCAAACTGTTACTGTAAATGAACGCTTTAACACAGAAGAACGAAATTTGGGGAACCACGTCGCCTTAGTGTACTGATCATTACCTGAAAGTATCATCCAGTTTGGGTGAAAAAATATTTGCTGAAATTTCTGGAGATTCGTAATTTTTGGAAGATTGGCAACCCCTTTCCATGAAAGTGTTTCTCGCCAGTCACTGCTTAGGGCTACATCTAGAGGAAACAAAACGTAGAGATAGAACGTGAAACTACTTTGTTGTGTCAAGTTTCAAGAAGCTAGCACAAACCGTGTTGGATTTAGAGTTCCAAATACATCTATCAATATAGGAGAAAACAGAGTGAAACCTAAAAATTCAAACTGTTACTGGAGATGAACGCTTTAACATAGAAGAACGAAATTTGGGGAACCACGTCGCCTTAGTGTACTGATCATTACCTGAAAGTATCATCCAGTTTGGGTGAAAAAATATTTGCTGAGATTTCTGGAGATTCGTAATTTTTGGAAGCTTGGCAACCCCTTCCCATGAAAGTGTTTCTCGCCAGTCACTGCTTAAGGCTACATCAAGAGGAAACAAAACGTAGAGATAGAACGTGAAACTACTTTGTTGTGTCAAGTTTCAAGAAGCTAGCACAAACCGTGTTGGATTTAGAGTTCCAAATATATCTATCAATACAGGAGAAAACAGAGTGAAACCTAAAAATTCAAACTGTTACTGGAAATGAACGCTTCAACATAGAAGAACGAAATTTGGGGAACCAAGTCGCCTTAGTGTAGTGATCATTACCTGAAAGTATCATCCAGTTTGGGTGAAAAAATATTTGCTGAGATTTCTGGAGATTCGTAATTTTTGGAAGCTTGGCAACCCCTTCCCATGAAAGTGTTTCTCGCCAGTCACTGCTTAGGGCTACATCAAGAGGAAAAAAAGCATAGAGATAGAACGTGAAACTACTTTGTTGTGTCAAGTTTCAAGAAGCTAGCACAAACCGTGTTGGATTTAGAGTTCCAAATACATCTATCAATATAGGAGAAAACAGAGTGAAACCTAAAAATTCAAACTGTTACTGGAAATGAACGCTTCAACATAGAAGAAGGAAATTTGGGGAACCACGTCGCCTTAGTGTACTGATCATTACCTGAAAGTATCATCCAGTTTGGGTGAAAAAATATTTGCTGAGATTTCTGAAGATTCGTAATTTTTGGAAGCTTGGCAACCCCGTTCCATGAAAGTGTTTCTCGCCAGTCACTGCTTAGGGCTACATCAAGGGGAAACAAAACGTAGAGATAGAACGTGAAACTACTTTGTTGTGTCAAGTTTCAAGAAGCTAGCACAAACCATGTTGGTTTTAGAGTTCCAAATACATCTATCAATATAGGAGAAAACAGAGTGAAACCTAAAATTTCAAACTGTTACTGGAAATGAACGCTGCAACATAGAAGAACGAAATTTGGGGAACCAAGTCGCCTTAGTGTACTGATCATTACCTGAAAGTATCATCCAGTTTGGGTGAAAAAATATTTGCTGAGATTTCTGGAGATTCGTAATTTTTGGAAGCTTGGCAACCCCTTCCCATGAAAGTGTTTCTCGCCAGTCACTGCTTAGGGCTAAATGAAGAGGAAACAAAACGTGGAGATAGAACGTGAAACTACTTTGTTGTGTCAAGTTTCAAGAAGCTAGCACAAACCGTGTTGGATTTAGTGTTCCAAATACATCTATCAATATAGAAGAAAACACAGTGAAACCTAAAAATTCAAACTGTTACTGGAAATGAAGCTTCAACATAGAAGTACGAAATTTGGGGAATCAAGTCGCCTTAGTGTACTGATCATTACCTGAAAATATCATCCAGTTTGGGTGAAAAAATATTTGCTGAGATTTCTGGAGATTCGTGATTTTTGGAAGGTTGGCAACCCCTTCCCATGAAAGTGTTTCTCGCCAGTCACTGCTTAGGGCTACATCAAGAGGAAACAAAACGTAGAGATAGAACGTGAAACTACTTTGTTGTGTCAAGTTTCAAGAAGCTAGCACAAACCGTGTTGGATTTAGAGTTCCAAATACATCTATCAATATAGGAGAAAACAGAGTGAAACCTAAAAAATTCAAACTGTTACTGGAAATGAACGCTTCAACATAGAAGAACGAAATTTGGGGAACCACGTCGCCTTAGTTTACTGATCATTACCTGAAAGTATCATCCAGTTTGGGTGAAAAAATATTTGCTGAGATTTCTGGAGATTCGTAATTTTTGGAAGCTTGGCAACCCCTTCCCATGAAAGTGTTTCTCGCCAGTCACTGCTTAGGGCTACATCAAGAGGAAAAAAAGCATAGAGATAGAACGTGAAACTACTTTGTTGTGTCAAGTTTCAAGAAGCTAGCACAAACCGTGTTGGATTTAGAGTTCCAAATACATCTATCAATATAGGAGAAAACAGAGTGAAACCTAAAAATTCAAACTGTTACTGGAAATGAACGCTTCAACATAGAAGAAGGAAATTTGGGGAACCACGTCGCCTTAGTGTACTGATCATTACCTGAAAATATCATCCAGTTTGGGTGAAAAAATATTTGCTGAGATTTCTGAAGATTCGTAATTTTTGGAAGCTTGGCAATCCCGTTCCATGAAAGTGTTTCTCGCCAGTCACTGCTTAGGGCTACATCAAGAGGAAACAAAACGTAGAGATAGAACGTGAAACTACTTTGTTGTGTCAAGTTTCAAGAAGCTAGCACAAACCGTGTTGGATTTAGAGTTCCAAATACATCTATCAATATAGGAGAAAACAGAGTGAAACCTAAAAAATTCAAACTGTTACTGGAAATGAACGCTTCAACATAGAAGAACGAAATTTGGGGAACCACGTCGCCTTAGTTTACTGATCATTACCTGAAAGTATCATCCAGTTTGGGTAAAAAAATATTTGCTGAGATTTCTGGAGATTCGTAATTTTTGGAAGCTTGGCAACCCCTTCCCTTGAAAGTGTTTCTCGCCAGTCACTGCTTAGGGCTACATCAAGAGGAAAAAAAGCATAGAGATAGAACGTGAAACTACTTTGTTGTGTCAAGTTTCAAGAAGCTAGCACAAACCGTGTTGGATTTAGAGTTCCAAATACATCTATCAATATAGGAGAAAACAGAGTGAAACCTAAAAATTCAAACTGTTACTGGAAATGAACGCTTCAACATAGAAGAAGGAAATTTGGGGAACCACGTCGCCTTAGTGGACTGATCATTACCTGAAAGTATCATCCAGTTTGGGTGAAAAAATATTTGCTGAGATTTCTGAAGATTCGTAATTTTTGGAAGCTTGGCAACCCCGTTCCATGAAAGTGTTTCTCGCCAGTCACTGCTTAGGGCTACATCAAGGGGAAACAAAATGTAGAGATAGAACGTGAAACTACTTTGTTGTGTCAAGTTTCAAGAAGCTAGCACAAACCATGTTGGATTTAGAGTTCCAAATACATCTATCAATATAGGAGAAAACAGAGTGAAACCTAAAATTTCAAACTGTTACTGGAAATGAACGCTGCAACATAGAAGAACGAAATTCGGGGAACCAAGTCGCCTTAGTGTACTGATCATTACCTGAAAGTATCATCCAGTTTGGGTGAAAAAATATTTGCTGAGATTTCTTGAGATTCGTAATTTTTGGAAGCTTGGCAACCCCTTCCCATGAAAGTGTTTCTCGCCAGTCACTGCTTAGGGCTAAATGAAGAGGAAACAAAACGTGGAGATAGAACGTGAAACTACTTTGTTGTGTCAAGTTTCAAGAAGCTAGCACAAACCGTGTTGGATTTAGTGTTCCAAATACATCTATCAATATAGGAGAAAACAGAGTGATACCTAAAAATTCAAACTGTTACTGGAATTGAACGCTGCAATATAGAAGAACAAAATTTGGGGAACCAAGTCGCCTTAGTGTACTGATCATTACCTGAAAGTATCATCCAGTTTGGCTGAAAAAATATTTGCTGAGATTTCTGGAGATTCGCAATTTTTGGAAGCTTGGCAACCCCTTTCCATGAAAGTGTTTCTCGCCAGTCACTGCTTAGGGCTACATCAAGAGGAAACAAAACGTAGATATAGAACGTGAAACTACTTTGTTGTGTCAAGTTTCAAGAAGCTAGCACAAACTGTGTTGGATTTAGAGTTCCAAATACATCTATCAATATAGGAGAAAACAGAGTGAAACCTAAAAATTCAAACTGTTACTGGAAATGAACGCTTCAACATAGAAGAACGAAATTTGGGGAACCAAGTCGCCTTAGTGTAGTGATCATTACCTGAAAGTATCATCCAGTTTGGGTGAAAAAATATTTGCTGAGATTTCTGGAGATTCGTAATTTTTGGAAGCTTGGCAACCCCTTCCCATGAAAGTGTTTCTCGCCAGTCACTGCTTAGGGCTACATCAAGAGGAAAAAAAAGCATAGAGACAGAACGTGAAACTACTTTGTTGTGTCAAGTTTCAAGAAGCTAGCACAAACCGTGTTGGATTTAGAGTTCCAAATACATCTATCAATATAGGAGAAAACAGAGTGAAACCTAAAAATTCAAACTGTTACTGGAAATGAACGCTTCAACATAGAAGAAGGAAATTTTGGGGAACCACGTCGCCTTAGTGTACTGATCATTACCTGAAAGTATCATCCAGTTTGGGTGAAAAAATATTTGCTGAGATTTCTGGAGATTCGTAATTTTTGGAAGCTTGGCAACCCCTTTCCATGAAAGTGTTTCTCGCCAGTCACTGCTTAGGGCTACATCAAGAGGAAACAAAACGTAGAGATAGAACGTGAAACTACTTTGTTGTGTCAAGTTTCAAGAAGCTAGCACAAACCGTGTTGGATTTAGAGTTCCAAATACATCTATCAATATAGGAGAAATCAGAGTGAAACCTAAAAATTCAAACTGTTACTGGAAATGAACGCTTCAACATAGAAGAACGAAATTTGGGGAACCATGTCGCCTTAGTGTACTGATCATTACCTGAAAGTATCATCCAGTTTGGGTGAAAAAATATTTGCTGAGATTTCTGGAGATTCGTAATTTTTGGAAGCTTGGCAACCCCTTCCCATGAAAGAGTTTCTCGCCAGTCACTGCTTAGGGCTACATCAAGAGGAAACAAAACGTAGAGATAGAACGTGAAACTACTTTGTTGTGTCAAGTTTCAAGAAGCTAGCACAAACCGTGTTGGATTTAGAGTTCCAAATATATCTATCAATACAGGAGAAAACAGAGTGAACCTAAAAATTCAAACTGTTACTGGATGAACGCATCAACATAGAAGAACGAAATTTGGGGAACCAAGTCGCCTTAGTGTAGTGATCATTACCTGAAAGTATCATCCAGTTTGGGTGAAAAAATATTTGCTGAGATTTCTGGAGATTCGTAATTTTTGGAAGCTTGGCAACCCCTTCCCATGAAAGTGTTTCTCGCCAGTCACTGCTTAGGGCTACATCAAGAGGAAAAAAAGCATAGAGATAGAACGTGAAACTACTTTGTTGTGTCAAGTTTCAAGAAGCTAGCACAAACCGTGTTGGATTTAGAGTTCCAAATACATCTATCAATATAGGAGAAAACAGAGTGAAACCTAAAAATTCAAACTGTTACTGGAAATGAACGCTTCAACATAGAAGAAGGAAATTTGGGGAACCACGTCGCCTTAGTGTACTGATCATTACCTGAAAGTATCATCCAGTTTGGGTGAAAAAATATTTGCTGAGATTTCTGAAGATTCGTAATTTTTGGAAGCTTGGCAACCCCGTTCCATGAAAGTGTTTCTCGCCAGTCACTGCTTAGGGCTACATCAAGGGGAAACAAAACGTAGAGATAGAACGTGAAACTACTTTGTTGTGTCAAGTTTCAAGAAGCTAGCACAAACCATGTTGGATTTAGAGTTCCAAATACATCTATCAATATAGGAGAAAACAGAGTGAAACCTAAAATTTCAAACTGTTACTGGAAATGAACGCTGCAACATAGAAGATCGAAATTTGGGGAACCAAGTCGCCTTAGTGTACTGATCATTACCTGAAAGTATCATCCAGTTTGGGTGAAAAAATATTTGCTGAGATCTCTGGAGATTCGTAATTTTTGGAAGCTTGGCAACCCCTTTCCATGAAAGTGTTTCTCGCCAGTCACTGCTTAGGGCTAAATGAAGAGGAAACAAAACGTGGAGATAGAACGTGAAACTACTTTGTTGTGTCAAGTTTCAAGAAGCTAGCACAAACCGTGTTGGATTTAGTGTTCCAAATCCATCTATCAATATAGAAGAAAACACAGTGAAACCTAAAAATTCAAACTGTTACTGGAAATGAAGCTTCAACATAGAAGTACGAAATTTGGGGAATCAAGTCGCCTTAGTGTACTGATCATTACCTGAAAATATCATCCAGTTTGGGTGAAAAAATATTTGCTGAGATTTCTGGAGATTCGTGATTTTTGGAAGGTTGGCAACCCCTTCCCATGAAAGTGTTTCTCGCCAGTCACTGCTTAGGGCTACATCAAGAGGAAACAAAACATAGAGATAGAATGTGAAACTACTTTGTTGTGTCAAGTTTCAAGAAGCTAGCACAAACCGTGTTGGATTTAGAGTTCCAAATACATCTATCAATATAGGAGAAAACAGAGTGAAACCTAAAAAATTCAAACTGTTACTGGAAATGAACGCTTCAACATAGAAGAACGAAATTTGGGGAACCACGTCGCCTTAGTGTATTGCTCATTACCTGAAAGTATCATCCAGTTTGGGTGAAAAAATATTTGCTGAGATTTCTGGAGATTCGTAATTTTTGGAAGCTTGGCAACCTCTTCCCATGAAAGTGTTTCTCGCCAGTCACTGCTTAGGGCTACATCAAGAGGAAAAAAAGCATAGAGATAGAACGTGAAACTACTTTGTTGTGTCAAGTTTCAAGAAGCTAGCACAAACCGTGTTGGATTTAGAGTTCCAAATACATCTATCAATATAGGAGAAAACAGAGTGAAACCTAAAAATTCGAACTGTTACTGGAAATGAACGCTTCAACAAAGAAGAAGGAAATTTGGGGAACCACGTCGCCTTAGTGTACTGATCATTACCTGAAAGTATCATCCAGTTTGGGTGAAAAAATATTTGCTGAGATTTCTGAAGATTCGTAATTTTTGGAAGCTTGGCAACCCCGTTGCATGAAAGTGTTTCTCGCCAGTCACTGCTTAGTGCTACATCAAGGGGAAACAAAACGTAGAGATAGAACGTGAAACTACTTTGTTGTGTCAAGTTTCAAGAATCTAGCACAAACCGTGTTGGATTTAGAGTTCCAAATACATCTATCAATATAGGAGAAAACAGAGTGAAACCTAAAAATTCAAACTGTTACTGGAAATGAACGCTTCAACATAGAAGAACGAAATTTGGGGAACCACGTCGCCTTAGTGTACTGCTCATTACCTGAAAGTATCATCCAGTTTGGGTGAAAAAATATTTGCTGAGATTTCTGGAGATTCGTAATTTTTGGAAGCTTGGCAACCCCGTTCCATGAAAGTGTTTCACGCCAGTCACTGCTTAGGGCTACATCAAGAGGAAACAAAACGTAGAGATAGAAGGTGAAACTACTTTGTTGTGTCAAGTTTCAAGAAGCTAGCACAAACCATGTTGGATTTAGAGTTCCAAATACATCTATCAATATAGGAGAAAACAGAGTGAAACCTAAAATTTCAAACTGTTACTGGAAATGAACGCTGCAACATAGAAGAACGAAATTCGGGGAACCAAGTCGCCTTAGTCTACTGATCATTACCTGAAAGTATCATCCAGTTTGGGTGAAAAAATATTTGCTGAGATTTCTGGAGATTCGTAATTTTTGGAAGCTTGGCAACCCCTTTCCATGAAAGTGTTTCTCGCCAGTCACTGCTTAGGGCTAAATGAAGAGGAAACAAAACGTGGAGATAGAACGTGAAACTACTTTGTTGTGTCAAGTTTCAAGAAGCTAGCACAAACCGTGTTGGATTTAGTGTACAAATCCATCTATCAATATAGAAGAAAACACAGTGAAACCTAAAAATTCAAACTGTTACTGGAAATGAAGCTTCAACATAGAAGTACGAAATTTGGGGAATCAAGTCGCCTTAGTGTACTGATCATTACCTGAAAATATCACCCAGTTTGGGTGAAAAAATATTTGCTGAGATTTCTGGAGATTCGTGATTTTTGGAAGGTTGGCAACCCCTTCCCATGAAAGTGTTTCTCGCCAGTCACTGCTTAGGGCTACATCAAGAGGAAACAAAACATAGAGATAGAACGTGAAACTACTTTGTTGTGTCAAGTTTCAAGAAGCTAGCACAAACCGTGTTGGATTTAGAGTTCCAAATACATCTATCAATATAGGAGAAAACAGAGTGAAACCTAAAAAATTCAAACTGTTACTGGAAATGAACGCTTCAACATAGAAGAACGAAATTTGGGGAACCACGTCGCCTTAGTGTACTGCTCATTACCTGAAAGTATCATCCAGTTTGGGTGAAAAAATATTTGCTGAGATTTCTGGAGATTCGTAATTTTTGGAAGCTTGGCAACCCCTTCCCATGAAAGTGTTTCTCGCCAGTCACTGCTTAGGGCTACATCAAGAGGAAAAAAAGCATAGAGATAGAACGTGAAACTACTTTGTTGTGTCAAGTTTCAAGAAGCTAGCACAAACCGTGTTGGATTTAGAGTTCCAAATACATCTATCAATATAGGAGAAAACAGAGTGAAACCTAAAAATTCAAACTGTTACTGGAAATGAACGCTTCAACATAGAAGAAGGAAATTTGGGGAACCACGTTGCCTTAGTGTACTGATCATTACCTGAAAGTATCATCCAGTTTGGGTGAAAAAATATTTGCTTAGATTTCTGAAGATTCGTAATTTTTGGAAGCTTGGCAACCCCGTTCCATGAAAGTGTTTCTCGCCAGTCACTGCTTAGTGCTACATCAAGGGGAAAAAAAACGTAGAGATAGAACGTGAAACTACTTTGTTGTGTCAAGTTTCAAGAAGCTAGCACAAACCGTGTTGGATTTAGAGTTCCAAATACATCTATCAATATAGGAGAAAACAGAGTGAAACCTAAAAATTCAAACTGTTACTGGAAATGAACGCTTCAACATAGAAGAACGAAATTTGGGGAACCACGTCGCCATAGTGTACTGCTCATTACCTGAAAGTATCATCCAGTTTGGGTGAAAAAATATTTGCTGAGATTTCTGGAGATTCGTAATTTTTGGAAGCTTGGCAACCCCGTTCCATGAAAGTGTTTCACGCCAGTCACTGCTTAGGGCTACATCAAGAGGAAACAAAACGTAGAGATAGAACGTGAAACTACTTTGTTGTGTCAAGTTTCAAGAAGCTAGCACAAACCGTGTTGGATTTAGAGTTCTAAATACATCTATCAATATAGGAGAAAACAGAGTGAAACCTAAAAATTCAAACTGTTACTGGAAATGAAGCTTCAACATAGAAGTACGAAATTTGGGGAACCAAGTCGCCTTAGTGTACTGATCATTACCTGAAAATATCATCCAGTTTGGGTGAAAAAATATTTGCTGAGATTTCTGGAGATTCGTGATTTTTGGAAGCTTGGCAACCCCTTCCCATGAAAGTGTTTCTCGCCAGTCACTGCTTAGGGCTACATCAAGAGGAAACAAAACGTAGAGATAGAACGTGAAACTACTTTGTTGTGTCAAGTTTCAAGAAGATAGCACAAACCGTGTTGGATTTAGAGTTCCAAATACATCTATCAATATAGGAGAAAACAGAGTGAAACCTAAAAATTCAAACTGTTACTGGAAATGAACGCTTCAACATAGAAGAACGAAATTTGGGAACCAAGTCGCCTTAGTGTACTGATCATTACCTGAAAGTATCATCCAGTTTGGGTGAAAAAATATTTGCTGAGATTTCTGGAGATTCGTAATTTTTGGAAGCTTGGCAACCCCTTCCCATGAAAGTGTTTCTCGCCAGTCACTGCTTAGGGCTACATCAAGAGGAAACAAAACGTAGAGAGAGAACGTGAAACTACTTTGTTGTGTCAAGTTTCAAGAAGCTAGCACAAACCGTGTTGGATTTAGAGTTCCAAATACATCTATCAATATAGGAGAAAACAGAGTGAAACCTAAAAATTCAAACTGTTACTGGAAATGAACGCTTCAATATAGAAGAAGGAAATTTGGGGAACCACGTCGCCTTAGTGTACTGATCATTACCTGAAAGTATCATCCAGTTTGGGTGAAAAAATATTTGCTGAGATTTCTGGAGATTCGTAATTTTTGGAAGCTTGGCAACCCCTTCCCATGAAAGTGTTTCTCGCCAGTCACTGCTTAGGGCTACATCAAGAGGAAACAAAATGTAGAGATATAACGTGAAACTACTTTGTTGTGTCAAGTTTCAAGAAGCTAGCACAAACCGTGTTGGATTTAGAGTTCCAAATACATCTATCAATATAGGAGAAAACAGAGTGAAACCTAAAAATTCAAACTGTTACTGGAAATGAATGCTTCAAATAGAAGAACAAAATTTGGGGAACCACGTCGCCTTAGTGTACTGATCATTACCTGAAAGTATCATCCTGTTTGGGTGAAAAATTATTTGCTGAGATTTCTTGAGATTCGTAATTTTTGGAAGCTTGGCAACCCCTTTCCAAGAAAGTGTTTCTCGCCAGTCACTGCTTAGGGCTACATCAAGAGGAAACAAAACGTAGAGATAGAACGTGAAACTACTTTGTTGTGTCAAGTTTCAAGAAGCTAGCACAAACCTTGTTGGATTTAGAGTTCCAAATACATCTATCAATATAGGAAAAAACAGAGTGAAATCTAAAAATTCAAACTGTTACTGGAATTGAACGCTGCAATATAGAAGAACGAAATTTGGGGAACCAAGTCGCCTTAGTGTACTGATCATTACCTGAAAGTATCATCCAGTTTGGGTGAAAAAATATTTGCTGAGATTTCTGGAGATTCATAATTTTTGGAAGCTTGGCAACCCCTTTCCAGGAAAGTGTTTCTCGCCAGTCACTGCTTAGGGCTACATCAAGAGGAAACAAAACGTAGAGATAGAACGTGAAACTACTTTGTTGTGTCAAGTTTCAAGAAGCTAGCACAAACTGTGTTGGATTTAGAGTTCCAAATACATCTATCAATATAGGAGAAAACAGAGTGAAACCTAAAAATTCAAACTGTTACTGGAAATAAATGCTTCAACATAGAAGAACGAAATTTGGGGAACCACGTCGCCTTAGTGTACTGATCATTACCTGAATGTATCATCCAGTTTGGGTGAAAAAATATTTGCTGAGATTTCTGGAGATTCGCAATTTTTGGAAGCTTGGCAACCCCTTTCCATGGAAGTGTTTCTCGCCAGTCACTGCTTAGGGCTACATCAAGAGGAAACAAAACGTAGAGATAGAACGTGAAACTACTTTGTTGTTTCAAGTTTCAAGAAGCTAGCACAAACCGTGTTGGATTTAGAGTTCCAAATACATCTATCAATATAGGAGAAAACAGAGTGAAACCTAAAAATTCAAACTGTTACTGGAAATGAACGCTTCAACATAGAAGAACGAAATTTGGGGAACCACGTCGCCGTAGTGTACTGATCATTACCTGAAAGTATCATCCAGTTTGGGTGAAAAAATATTTGCTGAGATTTCTGGAGATTCGTAATTTTTGGAAGCTTGGCAACCCCTTCCCATGAAAGTGTTTCTCGCCAGTCACTGCTTAGGGCTACATCAAGAGGAAACAAAACGTAGAGATAGAACGTGAAACTACTTTGTTGTGTCAAGTTTCAAGAAGCTAGCACAAACTGTGTTGGATTTAGAGTTCCAAATACATCTATCAATATAGGAGAAAACAGAGTGAAACCTAAAAATTCAAACTGTTTCTGGAAATGAACGCTGTAACATAGAAGAACGAAATTTGGGGAACCAAGTCACCTTAGTGTACTGATCATTACCTGAAAGTATCATCCAGTTTGGGTGAAAAAATATTTGCTGAGATTTCTGGAGATTCGTAATTTTTGGAAGCTTGGCAACCCCTTCCCATGAAAGTGTTTCTCGCCAGTCACTCCTTAGGGCTACATCAAGAGGAAACAAAACGTAGAGATAGAACGTGAAACTACTTTGTTGTCTCAAGTTTCAAGAAGCTAGCACAAACCGTGTTGGATTTAGAGTTCCAAATACATCTATCAATATAGGCGAAAACACAGTGAAACCAAAAAATTCAAACTGTTACTGGAAATGAACGCTGCAACATAGAAGAACGAAATTTGGGGAACCAAGTCGCCTTAGTGTACTGATCATTACCTGAAAGTATCATCCAGTTTGGGTGAAAAAATATTTGCTGAGATTTCTGGAGATTCGTAATTTTTGGAAGCTTGGCAACCCCTTCCCATGAAAGTGTTTCTCGCCAGTCACTCCTTAGGGCTACATCAAGAGGAAACAAAACGTAGAGATAGAACGTGAAACTACTTTGTTGTCTCAAGTTTCAAGAAGCTAGCACAAACTGTGTTGGATTTAGATTTCCAAATACATCTATCAATATAGGCGAAAACACAGTGAAACCAAAAAATTCAAACTGTTACTGGAAATGAACGCTGCAACATAGAAGAACGAAATTTGGGGAACCAAGTCGCCTTAGTGTACTGATCATTACCTGAAAGTATCATCCAGTTTGGGTGAAAAAATATTTGCTGAGATTTCTAGAGATTCGTAATTTTTGGAAGCTTGGCAACCCCTTCCCATGAAAGTGTTTCTCGCCAGTCACTCCTTAGGGCTACATCAAGAGGAAACAAAACGTAGAGATAGAACGTGAAACTACTTTGTTGTCTCAAGTTTCAAGAAGCTAGCACAAACCGTGTTGGATTTAGAGTTCCAAATACATCTATCAATATAGGCGAAAACACAGTGAAACCAAAAAATTCAAACTCTTACTGGAAATGAACGCTTCAACATAGAAAAACGAAATTTGGGGAACCAAGTCGCCTTAGTGTACTGATCATCACCTGAAAGTATCATCCAGTTTGGGTGAAAAAATATTTGCTGAGATTTCTGGAGATTCGTAATTTTTGGAAGCTTGGAAACCCCTTCCCATGAAAGTGTTTCTCGCCAGTCACTGCTTAGGGCTACATCAAGAGGAAACAAAACATAGAGATAGAACCGGAAACTGCTTTGTTGTGTCAAGTTTCAAGAAGCTAGCACAAACCGTGTTGGATTTAGAGTTCCAAATACATCTATCAATATAGGAGAAAACAGAGTGAAACCTAAAAATTCAAACTGTTACTGGAAATGAACGCTTCAACATAGAAGAACAAAATTTGGGGAACCACGTCGCCTTAGTGTACTGATCATTACCTGAAAGTATCATCCAGTTTGGGTGAAAAAATATTTGCTGAGATTTCTGGAGATTCGTAATTTTTGGAAGCTTGGCAACCCCTTTCCATGAAAGTGTTTCTCGCCAGTCACTGCTTAGGGCTAAATGAAGAGGAAACAAAACGTGGAGATAGAACGTGAAACTAGTTTGTTGTGTCAAGTTTCAAGAAGCTAGCACAAACCGTATTGGATTTAGTGTTCCAAATACATCTATCAATATAGAAGAAAACAGTGAAACCTAAAAATTCAAACTGTTACTGGAAATGAAGCTTCAACATAGAAGTACGAAATTTGGGGAACCAAGTCGCCTTAGTGTACTGATCATTACCTGAAAGTATCATCCAGTTTGGCTGAAAAAATATTTGCTGAGATTTCTGGAGATTCATAATTTTTCGAAGCTTGGCAACCCCTTTCCAGGAAAGTGTTTCTCGCCAGTCACTGCTTAGGGCTACATCAAGAGGAAACAAAACGTAGAGATAGAACGTGAAACTTCTTTGTTGTGTCAAGTTTCAAGAAGCTAGCACAAACTGTGTTGGATTTAGAGTTCCAAATACATCTATCAATATAGGAGAAAACAGAGTGAAACCTAAAAATTCAAACTGTTACTGGAAATGAACGCTTCAACATAGAAGAACGAAATTTGGGGAACCACGTCGCCGTAGTGTACTGATCATTACCTGAAAGTATAATCCAGTTTGGGTGAAAAAATATTTGCTGAGATTTCTGGAGATTCGTAATTTTTGGAAGCTTGGCAACCCCTTCCCATGAAAGTGTTTCTCGCCAGTCACTGCTTAGGGCTACATCAAGAGGAAACAAAACGTAGAGAGAGAACATGAAACTACTTTGTTGTGTCAAGTTTCAAGAAGCTAGCACAAACCGTGTTGGATTTAGAGTTCCAAATACATCTATCAATATAAGAGAAAACAGAGTGAAACCTAAAAATTCAAACTGTTACTGGAAATGAACGCTTCAATATAGAAGAAGGAAATTTGGGGAACCACGTCGCCTTAGTGTACTGATCATTACCTGAAAGTATCATCCAGTTTGGGTGAAAAAATATTTGCTGAGATTTCTGGAGATTCGTAATTTTTGGAAGCTTGGCAACCCCTTCCCATGAAAGTGTTTCTCGCCAGTCACTGCTTAGGGCTACATCAAGAGGAAACAAAATGTAGAGATATAACGTGAAACTACTTTGTTGTGTCAAGTTTCAAGAAGCTAGCACAAACCGTGTTGGATTTAGAGTTCCAAATACATCTATCAATATAGGAGAAAACAGAGTGAAACCTAAAAATTCAAACTGTTACTGGAAATGAACGCTTCAAATAGAAGAACAAAATTTGGGGAACCACGTCGCCTTAGTGTACTGATCATTACCTGAAAGTATCATCCTGTTTGGGTGAAAAATTATTTGCTGAGATTTCTTGAGATTCGTAATTTTTGGAAGCTTGGCAACCCCTTTCCATGAAAGTGTTTCTCGCCAGTCACTGCTTAGGGCTACATCAAGAGGAAACAAAACGTAGAGATAGAACGTGAAACTACTTTGTTGTGTCAAGTTTCAAGAAGCTAGCACAAACCGTGTTGGATTTAGAGTTCCAAATACATCTATCAATATAGGAAAAAACAGAGTGAAACCTAAAAATTCAAACTGTTACTGGAATTGAACGCTGCAATATAGAAGAACAAAATTTGGGGAACCAAGTCGCCTTAGTGTACTGATCATTACCTGAAAGTATCATCCAGTTTGGGTGAAAAAATATTTGCTGAGATTTCTGGAGATTCATAATTTTTGGAAGCTTGGCAACCCCTTTCCAGGAAAGTGTTTCTCGCCAGTCACTGCTTAGGGCTACATCAAGAGGAAACAAAACGTAGAGATAGAACGTGAAACTACTTTGTTGTGTCAAGTTTCAAGAAGCTAGCACAAACTGTGTTGGATTTAGAGTTCCAAATACATCTATCAATATAGGAGAAAACAGAGTGAAACCTAAAAATTCAAACTGTTACTGGAAATAAATGCTTCAACATAGAAGAACGAAATTTGGGGAACCACGTCGCCTTAGTGTACTGATCATTACCTGAATGTATCATCCAGTTTGGGTGAAAAAATATTTGCTGAGATTTCTGGAGATTCGCAATTTTTGGAAGCTTGGCAACCCCTTTCCATGGAAGTGTTTCTCGCCAGTCACTGCTTAGGGCTACATCAAGAGGAAACAAAACGTAGAGATAGAACGTGAAACTACTTTGTTGTTTCAAGTTTCAAGAAGCTAGCACAAACCGTGTTGGATTTAGAGTTCCAAATACATCTATCAATATAGGAGAAAACAGAGTGAAACCTAAAAATTCAAACTGTTACTGGAAATGAACGCTTCAACATAGAAGAACGAAATTTGGGGAACCACGTCGCCGTAGTGTACTGATCATTACCTGAAAGTATCATCCAGTTTGGGTGAAAAAATATTTGCTGAGATTTCTGGAGATTCGTAATTTTTGGAAGCTTGGCAACCCCTTCCCATGAAAGTGTTTCTCGCCAGTCACTGCTTAGGGCTACATCAAGAGGAAACAAAACGTAGAGATAGAACGTGAAACTACTTTGTTGTGTCAAGTTTCAAGAAGCTAGCACAAACTGTGTTGGATTTAGAGTTCCAAATACATCTATCAATATAGGAGAAAACAGAGTGAAACCTAAAAATTCAAACTGTTTCTGGAAATGAACGCTGTAACATAGAAGAACGAAATTTGGGGAACCAAGTCACCTTAGTGTACTGATCATTACCTGAAAGTATCATCCAGTTTGGGTGAAAAAATATTTGCTGAGATTTCTGGAGATTCGTAATTTTTGGAAGCTTGGCAACCCCTTCCCATGAAAGTGTTTCTCGCCAGTCACTCCTTAGGGCTACATCAAGAGGAAACAAAACGTAGAGATAGAACGTGAAACTACTTTGTTGTCTCAAGTTTCAAGAAGCTAGCACAAACCGTGTTGGATTTAGAGTTCCAAATACATCTATCAATATAGGCGAAAACACAGTGAAACCAAAAAATTCAAACTGTTACTGGAAATGAACGCTGCAACATAGAAGAACGAAATTTGGGGAACCAAGTCGCCTTAGTGTACTGATCATTACCTGAAAGTATCATCCAGTTTGGGTGAAAAAATATTTGCTGAGATTTCTGGAGATTCGTAATTTTTGGAAGCTTGGCAACCCCTTCCCATGAAAGTGTTTCTCGCCAGTCACTCCTTAGGGCTACATCAAGAGGAAACAAAACGTAGAGATAGAACGTGAAACTACTTTGTTGTCTCAAGTTTCAAGAAGCTAGCACAAACTGTGTTGGATTTAGATTTCCAAATACATCTATCAATATAGGCGAAAACACAGTGAAACCAAAAAATTCAAACTGTTACTGGAAATGAACGCTGCAACATAGAAGAACGAAATTTGGGGAACCAAGTCGCCTTAGTGTACTGATCATTACCTGAAAGTATCATCCAGTTTGGGTGAAAAAATATTTGCTGAGATTTCTAGAGATTCGTAATTTTTGGAAGCTTGGCAACCCCTTCCCATGAAAGTGTTTCTCGCCAGTCACTCCTTAGGGCTACATCAAGAGGAAACAAAACGTAGAGATAGAACGTGAAACTACTTTGTTGTCTCAAGTTTCAAGAAGCTAGCACAAACCGTGTTGGATTTAGAGTTCCAAATACATCTATCAATATAGGCGAAAACACAGTGAAACCAAAAAATTCAAACTCTTACTGGAAATGAACGCTTCAACATAGAAAAACGAAATTTGGGGAACCAAGTCGCCTTAGTGTACTGATCATCACCTGAAAGTATCATCCAGTTTGGGTGAAAAAATATTTGCTGAGATTTCTGGAGATTCGTAATTTTTGGAAGCTTGGAAACCCCTTCCCATGAAAGTGTTTCTCGCCAGTCAGTGCCTAGGGCTACATCAAGAGGAAACAAAACATAGAGATAGAACCGGAAACTGCTTTGTTGTGTCAAGTTTCAAGAAGCTAGCACAAACCGTGTTGGATTTAGAGTTCCAAATACATCTATCAATATAGGAGAAAACAGAGTGAAACCTAAAAATTCAAACTGTTACTGGAAATGAACGCTGCAACATTGAAGAACGAAATTTGGGGAACCAAGTCGCCTTAGTGTACTGATCATTACCTGAAAGTATCATCCAGTTTGGGTGAAAAAATATTTGCTGAGATTTCTGGAGATTCGTAATTTTTGGAAGCTTGGCAACCCCTTCCCATGAAAGTGTTTCTCGCCAGTCACTGCTTAGGGCTACATCAAGAGGAAACAAAACGTAGAGATAGAACGTGAAACTACTTTGTTGTGTCAAGTTTCAAGAAGCTAGCACAAACTGTGTTGGATTTAGAGTTCCAAATACATCTATCAATATAGGAGAAAACAGAGTGAAACCTAAAAATTCAAACTGTTACTGGAAATGAACGCTGCAACATAGAAGAACTAAATTTGGGGAACCAAGTCGACTTAGTGTACTGATCATTACCTGAAAGTATCATCCAGTTTGGGTGAAAAAATATTTGCTGAGATTTCTGGAGATTCGTAATTTTTGGAAGCTTGGCAACCCCTTCCCATGAAAGTGTTTCTCGCCAGTCACTCCTTAGGGCTACATCAAGAGGAAACAAAACGTAGAGATAGAACGTGAAACTACTTTGTTGTCTCAAGTTTCAAGAAGCTAGCACAAACTGTGTTGGATTTAGAGTTCCAAATACATCTATCAATATAGGCGAAAACACAGTGAAACCAAAAAATTCAAACTGTTACTGGAAATGAACGCTGCAACATAGAAGAACGAAATTTGGGGAACCAAGTTGCCTTAGTGTACTGATCATTACCTGAAAGTATCATCCAGTTTGGGTGAAAAAATATTTGCTGAGATTTCTAGAGATTCGTAATTTTTGGAAGCTTGGCAACCCCTTCCCATGAAAGTGTTTCTCGCCAGTCACTCCTTAGGGCTACATCAAGAGGAAACAAAACGTAGAGATAGAACGTGAAACTACTTTGTTGTCTCAAGTTTCAAGAAGCTAGCACAAACCGTGTTGGATTTAGAGTTCCAAATACATCTATCAATATAGGCGAAAACACAGTGAAACCAAAAAATTCAAACTCTTACTGGAAATGAACGCTTCAACATAGAAAAACGAAATTTGGGGAACCAAGTCGCCTTAGTGTACTGATCATTACCTGAAAGTATCATCCAGTTTGGGTGAAAAAATATTTGCTGAGATTTCTGGAGATTCGTAATTTTTGGAAGCTTGGAAACCCCTTCCCATGAAAGTGTTTCTCACCAGTCAGTGCTTAGGGCTACATCAAGAGGAAACAAAACATAGAGATAGAACCGGAAACTGCTTTGTTGTGTCAAGTTTCAAGAAGCTAGCACAAACCGTGTTTGATTTAGAGTTCCAAATACATCTATCAATATAGGAGAAAACAGAGTGAAACCTAAAAATTCAAACTGTTACTGGAAATGAACGCTTCAATATAGAAGAACAAAATTTGGGGAACCACGTCGCCTTAGTGTACTGATCATTACCTGAAAGTATCATCCTGTTTGGGTGAAAAATTATTTGCTGAGATTTCTTGAGATTCGTAATTTTTGGAAGCTTGGCAACCCCTTTCCATGAAAGTGTTTCTCGCCAGTCACTGCTTAGGGCTACATCAAGAGGAAACAAAACGTAGAGATAGAACGTGAAACTACTTTGTTGTGTCAAGTTTCAAGAAGCTAGCACAAACCGTGTTTTATTTAGAGTTCCAAATACATCTATCAATATAGGAAAAAACAGAGTGAAACCTAAAAATTCAAACTGTTACTGGAATTGAACGCTGCAATATAGAAGAACAAAATTTGGGGAACCACGTCGCCTTAGTGTACTGATCATTACCTGAAAGTATCATCCAGTTTGGGTGAAAAAATATTTGCTGAGATTTCTGGAGATTCGTAATTTTTGGAAGCTTGGCAACCCCTTTCCATGAAAGTGTTTCTCGCCAGTCACTGCTTAGGGCTAAATGAAGAGGAAACAAAACGTGGAGATAGAACGTGAAACTAGTTTGTTGTGTCAAGTTTCAAGAAGCTAGCACAAACCGTATTGGATTTAGTGTTCCAAATACATCTATCAATATAGAAGAAAACACAGTGAAACCTAAAAATTCAAACTGTTACTGGAAATGAAGCTTCAACATAGAAGTACGAAATTTGGGGAACCAAGTCGCCTTAGTGCACTGATCATTACCTGAAAGTATCATCCAGTTTGGCTGAAAAAATATTTGCTGAGATTTCTGGAGATTCATAATTTTTGGAAGCTTGGCAACCCCTTTCCAGGAAAGTGTTTCTCGCCAGTCACTGCTTAGGGCTACATCAAGAGGAAACAAAACGTAGAGATAGAACGTGAAACTTCTTTGTTGTGTCAAGTTTCAAGAAGCTAGCACAAACTGTGTTGGATTTAGAGTTCCAAATACATCTATCAATATAGGAGAAAACAGAGTGAAACCTAAAAATTCAAACTGTTACTGGAAATGAACGCTTCAACATAGAAGAACGAAATTTGGGGAACCACGTCGCCGTAGTGTACTGATCATTACCTGAAAGTATCATCCTGTTTGGGTGAAAAAATATTTGCTGAGATTTCTGGAGATTCGTAATTTTTGGAAGCTTGGCAACCCCTTCCCATGAAAGTGTTTCTCGCCAGTCACTGCTTAGGGCTACATCAAGAGGAAACAAAACGTAGAGAGAGAACGTGAAACTACTTTGTTGTGTCAAGTTTCAAGAAGCTAGCACAAACCGTGTTGGATTTAGAGTTCCAAATACATCTATCAATATAAGAGAAAACAGAGTGAAACCTAAAAATTCAAACTGTTACTGGAAATGAACGCTTCAATATAGAAGAAGGAAATTTGGGGAACCACGTCGCCTTAGTGTACTGATCATTACCTGAAAGTATCATCCAGTTTGGGTGAAAAAATATTTGCTGAGATTTCTGGAGATTCGTAATTTTTGGAAGCTTGGCAACCCCTTCCCATGAAAGTGTTTCTCGCCAGTCACTGCTTAGGGCTACATCAAGAGGAAACAAAATGTAGAGATATAACGTGAAACTACTTTGTTGTGTCAAGTTTCAAGAAGCTAGCACAAACCGTGTTGGATTTAGAGTTCCAAATACATCTATCAATATAGGAGAAAACAGAGTGAAACCTAAAAATTCAAACTGTTACTGGAAATGAACGCTTCAAATAGAAGAACAAAATTTGGGGAACCACGTCGCCTTAGTGTACTGATCATTACCTGAAAGTATCATCCTGTTTGGGTGAAAAATTATTTGCTGAGATTTCTTGAGATTCGTAATTTTTGGAAGCTTGGCAACCCCTTTCCATGAAAGTGTTTCTCGCCAGTCACTGCTTAGGGCTACATCAAGAGGAAACAAAACGTAGAGATAGAACGTGAAACTACTTTGTTGTGTCAAGTTTCAAGAAGCTAGCACAAACCTTGTTGGATTTAGAGTTCCAAATACATCTATCAATATAGGAAAAAACAGAGTGAAACCTAAAAATTCAAACTGTTACTGGAATTGAACGCTGCAATATAGAAGAATGAAATTTGGGGAACCAAGTCGCCTTAGTGTACTGATCATTACCTGAAAGTATCATCCAGTTTGGGTGAAAAAATATTTGCTGAGATTTCTGGAGATTCATAATTTTTGGAAGCTTGGCAACCCCTTTCCAGGAAAGTGTTTCTCGCCAGTCACTGCTTAGGGCTACATCAAGAGGAAACAAAACGTAGAGATAGAACGTGAAACTACTTTGTTGTGTCAAGTTTCAAGAAGCTAGCACAAACTGTGTTGGATTTAGAGTTCCAAATACATCTATCAATATAGGAGAAAACAGAGTGAAACCTAAAAATTCAAACTGTTACTGGAAATGAATGCTTCAACATAGAAGAACGAAATTTGGGGAACCACGTCGCCTTAGTGTACTGATCATTACCTGAATGTATCATCCAGTTTGGGTGAAAAAATATTTGCTGAGATTTCTGGAGATTCGCAATTTTTGGAAGCTTGGCAACCCCTTTCCATGGAAGTGTTTCTCGCCAGTCACTGCTTAGGGCTACATCAAGAGGAAACAAAACGTAGAGATAGAACGTGAAACTACTTTGTTGTTTCAAGTTTCAAGAAGCTAGCACAAACCGTGTTGGATTTAGAGTTCCAAATACATCTATCAATATAGGAGAAAACAGAGTGAAACCTAAAAATTCAAACTGTTACTGGAAATGAACGCTTCAACATAGAAGAACGAAATTTGGGGAACCACGTCGCCGTAGTGTACTGATCATTACCTGAAAGTATCATCCAGTTTGGGTGAAAAAATATTTGCTGAGATTTCTGGAGATTCGTAATTTTTGGAAGCTTGGCAACCCCTTCCCATGAAAGTGTTTCTCGCCAGTCACTGCTTAGGGCTACATCAAGAGGAAACAAAACGTAGAGATAGAACGTGAAACTACTTTGTTGTGTCAAGTTTCAAGAAGCTAGCACAAACTGTGTTGGATTTAGAGTTCCAAATACATCTATCAATATAGGAGAAAACAGAGTGAAACCTAAAAATTCAAACTGTTTCTGGAAATGAACGCTGTAACATAGAAGAACGAAATTTGGGGAACCAAGTCGCCTTAGTGTACTGATCATTACCTGAAAGTATCATCCAGTTTGGGTGAAAAAATATTTGCTGAGATTTCTGGAGATTCATAATTTTTGGAAGCTTGGCAACCCCTTCCCATGAAAGTGTTTCTCGCCAGTCACTCCTTAGGGCTACATCAAGAGGAAACAAAACGTAGAGATAGAACGTGAAACTACTTTGTTGTCTCAAGTTTCAAGAAGCTAGCACAAACTGTGTTGGATTTAGAGTTCCAAATACATCTATCAATATAGGCGAAAACACAGTGAAACCAAAAAATTCAAACTGTTACTGGAAATGAACGCTGCAACATAGAAGAACGAAATTTGGGGAACCAAGTCGCCTTAGTGTACTGATCATTACCTGAAAGTATCATCCAGTTTGGGTGAAAAAATATTTGCTGAGATTTCTAGAGATTCGTAATTTTTGGAAGCTTGGCAACCCCTTTCCATGAAAGTGTTTCTCGCCAGTCACTGCTTAGGGCTACATCAAGAGGAAACAAAACGTAGAGATAGAACGTGAAACTACTTTGTTGTCTCAAGTTTCAAGAAGCTAGCACAAACCGTGTTGGATTTAGAGTTCCAAATACATCTATCAATATAGGCGAAAACACAGTGAAACCAAAAAATTCAAACTCTTACTGGAAATGAACGCTTCAACATAGAAAAACGAAATTTGGGGAACCAAGTTGCCTTAGTGTACTGATCATTACCTGAAAGTATCATCCAGTTTGGGTGAAAAAATATTTGCTGAGATTTCTGGAGATTCGTAATTTTTGGAAGCTTGGAAACCCCTTCCCATGAAAGTGTTTCTCACCAGTCAGTGCTTAGGGCTACATCAAGAGGAAACAAAACATAGAGATAGAACCGGAAACTGCTTTGTTGTGTCAAGTTTCAAGAAGCTAGCACAAACCGTGTTTGATTTAGAGTTCCAAATACATCTATCAATATAGGAGAAAACAGAGTGAAACCTAAAAATTCAAACTGTTACTGGAAATGAACGCTTCAACATAGAAGAACAAAATTTGGGGAACCACGTCGCCTTAGTGTACTGATCATTACCTGAAAGTATCATCCAGTTTGGGTGAAAAAATATTTGCTGAGATTTCTGGAGATTCGTAATTTTTGGAAGCTTGGCAACCCCTTCCCATGAAAGTGTTTCTCACCAGTCAGTGCTTAGGGCTACATCAAGAGGAAACAAAACATAGAGATAGAACCGGAAACTGCTTTGTTGTGTCAAGTTTCAAGAAGCTAGCACAAACCGTGTTGGATTTAGAGTTCCAAATACATCTATCAATATAGGAGAAAACAGAGTGAAACCTAAAAATTCAAACTGTTACTGGAAATGAACGCTTCAACATAGAAGAACAAAATTTGGGGAACCACGTCGCCTTAGTGTACTGATCATTACCTGAAAGTATCATCCAGTTTGGGTGAAAAAATATTTGCTGAGATTTCTGGAGATTCGTAATTTTTGGAAGCTTGGCAACCCCTTCCCATGAAAGTGTTTCTCGCCAGTCACTGCTTAGGGCTACATCAAGAGGAAACAAAACATAGAGATAGAACGTGAAACTACTTTGTTGTGTCAAGTTTCAAGAAGCTAGCACAAACTGTGTTGGATTTAGAGTTCCAAATACATCTATCAATATAGGAGAAAACAGAGTGAAACCTAAAAATTCAAACTGTTACTGGAAATGAACGCTGCAACATAGAAGAACGAAATTTGGGGAACCAAGTCGCCTTAGTGTACTGATCATTACCTGAAAGTATCATCCAGTTTGGGTGAAAAAATATTTGCTGAGATTTCTGGAGATTCGTAATTTTTGGAAGCTTGGCAACCCCTTCCCATGAAAGTGTTTCTCGCCAGTCACTGCTTAGGGCTACATCAAGAGGAAACAAAACGTAGAGATAGAACGTGAAACTACTTTGTTGTGTCAAGTTTCAAGAAGCTAGCACAAACTGTGTTGGATTTAGAGTTCCAAATACATCTATCAATATAGGAGAAAACAGAGTGAAACCTAAAAATTCAAACTGTTACTGGAAATGAACGCTGCAACATAGAAGAACTAAATTTGGGGAACCAAGTCGACTTAGTGTACTGATCATTACCTGAAAGTATCATCCAGTTTGGGTGAAAAAATATTTGCTGAGATTTCTGGAGATTCGTAATTTTTGGAAGCTTGGCAACCCCTTCCCATGAAAGTGTTTCTCGCCAGTCACTCCTTAGGGCTACATCAAGAGGAAACAAAACGTAGAGATAGAACGTGAAACTACTTTGTTGTTTCAAGTTTCAAGAAGCTAGCACAAACCGTGTTGGATTTAGAGTTCCAAATACATCTATCAATATAGGAGAAAACAGAGTGAAACCTAAAAATTCAAACTGTTACTGGAAATGAACGCTTCAATATAGAAGAATGAAATTTGGGGAACCAAGTCGCCTTAGGGTACTGATCATTACCTGAAAGTATCATCCAGTTTGGGTGAAAAAATATTTGCTGAGATTTCTGGAGATTCGTAATTTTTGGAAGCTTGGAAACCCCTTCCCATGAAAGTGTTTCTCACCAGTCAGTGCTTAGGGCTACATCAAGAGGAAACAAAACATAGAGATAGAACCGGAAACTGCTTTGTTGTGTCAAGTTTCAAGAAGCTAGCACAAACCGTGTTTGATTTAGAGTTCCAAATACATCTATCAATATAGGAGAAAACAGAGTGAAACCTAAAAATTCAAACTGTTACTGGAAATGAACGCTTCAACATAGAAGAACAAAATTTGGGGAACCACGTCGCCTTAGTGTACTGATCATTACCTGAAAGTATCATCCAGTTTGGGTGAAAAAATATTTGCTGAGATTTCTGGAGATTCGTAATTTTTGGAAGCTTGGCAACCCCTTCCCATGAAAGTGTTTCTCACCAGTCAGTGCTTAGGGCTACATCAAGAGGAAACAAAACATAGAGATAGAACCGGAAACTGCTTTGTTGTGTCAAGTTTCAAGAAGCTAGCACAAACCGTGTTGGATTTAGAGTTCCAAATACATCTATCAATATAGGAGAAAACAGAGTGAAACCTAAAAATTCAAACTGTTACTGGAAATGAACGCTTCAACATAGAAGAACAAAATTTGGGGAACCACGTCGCCTTAG
The DNA here is from genome assembly GCF_964194105.1 of Spermophilus citellus. Taxonomy (NCBI): domain Eukaryota; kingdom Metazoa; phylum Chordata; class Mammalia; order Rodentia; family Sciuridae; genus Spermophilus; species Spermophilus citellus. The sequence goes on along the minus strand of NC_138183.1, from coordinate 99,206,497 downwards.
TGTACTGATCATTACCTGAAAGTATCATCCAGTTTGGGTGAAAAAATATTTGCTGAGATTTCTGGAGATTCGTAATTTTTGGAAGCTTGGCAACCCCTTCCCATGAAAGTGTTTCTCGCCAGTCACTGCTTAGGGCTACATCAAGAGGAAACAAAACATAGAGATAGAACGTGAAACTACTTTGTTGTGTCAAGTTTCAAGAAGCTAGCACAAACTGTGTTGGATTTAGAGTTCCAAATACATCTATCAATATAGGAGAAAACAGAGTGAAACCTAAAAATTCAAACTGTTACTGGAAATGAACGCTGCAACATAGAAGAACGAAATTTGGGGAACCAAGTCGCCTTAGTGTACTGATCATTACCTGAAAGTATCATCCAGTTTGGGTGAAAAAATATTTGCTGAGATTTCTGGAGATTCGTAATTTTTGGAAGCTTGGCAACCCCTTCCCATGAAAGTGTTTCTCGCCAGTCACTGCTTAGGGCTACATCAAGAGGAAACAAAACGTAGAGATAGAACGTGAAACTACTTTGTTGTGTCAAGTTTCAAGAAGCTAGCACAAACTGTGTTGGATTTAGAGTTCCAAATACATCTATCAATATAGGAGAAAACAGAGTGAAACCTAAAAATTCAAACTGTTACTGGAAATGAACGCTGCAACATAGAAGAACTAAATTTGGGGAACCAAGTCGACTTAGTGTACTGATCATTACCTGAAAGTATCATCCAGTTTGGGTGAAAAAATATTTGCTGAGATTTCTGGAGATTCGTAATTTTTGGAAGCTTGGCAACCCCTTCCCATGAAAGTGTTTCTCGCCAGTCACTCCTTAGGGCTACATCAAGAGGAAACAAAACGTAGAGATAGAACGTGAAACTACTTTGTTGTTTCAAGTTTCAAGAAGCTAGCACAAACCGTGTTGGATTTAGAGTTCCAAATACATCTATCAATATAGGAGAAAACAGAGTGAAACCTAAAAATTCAAACTGTTACTGGAAATGAACGCTTCAACATAGAAGAACGAAATTTGGGGAACCACGTCGCCGTAGTGTACTGATCATTACCTGAAAGTATCATCCAGTTTGGGTGAAAAAATATTTGCTGAGATTTCTGGAGATTCGTAATTTTTGGAAGCTTGGCAACCCCTTCCCATGAAAGTGTTTCTCGCCAGTCACTGCTTAGGGCTACATCAAGAGGAAACAAAACGTAGAGATAGAACGTGAAACTACTTTGTTGTGTCAAGTTTCAAGAAGCTAGCACAAACTGTGTTGGATTTAGAGTTCCAAATACATCTATCAATATAGGAGAAAACAGAGTGAAACCTAAAAATTCAAACTGTTTCTGGAAATGAACGCTGTAACATAGAAGAACGAAATTTGGGGAACCAAGTCGCCTTAGTGTACTGATCATTACCTGAAAGTATCATCCAGTTTGGGTGAAAAAATATTTGCTGAGATTTCTGGAGATTCGTAATTTTTGGAAGCTTGGCAACCCCTTCCCATGAAAGTGTTTCTCGCCAGTCACTCCTTAGGGCTACATCAAGAGGAAACAAAACGTAGAGATAGAACGTGAAACTACTTTGTTGTCTCAAGTTTCAAGAAGCTAGCACAAACTGTGTTGGATTTAGAGTTTCAAATACATCTATCAATATAGGCGAAAACACAGTGAAACCAAAAAATTCAAACTGTTACTGGAAATGAACGCTGCAACATAGAAGAACGAAATTTGGGGAACCAAGTCGCCTTAGTGTACTGATCATTACCTGAAAGTATCATCCAGTTTGGGTGAAAAAATATTTGCTGAGATTTCTAGAGATTCGTAATTTTTGGAAGCTTGGCAACCCCTTTCCATGAAAGTGTTTCTCGCCAGTCACTGCTTAGGGCTACATCAAGAGGAAACAAAACGTAGAGATAGAACGTGAAACTACTTTGTTGTCTCAAGTTTCAAGAAGCTAGCACAAACCGTGTTGGATTTAGAGTTCCAAATACATCTATCAATATAGGCGAAAACACAGTGAAACCAAAAAATTCAAACTCTTACTGGAAATGAACGCTTCAACATAGAAAAACGAAATTTGGGGAACCAAGTTGCCTTAGTGTACTGATCATTACCTGAAAGTATCATCCAGTTTGGGTGAAAAAATATTTGCTGAGATTTCTGGAGATTCGTAATTTTTGGAAGCTTGGAAACCCCTTCCCATGAAAGTGTTTCTCACCAGTCAGTGCTTAGGGCTACATCAAGAGGAAACAAAACATAGAGATAGAACCGGAAACTGCTTTGTTGTGTCAAGTTTCAAGAAGCTAGCACAAACCGTGTTTGATTTAGAGTTCCAAATACATCTATCAATATAGGAGAAAACAGAGTGAAACCTAAAAATTCAAACTGTTACTGGAAATGAACGCTTCAACATAGAAGAACAAAATTTGGGGAACCACGTCGCCTTAGTGTACTGATCATTACCTGAAAGTATCATCCTGTTTGGGTGAAAAATTATTTGCTGAGATTTCTTGAGATTCGTAATTTTTGGAAGCTTGGCAACCCCTTTCCATGAAAGTGTTTCTCGCCAGTCACTGCTTAGGGCTACATCAAGAGGAAACAAAACGTAGAGATAGAACGTGAAACTACTTTGTTGTGTCAAGTTTCAAGAAGCTAGCACAAACCGTGTTGGATTTAGAGTTCCAAATACATCTATCAATATAGGAAAAAACAGAGTGAAACCTAAAAATTCAAACTGTTACTGGAATTGTACGCTGCAATATAGAAGAACAAAATTTGGGGAACCACGTCGCCTTAGTGTACTGATCATTACCTGAAAGTATCATCCAGTTTGGGTGAAAAAATATTTGCTGAGATATCTGGAGATTCGTAATTTTTGGAAGCTTGGCAACCCCTTTCCATGAAAGTGTTTCTCGCCAGTCACTGCTTAGGGCTAAATGAAGAGGAAACAAAACGTGGAGATAGAACGTGAAACTAGTTTGTTGTGTCAAGTTTCAAGAAGCTAGCACAAACCGTATTGGATTTAGTGTTCCAAATACATCTATCAATATAGAAGAAAACACAGTGAAACCTAAAAATTCAAACTGTTACTGGAAATGAAGCTTCAACATAGAAGTACGAAATTTGGGGAACCAAGTCGCCTTAGTGTACTGATCATTACCTGAAAGTATCATCCAGTTTGGCTGAAAAAATATTTGCTGAGATTTCTGGAGATTCATAATTTTTGGAAGCTTGGCAACCCCTTTCCAGGAAAGTGTTTCTCGCCAGTCACTGCTTAGGGCTACATCAAGAGGAAACAAAACGTAGAGATAGAACGTGAAACTTCTTTGTTGTGTCAAGTTTCAAGAAGCTAGCACAAACTGTGTTGGATTTAGAGTTCCAAATACATCTATCAATATAGGAGAAAACAGAGTGAAACCTAAAAATTCAAACTGTTACTGGAAATGAACGCTTCAACATAGAAGAACGAAATTTGGGGAACCACGTCGCCTTAGTGTACTGATCATTACCTGAATGTATCATCCAGTTTGGGTGAAAAAATATTTGCTGAGATTTCTGGAGATTCGCAATTTTTGGAAGCTTGGCAACCCCTTTCCATGGAAGTGTTTCTCGCCAGTCACTGCTTAGGGCTACATCAAGAGGAAACAAAACGTAGAGATAGAACGTGAAACTACTTTGTTGTGTCAAGTTTCAAGAAGCTAGCACAAACCGTGTTGGATTTAGAGTTCCAAATACATCTATCAATATAGGAGAAAACAGAGTGAAACCTAAAAATTCAAACTGTTACTGGAATTGAACGCTGCAATATAGAAGAACGAAATTGGGGAACCAAGTCGATTAGTGTACTGATCATTACCTAAAAGTATCATCCAGTTTGGCTGAAAAAATATTTGCTGAGATTTCTGGAGATTCATAATTTTTCGAAGCTTGGCAACCCCTTTCCATGAAAGTGTTTCTCGCCAGTCACTGCTTAGGGCTACATCAAGAGGAAACAAAACGTAGAGATAGAACGTGAAACTACTTTGTTGTGTCAAGTTTCAAGAAGCTAGCACAAACTTTGTTGGATTTAGAGTTCCAAATACATCTATCAATATAGGAGAAAACAGAGTGAAACCTAAAAATTCAAACTGTTACTGGAAATGAACGCTTCAACATAGAAGAACGAAATTTGGGGAACCACGTCGCCGTAGTGTACTGATCATTACCTGAAAGTATCATCCTGTTTGGGTGAAAAAATATTTGCTGAGATTTCTGGAGATTCGTAATTTTTGGAAGCTTGGCAACCCCTTCCCATGAAAGTGTTTCTCGCCAGTCACTGCTTAGGGCTACATCAAGAGGAAACAAAACGTAGAGAGAGAACGTGAAACTACTTTGTTGTGTCAAGTTTCAAGAAGCTAGCACAAACCGTGTTGGATTTAGAGTTCCAAATACATCTATCAATATAAGAGAAAACAGAGTGAAACCTAAAAATTCAAACTGTTACTGGAAATGAACGCTTCAATATAGAAGAAGGAAATTTGGGGAACCACGTCGCCTTAGTGTACTGATCATTACCTGAAAGTATCATCCAGTTTGGGTGAAAAAATATTTGCTGAGATTTCTGGAGATTCGTAATTTTTGGAAGCTTGGCAACCCCTTCCCATGAAAGTGTTTCTCGCCAGTCACTGCTTAGGGCTACATCAAGAGGAAACAAAATGTAGAGATATAACGTGAAACTACTTTGTTGTGTCAAGTTTCAAGAAGCTAGCACAAACCGTGTTGGATTTAGAGTTCCAAATACATCTATCAATATAGGAGAAAACAGAGTGAAACCTAAAAATTCAAACTGTTACTGGAAATGAACGCTTCAAATAGAAGAACAAAATATGGGGAACCACGTCGCCTTAGTGTACTGATCATTACCTGAAAGTATCATCCTGTTTGGGTGAAAAATTATTTGCTGAGATTTCTTGAGATTCGTAATTTTTGGAAGCTTGGCAACCCCTTTCCATGAAAGTGTTTCTCGCCAGTCACTGCTTAGGGCTACATCAAGAGGAAACAAAACGTAGAGATAGAACGTGAAACTACTTTGTTGTGTCAAGTTTCAAGAAGCTAGCACAAACCTTGTTGGATTTAGAGTTCCAAATACATCTATCAATATAGGAAAAAACAGAGTGAAACCTAAAAATTCAAACTGTTACTGGAATTGAACGCTGCAATATAGAAGAACGAAATTTGGGGAACCAAGTCGCCTTAGTGTACTGATCATTACCTGAAAGTATCATCCAGTTTGGGTGAAAAAATATTTGCTGAGATTTCTGGAGATTCATAATTTTTGGAAGCTTGGCAACCCCTTTCCAGGAAAGTGTTTCTCGCCAGTCACTGCTTAGGGCTACATCAAGAGGAAACAAAACGTAGAGATAGAACGTGAAACTACTTTGTTGTGTCAAGTTTCAAGAAGCTAGCACAAACTGTGTTGGATTTAGAGTTCCAAATACATCTATCAATATAGGAGAAAACAGAGTGAAACCTAAAAATTCAAACTGTTTCTGGAAATGAACGCTGTAACATAGAAGAACGAAATTTGGGGAACCAAGTCGCCTTAGTGTACTGATCATTACCTGAAAGTATCATCCAGTTTGGGTGAAAAAATATTTGCTGAGATTTCTGGAGATTCGTAATTTTTGGAAGCTTGGCAACCCCTTCCCATGAAAGTGTTTCTCGCCAGTCACTCCTTAGGGCTACATCAAGAGGAAACAAAACGTAGAGATAGAACGTGAAACTACTTTGTTGTCTCAAGTTTCAAGAAGCTAGCACAAACTGTGTTGGATTTAGAGTTCCAAATACATCTATCAATATAGGCGAAAACACAGTGAAACCAAAAAATTCAAACTGTTACTGGAAATGAACGCTGCAACATAGAAGAACGAAATTTGGGGAACCAAGTCGCCTTAGTGTACTGATCATTACCTGAAAGTATCATCCAGTTTGGGTGAAAAAATATTTGCTGAGATTTCTGGAGATTCGTAATTTTTGGAAGCTTGGCAACCCCTTCCCATGAAAGTGTTTCTCGCCAGTCACTCCTTAGGGCTACATCAAGAGGAAACAAAACATAGAGATAGAACGTGAAACTACTTTGTTGTCTCAAGTTTCAAGAAGCTAGCACAAACTGTGTTGGATTTAGATTTCCAAATACATCTATCAATATAGGCGAAAACACAGTGAAACCAAAAAATTCAAACTGTTACTGGAAATGAACGCTGCAACATAGAAGAACGAAATTTGGGGAACCAAGTCGCCTTAGTGTACTGATCATTACCTGAAAGTATCATCCAGTTTGGGTGAAAAAATATTTGCTGAGATTTCTAGAGATTCGTAATTTTTGGAAGCTTGGCAACCCCTTTCCATGAAAGTGTTTCTCGCCAGTCACTGCTTAGGGCTACATCAAGAGGAAACAAAACGTAGAGATAGAACGTGAAACTACTTTGTTGTCTCAAGTTTCAAGAAGCTAGCACAAACCGTGTTGGATTTAGAGTTCCAAATACATCTATCAATATAGGCGAAAACACAGTGAAACCAAAAAATTCAAACTCTTACTGGAAATGAACGCTTCAACATAGAAAAACGAAATTTGGGGAACCAAGTCGCCTTAGTGTACTGATCATTACCTGAAAGTATCATCCAGTTTGGGTGAAAAAATATTTGCTGAGATTTCTGGAGATTCGTAATTTTTGGAAGCTTGGAAACCCCTTCCCATGAAAGTGTTTCTCGCCAGTCAGTGCCTAGGGCTACATCAAGAGGAAACAAAACATAGAGATAGAACCGGAAACTGCTTTGTTGTGTCAAGTTTCAAGAAGCTAGCACAAACCGTGTTGGATTTAGAGTTCCAAATACATCTATCAATATAGGAGAAAACAGAGTGAAAGCAAAAAATTCAAACTGTTACTGGAAATGAACGCTTCAACATAGAAGAACAAAATTTGGGGAACCACGTCGCCTTAGTGTACTGATCATTACCTGAAAGTATCATCCAGTTTGGGTGAAAAAATATTTGCTGAGATTTCTGGAGATTCGTAATTTTTGGAAGCTTGGCAACCCCTTCCCATGAAAGTGTTTCTCGCCAGTCACTGCTTAGGGCTACATCAAGAGGAAACAAAACATAGAGATAGAACGTGAAACTACTTTGTCGTGTCAAGTTTCAAGAAGCTAGCACAAACTGTGTTGGATTTAGAGTTCCAAATACATCTATCAATATAGGAGAAAACAGAGTGAAACCTAAAAATTCAAACTGTTACTGGAAATGAACGCTGCAACATAGAAGAACGAAATTTGGGGAACCAAGTCGCCTTAGTGTACTGATCATTACCTGAAAGTATCATCCAGTTTGGGTGAAAAAATATTTGCTGAGATTTCTGGAGATTCGTAATTTTTGGAAGCTTGGCAACCCCTTCCCATGAAAGTGTTTCTCGCCAGTCACTGCTTAGGGCTACATCAAGAGGAAACAAAACGTAGAGATAGAACGTGAAACTACTTTGTTGTGTCAAGTTTCAAGAAGCTAGCACAAACTGTGTTGGATTTAGAGTTCCAAATACATCTATCAATATAGGAGAAAACAGAGTGAAACCTAAAAATTCAAACTGTTACTGAAAATGAACGCTGCAACATAGAAGAACTAAATTTGGGGAACCAAGTCGAATTAGTGTACTGATCATTACCTGAAAGTATCATCCAGTTTGGGTGAAAAAATATTTGCTGAGATTTCTGGAGATTCGTAATTTTTGGAAGCTTGGCAACCCCTTCCCATGAAAGTGTTTCTCGCCAGTCACTCCTTAGGGCTACATCAAGAGGAAACAAAACGTAGAGATAGAACGTGAAACTACTTTGTTGTCTCAAGTTTCAAGAAGCTAGCACAAACTGTGTTGGATTTAGAGTTCCAAATACATCTATCAATATAGGCGAAAACACAGTGAAACCAAAAAATTCAAACTGTTACTGGAAATGAACGCTGCAACATAGAAGAACGAAATTTGGGGAACCAAGTCGCCTTAGTGTACTGATCATTACCTGAAAGTATCATCCAGTTTGGGTGAAAAAATATTTGCTGAGATTTCTAGAGATTCGTAATTTTTGGAAGCTTGGCAACCCCTTCCCATGAAAGTGTTTCTCGCCAGTCACTCCTTAGGGCTACATCAAGAGGAAACAAAACGTAGAGATAGAACGTGAAACTACTTTGTTGTCTCAAGTTTCAAGAAGCTAGCACAAACCGTGTTGGATTTAGAGTTCCAAATACATCTATCAATATAGGCGAAAACACAGTGAAACCAAAAAATTCAAACTCTTACTGGAAATGAACGCTTCAACATAGAAAAACGAAATTTGGGGAACCAAGTCGCCTTAGTGTACTGATCATTACCTGAAAGTATCATCCAGTTTGGGTGAAAAAATATTTGCTGAGATTTCTGGAGATTCGTAATTTTTGGAAGCTTGGAAACCCCTTCCCATGAAAGTGTTTCTCGCCAGTCAGTGCTTAGGGCTACATCAAGAGGAAACAAAACATAGAGATAGAACCGGAAACTGCTTTGTTGTGTCAAGTTTCAAGAAGCTAGCACAAACCGTGTTGGATTTAGAGTTCCAAATACATCTATCAATATAGGAGAAAACAGAGTGAAACCTAAAAATTCAAACTGTTACTGGAAATGAACGCTTCAACATAGAAGAACAAAATTTGGGGAACCACGTCGCCTTAGTGTACTGATCATTACCTGAAAGTATCATCCTGTTTGGGTGAAAAATTATTTGCTGAGATTTCTTCAGATTCGTAATTTTTGGAAGCTTGGCAACCCCTTTCCATGAAAGTGTTTCTCGCCAGTCACTGCTTAGGGCTACATCAAGAGGAAACAAAACGTAGAGATAGAACGTGAAACTACTTTGTTGTGTCAAGTTTCAAGAAGCTAGCACAAACCGTGTTGGATTTAGAGTTCCAAACACATCTATCAATATAGGAGAAAACAGAGTGAAACCTAAAAATTCAAACTGTTACTGGAAATGAACGCTTCAACATAGAAGAACGAAATTTGGGGAACCACGTCGCCTTAGTGTACTGATCATTATATGAAAGTATCATCCAGTTTGGGTGAAAAAATATTTGTTGAGATTTCTGGAGATTCGTAATTTTTGGAAGCTTGGAAACCCCTTTCCATGAAAGGGTTTCTCGCCAGTCACTGCTTAGGGCTACATCAAGAGGAAACAAAACGTAGAGAGAGAACGTGAAACTACTTTGTTGTGTCAAGTTTCAAGAAGCTAGCACAAACCGTGTTGGATTTAGAGTTCCAAATACATCTATCAATATAGGAGAAAACAGAGTGAAACCTAAAAATTCAAACTGTTACTGGAAATGAACGCTTCAACATAGAAGAAGGAAATTTGGAGAACCACGTCGCCTTAGTGTACTGATCATTACCTGAAAGTATCATCCAGTTTGGGTGAAAAAATATTTGCTGAGATTTCTGAAGATTCGTAATTTTTGAAGCTTGGCAACCCCGTTCCATGAAAGTGTTTCTCGCCAGTCACTGCTTAGGGCTACATCAAGGGGAAACAAAACGTAGAGATAGAACGTGAAACTACTTTGTTGTGTCAAGTTTCAAGAAGCTAGCACAAACCGTGTTGGATTTAGAGTTCCAAATACATCTATCAATATAGGAGAAAACAGAGTGAAACCTAAAAATTCAAACTGTTACTGGAAATGAACGCTTCAACATAGAAGAACGAAATTTGGGGAACCACGTCACCTTAGTGTACTGATCACTACCTGAAAGTATAATCCAGTTTGGGTGAAAAAATATTTGCTGAGATTTCTGGAGATTCGTAATTTTTGGAAGCTTGGAAACCCCTTCCCATGAAAGTGTTTCTCGCCAGTCAGTGCTTAGGGCTACATCAAGAGGAAACAAAACATAGAGATAGAACCAGAAACTACTTTGTTGTGTCAAGTTTCAAGAAGCTAGCACAAACCGTGTTGGAGTTAGAGTTCCAAATACATCTATCAATATAGGAGAAAGCAGAGTGAAACCTAAAAATTCAAACTGTTACTGGAAATGAACGCTTCAACATAGAAGAACGAAATTTGGGGAACCACTTCGCCTTAGTGTACTGATCATTACCTGAAAGTATCATCCAGTTTGGGTGAAAAAATATTTGCTGAGATTTCTGGAGATTCGTAATTTTTTGAAGCTTGGCAACCCCTTCCCATGAAAGTGATTCTCGCCAGTCACTGCTTAGGGCTACATCAAGAGGAAACAAAACGTAGAGAGAGAACGTGAAACTACTTTGTTGTGTCAAGTTTCAAGAAGCTAGCACAAACCGTGTTGGATTTAGAGTTCCAAATACATCTATCAATATAGGAGAAAACAGAGTGAAACCTAAAAATTCAAACTGTTACTGGAAATGAACGCTTCAACATAGAAGAACGAAATTTGGGGAACCAAGTCGCCTTAGTGTACTGATCATTACCTGAAAGTATCATCCAGTTTGGGTGAAAAAATATTTGCTGAGATTTCTGGAGATTCGTAATTTTTGGAGACTGTGCAACCCCTTCCCATGAAAGTGTTTCTCGCCAGTCACTGCTTAGGGCTACATCAAGAGGAAACAAAACGTAGAGATAGAACGTGAAACTACTTTGTTGTGTCAAGTTTCAAGAAGCTAGCACAAACCGTGTTGGATTTAGAGTTCCAAATACATCTATCAATATAGGAGAAAACAGAGTGAAACCTAAAAATTCAAACTGTTACTGGAAATGAACGCTTCAACATAGAAGAAGGAAATTTGGGGAACCACGTCGCCTTAGTGTACTGATCATTACCTGAAAGTATCATCCAGTTTGGGTGAAAAAATATTTGCTGAGATTTCTGAAGATTCATAATTTTTGGAAGCTTTGCAACCCCGTTTCATGAAAGTATTTCTCGCCAGTCACTGCTTAGGGCTACATCAAGGGGAAACAAAACGTAGAGATAGAACGTGAAACTACTTTGTTGTGTCAAGTTTCAAGAAGGTAGCACAAACCGTGTTGGATTTAGAGTTCCAAATACGTCTATCAATATAGGAGAAAACAGAGTGAAACCTAAAAATTCAAACTGTTACTGGAAATGAACGCTTCAACATAGAAGAACGAAATTTGGGGAACCACGTCGCCTTAGTGTACTGATCATTACCTGAAAGTATAATCCAGTTTGGGTGAAAAAATATTTGCTGAGATTTCTGGAGATTCGTAATTTATGGAAGCTTGGCAACCCCTTTCCATGAAAGTGTTTCTCTCCAGTCACTGCTTAGAGCTACATCAAGAGGAAACAAAATGTAGAGATAGAACGTGAAACTACTTTGTTGTGTCAAGTTTCAAGAAGCTAGCACAAACTGTGTTGGATTTAGAGTTCCAAATACATCTATCAATATAGGAGAAAACAGAGTGAAACCTAAAAATTCAAACTGTTACTGGAAATGAACGCTGCAACATAGAAGAACTAAATTTGGGGAACCAAGTCGAATTAGTGTACTGATCATTACCTGAAAGTATCATCCAGTTTGGGTGAAAAAATATTTGCTGAGATTTCTGGAGATTCGTAATTTTTGGAAGCTTGGCAACCCCTTCCCATGAAAGTGTTTCTCGCCAGTCACTCCTTAGGGCTACATCAAGAGGAAACAAAACGTAGAGATAGAACGTGAAACTACTTTGTTGTCTCAAGTTTCAAGAAGCTAGCACAAACTGTGTTGGATTTAGAGTTCCAAATACATCTATCAATATAGGCGAAAACACAGTGAAACCAAAAAATTCAAACTGTTACTGGAAATGAACGCTGCAACATAGAAGAACGAAATTTGGGGAACCAAGTCGCCTTAGTGTACTGATCATTACCTGAAAGTATCATCCAGTTTGGGTGAAAAAATATTTGCTGAGATTTCTAGAGATTCGTAATTTTTGGAAGCTTGGCAACCCCTTCCCATGAAAGTGTTTCTCGCCAGTCACTCCTTAGGGCTACATCAAGAGGAAACAAAACGTAGAGATAGAACGTGAAACTACTTTGTTGTCTCAAGTTTCAAGAAGCTAGCACAAACCGTGTTGGATTTAGAGTTCCAAATACATCTATCAATATAGGCGAAAACACAGTGAAACCAAAAAATTCAAACTCTTACTGGAAATGAACGCTTCAACATAGAAAAACGAAATTTGGGGAACCAAGTCGCCTTAGTGTACTGATCATTACCTGAAAGTATCATCCAGTTTGGGTGAAAAAATATTTGCTGAGATTTCTGGAGATTCGTAATTTTTGGAAGCTTGGAAACCCCTTCCCATGAAAGTGTTTCTCGCCAGTCAGTGCTTAGGGCTACATCAAGAGGAAACAAAACATAGAGATAGAACCGGAAACTGCTTTGTTGTGTCAAGTTTCAAGAAGCTAGCACAAACCGTGTTGGATTTAGAGTTCCAAATACATCTATCAATATAGGAGAAAACAGAGTGAAACCTAAAAATTCAAACTGTTACTGGAAATGAACGCTTCAACATAGAAGAACAAAATTTGGGGAACCACGTCGCCTTAGTGTACTGATCATTACCTGAAAGTATCATCCTGTTTGGGTGAAAAATTATTTGCTGAGATTTCTTCAGATTCGTAATTTTTGGAAGCTTGGCAACCCCTTTCCATGAAAGTGTTTCTCGCCAGTCACTGCTTAGGGCTACATCAAGAGGAAACAAAACGTAGAGATAGAACGTGAAACTACTTTGTTGTGTCAAGTTTCAAGAAGCTAGCACAAACCGTGTTGGATTTAGAGTTCCAAACACATCTATCAATATAGGAGAAAACAGAGTGAAACCTAAAAATTCAAACTGTTACTGGAAATGAACGCTTCAACATAGAAGAACGAAATTTGGGGAACCACGTCGCCTTAGTGTACTGATCATTATATGAAAGTATCATCCAGTTTGGGTGAAAAAATATTTGTTGAGATTTCTGGAGATTCGTAATTTTTGGAAGCTTGGAAACCCCTTTCCATGAAAGGGTTTCTCGCCAGTCACTGCTTAGGGCTACATCAAGAGGAAACGAAACGTAGAGATAGAACGTGAAACTACTTTGTTGTGTCAAGTTTCAAGAAGCTAGCACAAACCGTGTTGGATTTAGAGTTCCAAATACATCTATCAATATATGAGAAAACAGAGTGAAACCTAAAAATTCAAACTCTTACTGGAAATGAACGCTTCAACATAGAAGAACGAAATTTGGGTAACCAAGTCGCCTTAGTGTTCTGATCATTACCTGAAAGTATCATCCAGTTTCGGTGAAAAAATATTTGCTGAGATTTCTGGAGATTCGTAATTTTTGGAAGCTTGGCAACCCCTTTCCATGAAAGTGTTTCTCGCCAGTCACTTCTTAGGGCTACATCAAGAGGAAACAAAACGTAGAGATAGAACGTGAAACTACTTTGTTTTGTCAAGTTTCAAGAAGCTAGCACAAACCGTGTTGGATTTAGAGTTCCAAATACATCTATCAATATAGGAGAAAACAGAGTGAAACCTAAAAATTCAAACTGTTACTGGAGATGAATGCTTCAACATAGAAGAACGAAATTTGGGGAACCACGTCACCTTAGTGTACTGATCATTACCTGAAAGTATAATCCAGTTTGGGTGAAAAAATATTTGCTGAGATTTCTGGAGATTCGTAAATTTTGGAAGCTTGGAAACCCCTTCCAATGAAAGTGTTTCCGGCCAGTCAGTGCTTAGGGCTACATCAAGAGGGAACAAAATATAGAGATAGAACCAGAAACTACTTTGTTGTGTCAAGTTTCAAGAAGCTAGCACAAACCGTGTTGGATTTAGAGTTCCAAATACATCTATCAATATAGGAGAAAACAGAGTGAAACCTAAAAATTCAAACTGTTACTGGAAATGAACGCTTCAACATAGAAGAACGAAATTTGGGGAACCACGTCGCCTTAGTGTACTGATCATTACCTGAAAGAATCATCCAGTTTGGGTGAAAAAATATTTGCTGAGATTTCTAGAGATTCGTAATTTTTGGAAGCTTGGCAACCCCTTCCCATGAAAGTGTTTCTCGCCAGTCACTGCTTAGGGCTACATCAAGAGGAAACAAAACGTAGAGATAGAACGTGAAACTACTTTGTTGTGTCAAGTTTGAAGAAGCTAGCAAAAACCGTGTTGGATTTAGAGTTCCAAACACATCTATCAATATAGGCGAAAACACAGTGAAACCAAAAAATTCAAACTGTTACTGGAGATGAACGCTTCAACATAGAAGAACGAAATTTGGGGAACCATGTCACCTTAGTGTACTGATCATTACCTGAAAGTATAATCCAGTTTGGGTGAAAAAATATTTTCTGAGATTTCTGGAGATTCGTAATTTTTGGAAGCTTGGAAACCCCTTCCCATGAAAGTGTTTCTCGCCAGTCATTGCTTAGGGCTACATCAAGAGGAAACAAAATATAGAGATAGAACCAGAAACTACTTTGTTGTGTCAAGTTTCAAGAAGCTAGCACAAACCGTGTTGGATTTAGAGTTCCAAATACATCTATCAATATAGGAGAAAACAGAGTGAAACCTAAAAATTCAAACTGTTACTGGAAATGAACGCTTCAACATAGAAGAACGAAATTTAGGGAACCACGTCGCCTTAGTGTACTGATCATTACCTGAATGTATCATCCAGTTTGGGTGAAAAAATATTTGCTGAGATTTCTGGAGATTCGCAATTTTTGGAAGCTTGGCAACCCCTTTCCATGAAAGTGTTTCTCGCCAGTCACTGCTTAGGGCTACATCAAGAGGAAACGAAACGTAGAGATAGAACGTGAAACTACTTTGTTGTGTCAAGTTTCAAGAAGCTAGCACAAACTGTGTTGGATTTAGAGTTCCAAATACATCTATCAATATAGGAGAAAACAGAGTGAAACCTAAAAATTCAAACTGTTACTGGAAATGAACGCTGCAACATAGAAGAACGAAATTTGGGGAACCAAGTCGCCTTAGTGTACTGATCATTACCTGAAAGTATCATCCAGTTTGGGTGAAAAAATATTTGCTGAGATTTCTGGAGATTCGTAATTTTTGGAAGGTTGGAAACCCCTTCCCATGAAAGTGTTTCTCGCCAGTCACTGCTTAGGGCTACATCAAGAGGAAACAAAACGTAGATAGACAACGTGAAACTACTTTGTTGTGTCAAGTTTCAAGAAGCTAGCACAAACCGTGTTGGATTTAAAGTTCCAAATACATCTATCAATATAGGAGAAAACAGAGTGAAACCTAAAAATTCAAACTTTTACTGGAAATGAACGCTTCAACATAGAAGAACGAAATTTGGGGAACCAAGTCGCCTTAGTGTACTGATCATTACCTGAAAGTATCATCCAATTTGGGTGAAAAAATATTTGCTGAGATTTCTGGAGATTCGTAATTTTTGGAAGCTTGGCAACCCCTTCCCATGAAAGTGTTTCTCGCCAGTCACTGCTTAGGGCTACATCAAGAGGAAACAAAACGTAGAGATAGAACGTGAAAGTACTTTGTTGTGGCAAGTTTCAAGAAGGTAGCACAAACCGTGTTGGATTTAGAGTTCCAAATACATCTATCAATATAGGAGAAAACAGAGTGAAACCTAAAAATTCAAACTGTTACTGGAAATGAACGCTTCAACATAGAAGAACGAAATTTGGGGAACAAAGTCGCCTTAGTGTTCTGATCATTACCTGAAAGTATCATCCAGTTTCGGTGAAAAAATATTTGCTGAGATTTCTGGAGATTCGTAATTTTTGGTAGCTTTGCAACCCCTTCCCATGAAAGTGTTTCTCGCCAGTCACTGCTTAGGGCTACATCAAGAGGAAATAAAACGTAGAGATAGAACGTGAAACTACTATGTTTTGTCAAGTTTCAAGAAGCTAGCACAAACCGTGTTGGATTTAGAGTTCCAAATACATCTATCAATATAGGAGAAAACAGAGTGAAACCTAAAAATTCAAACTGTTACTGGAGATGAATGCTTCAACATAGAAGAACGAAATTTGGGGAACCACGTCACCTTAGTGTACTGATCATTACCTGAAAGTATAATCCAGTTTGGGTGAAAAAATATTTGCTGAGATTTCTGGAGATTCGTAATTTTTGGAAGCTTGGAAATCCCTTCCCATGAAAGTGTTTCTCGCCAGTCATTGCTTAGGGCTACATCAAGAGGAAACAAAACATAGAGATAGAACCAGAAACTACTTTGTTGTGTCAAGTTTCAAGAAGCTAGCACAAACCGTGTTGGATTTAGAGTTCCAAATACATCTATCAATATAGGAGAAAACAGAGTGAAACCTAAAAATTCAAACTGTTACTGGAAATGAACGCTGCAACATAGAAGAACGAAATTTGGGGAACCAAGTCGCCTTAGTGTACTGATCATTACCTGAAAGTATCATCCAGTTTGGGTGAAAAAATATTTGCTGAGATTTCTGGAGATTCGTAATTTTTGGAAGCTTGGCAACCGCTTCCTATGAAAGTGTTTCTCGCCAGTCACTGCTTAGGGCTACATCAAGAGGAAACAAAACGTAGATAGAGAACGTGAAACTACTTTGTTGTGTCAAGTTTCAAGAAGCTAGCACAAACCGTGTTGGATTTAAAGTTTCAAATACATCTATCAATATAGGAGAAAACAGAGTGAAACCTAAAAATTCAAACTGTTACTGGAAATGAACGCTTCAACATACAAGAACGAAATTTGGGGAACCACGTCGCCTTAGTGTACTGATCATTACCTGAAAGTATCATCCAGTTTGGGTGAAAAAATATTTGCTGAGATTTCTGAAGATTCGTAATTTTTGGAAGCTTGGCAACCCCGTTCCATGAAAGTGTTTCTCGCCAGTCACTGCTTAGGGCTACATCAAGGGGAAACAAAACGTAGAGATAGAACGTGAAACTACTATGTTGTGTCAAGTTTCAAGAAGCTAGCACAAACCGTGTTGGATTTAGAGTTCCAAATACATCTATCAATATAGGAGAAAACAGAGTGAAACCTAAAAATGCAAACTGTTACTGGAAATGAACGCTTCAATATAGAAGAACGAAATTTGGGGAACCACGTCGCCTTAGTGTACTGATCATTACCTGAAAGTATCATCCAGTTTGGGTGAAAAAACTATTTGCTGATATTTCTGGAGATTCATAATTTTTGGAAGCTTGGCAACCCCTTTCCATGAAAGTGTTTCTCGCCAGTCACTGCTTAGGGCTACATCAAGAGGAAACAAAACGTAGAGAGAGAACGTGAAACTACTTTGTTGTGTCAAGTTTCAAGAAGCTAGCACAAACCGTGTTGGATTTAGAGTTCCAAATACATCTATCAATATAGGCGAAAACAGAGTGAAACCAAAAAATTCAAACTCTTACTGGAAATGAACGCTTCAACATAGAAGAACGAAATTTGGGGAACCAATTCGCCTTAGTGTACTGATCATTACCTGAAAGTATCATCCAGTTTGGGTGAAAAAATATTTGCTGAGATTTCTGGAGATTCGTAATTTTTGGAAGCTTGGCAACCCCTTCCCATGAAAGTGTTTCTCGCCAGTCACTGCTTAGGGCTACATCAAGAGGAAACAAAACGTAGAGATAGAACGTGAAACTACTTTGTTGTGTCAAGTTTCAAGAAGCTAGCACAAACCGTGTTGGATTTAGAGTTCCAAATACATCTATCAATATATGAGAAAACAGAGTGAAACCTAAAAATTCAAACTGTTACTGGAAATGAACGCTTCAACATAGAAGAACGAAATTTGGGGAACCAAGTCGCCTTAGTGTTCTGATCATTACCTGAAAGTATCATACAGTTTCGGTGAAAAAATATTTGCTGAGATTTCTGGAGATTCGTAATTTTTGGAAGCTTGGCAACCCCTTCCCATGAAAGTGTTTCTCGCCAGTCACTGCTTAGGGCTACATCAAGGGGAAACAAAACGTAGAGATAGAACGTGAAACTGCTTTGTTGTGTCAAGTTTCAAGAAGCTAGCACAAACCGTGTTGGATTTAGAGTTCCAAATACATCTATCAATATAGGAGAAAACAGAGTGAAACCTAGAAATTCAAACTGTTACTGGAAATGAACGCTTCAACATAGAAAAACAAAATTTGGGGAACCACGTCGCCTTAGTGTACTGATCACTACCTGAAAGTATCATCCTGTTTGGGTGAAAAAATATTTGCTCAGATTTCTGGAGATTCGTAATTTTTGGAAGCTTGGCAACCCCTTCCCATGAAAGTGTTTCTCGCCAGACACTGCTTAGGGCTACATCAAGAGGAAACAAAACGTAGAGATAGAACGTGAAACTACTTTGTTGTCTCAAGTTTCAAGAAGCTAGCACAAACCGTGTTGGATTTAGAGTTCCAAATACATCTATCAATATAGGCGAAAACAGAGTGAAACCAAAAAATTCAAACTCTTACTGGAAATGAACGCTTCAACATAGAAGAACGAAATTTGGGGAACCAAGTCGCCTTAGTGTACTGATCATTACCTGAAAGGATCATCCAGTTTGGTTGAAAAAATATTTGCTGAGATTTTTGGAGATTCGTAATTTTTGGAATCTTGGAAACCCCTTCCCATGAAAGTGTTTCTCGCCAGTCAGTGCTTAGGGCTACATCAAGAGGAAACAAAACATAGAGATAGAACGGGAAACTACTTTGTTGTGTCAAGTTTCAAGAAGCTAGCACAAACTGTGTTGGATTTAGAGTTCCAAATACATCTATCAATATAGGAGAAAACAGAGTGAAACCTAGAAATTCAAACTGTTACTGGAAATGAACGCTTCAACATAGAAAAACGAAATTTGGGGAACCACGTCGCCTTAGTGTACTGATCACTACCTGAAAGTATCATCCTGTTTGGGTGAAAAAATATTTGCTCAGATTTCTGGAGATTCGTAATTTTTGGAAGCTTGGCAACCCCTTCCCATGAAAGTGTTTCTCGCCAGTCACTGCTTAGGGCTACATGAAGAGGAAACAAAATGTAGAGATAGAACGTGAAAGTACTTTGTTGTGTCAAGTTTCAAGACGCTAGCACAAACCGTGTTGGATTTAGAGTTCCAAATACATCTATCAATATAGGAGAAAACAGAGTGAAACCTAAAAATTCAAACTGTTACTGGAAATGAACGCTTCAACATAGAAGAACGAAATTTGGGGAACTAAGTCACCTTAGTGTACTGATCACTACCTGAAAGTATCATCCTGTTTGGGTGAAAAAATATTTGCTCAGATTTCTGGAGATTCGTAATTTTTGGAAGCTTGGCAACCCCTTCCCATGAAAGTGTTTCTCGCCAGTCACTGCTTAGGGCTACATGAAGAGGAAACAAAATGTAGAGATAGAACGTGAAACTACTTTGTTGTGTCAAGTTTCAAGACGCTAGCACAAACCGTGTTGGATTTAGAGTTCCAAATACATCTATCAATATAGGAGAAAACAGAGTGAAACCTATAAATTCAAACTGTTACTGGAAATGAACGCTTCAACATAGAAGAATGAAATTTGGGGAACCACGTCGCCTTAGTGTACTGATCATTACCTGAAAGTATCATCCAGTTTGGGTGAAAAAATATTTGCTGAGATTTCTGGAGATTCGTAATTTTTGGAGACTGGGCAACCCTTTCCCATGAAAGTGTTTCTCGCCAGTCACTGCTTAGGGCTACATCAAGAGGAAACAAAACGTAGAGAGAGAACGTGAAACTACTTTGTTGTGTCAAGTTTCAAGAAGCTAGCACAAACCGTGTTGGATTTAGAGTTCCAAATACATCTATCAATATAGGAGAAAACAGAGTGAAACCTAAAAATTCAAACTGTTACTGGAAATGAACGCTTCAACATAGAAGAACGAAATTTGGGGAACCAAGTCGCCTTAGTGTACTGATCATTACCTGAAATTATCATCCAGTTTGGGTGAAAAAATATTTGCTGAGATTTCTGGAGATTCGTAATTTTTGGATGCTTGGCAACCCCTTTCCATGAACGTGTTTCTCGCCAGTCACTGCTTAGGGCTACATCAAGAGGAAACGAAACGTAGAGATAGAACGTGAAACTACTTTGTTGTGTCAAGTTTCAAGAAGCTAGCACAAACTGTGTTGGATTTAGAGTTCCAAATACATCTATCAATATAGGAGAAAACAGAGTGAAACCTAAAAATTCAAACTGTTACTGGAAATGAACGCTTCAACATAGAAGAATGAAATTTGGGGAACCACGTCGCCTTAGTGTACTGATCATTACATGAATGTATCATCCAGTTTGGGTGAAAAAATATTTGCTGAGATTTCTGGATATTCGCAATTTTTGGAAGCTTGGCAACCCCTTTCCATGAAAGTGTTTCTCGCCAGTCACTGCTTAGGGCTACATCAAGAGGAAACGAAACGTAGAGATAGAACGTGAAACTACTTTGTTGTGTCAAGTTTCAAGAAGCTAGCACAAACTGTGTTGGATTTAGAGTTCCAAATACATCTATCAATATAGGAGAAAACAGAGTGAAACCTAAAAATTCAAACTATTACTGGAAATGAACGCTTCAACATAGAAGAATGAAATTTGGGGAACCACGTCGCCTTAGTGTACTGATCATTACCTGAATGTATCATCCAGTTTGGGTGAAAAAATATTTGCTGAGATTTCTGGAGATTCGCAATTTTTGGAAGCTTGGCAACCCCTTTCCATGAAAGTGTTTCTCGCCAGTCACTGCTTAGGGCTTCATCAAGAGGAAACGAAACGTAGAGATAGAACGTGAAACTACTTTGTTGTGTCAAGTTTCAAGAAGCTAGCACAAACTGTGTTGGATTTAGAGTTCCAAATACATCTATCAATATAGGAGAAAACAGAGTGAAACCTAAAAATTCAAACTGTTACTGGAAATGAACGCTTCAACACAGAAGAACGAAATTTGGGGAAACACGTCGCCTTAGTGTACTGATCATTACCTGAAAGTATCATCCAGTTTGGGTGAAAAAATATTTGCTGAGATTTCTGGAGATTCGTAATTTTTGGAAGCTTGGCAACCCCTTCCCATGAAAGTGTTTCTCGCCAGTCACAGCTTAGGGCTACATCAAGAGGAAACAAAACGTAGAGAGAGAACGTGAAACTACTTTGTTGTGTCAAGTTTCAAGAAGCTAGCACAAACCGTGTTGGATTTAAAGTTCCAAATACATCTATCAATATAGGAGAAAACAGAGTGAAACCTAAAAATTCAAACTGTTACTGGAAATGAACGCTTCAACATAGAAGAAGGAAATTTGGGGAACCACGTCGCCTTAGTGTACTGATCATTACTTGAAAGTATCATCCAGTTTGGGTGAAAAAATATTTGCTGAGATTTCTGGAGATTCGTAATTTTTGGAAGCTTGGCAACCCCGTTCCATGAAAGTGTTTCTCGCCAGTCACTGCTTAGGGCTACATCAAGGGGAAACAAAACGTAGAGATAGAACGTGAAACTGCTTTGTTGTGTCAAGTTTCAAGAAGCTAGCACAAACCGTGTTGGATTTAGAGTTCCAAATACATCTATCAATATAGGAGAAAACAGAGTGAAACCTAGAAATTCAAACTGTTACTGGAAATGAACGCTTCAACATAGAAAAACGAAATTTGGGGAACCACGTCGCCTTAGTGTACTGATCACTACCTGAAAGTATCATCCTGTTTGGGTGAAAAAATATTTGCTCAGATTTCTGGAGATTCGTAATTTTTGGGAGCTTGGCAACCCCTTCCCATGAAAGTGTTTCTCGCCAGACACTGCTTAGGGCTACATCAAGAGGAAACAAAACGTAGAGATAGAACGTGAAACTACTTTGTTGTCTCAAGTTTCAAGAAGCTAGCACAAACCGTGTTGGATTTAGAGTTCCAAATACATCTATCAATATAGGCGAAAACAGAGTGAAACCAAAAAATTCAAACTCTTACTGGAAATGAACGCTTCAACATAGAAGAACGAAATTTGGGGAACCAAGTCGCCTTAGTGTACTGATCATTACCTGAAAGGATCATCCAGTTTGGGTGAAAAAATATTTGCTGAGATTTCTGGAGATTCGTAATTTTTGGAATCTTGGAAACCCCTTCCCATGAAAGTGTTTCTCGCCAGTCAGTGCTTAGGGCTACATCAAGAGGAAACAAAACATAGAGATAGAACCGGAAACTACTTTGTTGTGTCAAGTTTCAAGAAGCTAGCACAAACCGTGTTGGATTTAGAGTTCCAAATACATCTATCAATATAGGAGAAAACAGAGTGAAACCTAGAAATTCAAACTGTTACTGGAAATGAACGCTTCAACATAGAAAAACGAAATTTGGGGAACCACGTCGCCTTAGTGTACTGATCACTACCTGAAAGTATCATCCAGTTTGGGTGAAAAAATATTTGCTGAGATTTCTGGAGATTCGTAGTTTTTGGAAGCTTGGCAACCCCTTCCCATGAAAGTGTTTCTCGCCAGTCACTGCTTAGGGCTACATGAAGAGGAAACAAAATGTAGAGATAGAACGTGAAACTACTTTGTTGTGTC
Source organism: Spermophilus citellus (assembly GCF_964194105.1). Lineage (NCBI taxonomy): Eukaryota > Metazoa > Chordata > Mammalia > Rodentia > Sciuridae > Spermophilus > Spermophilus citellus. The sequence goes on along the minus strand of NC_138183.1, from coordinate 99,183,974 downwards.
AAGTTTCAAGACGCTAGCACAAACCGTGTTGGATTTAGAGTTCCAAATACATCTATCAATATAGGAGAAAACAGAGTGAAACCTAAAAATTCAAACTGTTACTGGAAATGAACGCTTCAACATAGAAGAACGAAATTTGGGGAACCAAGTCACCTTAGTGTACTGATCATTACCTGAAAGTATCATCCAGTTTGGGTGAAAAAATATTTGCTGAGATTTCTGGAGATTCGTAATTTTTGGAAGCTTGGCAACCCCGTTCCATGAAAGTGTTTCTCGCCAGTCACTGCTTAGGGCTACATCAAGAGGAAACAAAACGTATAGATAGAACGTGAAACTACTTTGTTGTGTCAAGTTTCAAGAAGCTAGCACAAACCGTGTTGGATTTAGAGTTCCAAATACATCTATCAATATAGAAGAAAACAGAGTGAAACCTAAAAATTCAAACTGTTACTGGAAATGAACGCTTCAACATAGAAGAAGAAAATTTGGGGAACCAAGTCGCCTTAGTGTACTGATCATTACCTGAAAGTATCATCCAGTTTGGGTGAAAAAATATTTGCTGAGATTTCAGGAGATTCATAATTTTTGTAAGCTTGGCAACCCTTCCCATGAAAGTGTTTCTCGCCAGTCACTGCTTAGGGCTATATGAAGAGGAAACAAAATGTAGAGATAGAACTTGAAACTACTTTGTTGTGTCAAGTTAAAGACGTTAGCACAAACCGTGTTGGATTTAGAGTTCCAAATACATCTATCAATATAGGAGAAAACAGAGTGAAACCTAAAAATTCAAACTTTTACTGGAAATGAACGCTTCAACATAGAAGAACGAAATTTGGGGAACCAAGTCGCCTTAATGTACTGATCACTACCTGAAAGTATCATCCTGTTGGGTGAAAAAATATTTGCTGAGATTTCTGGAGATTCGTAATTTTTGGAAGCTTTGCAACCCCTTCCCATGAAAGTGTTTCTCGCCAGTCACTGCTTAGGGCTACATCAAGAGGAAACAAAACGTAGAGATAGAACGTGAAACTACTTTGTTTTGTCAAGTTTCAAGAAGCTAGCACAAACTGTGTTGGATTTAGAGTTCCAAATACATCTATCAATATAGGAGAAAACAGAGTGAAACCTAAAAATTCAAACTGTTACTGGAGATGAATGCTTCAACATAAAAGAACGAAATTTGGGGAACCATGTCACCTTAGTGTACTGATCATTACCTGAAAGTATCATACAGTTTGGGTGAAAAAATATTTGCTGAGATTTCTGGAGATTCGTTATTTTTGGAAGCTTGGAAACCCCTTCCCATGAAAGTGTTTCTCGCCAGTCATTGCTTAGGGCTACATCAAGAGGAAACAAAACATAGAGATAGAACCAGAAACTACTTTGTTGTGTCAAGTTTCAAGAAGCTAGCACAAACCGTGTTGGATTTAGAGTTCCAAATACATCTATCAATATAGGAGAAAACAGAGTGAAACCTAAAAATTCAAACTGTTACTGGAAATGAACGCTTCAACATAGAAAAACGAAATTTGGGGAACCACGTCGCCTTAGTGTACTGATCACTACCTGAAAGTATCATCCAGTTTGGGTGAAAAAATATTTGCTGAGATTTCTGGAGATTCGTAATTTTTGGAAGCTTGGCAACCCCTTCCCATGAAAGTGTTTCTCGCCAGTCACTGCTTAGGGCTACATCAAGAGGAAACAAAACGTAGATAGAGAACGTGAAACTACTTTGTTGTGTCAAGTTTCAAGAAGCTAGCACAAACCGTGTTGGATTTAAAGTTCCAAATACATCTATCAATATAGGAGAAAACAGAGTGAAACCTAAAAATTCAAACTGTTACTGGAAATGAACGCTTCAACATAGATGAAGGAAATTTGGGGAACCACGTCGCCTTAGTGTACTGATCATTACCTGAAAGTATCATCCAGTTTGGGTGAAAAAATATTTGCTGAGATTTCTGAAGATTCGTAATTTTTGGAAGCTTGGCAACCCCGTTCCATGAAAGTGTTTCTCGCCAGTCACTGCTTAGGGCTACATCAAGGGGAAACAAAACGTAGAAATAGAACGTGAAACTACTTTGTTGTGTCAAGTTTCAAGAAGCAAGCACAAACCGTGTTGGATTTAGAGTTCCAAATACATCTATCAATATAGGAGAAAACAGAGTGAAACCTAAAAATTCAAACTGTTACTGGAAATGAACGCTTCAATATAGAAGAACGAAATTTGGGGAACCACGTCGCCTTAGTGTACTGATCATTACCTGAAAGTATCATCCAGTTTGGGTGAAAAAATATTTGCTGAGATTTCTGGAGATTCGTAATTTTTGGAAGCTTGGCAACCCCTTCCCATGAAAGTGTTTCTCGCCAGACACTGCTTAGGGCTACATCAAGAGGAAACAAAACGTAGAGATAGAACGTGAAACTACTTTGTTGTCTCAAGTTTCAAGAAGCTAGCACAAACCGTGTTGGATTTAGAGTTCCAAATACATCTATCAATATAGGCGAAAACAGAGTGAAACCAAAAAATTCAAACTCTTACTGGAAATGAACGCTTCAACATAGAAGAACGAAATTTGGGGAACCAAGTCGCCTTAGTGTACTGATCATTACCTGAAAGTATCATCCAGTTTGGGTGAAAAAATATTTGCTGAGATTTCTGGAGATTCGTAATTTTTGGAAGCTTGGCAACCCCTTCCCATGAAAGTGTTTCTCGCCAGTCACTGCTTAGGGCTACATCAAGAGGAAACAAAACGTAGAGATATAACGTGAAACTACTTTGTTGTGTCAAGTTTCAAGAAGCTAGCACAAACCGTGTTGGATTTAGAGTTCCAAATACATCTATCAATATAGGAGAAAACAGAGTGAAACCTAAAAATTCAAACTGTTACTGGAAATGAACGCTTCAACATAGAAGAACAAAATTTGGGGAACCACGTCACCTTAGTGTACTGATCGTTACCTGAAAGTATCATCCTGTTTGGGTGAAAAATTATTTGCTGAGATTTCTTGAGATTCGTAATTTTTGGAAGCTTTGCAACCCCTTCCCATGAAAGTGTTTCTCGCCAGTCACTGCTTAGGGCTACATCAAGAGGAAACAAAACGTAGAGATAGAACGTGAAACTACTTTGTTTTGTCAAGTTTCAAGAAGCTAGCACAAACTGTGTTGGATTTAGAGTTCCAAATACATCTATCAATATAGGAGAAAACAGAGTGAAACCTAAAAATTCAAACTGTTACTGGAGATGAATGCTTTAACATAGAAGAACGAAATTTGGGGAACCACGTCACCTTAGTGTACTGATCATTACCTGAAAGTATAATCCAGTTTGGGTGAAAAAATATTTGCTGAGATTTCTGGAGATTCGTAATTTTTGGAAGCTTGGAAACCCCTTCCCATGAAAGTGTTTCTCGCCAGTCATTGCTTAGGGCTACATCAAGAGGAAAGAAAACATAGAGATAGAACCAGAAACTACTTTGTTGTGTCAAGTTTCAAGAAGCTAGCACAAACCGTGTTGGATTTAGAGTTTCAAATACATCTATCAATATAGGAGAAAACAGAGTGAAACCTAAAAATTCAAACTGTTACTGGAAATGAACGCTTCAATATAGAAGAACGAAATTTGGGGAACCACGTCGCCTTAGTGTACTGATCATTACCTGAAAGTATCATCCAGTTTGGGTGAAAAAATATTTGCTGACATTTCTAGAGATTCGTAATTTTTGGAAGCTTGGCAACCCCTTAACATGAAAGAGTTTCTCGCCAGTCACTGATTAGGGCTACATCAAGAGGAAACAAAACGTAGAGCTAGAACGTGAAAATACTTTGTTGTGTCAAGTTTCAAGAAGCTAGCACAAACCGTGTTGGATATAGAGTTCCAAATACATCTATCAATATAGGAGAAAACAGAGTGAAACCTAAAAATTCAAACTGTTACTGGAAGTGAACGCTGCAATATAGAAGAACGAAATTTGGGGAACCAAGTCGCCTTAGTGTACTGATCATTACCTGAAAGTATCATCCAGTTTGGGTGAAAAAATATTTGCTGAGATTTCTGGAGATTCGTAATTTTTGGAAGCTTGGCAACCCCTTCCCATGAAAGTGTTTCTCGCCAGTCACTGCTTAGGGCTACATCAAGAGGAAACAAAACGTAGAGAGAGAACGTGAAACTACTTTGTTGTGTCAAGTTTCAAGAAGCTAGCACAAACCGTGTTGGATTTAGAGTTCCAAAAACATCTATCAATATAGGAGAAAACAGAGTGAAACCTAAAAATTCAAACTGTTACTGGAAATGAACGCTTCAACATAGAAGAACGAAATTTGCGGAACCATGTCGCCTTAGTGTATTGATCATTACCTGAAAGTATCATCCAGTTTGGGTGAAAAAATATTTGCTGAGATTTCTGGAGATTCGAAATTTTTGGAAGCATTGCAACCCCTTTCCATGAAAGTGTTTCTCGCCAGTCACTGTTTAGGGCTATATCTAGAGGAAACAAAACATAGAGATAGAACGTGAAACTACTTTGTTGTGTCAAGTTTCAAGAAGCTAGCACAAACCGTGTTGGATTTAGAGTTCCAAATACATCTATTAATATAGGAGAAAACAGAGTGAAACCTAAAAATTCAAACTGTTACTGGAAATAAACGCTTCAACATAGAAGAATGAAAATTGGGGAACCATGTCGCCTTAGTGTACTGATCATTACCTGAAAGTATCATCCAGTTTGGGTGAAAAAATATTTGCTGAGATTTCTGGAGATTCGTAATTTTTGGAAGCTTGGCAACCCCTTTCCATGAAAGTGTTTCTCGCCAGTCACTGCTTAGGGCTACATCAAGAGGAAACAAAATGTAGAGATAGAACGTGAAACTACTTTGTTGTGTCAAGTTTCAAGAAGCTAGCACAAACCGTGTTGGATTTAGAGTTCCAAATACATCTATCAATATAGGAGAAAACAGAGTGAAACCTAAAAATTCAAACTGTTACTGGAAATGAACGCTTCAACATAGAAGAACGAAATTTGGGAACCACGTCGCCTTAGTGTACTGATCATTACCTGAAAGTATCATCCAGTTTGGGTGAAAAAATATTTGCTGAGATTTCTGGAGATTCGTAAATTTTGGAAGCTTGGCAACCCCTTCCCATGAAAGTGTTTCTCGCCAGACACTGCTTAGGGCTACATCAAGAGGAAACAAAACGTAGAGATAGAACGTGAAACTACTTTGTTGTGTCAAGTTTCAAGAAGCTAGCACAAACCGTGTTGGATTTAGAGTTCCAAATACATCTATCAATATAGGAGAAAACAGAGTGAAACCTAAAAATTCAAACTGTTACTGGAAATGAACGCTTCAACATAGAAGAATGAAATTTGGGGAACCAAGTCGCCTTAGTGTACTGATCATTACCTGAAAGTATCATCCAGTTTGGGTGAAAAAATATTTGCTGAGATTTCTGGAGATTCGTAATTTTTGGAAGCTTGGAAACCCCTTTCCATGAAAGGGTTTCTCGCCAGTCACTGCTTAGGGCTACAACAAGAGGAAACAAAAGGTAGAGATAGAACGTGAAACTACTTTGTTGTGTCAAGTTTCAAGAAGCTAGCACAAACCGTGTTGGATTTAGAGTTCCAAATACATCTATCAATATAGGAGAAAACAGAGTGAAACCTAAAAATTCAAACTGTTACTGGAAATGAACGCTTCAACATAGAAGAACAAAATTTGGGGAACCACGTCACCTTAGTGTACTGATCATTACCTGAAAGTATCATCCTGTTTGGGTGAAAAATTATTTGCTGAGATTTCTTGAGATTCGTAATTTTTGGAAGCTTTGCAACCCCTTCCCATGAAAGTGTTTCTCGCCAGTCACTGCTTAGGGCTACATCAAGAGGAAACAAAACGTAGAGATAGAACGTGAAACTACTTTGTTTTGTCAAGTTTCAAGAAGCTAGCACAAACTGTGTTGGATTTAGAGTTCCAAATACATCTATCAATATAGGAGAAAACAGAGTGAAACCTAAAAATTCAAACTGTTACTGGAGATGAATGCTTTAACATAGAAGAACGAAATTTGGGGAACCACGTCACCTTAGTGTACTGATCATTACCTGAAAGTATAATCCAGTTTGGGTGAAAAAATATTTGCTGAGATTTCTGGAGATTCGTAATTTTTGGAAGCTTGGAAACCCCTTCCCATGAAAGTGTTTCTCGCCAGTCATTGCTTAGGGCTACATCAAGAGGAAAGAAAACATAGAGATAGAACCAGAAACTACTTTGTTGTGTCAAGTTTCAAGAAGCTAGCACAAACCGTGTTGGATTTAGAGTTTCAAATACATCTATCAATATAGGAGAAAACAGAGTGAAACCTAAAAATTCAAACTGTTACTGGAAATGAACGCTTCAATATAGAAGAACGAAATTTGGGGAACCACGTCGCCTTAGTGTACTGATCATTACCTGAAAGTATCATCCAGTTTGGGTGAAAAAATATTTGCTGACATTTCTAGAGATTCGTAATTTTTGGAAGCTTGGCAACCCCTTAACATGAAAGTGTTTCTCGCCAGTCACTGATTAGGGCTACATCAAGAGGAAACAAAACGTAGAGCTAGAACGTGAAACTACTTTGTTGTGTCAAGTTTCAAGAAGCTAGCACAAACCGTGTTGGATTTAGAGTTCCAAATACATCTATCAATATAGGAGAAAACAGAGTGAAACCTAAAAATTCAAACTGTTACTGGAAGTGAACGCTGCAATATAGAAGAACGAAATTTGGGGAACCAAGTCGCCTTAGTGTACTGATCATTACCTGAATGTATCATCCAGTTTGGCTGAAAAAATATTTGCTGAGATTTCTGGAGATTCGTAATTTTTGGAAGCTTGGCAACCCCTTTCCATGAAAGTGTTTCTCGCCAGTCACTGCTTAGGGCTACATCAAGAGGAAACGAAACGTAGAGATAGAACGTGAAACTACTTTGTTGTGTCAAGTTTCAAGAAGCTAGCACAAACTGTGTTGGATTTAGAGTTCCAAATACATCTATCAATATAGGAGAAAACAGAGTGAAACCTAAAAATTCAAACTGTTACTGGAAATGAAAGCTTCAACATAGAAGAACGAAATTTGAGGAACCACGTCGCCTTAGTGTACTGATCATTACCTGAAAGTATCATCCAGTTTGGGTGAAAAAATATTTGCTGAGATTTCTGGAGATTCGCAATTTTTGGAAGCTTGGCAACCCCTTTCCATGAAAGTGTTTCTCGCCAGTCACTGCTTAGGGCTACATCAAGAGGAAACGAAACGTAGAGATAGAACGTGAAACTTCTTTGTTGTGTCAAGTTTCAAGAAGCTAGCAAAAACTGTGTTGGATTTAGAGTTCCAAATACATCTATCAATATAGGAGAAAACAGAGTGAAACCTAAAAATTCAAACTGTTACTGGAAATAAACGCTTCAACATAGAAGAACGAAAATTGGGGAACCATGTCGCCGTAGTGTACTGATCATTACCTGAAAGTATCATCCAGTTTGGGTGAAAAAATATTTGCTGACATTTCTGGAGATTCGTAATTTTTGGAAGCTTGGCAACCCCTTCCCATGAAAGTGTTTCTCGCCAGTCACTGCTTAGGGCTACATCAAGAGGAAACAAAACGTAGAGAGAGAACGTGAAACTACTTTGTTGTGTCAAGTTTCAAGAAGCTAGCACAAACCGTGTTGGATTTAGAGTTCCAAAAACATCTATCAATATAGGAGAAAACAGAGTGAAACCTAAAAATTCAAACTGTTACTGGAAATGAACTCTTCAACATAGAAGAACGAAATTTGCGGAACCATGTCGCCTTAGTGTATTGATCATTACCTGAAAGTATCATCCAGTTTGGGTGAAAAAATATTTGCTGAGATTTCTGGAGATTCGAAATTTTGGAAGCATTGCAACCCCTTTCCATGAAAGTGTTTCTCACCAGTCACTGTTTAGGGCTACATCTAGAGGAAACAAAACATAGAGATAGAACGTGAAACTACTTTGTTGTGTCAAGTTTCAAGAAGCTAGCACAAACCGTGTTGGATTTAGAGTTCCAAATACATCTATTAATATAGGAGAAAACAGAGTGAAACCTAAAAATTCAAACTGTTACTGGAAATAAACGCTTCAACATAGAAGAATGAAAATTGGGGAACCATGTCGCCTTAGTGTACTGATCATTACCTGAAAGTATCATCCAGTTTGGGTGAAAAAATATTTGCTGAGATTTCTGGAGATTCGTAATTTTTGGAAGCTTGGCAACCCCTTTCCATGAAAGTGTTTCTCGCCAGTCACTGCTTAGGGCTACATCAAGAGGAAACAAAATGTAGATATAGAACGTGAAACTACTTTGATGTGTCAAGTTTCAAGAAGCTAGCACAAACCGTGTTGGATTTAGAGTTCCAAACACATCTATCAATATAGGAGAAAACAGAGTGAAACCTAAAAATTCAAACTGTTACTGGAAATGAACGCTTCAACATAGAAGAACGAAATTTGGGGAACCAAGTCGCCTTAGTGTACTGATCATTACCTGAAAGTATCATCCAGTTTGGGTGAAAAAATATTTGCTGAGATTTCTGGAGATTCGTAAATTTTGGAAGCTTGGCAACCCCTTCCCATGAAAGTGTTTCTCGCCAGACACTGCTTAGGGCTACATCAAGAGGAAACAAAACGTAGAGATAGAACGTGAAACTACTTTGTTGTGTCAAGTTTCAAGAAGCTAGCACAAACCGTGTTGGATTTAGAGTTCCAAATACATCTATCAATATAGGAGAAAACAGAGTGAAACCTAAAAATTCAAACTGTTACTGGAAATGAACGCTTCAACATAGAAGAATGAAATTTGGGGAACCAAGTCGCCTTAGTGTACTGATCATTACCTGAAAGTATCATCCAGTTTGGGTGAAAAAATATTTGCTGAGATTTCTGGAGATTCGTAATTTTTGGAAGCTTGGAAACCCCTTTCCATGAAAGGGTTTCTCGCCAGTCACTGCTTACGGCTACAACAAGAGGAAACAAAAGGTAGAGATAGAACGTGAAACTACTTTGTTGTGTCAAGTTTCAAGAAGCTAGCACAAACCGTGTTGGATTTAGAGTTCCAAATACATCTATCAATATAGGAGAAAACAGAGTGAAACCTAAAAATTCAAACTCTTACTGGAAATGAACGCTTCAACATAGAAGAACGAAATTTGGGGAACCACGTCGCCTTAGTGTACTGATCATTATCTGAAAGTATCATCCAGTTTGGGTGAAAAAAATATTTGTTGAGATTTCTGGAGATTCGTAATTTTTGGAAGCTTGGCAACCCCTTCCCATGAAAGTGTTTCTCGCCAGTCACTGCTTAGGGCTACATCAAGAGGAAAAAAAACATAGAGATAGAACATGAAACTACTTTGTTCTCTCAAGTTTCAAGAAGCTAGCACAAACCGTGTTGGATTTAGAGTTCCAAATACATCTATCAATATAGGCGAAAACAGAGTGAAACCAAAAAATTCAAACTCTTACTGGAAATGAACGCTTCAACATAGAAGAACGAAATTTGGGGAACCAAGTCGCCTTAGTGTACTGATCATTACCTGAAAGGATCATCCAGTTTGGGTGAAAAAATATTTGCTGAGATTTCTGGAGATTCGTAATTTTTGGAAGTTTGGAAACCCCTTCCCATGAAAGTGTTTCTCGCCAGTCAGTGCTTAGGGCTACATCAAGAGGAAACAAAACATAGAGATAGAACGTGAAACTACTTTGTTGTGTCAAGTTTCAAGAAGCTAGCACAAACCGTGTTGGATTTAGAGTTCCAAATACATCTCTCAATATAGGAGAAAACAGAGTGAAACCTAAAAATTCAAACTGTTACTGGAAATGAACGCTTCAACATAGAAAAACGAAATTTGGGGAACCACGTCGCCTTAGTGTACTGATAACTACCTGAAAGTATCATCCTGTTGGGTGAAAAAATATTTGCTGAGATTTCTGGAGATTCGTAATTTTTGGAGACTGGGCAACCCTTTCCCATGAAAGTGTTTCTCGCCAGTCACTGCTTAGGGCTACATCAAGAGGAAACAAAACGTAGAGAGAGAACGTGAAACTACTTTGTTGTGTCAAGTTTCAAGAAGCTAGCACGAACCGTGTTGGATTTAGAGTTCCAAATACATCTATCAATATAGGAGAAAACAGAGTGAAACCTAAAAATTCAAACTGTTACTGGAAATGAACGCTTCAACATAGAAGAACGAAAGTGGGGAACCAAGTCGCCTTAGTGTACTGATCATTACCTGAAAGTATCATCCAGTTTGGCTGAAAAAATATTTGCTGAGATTTCTGGAGATTCGTAGTTTTTGGAAGCTTGGCAACCCCTTCCCATGAAAGTGTTTCTTGCCAGTCACTGCTTAGGGCTACATCAAGAGGAAACAAAACGTAGAGATAGAACGTGAAACTACTTTGTTGTGTCAAGTTTCAAGACGCTAGCACAAACCGTGTTGGATTTAGAGTCCCAAATACATCTATCAATATAGGAGAAAACAGAGTGAAACCTATAAATTCAAACAGTTACTGGAAATGAACGCTTCAACATAGAAGAACGAAATTTGGGGAACCACGTCGCCTTAGTGTACTGATCATTACCTGAATGTATCATCCAGTTTGGGTGAAAAAATATTTGCTGAGATTTCTGGAGATTCGTAATTTTTGGAGAATGGGCAACCATTTCCCATGAAAGTGTTTCTCGCCAGTCACTGCTTAGGGCTACAACAAGAGGAAACAAAAGGTAGAGATAGAACGTGAAACTATTTTGTTGTGTCAAGTTTCAAGAAGCTAGCACAAACCGTGTTAGATTTAGAGTTCCAAATACATCTATCAATATAGGAGAAAATAGAGTGAAACCTAAAAATTCAAACTGTTACTGGAAATGAACGCTTCAACATAGAAGAACGAAATTTGGGGAAACAAGTCGCCTTAGTGTACTGATCATTACCTGAAAGTATCATCCAGTTTGGGTGAAAAAATATTTGCTGAGATTTCTGGAGATTCGTAATTTTTGGAAGCTTGGCAACCCCTTCCCATGAAAGTGTTTCTCGCCAGTCACTGCTTAGGGCTACATCAAGAGGAAACAAAACGTAGAGAGAGAACGTGAAACTACTTTGTTGTGTCAAGTTTCAAGAAGCTAGCACAAACCGTGTTGGATTTAGAGTTCCAAATACATCTATCAATATAGGAGAAAACAGAGTGAAACCTAAAAATTCAAACTGTTACTGGAAATGAACGCTTCAACATAGATGAAGGAAATTTGGGGAACCACGTCGCCTTAGTGTACTGATCATTACCTGAAAGTATCATCCAGTCTGGGTGAAAAAATATTTGCTGAGATTTCTGGAGATTCGTAATTTTTGGAAGCTTGGCAACCCCGTTCCATGAAAGTGCTTCTCGCCAGTCACTGCTTAGGGCTACATCAAGAGGAAACAAAACGTAGTGATAGAACGTGAAACTACTTTGTTCTGTCAAGTTTCAAGAAGCTAGCACAAACCGTGTTGGATTTAGAGTTCCAAATACATCTATCAATATAGGAGAAAACAGAGTGAAACCTAAAAATTCAAACTGTTACTGGAAATGAACGCTTCAATATAGAAGAACGAAATTTGGGGAACCACGTCGCCTTAGTGTACTGCTCATTACCTGAAAGTATCATCCAGTTTGGGTGAAAAAATATTTGCTGAGATTTCTGGAGATTCGTAATTTTTGGAAGCTTGGCAACCCCTTCCCATGAAAGTGTTTCTCGGCAGTCACTGCTTAGGGCTACATCAAGAGGAAACAAAACATAGAGATAGAACGTGAAACTACTTTGTTGTCTCAAGTTTCAAGAAGCTAGCACAAACCGTGTTGGATTTAGAGTTCCAAATACATCTATCAATATAGGCGAAAACAGAGTGAAACCAAAAAATTCAAACTCTTACTGGAAATGAACGCTTCAACATAGAAGAACGAAATTTGGGGAACCAAGTCGCCTTAGTGTACTGATCATTACCTGAAAGGATCATCCAGTTTGGGTGAAAAAATATTTGCTGAGATTTCTGGAGATTCGTAATTTTTGGAAGCTTGGAAACCCCTTCCCATGAAAGTGTTTCTCGCCAGTCACTGCTTAGGGCTACATCAAGAGGACACAAAACATAGAGATAGAACCGGAAACTACTTTGTTGTGTCAAGTTTCAAGAAGCTAGCACAAACCGTGTTGGATTTAGAGTTCCAAATACATCTATCAATATAGGAGAAAACAGAGTGAAACCTAAAAATTCAAACTGTTACTGGAAAAGAACGCTTCAACATAGAAAAACGAAATTTGGGGAACCACGTCGCCTTAGTTTACTGATCACTACCTGAAAGTATCATCCTGTTGGGTGAAAAAATATTTGCTGAGATTTCTGGAGATTCGTAATTTTTGGAAGCTTTGCAACCCCTTCCCATGAAAGTGTTTCTCGCCAGTCACTGCTTAGGGCTACATCAAGAGGAAACAAAACGTAGAGATAGAACGTGAAACTACTTTGTTTTGTCAAGTTTCAAGAAGCTAGCACAAACTGTGTTGGATTTAGAGTTCCAAATACATCTATCAATATAGGAGAAAACAGAGTGAAACCTAAAAATTCAAACTGTTACTGGAGATGAATGCTTCAACATAAAAGAACGAAATTTGGGGAACCATGTCACCTTAGTGTACTGATCATTACCTGAAAGTATCATACAGTTTGGGTGAAAAAATATTTGCTGAGATTTCTGGAGATTCGTTATTTTTGGAAGCTTGGAAACCCCTTCCCATGAAAGTGTTTCTCGCCAGTCATTGCTTAGGGCTACATCAAGAGGAAACAAAACATAGAGATAGAACCAGAAACTACTTTGTTGTGTCAAGTTTCAAGAAGCTAGCACAAACCGTGTTGGATTTAGAGTTCCAAATACATCTATCAATATAGGAGAAAACAGAGTGAAACCTAAAAATTCAAACTGTTACTGGAAATGAACGCTTCAACATAGAAAAACGAAATTTGGGGAACCACGTCGCCTTAGTGTACTGATCACTACCTGAAAGTATCATCCAGTTTGGGTGAAAAAATATTTGCTGAGATTTCTGGAGATTCGTAATTTTTGGAAGCTTGGCAACCCCTTCCCATGAAAGTGTTTCTCGCCAGTCACTGCTTAGGGCTACATCAAGAGGAAACAAAACGTAGATAGAGAACGTGAAACTACTTTGTTGTGTCAAGTTTCAAGAAGCTAGCACAAACCGTGTTGGATTTAAAGTTCCAAATACATCTATCAATATAGGAGAAAACAGAGTGAAACCTAAAAATTCAAACTGTTACTGGAAATGAACGCTTCAATATAGAAGAACGAAATTTGGGGAACCACGTCGCCTTAGTGTACTGATCATTACCTGAAAGTATCATCCAGTTTGGGTGAAAAAATATTTGCTGAGATTTCTGGAGATTCGTAATTTTTGGAAGCTTGGCAACCCCTTTCCATGAAAGTGTTTCTCGCCATTCACTGCTTAGGGCTACATCAAGAGGAAACAAAACGTAGAGATAGAACGTGAAACTACTTTGTTGTGTCAAGTTTCAAGAAGCTAGCACAAACCGTGTTGGATTTAGAGTTCCAAATACATCTATCAATATAGGCGAAAACAGAGTGAAACCAAAAAATTCAAACTCTTACTGGAAATGAACGCTTCAACATAGAAGAACGAAATTTGGGGAACCAAGTCGCCTTAGTGTACTGATCATTACCTGAAAGTATCATCCAGTTTGGGTGAAAAAATATTTGCTGAGATTTCTGGAGATTCGTAATTTTTGGAAGCTTGGCAACCCCTTCCCATGAAAGTGTTTCTCGCCAGTCACTGCTTAGGGCTACATCAAGAGGAAACAAAACGTAGAGATATAACGTGAAACTACTTTGTTGTGTCAAGTTTCAAGAAGCTAGCACAAACCGTGTTGGATTTAGAGTTCCAAATATATCTATCAATATAGGAGAAAACAGAGTGAAACCTAAAAATTCAAACTGTTACTGGAAATGAACGCTTCAACATAGAAGAACAAAATTTGGGGAACCACGTCACCTTAGTGTACTGATCGTTACCTGAAAGTATCATCCTGTTTGGGTGAAAAATTATTTGCTGAGATTTCTTGAGATTCGTAATTTTTGGAAGCTTTGCAACCCCTTCCCATGAAAGTGTTTCTCGCCAGTCACTGCTTAGGGCTACATCAAGAGGAAACAAAACGTAGAGATAGAACGTGAAACTACTTTGTTTTGTCAACTTTCAAGAAGCTAGCACAAACTGTGTTGGATTTAGAGTTCCAAATACATCTATCAATATAGGAGAAAACAGAGTGAAACCTAAAAATTCAAACTGTTACTGGAGATGAATGCTTTAACATAGAAGAACGAAATTTGGGGAACCACGTCACCTTAGTGTACTGATCATTACCTGAAAGTATAATCCAGTTTGGGTGAAAAAATATTTGCTGAGATTTCTGGAGATTCGTAATTTTTGGAAGCTTGGAAACCCCTTCCCATGAAAGTGTTTCTCGCCAGTCATTGCTTAGGGCTACATCAAGAGGAAAGAAAACATAGAGATAGAACCAGAAACTACTTTGTTGTGTCAAGTTTCAAGAAGCTAGCACAAACCGTGTTGGATTTAGAGTTTCAAATACATCTATCAATATAGGAGAAAACAGAGTGAAACCTAAAAATTCAAACTGTTACTGGAAATGAACGCTTCAATATAGAAGAACGAAATTTGGGGAACCACGTCGCCTTAGTGTACTGATCATTACCTGAAAGTATCATCCAGTTTGGGTGAAAAAATATTTGCTGACATTTCTAGAGATTCGTAATTTTTGGAAGCTTGGCAACCCCTTAACATGAAAGTGTTTCTCGCCAGTCACTGATTAGGGCTACATCAAGAGGAAACAAAACGTAGAGCTAGAACGTGAAAATACTTTGTTGTGTCAAGTTTCAAGAAGCTAGCACAAACCGTGTTGGATTTAGAGTTCCAAATACATCTATCAATATAGGAGAAAACAGAGTGAAACCTAAAAATTCAAACTGTTACTGGAAGTGAACGCTGCAATATAGAAGAACGAAATTTGGGGAACCAAGTCGCGTTAGTGTACTGATCATTACCTGAATGTATCATCCAGTTTGGCTGAAAAAATATTTGCTGAGATTTCTGGAGATTCGTAATTTTTGGAAGCTTGGCAACCCCTTTCCATGAAAGTGTTTCTCGCCAGTCACTGCTTAGGGCTACATCAAGAGGAAACGAAACGTAGAGATAGAACGTGAAACTACTTTGTTGTGTCAAGTTTCAAGAAGCTAGCACAAACTGTGTTGGATTTAGAGTTCCAAATACATCTATCAATATAGGAGAAAACAGAGTGAAACCTAAAAATTCAAACTGTTACTGGAAATGAACGCTTCAACATAGAAGAACGAAATTTGAGGAACCACGTCGCCTTAGTGTACTGATCATTACATGAATGTATCATCCAGTTTGGGTGAAAAAATATTTGCTGAGATTTCTGGAGATTCGCAATTTTTGGAAGCTTGGCAACCCCTTTCCATGAAAGTGTTTCTCGCCAGTCACTGCTTAGGGCTACATCAAGAGGAAACGAAACGTAGAGATAGAACGTGAAACTTCTTTGTTGTGTCAAGTTTCAAGAAGCTAGCAAAAACTGTGTTGGATTTAGAGTTCCAAATACATCTATCAATATAGGAGAAAACAGAGTGAAACCTAAAAATTCAAACTGTTACTGGAAATAAACGCTTCAACATAGAAGAACGAAAATTGGGGAACCATGTCGCCGTAGTGTACTGATCATTACCTGAAAGTATCATCCAGTTTGGGTGAAAAAATATTTGCTGAGATTTCTGGAGATTCGTAATTTTTGGAAGCTTGGCAACCCCTTCCCATGAAAGTGTTTCTCGCCAGTCACTGCTTAGGGCTACATCAAGAGGAAACAAAACGTAGAGATAGAACGTGAAACTACTTTGTTGTGTCAAGTTTCAAGAAGCTAGCACAAACCGTGTTGGATTTAGAGTTCCAAATACATCTATCAATATAGGCGAAAACAGAGTGAAACCAAAAAATTCAAACTCTTACTGGAAATGAACGCTTCAACATAGAAGAACGAAATTTGGGGAACCAAGTCGCCTTAGTGTACTGATCATTACCTGAAAGTATCATCCAGTTTGGGTGAAAAAATATTTGCTGAGATTTCTGGAGATTCGTAATTTTTGGAAGCTTGGCAACCCCTTCCCATGAAAGTGTTTCTCGCCAGTCACTGCTTAGGGCTACATCAAGAGGAAACAAAACGTAGAGATATAACGTGAAACTACTTTGTTGTGTCAAGTTTCAAGAAGCTAGCACAAACCGTGTTGGATTTAGAGTTCCAAATACATCTATCAATATAGGAGAAAACAGAGTGAAACCTAAAAATTCAAACTGTTACTGGAAATGAACGCTTCAACATAGAAGAACAAAATTTGGGGAACCACGTCACCTTAGTGTACTGATCGTTACCTGAAAGTATCATCCTGTTTGGGTGAAAAATTATTTGCTGAGATTTCTTGAGATTCGTAATTTTTGGAAGCTTTGCAACCCCTTCCCATGAAAGTGTTTCTCGCCAGTCACTGCTTAGGGCTACATCAAGAGGAAACAAAACGTAGAGATAGAACGTGAAACTACTTTGTTTTGTCAAGTTTCAAGAAGCTAGCACAAACTGTGTTGGATTTAGAGTTCCAAATACATCTATCAATATAGGAGAAAACAGAGTGAAACCTAAAAATTCAAACTGTTACTGGAGATGAATGCTTTAACATAGAAGAACGAAATTTGGGGAACCACGTCACCTTAGTGTACTGATCATTACCTGAAAGTATAATCCAGTTTGGGTGAAAAAATATTTGCTGAGATTTCTGGAGATTCGTAATTTTTGGAAGCTTGGAAACCCCTTCCCATGAAAGTGTTTCTCGCCAGTCATTGCTTAGGGCTACATCAAGAGGAAAGAAAACATAGAGATAGAACCAGAAACTACTTTGTTGTGTCAAGTTTCAAGAAGCTAGCACAAACCGTGTTGGATTTAGAGTTTCAAATACATCTATCAATATAGGAGAAAACAGAGTGAAACCTAAAAATTCAAACTGTTACTGGAAATGAACGCTTCAATATAGAAGAACGAAATTTGGGGAACCACGTCGCCTTAGTGTACTGATCATTACCTGAAAGTATCATCCAGTTTGGGTGAAAAAATATTTGCTGACATTTCTAGAGATTCGTAATTTTTGGAAGCTTGGCAACCCCTTAACATGAAAGTGTTTCTCGCCAGTCACTGATTAGGGCTACATCAAGAGGAAACAAAACGTAGAGCTAGAACGTGAAAATACTTTGTTGTGTCAAGTTTCAAGAAGCTAGCACAAACCGTGTTGGATTTAGAGTTCCAAATACATCTATCAATATAGGAGAAAACAGAGTGAAACCTAAAAATTCAAACTGTTACTGGAAATGAACGCTTCAACATAGAAGAACGAAATTTGAGGAACCACGTCGCCTTAGTGTACTGATCATTACATGAATGTATCATCCAGTTTGGGTGAAAAAATATTTGCTGAGATTTCTGGAGATTCGCAATTTTTGGAAGCTTGGCAACCCCTTTCCATGAAAGTGTTTCTCGCCAGTCACTGCTTAGGGCTACATCAAGAGGAAACGAAACGTAGAGATAGAACGTGAAACTTCTTTGTTGTGTCAAGTTTCAAGAAGCTAGCAAAAACTGTGTTGGATTTAGAGTTCCAAATACATCTATCAATATAGGAGAAAACAGAGTGAAACCTAAAAATTCAAACTGTTACTGGAAATAAACGCTTCAACATAGAAGAACGAAAATTGGGGAACCATGTCGCCGTAGTGTACTGATCATTACCTGAAAGTATCATCCAGTTTGGGTGAAAAAATATTTGCTGACATTTCTAGAGATTCGTAATTTTTGGAAGCTTGGCAACCCCTTAACATGAAAGTGTTTCTCGCCAGTCACTGATTATGGCTACATCAAGAGGAAACAAAACGTAGAGCTAGAACGTGAAAATACTTTGTTGTGTCAAGTTTCAAGAAGCTAGCACAAACCGTGTTGGATTTAGAGTTCCAAATACATCTATCAATATAGGAGAAAACAGAGTGAAACCTAAAAATTCAAACTGTTACTGGAAGTGAACGCTGCAATATAGAAGAACGAAATTTGGGGAACCAAGTCGCCTTAGTGTACTGATCATTACCTGAATGTATCATCCAGTTTGGCTGAAAAAATATTTGCTGAGATTTCTGGAGATTCGTAATTTTTGGAAGCTGGGCAACCCCTTTCCATGAAAGTGTTTCTCGCCAGTCACTGCTTAGGGCTACATCAAGAGGAAACGAAACGTAGAGATAGAACGTGAAACTACTTTGTTGTGTCAAGTTTCAAGAAGCTAGCACAAACTGTGTTGGATTTAGAGTTCCAAATACATCTATCAATATAGGAGAAAACAGAGTGAAACCTAAAAATTCAAACTGTTACTGGAAATGAACGCTTCAACATAGAAGAACGAAATTTGAGGAACCACGTCGCCTTAGTGTACTGATCATTACATGAATGTATCATCCAGTTTGGGTGAAAAAATATTTGCTGAGATTTCTGGAGATTCGCAATTTTTGGAAGCTTGGCAACCCCTTTCCATGAAAGTGTTTCTCGCCAGTCACTGCTTAGGGCTACATCAAGAGGAAACGAAACGTAGAGATAGAACGTGAAACTTCTTTGTTGTGTCAAGTTTCAAGAAGCTAGCAAAAACTGTGTTGGATTTAGAGTTCCAAATACATCTATCAATATAGGAGAAAACAGAGTGAAACCTAAAAATTCAAACTGTTACTGGAAATAAACGCTTCAACATAGAAGAACGAAAATTGGGGAACCATGTCGCCGTAGTGTACTGATCATTACCTGAAAGTATCATCCAGTTTGGGTGAAAAAATATTTGCTGAGATTTCTGGAGATTCGTAATTTTTGGAAGCTTGGCAACCCCTTCCCATGAAAGTGTTTCTCGCCAGTCACTGCTTAGGGCTACATCAAGAGGAAACAAAACGTAGAGAGAGAACGTGAAACTACTTTGTTGTGTCAAGTTTCAAGAAGCTAGCACAAACCGTGTTGGATTTAGAGTTCCAAAAACATCTATCAATATAGGAGAAAACAGAGTGAAACCTAAAAATTCAAACTGTTACTGGAAATGAACGCTTCAACATAGAAGAACGAAATTTGCGGAACCATGTCGCCTTAGTGTATTGATCATTACCTGAAAGTATCATCCAGTTTGGGTGAAAAAATATTTGCTGAGATTTCTGGAGATTCGAAATTTTTGGAAGCATTGCAACCCCTTTCCATGAAAGTGTTTCTCGCCAGTCACTGTTTAGGGCTACATCTAGAGGAAACAAAACATAGAGATAGAACGTGAAACTACTTTGTTGTGTCAAGTTTCAAGAAGCTAGCACAAACCGTGTTGGATTTAGAGTTCCAAATACATCTATTAATATAGGAGAAAACAGAGTGAAACCTAAAAATTCAAACTGTTACTGGAAATAAACGCTTCAACATAGAAGAATGAAAATTGGGGAACCATGTCGCCTTAGTGTACTGATCATTACCTGAAAGTATCATCCAGTTTGGGTGAAAAAATATTTGCTGAGATTTCTGGAGATTCGTATTTTTTGGAAGCTTGGCAACCCCTTTCCATGAAAGTGTTTCTCGCCAGTCACTGCTTAGGGCTACATCAAGAGGAAACAAAATGTAGAGATAGAACGTGAAACTACTTTGATGTGTCAAGTTTCAAGAAGCTAGCACAAACCGTGTTGGATTTAGAGTTCCAAATACATCTATCAATATAGGAGAAAACAGAGTGAAACCTAAAAATTCAAACTGTTACTGGAAATGAACGCTTCAACATAGAAGAACGAAATTTGGGAACCACGTCGCCTTAGTGTACTGATCATTACCTGAAAGTATCATCCAGTTTGGGTGAAAAAATATTTGCTGAGATTTCTGGAGATTCGTAAATTTTGGAAGCTTGGCAACCCCTTCCCATGAAAGTGTTTCTCGCCAGACACTGCTTAGGGCTACATCAAGAGGAAACAAAACGTAGAGATAGAACGTGAAACTACTTTGTTGTGTCAAGTTTCAAGAAGCTAGCACAAACCGTGTTGGATTTAGAGTTCCAAATACATCTATCAATATAGGAGAAAACAGAGTGAAACCTAAAAATTCAAACTGTTACTGGAAATGAACGCTTCAACATAGAAGAATGAAATTTGGGGAACCAAGTCGCCTTAGTGTACTGATCATTACCTGAAAGTATCATCCAGTTTGGGTGAAAAAATATTTGCTGAGATTTCTGGAGATTCGTAATTTTTGGAAGCTTGGAAACCCCTTTCCATGAAAGGGTTTCTCGCCAGTCACTGCTTAGGGCTACAACAAGAGGAAACAAAAGGTAGAGATAGAACGTGAAACTACTTTGTTGTGTCAAGTTTCAAGAAGCTAGCACAAACCGTGTTGGATTTAGAGTTCCAAATACATCTATCAATATAGGAGAAAACAGAGTGAAACCTAAAAATTCAAACTGTTACTGGAAATGAACGCTTCAACATAGAAGAACGAAATTTGGGGAACCACGTCGCCTTAGTGTACTGATCATTATCTGAAAGTATCATCCAGTTTGGGTGAAAAAATATTTGTTGAGATTTCTGGAGATTCGTAATTTTTGGAAGCTTGGCAACCCCTTCCCATGAAAGTGTTTCTCGCCAGTCACTGCTTAGGGCTACATCAAGAGGAAACAAAACATAGAGATAGAACATGAAACTACTTTGTTCTCTCAAGTTTCAAGAAGCTAGCACAAACCGTGTTGGATTTAGAGTTCCAAATACGTCTATCAATATAGGCGAAAACAGAGTGAAACCAAAAAATTCAAACTCTTACTGGAAATGAACGCTTCAACATAGAAGAACGAAATTTGGGGAACCAAGTCGCCTTAGTGTACTGATCATTACCTGAAAGGATCATCCAGTTTGGGTGAAAAAATATTTGCTGAGATTTCTGGAGATTCATAATTTTTGGAAGTTTGGAAACCCCTTCCCATGAAAGTGTTTCTCGCCAGTCAGTGCTTAGGGCTACATCAAGAGGAAACAAAACATAGAGATAGAACGTGAAACTACTTTGTTGTGTCAAGTTTCAAGAAGCTAGCACAAACCGTGTTGGATTTAGAGTTCCAAATACATCTCTCAATATAGGAGAAAACAGAGTGAAACCTAAAAATTCAAACTGTTACTGGAAATGAACGCTTCAACATAGAAAAACGAAATTTGGGGAACCACGTCGCCTTAGTGTACTGATAACTACCTGAAAGTATCATCCTGTTGGGTGAAAAAATATTTGCTGAGATTTCTGGAGATTCGTAATTTTTGGAGACTGGGCAACCCTTTCCCATGAAAGTGTTTCTCGCCAGTCACTGCTTAGGGCTACATCAAGAGGAAACAAAACGTAGAGAGAGAACGTGAAACTACTTTGTTGTGTCAAGTTTCAAGAAGCTAGCACGAACCGTGTTGGATTTAGAGTTCCAAATACATCTATCAATATAGGAGAAAACAGAGTGAAACCTAAAAATTCAAACTGTTACTGGAAATGAACGCTTCAACATAGAAGAACGAAATTTGGGGAACCAAGTCGCCTTAGTGTACTGATCATTACCTGAAAGTATCATCCAGTTTGGGTGAAAAAATATTTGCTGAGATTTCTAGAGATTGGTAATTTTTGGAAGCTTCGCAACCCCGTTCCATGAAACTGTTTCTCGCCAGTCACTGCTTAGGGCTACATCAAGAGGAAACAAAACGTAGAGATAGAACGTGAAACTACTTTGTTGTGTCAAGTTTCAAGAAGCTAGCACAAACCGTGTTGGATTTAGAGTTCCAAATACATCTATCAATATAGGAGAAAACAGAGTGAAACCTAAAAATTCAAACTGTTACTGGAAATGAACGCTTCAACATTGAAGAACGAAATTTGGGGAACCAAGTCGCCTTAGTGTACTGATCATTACCTGAAAGTATCATCCAGTTTCGGTGAAAAAATATTTGCTGAGATTTCTGGAGATTCGTAATTTTGGAAGCTTGGCAACCCCTTCCCATGAAAGTGTTTCTCGCCAGTCAGTGCTTAGGGCTACATCAAGAGGAAACAAAACGTAGAGATAGAACGTGAAACTACTTTGTTGTGTCAAGTTTCAAGAAGCTAGCACAAACCGTGTTGGATTTAGAGTTCCAAATACATCTATCAATATAGGAGAAAACAGAGTGAAACCTAAAAATTCAAACTGTTACTGGAAATGAACGCTTCAACATAGAAAAACGAAATTTGGGGAACCATGTCGCCGTAGTGTACTGATCACTACCTGAAAGTATCATCCTGTTGGGTGAAAAAATATTTGCTGAGATTTCTGGAGATTCGTAATTTTTGGAAGCTTGGCAACCCCTTCCCATGAAAGTGTTTCTCGCCAGTCACTGCTTAGGGCTACATGAAGAGGAAACAAAATGTAGAGATAGAACGTGAAACTACTTTGTTGTGTCAAGTTTCAAGAAGCTAGCACAAACCGTGTTGGATTTAGAGTTCCAAAAACATCTATCAATATAGGAGAAAACAGAGTGAAACCTAAAAATTCAAACTGTTACTGGAAATGAACGCTTCAACATAGAAGAACGAAATTTGCGGAACCATGTCGCCTTAGTGTATTGATCATTACCTGAAAGTATCATCCAGTTTGGGTGAAAAAATATTTGCTGATATTTCTGGAGATTCGAAATTTTTGGAAGCATTGCAACCCCTTTCCTTGAAAGTGTTTCTCGCCAGTCACTGTTTAGGGCTACATCTAGAGGAAACAAAACATAGAGATAGAACGTGAAACTACTTTGTTGTGTCAAGTTTCAAGAAGCTAGCACAAACCGTGTTGGATTTAGAGTTCCAAATACATCTATTAATATAGGAGAAAACAGAGTGAAACCTAAAAATTCAAACTGTTACTGGAAATAAACGCTTCAACATAGAAGAATGAAAATTGGGGAACCATGTCGCCTTAGTGTACTGATCATTACCTGAAAGTATCATCCAGTTTGGGTGAAAAAATATTTGCTGAGATTTCTGGAGATTCGTAATTTTTGGAAGCTTGGCAACCCCTTTCCATGAAAGTGTTTCTCGCCAGTCACTGCTTAGGGCTACATCAAGAGGAAACAAAATGTAGAGATAGAACGTGAAACTACTTTGATGTGTCAAGTTTCAAGAAGCTAGCACAAACCGTGTTGGATTTAGAGTTCCAAATACATCTATCAATATAGGAGAAAACAGAGTGAAACCTAAAAATTCAAACTGTTACTGGAAATGAACGCTTCAACATAGAAGAACGAAATTTGGGAACCACGTCGCCTTAGTGTACTGATCATTACCTGAAAGTATCATCCAGTTTGGGTGAAAAAATATTTGCTGAGATTTCTGGAGATTCGTAAATTTTGGAAGCTTGGCAACCCCTTCCCATGAAAGTGTTTCTCGCCAGACACTGCTTAGGGCTACATCAAGAGGAAACAAAACGTAGAGATAGAACGTGAAACTACTTTGTTGTGTCAAGTTTCAAGAAGCTAGCACAAACCGTGTTGGATTTAGAGTTCCAAATACATCTATCAATATAGGAGAAAACAGAGTGAAACCTAAAAATTCAAACTGTTACTGGAAATGAACGCTTCAACATAGAAGAATGAAATTTGGGGAACCAAGTCGCCTTAGTGTACTGATCATTACCTGAAAGTATCATCCAGTTTGGGTGAAAAAATATTTGCTGAGATTTCTGGAGATTCGTAATTTTTGGAAGCTTGGAAACCCCTTTCCATGAAAGGGTTTCTCGCCAGTCACTGCTTAGGGCTACAACAAGAGGAAACAAAAGGTAGAGATAGAACGTGAAACTACTTTGTTGTGTCAAGTTTCAAGAAGCTAGCACAAACCGTGTTGGATTTAGAGTTCCAAATACATCTATCAATATAGGAGAAAACAGAGTGAAACCTAAAAATTCAAACTGTTACTGGAAATGAACGCTTCAACATAGAAGAACGAAATTTGGGGAACCACGTCGCCTTAGTGTACTGATCATTATCTGAAAGTATCATCCAGTTTGGTTGAAAAAATATTTGTTGAGATTTCTGGAGATTCGTAATTTTTGGAAGCTTGGCAACCCCTTCCCATGAAAGTGTTTCTCGCCAGTCACTGCTTAGGGCTACATCAAGAGGAAACAAAACATAGAGATAGAACATGAAACTACTTTGTTCTCTCAAGTTTCAAGAAGCTAGCACAAACCGTGTTGGATTTAGAGTTCCAAATACATCTATCAATATAGGCGAAAACAGAGTGAAACCAAAAAATTCAAACTCTTACTGGAAATGAACGCTTCAACATAGAAGAACGAAATTTGGGGAACCAAGTCGCCTTAGTGTACTGATCATTACCTGAAAGGATCATCCAGTTTGGGTGAAAAAATATTTGCTGAGATTTCTGGAGATTCGTAATTTTTGGAAGTTTGGAAACCCCTTCCCATGAAAGTGTTTCTCGCCAGTCAGTGCTTAGGGCTACATCAAGAGGAAACAAAACATAGAGATAGAACGTGAAACTACTTTGTTGTGTCAAGTTTCAAGAAGCTAGCACAAACCGTGTTGGATTTAGAGTTCCAAATACATCTCTCAATATAGGAGAAAACAGAGTGAAACCTAAAAATTCAAACTGTTACTGGAAATGAACGCTTCAACATAGAAAAACGAAATTTGGGGAACCACGTCGCCTTAGTGTACTGATAACTACCTGAAAGTATCATCCTGTTGGGTGAAAAAATATTTGCTGAGATTTCTGGAGATTCGTAATTTTTGGAGACTGGGCAACCCTTTCCCATGAAAGTGTTTCTCGCCAGTCACTGCTTAGGGCTACATCAAGAGGAAACAAAACGTAGAGAGAGAACGTGAAACTACTTTGTTGTGTCAAGTTTCAAGAAGCTAGCACGAACCGTGTTGGATTTAGAGTTCCAAATACATCTATCAATATAGGAGAAAACAGAGTGAAACCTAAAAATTCAAACTGTTACTGGAAATGAACGCTTCAACATAGAAGAACGAAATTTGGGGAACCAAGTCGCCTTAGTGTACTGATCATTACCTGAAAGTATCATCCAGTTTGGGTGAAAAAATATTTGCTGAGATTTCTAGAGATTGGTAATTTTTGGAAGCTTCGCAACCCCGTTCCATGAAACTGTTTCTCGCCAGTCACTGCTTAGGGCTACATCAAGAGGAAACAAAACGTAGAGATAGAACGTGAAACTACTTTGTTGTGTCAAGTTTCAAGAAGCTAGCACAAACCGTGTTGGATTTAGAGTTCCAAATACATCTATCAATATAGGAGAAAACAGAGTGAAACCTAAAAATTCAAACTGTTACTGGAAATGAACGCTTCAACATAGAAGAACGAAATTTGGGGAACCAAGTCGCCTTAGTGTACTGATCATTACCTGAAAGTATCATCCAGTTTCGGTGAAAAAATATTTGCTGAGATTTCTGGAGATTCGTAATTTTGGAAGCTTGGCAACCCCTTCCCATGAAAGTGTTTCTCGCCAGTCAGTGCTTAGGGCTACATCAAGAGGAAACAAAACGTAGAGATAGAACGTGAAACTACTTTGTTGTGTCAAGTTTCAAGAAGCTAGCACAAACCGTGTTGGATTTAGAGTTCCAAATACATCTATCAATATAGGAGAAAACAGAGTGAAACCTAAAAATTCAAACTGTTACTGGAAATGAACGCTTCAACATAGAAAAACGAAATTTGGGGAACCACGTCGCCTTATGTACTGATCACTACCTGAAAGTATCATCCTGTTGGGTGAAAAAATATTTGCTGAGATTTCTGGAGATTCGTAATTTTTGGAAGCTTGGCAACCCCTTCCCATGAAAGTGTTTCTCGCCAGTCACTGCTTAGGGCTACATGAAGAGGAAACAAAATGTAGAGATAGAACGTGAAACTACTTTGTTGTGTCAAGTTTCAAGAAGCTAGCACAAACCGTGTTGGATTTAGAGTTCCAAAAACATCTATCAATATAGGAGAAAACAGAGTGAAACCTAAAAATTCAAACTGTTACTAGAAATGAACGCTTCAACATAGAAGAACGAAATTTGCGGAACCATGTCGCCTTAGTGTATTGATCATTACCTGAAAGTATCATCCAGTTTGGGTGAAAAAATATTTGCTGAGATTTCTGGAGATTCGAAATTTTTGGAAGCATTGCAACCCCTTTCCATGAAAGTGTTTCTCGCCAGTCACTGTTTAGGGCTACATCTAGAGGAAACAAAACATAGAGATAGAACGTGAAACTACTTTGTTGTGTCAAGTTTCAAGAAGCTAGCACAAACCGTGTTGGATTTAGAGTTCCAAATACATCTATTAATATAGGAGAAAACAGAGTGAAACCTAAAAATTCAAACTGTTACTGGAAATAAACGCTTCAACATAGAAGAATGAAAATTGGGGAACCATGTCGCCTTAGTGTACTGATCATTACCTGAAAGTATCATCCAGTTTGGGTGAAAAAATATTTGCTGAGATTTCTGGAGATTCGTAATTTTTGGAAGCTTGGCAACCCCTTTCCATGAAAGTGTTTCTCGCCAGTCACTGCTTAGGGCTACATCAAGAGGAAACAAAATGTAGAGATAGAACGTGAAACTACTTTGATGTGTCAAGTTTCAAGAAGCTAGCACAAACCGTGTTGGATTTAGAGTTCCAAATACATCTATCAATATAGGAGAAAACAGAGTGAAACCTAAAAATTCAAACTGTTACTGGAAATGAACGCTTCAACATAGAAGAACGAAATTTGGGAACCACGTCGCCTTAGTGTACTGATCATTACCTGAAAGTATCATCCAGTTTGGGTGAAAAAATATTTGCTGAGATTTCTGGAGATTCGTAAATTTTGGAAGCTTGGCAACCCCTTCCCATGAAAGTGTTTCTCGCCAGACACTGCTTAGGGCTACATCAAGAGGAAACAAAACGTAGAGATAGAACGTGAAACTACTTTGTTGTGTCAAGTTTCAAGAAGCTAGCACAAACCGTGTTGGATTTAGAGTTCCAAATACATCTATCAATATAGGAGAAAACAGAGTGAAACCTAAAAATTCAAACTGTTACTGGAAATGAACGCTTCAACATAGAAGAATGAAATTTGGGGAACCAAGTCGCCTTAGTGTACTGATCATTACCTGAAAGTATCATCCAGTTTGGGTGAAAAAATATTTGCTGAGATTTCTGGAGATTCGTAATTTTTGGAAGCTTGGAAACCCCTTTCCATGAAAGGGTTTCTCGCCAGTCACTGCTTAGGGCTACAACAAGAGGAAACAAAAGGTAGAGATAGAACGTGAAACTACTTTGTTGTGTCAAGTTTCAAGAAGCTAGCACAAACCATGTTGGATTTAGAGTTCCAAATACATCTATCAATATAGGAGAAAACAGAGTGAAACCTAAAAATTCAAACTGTTACTGGAAATGAACGCTTCAACATAGAAGAACGAAATTTGGGGAACCACGTCGCCTTAGTGTACTGATCATTATCTGAAAGTATCATCCAGTTTGGGTGAAAAAATATTTGTTGAGATTTCTGGAGATTCGTAATTTTTGGAAGCTTGGCAACCCCTTCCCATGAAAGTGTTTCTCGCCAGTCACTGCTTAGGGCTACATCAAGAGGAAACAAAACATAGAGATAGAACATGAAACTACTTTGTTCTCTCAAGTTTCAAGAAGCTAGCACAAACCGTGTTGGATTTAGAGTTCCAAATACATCTATCAATATAGGCGAAAACAGAGTGAAACCAAAAAATTCAAACTCTTACTGGAAATGAACGCTTCAACATAGAAGAACGAAATTTGGGGAACCAAGTCGCCTTAGTGTACTGATCATTACCTGAAAGGATCATCCAGTTTGGGTGAAAAAATATTTGCTGAGATTTCTGGAGATTCGTAATTTTTGGAAGTTTGGAAACCCCTTCCCATGAAAGTGTTTCTCGCCAGTCAGTGCTTAGGGCTACATCAAGAGGAAACAAAACATAGAGATAGAACGTGAAACTACTTTGTTGTGTCAAGTTTCAAGAAGCTAGCACAAACCGTGTTGGATTTAGAGTTCCAAATACATCTCTCAATATAGGAGAAAACAGAGTGAAACCTAAAAATTCAAACTGTTACTGGAAATGAACGCTTCAACATAGAAAAACGAAATTTGGGGAACCACGTCGCCTTAGTGTACTGATAACTACCTGAAAGTATCATCCTGTTGGGTGAAAAAATATTTGCTGAGATTTCTGGAGATTCGTAATTTTTGGAGACTGGGCAACCCTTTCCCATGAAAGTGTTTCTCGCCAGTCACTGCTTAGGGCTACATCAAGAGGAAACAAAACGTAGAGAGAGAACGTGAAACTACTTTGTTGTGTCAAGTTTCAAGAAGCTAGCACGAACCGTGTTGGATTTAGAGTTCCAAATACATCTATCAATATAGGAGAAAACAGAGTGAAACCTAAAAATTCAAACTGTTACTGGAAATGAACGCTTCAACATAGAAGAACGAAATTTGGGGAACCAAGTCGCCTTAGTGTACTGATCATTACCTGAAAGTATCATCCAGTTTGGGTGAAAAAATATTTGCTGAGATTTCTAGAGATTGGTAATTTTTGGAAGCTTCGCAACCCCGTTCCATGAAACTGTTTCTCGCCAGTCACTGCTTAGGGCTACATCAAGAGGAAACAAAACGTAGAGATAGAACGTGAAACTACTTTGTTGTTTCAAGTTTCAAGAAGCTAGCACAAACCGTGTTGGATTTAGAGTTCCAAATACATCTATCAATATAGGAGAAAACAGAGTGAAACCTAAAAATTCAAACTGTTACTGGAAATGAACGCTTCAACATAGAAGAACGAAATTTGGGGAACCAAGTCGCCTTAGTGTACTGATCATTACCTGAAAGTATCATCCAGTTTCGGTGAAAAAATATTTGCTGAGATTTCTGGAGATTCGTAATTTTGGAAGCTTGGCAACCCCTTCCCATGAAAGTGTTTCTCGCCAGTCAGTGCTTAGGGCTACATCAAGAGGAAACAAAACGTAGAGATGGAACGTGAAACTACTTTGTTGTGTCAAGTTTCAAGAAGCTAGCACAAACCGTGTTGGATTTAGAGTTCCAAATACATCTATCAATATAGGAGAAAACAGAGTGAAACCAAAAAATTCAAACTGTTACTGGAAATGAACGCTTCAACATAGAAAAACGAAATTTGGGGAACCACGTCGCCTTATGTACTGATCACTACCTGAAAGTATCATCCTGTTGGGTGAAAAAATATTTGCTGAGATTTCTGGAGATTCGTAATTTTTGGAAGCTTGGCAACCCCTTCCCATGAAAGTGTTTCTCGCCAGTCACTGCTTAGGGCTACATGAAGAGGAAACAAAATGTAGAGATAGAACGTGAAACTACTTTGTTGTGTCAAGTTTCAAGACGCTAGCACAAACCGTGTTGGATTTAGAGTTCCAAACACATCTATCAATATAGGAGAAAACAGAGTGAAACCTAAAAATTCAAACTGTTACTGGAAATGAACGCTTCAACATAGAAAAACGAAATTTGGGGAACCACGTCGCCTTAGTGTACTGTTCACTACCTGAAAGTATCATCCAGTTTGGGTGAAAAAATATTTGCTGAGATTTCTGGAGATTCGTAGTTTTTGGAAGCTTGGCAACCCCTTCCCATGAAAGTGTTTTTCGCCAGTCACTGCTTAGGGCTACATCAAGAGGAAACAAAACGTAGAGATAGAACGTGAAACTACTTTGTTGTGTCAAGTTTCAAGACGCTAGCACAAACCGTGTTGGATTTAGAGTTCCAAATACATCTAACAATATAGGAGAAAACAGAGTGAAACCTATAAATTCAAACTGTTACTGGAAATGAACGCTTCAACATAGAAGAACGAAATTTGGGGAACCACGTCGCCTTAGTGTACTGATCATTACCTGAAAGTATCATCCAGTTTGGGTGAAAAAATATTTGCTGAGATTTCTGGAGATTCGTAATTTTTGGAGACTGGGTAACCCTTTCCCATGAAAGTGTTTCTCGCCAGTCACTGCTTAGGGCTACATCAAGAGGAAACAAAACGTAGAGAGGGAACGTGAAACTACTTTGTTGTGTCAAGTTTCAAGAAGCTAGCACAAACCGGGTTGGATTTAGAGTTCCAAATACATCTATCAATATAGGAGAAAACAGAGTGAAACCTAAAAATTCAAACTGTTACTGGAAATGAACGCTGCAACATAGAAGAACGAAATTTGGGGAACCACGTCGCCTTAGTGTACTGATCATTACCTGAAAGTATCATCCAGTTTGGCTGAAAAAATATTTGCTGAGATTTCTGGAGATTCATAATTTTTGGAAGCTTGGCAACCCCTTTCCATGAAAGTGTTTCTCGCCAGTCACTGCTTAGGGCTACATCAAGAGGAAAAAAAACGTAGAGATAGAACGTGAAACTACTTTGTTGTGTCAAGTTTCAAGAAGCTAGCACAAACCGTGTTGGATTTAGAGTTCCAAATACATCTATCAATATAGGAGAAAACAGAGTGAAACCTAAAAATTCAAACTGTTACTGGAAATGAACGCTTCAACATAGAAGAACGAAATCTGGGGAACCACGTCGCCTTAGTGTACTGATCATTACCTGAAAGTATCATCCAGTTTGGGTGAAAAAATATTTGCTGAGATTTCTGGAGATTCGTGATTTTTGGAAGCTTGGAAACCCCTTTCCATGAAAGGGTTTCTCGCCAGTCACTGCTTAGGGCTACATCAAGAGGAAACAAAACGTAGAGATAGAACGTGAAACTACTTTGTTGTGTCAAGTTTCAAGAAGCTAGCACAAACCGTGTTGGATTTAGAGTTCCAAATACATCTATCAATATAGGAGAAAACAGAGTGAAACCTAAAAATTCAAACTGTTACTGGAAATGAACGCTTCAACATAGAAGAACGAAATTTGGGGAACCACGTCGCCTTAGTGTACTGATCATTACCTGAAAGTATCATCCAGTTTGGCTGAAAAAATATTTGCTGAGATTTCTGGAGATTCGTAATTTTTGGAGACTGTGCAACCCCTTCCCATGAAAGTGTTTCTCGCCAGTCACTGCTTAGGGCTACATCAAGAGGAAACAAAACGTAGAGATAGAACGTGAAACTACTTTGTTGTGTCAAGTTTCAAGAAGCTAGCACAAACCGTGTTGGATTTAGAGTTCCAAATACATCTATCAGTATAGGAGAAAACAGAGTGAAACCTAAAAATTCAAACTGTTACTGGAAATGAACGCTTCAACATAGAAGAACGAAATTTGGGGAACCACGTCGCCTTAGTGTACTGATCATTACCTGAAAGTATCATCCAGTTTGGGTGAAAAAATATTTGCTGAGATTTCTGGAGATTCGTAATTTTTGGAAGCTTGGAAACCCCTTTCCATGAAAGGGTTTCTCGCCAGTCACTGCTTAGGGCTACATCAAGAGGAAACAAAACGTAGAGATAGAACGTGAAACTACTTTGTTGTGTCAAGTTTCAAGAAGCTAGCACAAACCGTGTTGGATTTAGAGTTCCAAATACATCTATCAATATAGGAGAAAACAGAGTGAAACCTAAAAATTCAAACTGTTACTGGAAATGAACGCTTCAACATAGAAGAACGAAATTTGGGGAACCACGTCGCCTTAGTGTACTGATCATTACCTGAAAGTATCATCCAGTTTGGGTGAAAAAATATTTGCTGAGATTTCTGTAGATTCGTAATTTTTGGAATCTTGGCAACACCTTCCCATGAAAGTATTTCTCGCCAGTCACTGCTTAGGGCTACATCAAGAGGAAACAAAACGTAGAGATAGAACGTGAAACTACTTTGTTGTGTCAAGTTTCAAGAAGCTAGCACAAACCGTGTTGGATTTAGAGTTCCAAATACATCTATCAATATAGTAGAAAACAGAGTGAAACCTAAAAATTCAAACTGTTACTGGAAATGAACGCTTCAACATACAAGAACGAAATTTGGGGAACCACGTCGCCTTAGTGTAGTGATCATTACCTGAAAGTATCATCCAGTTTGGGTGAAAAAATATTTGCTGAGATTTCTTGACATTGGTAATTTTTGGAAGCTTGGCAACCCCGTTCCTCGAAAGTGTTTCTCGCCAGTCACTGCTTAGGGCTACATCAAGAGGAAACAAAACGTAGAGATAGAACGTAAAACTACTTTGTTGTGTCAAGTTTCAAGACGCTAGCACAAACCGTGTTGGATTTAGAGTTCCAAATACATCTATCAATATAGGAGAAAACAGAGTGAAACCTAAAAATTCAAACTGTTACTGGAAATGAACGCTGCAACATAGAAGAACGAAATTTGGGGAAACAAGTCGCCTTAGTGTACTGATCATTACCTGAAAGTATCATCCAGTTTGGGTGAAAAAATATTTGCTGAGATTTCTGGAGATTCGTAATTTTTGGAAGCTTGGCAACCCCTTCCCATGAAAGTGTTTCTCGCCAGTCACTGCTTAGGGCTACATCAAGAGGAAACAAAACGTAGAGATAGAACGTGAAACTACTTTGTTGCCTCAAGTTTCAAGAAGCTAGCACAAACCGTGTTGGATTTAGAGTTCCAAATACATCTATCAATATAGGCGAAAACAGAGTGAAACCAAAAAATTCAAACTCTTACTGGAAATGAACGCTTCAACATAGAAGAACCAAATTTGGGGAACCAAGTCGCCTTAGTGTACTGATCATTACCTGAAAGTATCATCCAGTTTGGGTGAAAAAATATTTGCTGAGATTTCTGGAGATTCGTAGTTTTTGGAAGCTTGGCAACCCCTTCCCATGAAAGTGTTTCTCGCCAGTCACTGCTTAGGGCTACATCAAGAGGAAACAAAACGTAGAGATAGAACGTGAAACTACTTTGTTGTGTCAAGTTTCAAGAAGCTAGCACAAACCGTGTTGGATTTAGAGTTCCAAATACATCTATCAATATAGGAGAAAACAGAGTGAAACCTAAAAATTCAAACTGTTACTGGAAATGAACGCTTCAACATAGAAGAACGAAATTTGGGGAACCAAGTCGCCTTAGTGTACTGATCATTATCTGAAAGTATCATCCAGTTTGGGTGAAAAAATACTTGCTGAGATTTCTGGAGATTCGTAATTTTTGGAAGCTTGGCAACCCCGTTCCTCGAAAGTGTTTCTCGCCATTCACTGCTTAGGGCTACATCAAGAGGAAACAAAACGTAGAGATAGAACGTGAAACTACTTTGTTGTGTCAAGTTTCAAGACGCTAGCACAAACCGTGTTGGATTTAGAGTTCCAAATTCATCTATCAATATAGGAGAAAACAGAGTGAAACCTAAAAATTCAAACTGTTACTGGAAATGAACGCTTCAACATAGAAGAACGAAATTTGGGGAAGCAAGTCACCTTAGTGTACTGATCATTACCTGAAAGTATCATCCAGTTTGGGTGAAAAAATATTTGCTGAGATTTCTGGAGATTCGTAGTTTTTGGAAGCTTGGCAACCCCTTCCCATGAAAGTGTTTCTCGCCAGTCACTGCTTAGGGCTACATCAAGAGGAAACAAAACGTAGAGATAGAACGTGAAACTACTTTGTTGTGTCAAGTTTCAAGAAGCTAGCACAAACCGTGTTGGATTTAGAGTTCCAAATACATCTATCAATATAGGAGAAAACAGAGTGAAACCTAAAAATTCAAACTGTTACTGGAAATGAACGCTTCAACATAGAAGAACGAAATTTGGGGAACCAAGTCGCCTTAGTGTACTGATCATTATCTGAAAGTATCATCCAGTTTGGGTGAAAAAATACTTGCTGAGATTTCTGGAGATTCGTAATTTTTGGAAGCTTGGCAACCCCGTTCCTCGAAAGTGTTTCTCGCCATTCACTGCTTAGGGCTACATCAAGAGGAAACAAAACGTAGAGATAGAACGTGAAACTACTTTGTTGTGTCAAGTTTCAAGACGCTAGCACAAACCGTGTTGGATTTAGAGTTCCAAATTCATCTATCAATATAGGAGAAAACAGAGTGAAACCTAAAAATTCAAACTGTTACTGGAAATGAACGCTTCAACATAGAAGAACGAAATTTGGGGAAGCAAGTCACCTTAGTGTACTGATCATTACCTGAAAGTATCATCCAGTTTGGGTGAAAAAATATTTGCTGAGATTTCTGGAGATTCGTAATTTTTGGAAGCTTGGCAACCCCGTTCCATGAAAGTGTTTCTCGCCAGTCACTGCT
The DNA here is from genome assembly GCF_964194105.1 of Spermophilus citellus. NCBI lineage: Eukaryota > Metazoa > Chordata > Mammalia > Rodentia > Sciuridae > Spermophilus > Spermophilus citellus. Next base: position 99,149,505 of record NC_138183.1, on the reverse strand, counting down.
TAGGGCTACATCAAGAGGAAACAAAACGTAGAGATAGAACGTGAAACTACTTTGTTGTGTCAAGTTTCAAGAAGCTAGCACAAACCGTGTTGGATTTAGAGTTCCAAATACATCTATCAGTATAGGAGAAAACAGAGTGAAACCTAAAAATTCAAACTGTTACTGGAAATGAACGCTTCAACATAGAAAAACGAAATTTGGGGAACCACGTCGCCTTAGTGTACTGATCATTACCTGAAAGTATCATCCTGTTTGGGTGAAAAAATATTTGCTGAGATTTCTGGAGATTCGTAATTTTTGGAAGCTTGGCAACCCCTTCCCATGAAAGTGTTTCTCGCCAGTCACTGCTTAGGGCTACATAAAGAGGAAACAAAATGTAGAGACAGAACGTGAAACTACTTTGTTGTGTCAAGTTTCAAGACGCTAGCACAAACCGTGTTGGATTTAGAGTTCCAAATACATCTATCAATATAGGAGAAAACAGAGTGAAACCTAATAATTCAAACTGTTACTGGAAATGAACGCTTCAACATAGAAGAACGAAATTTGGGGAACCAAGTCACCTTAGTGTACTGATCATTACCTGAAAGTATCATCCAGTTTGGGTGAAAAAATATTTGCTGAGATTTCTGGAGATTCGTAATTTTTGGAAGCTTGGCAACCCCGTTCCATGAAAGTGTTTCTCGCCAGTCACTGCTTAGGGCTACATCAAGAGGAAACAAAACGTAGAGATAGAACGTGAAACTACTTTGTTGTGTCAAGTTTCAAGAAGCTAGCACAAACCGTGTTGGATTTAGAGTTCCAAATACATCTATCAATATAGAAGAAAACAGAGTGAAACCTAAAAATTCAAACTGTTACTGGAAATGAACGCTTCAACATAGAAAAACGAAATTTGGGGAACCACGTCGCCTTAGTGTACTGATCATTACCTGAAAGTATCATCCTGTTTGGGTGAAAAAATATTTGCTGAGATTTCTGGAGATTCATAATTTTTGGAAGATTGGCAACCCCTTCCCATGAAAGTGTTTCTCGCCAGTCACTGCTTAGGGCTATATGAAGAGGAAACAAAATGTAGAGATAGAATGTGAAACTACTTTGTTGTGTCAAGTTTCAAGACGCTAGCACAAACCGTGTTGGATTTAGAGTTCCAAATACATCTATCAATATAGGAGAAAACAGAGTGAAACCTAAAAATTCAAACTGTTACTGGAAATGAACGCTTCAACATAGAAGAACGAAATTTGGGGAAGCAAGTCACCTTAGTGTACTGATCATTACCTGAAAGTATCATCCAGTTTGGGTGAAAAAATATTTGCTGAGATTTCTGGAGATTCGTAATTTTTGGAAGCTTGGCAACCCCGTTCCATGAAAGTGTTTCTCGCCAGTCACTGCTTAGGGCTACATCAAGAGGAAACAAAACGTAGAGATAGAACGTGAAACTACTTTGTTGTGTCAAGTTTCAAGAAGCTAGCACAAACCGTGTTGGATTTAGAGTTCCAAATACATCTATCAGTATAGGAGAAAACAGAGTGAAACCTAAAAATTCAAACTGTTACTGGAAATGAACGGTTCAACATAGAAAAACGAAATTTGGGGAACCACGTCGCCTTAGTGTACTGATCATTACCTGAAAGTATCATCCTGTTTGGGTGAAAAAATATTTGCTGAGATTTCTGGAGATTCGTAATTTTTGGAAGCTTATCAACCCCTTCCCATGAAAGTGTTTCTCGCCAGTCACTGCTTAGGGCTACATAAAGAGGAAACAAAATGTAGAGACAGAACGTGAAACTACTTTGTTGTGTCAAGTTTGAAGACGCTAGCACAAACCGTGTTGGATTTAGAGTTCCAAATACATCTATCAATATAGGAGAAAACAGAGTGAAACCTAAAAATTCAAACTGTTACTGGAAATGAACGCTTCAACATAGAAGAATGAAATTTGGGGAACCAAGTCGCCTTAGTGTACTGATCATTACCTGAAAGTATCATCCAGTTTGGGTGAAAAAATATTTGCTGAGATTTCTGGAGATTCATGATTTTTGGAAGATTGGCAACCCCTTCCCATGAAAGTGTTTCTCGCCATTCACTGCTTAGGGCTATATGAAGAGGAAACAAAATGTAGAGATAGAATGTGAAACTACTTTGTTGTGTCAAGTTTCAAGACGCTACCACAAACCGTGTTGGATTTAGAGTTCCAAATACATCTATCAATATAGGAGAAAACAGAGTGAAACCTAAAAATTCAAACTGTTACTGGAAATGAACGCTTCAACATAGAAGAACGAAATTTGGGGAACCAAGTCGCCTTAGTGTACTGATCATTACCTGAAAGTATCATCCAGTTTGGGTGAAAAAATATTTGCTGAGATTTCTGGAGATTCGTAGTTTTTGGAAGCTTGGCAACCCCTTCCCATGAAAGTGTTTCTCGCCAGTCACTGCTTAGGGCTACATCAAGAGGAAACAAAACGTAGAGATAGAACGTGAAACTACTTTGTTGCGTCAAGTTTCAAGAAGCTAGCACAAACCGTGTTGGATTTAGAGTTCCAAATACATCTATCAATATAGGAGAAAACAGAGTGAAACCTAAAAATTCAAACTGTTACTGGAAATGAACGCTTCAACATAGAAGAACGAAATTTGGGGAACCAAGTCGCCTTAGTGTACTGATCATTACCTGAAAGTATCATCCAGTTTGGGTGAAAAAATACTTGCTGAGATTTCTGGAGATTCGTAATTTTTGGAAGCTTGGCAACCCCGTTCCTCGAAAGTGTTTCTCGCCAGTCACTGCTTAGGGCTACATCAAGAGGAAACAAAACGTAGAGATAGAACGTGAAACTACTTTGTTGTGTCAAGTTTCAAGAAGCTAGCACAAACCGTGTTGGATTTAGAGTTCCAAATACATCTATCAATATAGGAGAAAACAGAGTGAAACCTAAAAATTCAAACTGTTACTGGAAATGAACGCTTCAACATAGAAGAACGAAATTTGGGGAACCAAGTCGCCTTAGTGTACTGATCATTACCTGAAAGTATCATCCAGTTTGGGTGAAAAAATACTTGCTGAGATTTCTGGAGATTCGTAATTTTTGGAAGCTTGGCAACCCCGTTCCTCGAAAGTGTTTCTCGCCATTCACTGCTTAGGGCTACATCAAGAGGAAACAAAACGTAGAGATAGAACGTGAAACTACTTTGTTGTGTCAAGTTTCAAGACGCTAGCACAAACCGTGTTGGATTTAGAGTTCCAAATTCATCTATCAATATAGGAGAAAACAGAGTGAAACCTAAAAATTCAAACTGTTACTGGAAATGAACGCTTCAACATAGAAGAACGAAATTTGGGGAAGCAAGTCACCTTAGTGTACTGATCATTACCTGAAAGTATCATCCAGTTTGGGTGAAAAAATATTTGCTGAGATTTCTGGAGATTCGTAATTTTTGGAAGCTTGGCAACCCCGTTCCATGAAAGTGTTTCTCGCCAGTCACTGCTTAGGGCTACATCAAGAGGAAACAAAACGTAGAGATAGAACGTGAAACTACTTTGTTGTGTCACGTTTCAAGAAGCTAGCACAAACCGTGTTGGATTTAGAGTTCCAAATACATCTATCAGTATAGGAGAAAACAGAGTGAAACCTAAAAATTCAAACTGTTACTGGAAATGAACGCTTCAACATAGAAAAACGAAATTTGGGGAACCATGTCGCCTTAGTGTACTGATCATTACCTGAAAGTATCATCCTGTTTGGGTGAAAAAATATTTGCTGAGATTTCTGGAGATTCGTAATTTTTGGAAGCTTGGCAACCCCTTCCCATGAAAGTGTTTCTCGCCAGTCACTGCTTAGGGCTACATAAAGAGGAAACAAAATGTAGAGACAGAACGTGAAACTACTTTGTTGTGTCAAGTTTCAAGACGCTAGCACAAACCGTGTTGGATTTAGAGTTCCAAATACATCTATCAATATAGGAGAAAACAGAGTGAAACCTAAAAATTCAAACTGTTACTGGAAATGAACGCTTCAACATAGAAGAACGAAATTTGGGGAACCAAGTCACCTTAGTGTACTGATCATTACCTGAAAGTATCATCCAGTTTGGGTGAAAAAATATTTGCTGAGATTTCTGGAGATTCGTAATTTTTGGAAGCTTGGCAACCCCGTTCCATTAAAGTGTTTCTCGCCAGTCACTGCTTAGGGCTACATCAAGAGGAAACAAAACGTAGAGATAGAACGTGAAACTACTTTGTTGTGTCAAGTTTCAAGAAGCTAGCACAAACCGTGTTGGATTTAGAGTTCCAAATACATCTATCAATATAGAAGAAAACAGAGTGAAACCTAAAAATTCAAACTGTTACTGGAAATGAACGCTTCAATATAGAAAAACGAAATTTGGGGAACCACGTCGCCTTAGTGTACTGATCATTACCTGAAAGTATCATCCTGTTTGGGTGAAAAAATATTTGCTGAGATTTCTGGAGATTCATAATTTTTGGAAGATTGGCAACCCCTTCCCATGAAAGTGTTTCTCGCCAGTCACTGCTTAGGGCTATATGAAGAGGAAACAAAATGTAGAGATAGAATGTGAAACTACTTTGTTGTGTCAAGTTTCAAGAAGCTAGCACAAACCGTGTTGGATTTAGAGTTCCAAATACATCTATCAATATAGGAGAAAACAGAGTGAAACCTAAAAATTCAAACTGTTACTGGAAATGAACGCTTCAACATAGAAGAACGAAATTTGGGGAAGCAAGTCACCTTAGTGTACTGATCATTACCTGAAAGTATCATCCAGTTTGGGTGAAAAAATATTTGCTGAGATTTCTGGAGATTCGTAATTTTTGGAAGCTTGGCAACCCCGTTCCATGAAAGGGTTTCTCGCCAGTCACTGCTTAGGGCTACATCAAGAGGAAACAAAACGTAGAGATAGAACGTGAAACTACTTTGTTGTGTCAAGTTTCAAGAAGCTAGCACAAACCGTGTTGGATTTAGAGTTCCAAATACATCTATCAGTATAGGAGAAAACAGAGTGAAACCTAAAAATTCAAACTGTTACTGGAAATGAACGCTTCAACATAGAAAAACGAAATTTGGGGAACCACGTCGCCTTAGTGTACTGATCATTACCTGAAAGTATCATCCTGTTTGGGTGAAAAAATATTTGCTGAGATTTCTGTAGATTCGTAATTTTTGGAAGCTTATCAACCCCTTCCCATGAAAGTGTTTCTCGCCAGTCACTGCTTAGGGCTACATAAAGAGGAAAAAAAATGTAGAGACAGAACTTGAAACTACTTTGTTGTGTCAAGTTTGAAGACGCTAGCACAAACCGTGTTGGATTTAGAGTTCCAAATACATCTATCAATATAGGAGAAAACAGAGTGAAACCTAAAAATTCAAACTGTTACTGGAAATGAACGCTTCAACATAGAAGAATGAAATTTGGGGAACCAAGTCGCCTTAGTGTACTGATCATTACCTGAAAGTATCATCCAGTTTGGGTGAAAAAATATTTGCTGAGATTTCTGGAGATTCATGATTTTTGGAAGATTGGCAACCCCTTCCCATGAAAGTGTTTCTCGCCAGTCACTGCTTAGGGCTATATGAAGAGGAAACAAAATGTAGAGATAGAATGTGAAACTACTTTGTTGTGTCAAGTTTCAAGACGCTACCACAAACCGTGTTGGATTTAGAGTTCCAAATACATCTATCAATATAGGAGAAAACAGAGTGAAACCTAAAAATTCAAACTGTTACTGGAAATGAACGCTTCAACATAGAAGAACGAAATTTGGGGAACCAAGTCGCCTTAGTGTACTGATCATTACCTGAAAGTATCATCCAGTTTGGGTGAAAAAATACTTGCTGAGATTTCTGGAGATTCGTAATTTTTGGAAGCTTGGCAACCCCGTTCCATGAAAGTGTTTCTCGCCAGTCACTGCTTAGGGCTACATCAAGAGGAAACAAAACGTAGAGATAGAACGTGAAACTACTTTGTTGTGTCAAGTTTCAAGAAGCTAGCACAAACCGTGTTGGATTTAGAGTTCCAAATACATCTATCAATATAGAAGAAAACAGAGTGAAACCTAAAAATTCAAACTGTTACTGGAAATGAACGCTTCAATATAGAAAAACGAAATTTGGGGAACCACGTCGCCTTAGTGTACTGATCATTACCTGAAAGTATCATCCTGTTTGGGTGAAAAAATATTTGCTGAGATTTCTGGAGATTCATAATTTTTGGAAGATTGGCAACCCCTTCCCATGAAAGTGTTTCTCGCCAGTCACTGCTTAGGGCTATATGAAGAGGAAACAAAATGTAGAGATAGAATGTGAAACTACTTTGTTGTGTCAAGTTTCAAGACGCTAGCACAAACCGTGTTGGATTTAGAGTTCCAAATACATCTATCAATATAGGAGAAAACAGAGTGAAACCTAAAAATTCAAACTGTTACTGGAAATGAACGCTTCAACATAGAAGAACGAAATTTGGGGAAGCAAGTCACCTTAGTGTACTGATCATTACCTGAAAGTATCATCCAGTTTGGGTGAAAAAATATTTGCTGAGATTTCTGGAGATTCGTAATTTTTGGAAGCTTGGCAACCCCGTTCCATGAAAGTGTTTCTCGCCAGTCACTGCTTAGGGCTACATCAAGAGGAAACAAAACGTAGAGATAGAACGTGAAACTACTTTGTTGTGTCAAGTTTCAAGAAGCTAGCACAAACCGTGTTGGATTTAGAGTTCCAAATACATCTATCAGTATAGGAGAAAACAGAGTGAAACCTAAAAATTCAAACTGTTACTGGAAATGAACGCTGCAACATAGAAAAACGAAATTTGGGGAACCACGTCGCCTTAGTGTACTGATCATTACCTGAAAGTATCATCCTGTTTGGGTGAAAAAATATTTGCTGAGATTTCTGTAGATTCGTAATTTTTGGAAGCTTATCAACCCCTTCCCATGAAAGTGTTTCTCGCCAGTCACTGCTTAGGGCTACATAAAGAGGAAAAAAAATGTAGAGACAGAACGTGAAACTACTTTGTTGTGTCAAGTTTGAAGACGCTAGCACAAACCGTGTTGGATTTAGAGTTCCAAATACATCTATCAATATAGGAGAAAACAGAGTGAAACCTAAAAATTCAAACTGTTACTGGAAATGAACGCTTCAACATAGAAGAATGAAATTTGGGGAACCAAGTCGCCTTAGTGTACTGATCATTACCTGAAAGTATCATCCAGTTTGGGTGAAAAAATATTTGCTGAGATTTCTGGAGATTCATGATTTTTGGAAGATTGGCAACCCCTTCCCATGAAAGTGTTTCTCGCCAGTCACTGCTTAGGGCTATATGAAGAGGAAACAATATGTAGAGATAGAATGTGAAACTACTTTGTTGTGTCAAGTTTCAAGAAGCTAGCACAAACCGTGTTGGATTTAGAGTTCCAAATACATCTATCAATATAGGAGAAAACAGAGTGAAACCTAAAAATTCAAACTGTTACTGGAAATGAACGCTTCAACATAGAAGAACGAAATTTGGGGAACCAAGTCGCCTTAGTGTACTGATCATTACCTGAATGTATCACCCAGTTTGGGTGAAAAAATATTTGCTGAGATTTCTTGAGATTCGTAATTTTTGGAGACTGGGCAACCCCTTCCCATGAAAGTGTTTCTCGCCAGTCACTGCTTAGGGCTACATCAAGAGGAAACAAAACGTAGAGATAGAACGTGAAACTACTTTCTTGTGTCAAGTTTCAAGAAGCTAGCACAAACCGTGTTGGATTTAGAGTTCCAAATACATCTATCAATATAGGAGAAAACAGAGTGAAACCTAAAAATTCAAACTGTTACTGGAAATGAGCGCTTCAACATAGAAGAACGAAATTTGGGGAACCACGTCGCCTTAGTGTACTGATCATTACCTGAAAGTATCATCCAGTTTGGGTGAAAAAATATTTGCTGAGATTTCTGGAGATTCGTAATTTTTGGAAGCTTGGAAACCCCTTTCCATGAAAGGGTTTCTCGCCAGTCACTGCTTAGGGCTACATCAAGAGGAAACAAAACGTAGAGATAGAACGTGAAACTACTTTGTTGTGTCAAGTTTCAAGAAGCTAGCACAAACCGTGTTGGATTTAGAGTTCCAAATACATCTATCAATATAGGAGAAAACAGAGTGAAACCTAAAAATTCAAACTGTTACTGGAAATGAACGCTTCAACATAGAAGAACGAAATTTGGGGAAGCAAGTCACCTTAGTGTACTGATCATTACCTGAAAGTATCATCCAGTTTGGGTGAAAAAATATTTGCTGAGATTTCTGGAGATTCGTAATTTTTGGAAGCTTGGCAACCCCGTTCCATGAAAGTGTTTCTCGCCAGTCACTGCTTAGGGCTACATCAAGAGGAAACAAAACGTAGAGATAGAACGTGAAACTACTTTGTTGTGTCAAGTTTCAAGAAGCTAGCACAAACCGTGTTGGATTTAGAGTTCCAAATACATCTATCAGTATAGGAGAAAACAGAGTGAAACCTAAAAATTCAAACTGTTACTGGAAATGAACGCTTCAACATAGAAAAACGAAATTTGGGGAACCACGTCGCCTTAGTGTACTGATCATTACCTGAAAGTATCATCCTGTTTGGGTGAAAAAATATTTGCTGAGATTTCTGGAGATTCGTAATTTTTGGAAGCTTGGCAACCCCTTCCCATGAAAGTGTTTCTCGCCATTCACTGCTTAGGGCTACATAAAGAGGAAACAAAATGTAGAGACAGAACGTGAAACTACTTTGTTGTGTCAAGTTTCAAGACGCTAGCACAAACCGTGTTGGATTTAGAGTTCCAAATACATCTATCAATATAGGAGAAAACAGAGTGAAACCTAAAAATTCAAACTGTTACTGGAAATGAACGCTTCAACATAGAAGAACGAAATTTGGGGAACCAAGTCACCTTAGTGTACTGATCATTACCTGAAAGTATCATCCAGTTTGGGTGAAAAAATATTTGCTGAGATTTCTGGAGATTCGTAATTTTTGGAAGCTTGGCAACCCCGTTCCATGAAAGTGTTTCTCGCCAGTCACTGCTTAGGGCTACATCAAGAGGAAACAAAACGTAGAGATAGAACGTGAAACTACTTTGTTGTGTCAAGTTTCAAGAAGCTAGCACAAACCGTGTTGGATTTAGAGTTCCAAATACATCTATCAATATAGAAGAAAACAGAGTGAAACCTAAAAATTCAAACTGTTACTGGAAATGAACGCTTCAATATAGAAAAACGAAATTTGGGGAACCACGTCGCCTTAGTGTACTGATCATTACCTGAAAGTATCATCCTGTTTGGGTGAAAAAATATTTGCTGAGATTTCTGGAGATTCATAATTTTTGGAAGATTGGCAACCCCTTCCCATGAAAGTGTTTCTCGCCAGTCACTGCTTAGGGCTATATGAAGAGGAAACAAAATGTAGAGATAGAATGTGAAACTACTTTGTTGTGTCAAGTTTCAAGACGCTAGCACAAACCGTGTTGGATTTAGAGTTCCAAATACATCTATCAATATAGGAGAAAACAGAGTGAAACCTAAAAATTCAAACTGTTACTGGAAATGAACGCTGCAACATAGAAAAACGAAATTTGGGGAACCACGTCGCCTTAGTGTACTGATCATTACCTGAAAGTATCATCCTGTTTGGGTGAAAAAATATTTGCTGAGATTTCTGTAGATTCGTAATTTTTGGAAGCTTATCAACCCCTTCCCATGAAAGTGTTTCTCGCCAGTCACTGCTTAGGGCTACATAAAGAGGAAAAAAAATGTAGAGACAGAACGTGAAACTACTTTGTTGTGTCAAGTTTGAAGACGCTAGCACAAACCGTGTTGGATTTAGAGTTCCAAATACATCTATCAATATAGGAGAAAACAGAGTGAAACCTAAAAATTCAAACTGTTACTGGAAATGAACGCTTCAACATAGAAGAATGAAATTTGGGGAACCAAGTCGCCTTAGTGTACTGATCATTACCTGAAAGTATCATCCAGTTTGGGTGAAAAAATATTTGCTGAGATTTCTGGAGATTCATGATTTTTGGAAGATTGGCAACCCCTTCCCATGAAAGTGTTTCTCGCCAGTCACTGCTTAGGGCTATATGAAGAGGAAACAATATGTAGAGATAGAATGTGAAACTACTTTGTTGTGTCAAGTTTCAAGAAGCTAGCACAAACCGTGTTGGATTTAGAGTTCCAAATACATCTATCAATATAGGAGAAAACAGAGTGAAACCTAAAAATTCAAACTGTTACTGGAAATGAACGCTTCAACATAGAAGAACGAAATTTGGGGAACCAAGTCGCCTTAGTGTACTGATCATTACCTGAATGTATCACCCAGTTTGGGTGAAAAAATATTTGCTGAGATTTCTTGAGATTCGTAATTTTTGGAGACTGGGCAACCCCTTCCCATGAAAGTGTTTCTCGCCAGTCACTGCTTAGGGCTACATCAAGAGGAAACAAAACGTAGAGATAGAACCAGAAACTACTTTGTTGTGTCAAGTTTCAAGAAGCTAGCACAAACCGTGTTGGATTTAGAGTTCCAAATACATCTATCAATATAGGAGAAAACAGAGTGAAACCTAAAAATTCAAACTGTTACTGGAAATGAGCGCTTCAACATAGAAGAACGAAATTTGGGGAACCACGTCGCCTTAGTGTACTGATCATTACCTGAAAGTATCATCCAGTTTGGGTGAAAAAATATTTGCTGAGATTTCTGGAGATTCGTAATTTTTGGAAGCTTGGAAACCCCTTTCCATGAAAGGGTTTCTCGCCAGTCACTGCTTAGGGCTACATCAAGAGGAAACAAAACGTAGAGATAGAACGTGAAACTACTTTGTTGTGTCAAGTTTCAAGAAGCTAGCACAAACCGTGTTGGATTTAGAGTTCCAAATACATCTATCAATATAGGAGAAAACAGAGTGAAACCTAAAAATTCAAACTGTTACTGGAAATGAACGCTTCAACATAGAAGAACGAAATTTGGGGAAGCAAGTCACCTTAGTGTACTGATCATTACCTGAAAGTATCATCCAGTTTGGGTGAAAAAATATTTGCTGAGATTTCTGGAGATTCGTAATTTTTGGAAGCTTGGCAACCCCGTTCCATGAAAGTGTTTCTCGCCAGTCACTGCTTAGGGCTACATCAAGAGGAAACAAAACGTAGAGATAGAACGTGAAACTACTTTGTTGTGTCACGTTTCAAGAAGCTAGCACAAACCGTGTTGGATTTAGAGTTCCAAATACATCTATCAGTATAGGAGAAAACAGAGTGAAACCTAAAAATTCAAACTGTTACTGGAAATGAACGCTTCAACATAGAAAAACGAAATTTGGGGAACCACGTCGCCTTAGTGTACTGATCATTACCTGAAAGTATCATCCTGTTTGGGTGAAAAAATATTTGCTGAGATTTCTGGAGATTCGTAATTTTTGGAAGCTTGGCAACCCCTTCCCATGAAAGTGTTTCTCGCCATTCACTGCTTAGGGCTACATAAAGAGGAAACAAAATGTAGAGACAGAACGTGAAACTACTTTGTTGTGTCAAGTTTCAAGACGCTAGCACAAACCGTGTTGGATTTAGAGTTCCAAATACATCTATCAATATAGGAGAAAACAGAGTGAAACCTAAAAATTCAAACTGTTACTGGAAATGAACGCTTCAACATAGAAGAACGAAATTTGGGGAACCAAGTCACCTTAGTGTACTGATCATTACCTGAAAGTATCATCCAGTTTGGGTGAAAAAATATTTGCTGAGATTTCTGGAGATTCGTAATTTTTGGAAGCTTGGCAACCCCGTTCCATGAAAGTGTTTCTCGCCAGTCACTGCTTAGGGCTACATCAAGAGGAAACAAAACGTAGAGATAGAACGTGAAACTACTTTGTTGTGTCAAGTTTCAAGAAGCTAGCACAAACCGTGTTGGATTTAGAGTTCCAAATACATCTATCAATATAGAAGAAAACAGAGTGAAACCTAAAAATTCAAACTGTTACTGGAAATGAACGATTCAACATAGAAGAATGAAATTTGGGGAACCAAGTCGCCTTAGTGTACTGATCATTACCTGAAAGTATCATCCAGTTTGGGTGAAAAAATATTTGCTGAGATTTCTGGAGATTCATAATTTTTGGAAGATTGGCAACCCCTTCCCATGAAAGTGTTTCTCGCCAGTCACTGCTTAGGGCTATATGAAGAGGAAACAAAATGTAGAGATAGAATGTGAAACTACTTTGTTGTGTCAAGTTTCAAGACACTAGCACAAACCGTGTTGGATTTAGAGTTCCAAATACATCTATCAATATAGGAGAAAACAGAGTGAAACCTAAAAATTCAAACTGTTACTGGAAATGAACGCTTCAACATAGAAGAACGAAATTTGGGGAAGCAAGTCACCTTAGTGTACTGATCATTACCTGAAAGTATCATCCAGTTTGGGTGAAAAAATATTTGCTGAGATTTCTGGAGATTCGTAATTTTTGGAATCTTGGCAACCCCTTCCCATGAAAGTGTTTCTCGCCAGTCACTGCTTAGGGCTACATCAAGAGGAAACAAAACGTAGAGATAGAACGTGAAACTACTTTGTTGTGTCAAGTTTCAAGAAGCTAGCACAAACCGTGTTGGATTTAGAGTTCCAAATACATCTATCAGTATAGGAGAAAACAGAGTGAAACCTAAAAATTCAAACTGTTACTGGAAATGAACGCTTCAACATAGAAAAACGAAATTTGGGGAACCACGTCGCCTTAGTGTACTGATCATTACCTGAAAGTATCATCCAGTTTGGGTGAAAAAATATTTGCTGAGATTTCTGGAGATTCGTAATTTTTGGAAGCTTGGCAACCCCGTTCCATGAAAGTGTTTCTCGCCAGTCACTGCTTAGGGCTACATCAAGAGGAAACAAAACGTAGAGATAGAACGTGAAACTACTTTGTTGTGTCAAGATTCAAGAAGCTAGCACAAACCGTGTTGGATTTCGAGTTCCAAATACAACTATCAATATAGTAGAAAACAGAGTGAAACCTAAAAATTCAAACTGTTACTGGAAATGAACGCTTCAACATAGAAGAATGAAATTTGGGGAACCAAGTCGCCTTAGTGTACTGATCATTACCTGAAAGTATCATCCAGTTTGGGTGAAAAAATATTTGCTGAGATTTCTGGAGATTCATAATTTTTGGAAGATTGGCAACCCCTTCCCATGAAAGTGTTTCTCGCCAGTCACTGCTTAGGGCTATATGAAGAGGAAACAAACTGTAGAGATAGAACGTGAAACTACTTTGTTGTGTCACGTTTCAAGAAGCTAGCACAAACCGTGTTGGATTTAGAGTTCCAAATACATCTATCAGTATAGGAGAAAACAGAGTGAAACCTAAAAATTCAAACTGTTACTGGAAATGAACGCTTCAACATAGAAAAACGAAATTTGGGGAACCACGTCGCCTTAGTGTACTGATCATTACCTGAAAGTATCATCCTGTTTGGGTGAAAAAATATTTGCTGAGATTTCTGGAGATTCGTAATTTTTGGAAGCTTGGCAACCCCTTCCCATGAAAGTGTTTCTCGCCAGTCACTGCTTAGGGCTACATAAAGAGGAAACAAAATGTAGAGACAGAACGTGAAACTACTTTGTTGTGTCAAGTTTCAAGACGCTAGCACAAACCGTGTTGGATTTAGAGTTCCAAATACATCTATCAGTATAGGAGAAAACAGAGTGAAACCTAAAAATTCAAACTGTTACTGGAAATGAACGCTTCAACATAGAAGAACGAAATTTGGGGAACCAAGTCACCTTAGTGTACTGATCATTACCTGAAAGTATCATCCAGTTTGGGTGAAAAAATATTTGCTGAGATTTCTGGAGATTCGTAATTTTTGGAAGCTTGGCAACCCCGTTCCATGAAAGTGTTTCTCGCCAGTCACTGCTTAGGGCTACATCAAGAGGAAACAAAACGTAGAGATAGAACGTGAAACTACTTTGTTGTGTCAAGTTTCAAGAAGCTAGCACAAACCGTGTTGGATTTAGAGTTCCAAATACATCTATCAATATAGAAGAAAACAGAGTGAAACCTAAAAATTCAAACTGTTACTGGAAATGAATGCTTCAACATAGAAGAATGAAATTTGGGGAACCAAGTCGCCTTAGTGTACTGATCATTACCTGAAAGTATCATCCAGTTTGGGTGAAAAAATATTTGCTGAGATTTCTGGAGATTCATAATTTTTGGAAGATTGGCAACCCCTTCCCATGAAAGTGTTTCTCGCCAGTCACTGCTTAGGGCTATATGAAGAGGAAACAAACTGTAGAGATAGAACGTGAAACTACTTTGTTGTGTCACGTTTCAAGACGCTAGCACAAACCGTGTTGGATTTAGAGTTCCAAATACATCTATCAATATAGGAGAAAACAGAGTGAAACCTAAAAATTCAAACTGTTACTGGAAATGAACGCTTCAACATAGAAGAACGAAATTTGGGGAACCAAGTCACCTTAGTGTACTGATCATTACCTGAAAGTATCATCCAGTTTGGGTGAAAAAATATTTGCTGAGATTTCTGGAGATTCGTAATTTTTGGAAGCTTGGCAACCCCGTTCCATGAAAGTGTTTCTCGCCAGTCACTGCTTAGGGCTACATCAAGAGGAAACAAAACGTAGAGATAGAACGTGAAACTACTTTGTTGTGTCAAGTTTCAAGAAGCTAGCACAAACCGTGTTGGATTTAGAGTTCCAAATTCATCTATCAATATAGAAGAAAACAGAGTGAAACCTAAAAATTCAAACTGTTACTGGAAATGAACGCTTCAACATAGAAGAATGAAATTTGGGGAACCAAGTCGCCTTAGTGTACTGATCATTACCTGAAAGTATCATCCAGTTTGGGTGAAAAAATATTTGCTGAGATTTCTGGAGATTCATAATTTTTGGAAGATTGGCAACCCCTTCCCATGAAAGTGTTTCTCGCCAGTCACTGCTTAGGGCTATATGAAGAGGAAACAAAATGTAGAGATAGAATGTGAAACTACTTTGTTGTGTCAAGTTTCAAGAAGCTAGCACAAACCGTGTTGGATTTAGAGTTCCAAATACATCTATCAATATAGGAGAAAACAGAGTGAAACCTTAAAATTCAAACTGTTACTGGAAATGAATGCTTCAACATAGAAGAACGAAATTTGGGGAACCAAGTCACCTTAGTGTACTGATCATTACCTGAAAGTATCATCCAGTTTGGGTGAAAAAATATTTGCTGAGATTTCTGGAGATTCGTAATTTTTGGAAGCTTGGCAACCCCGTTCCATGAAAGTGTTTCTCGCCAGTCACTGCTTAGGGCTACATCAAGAGGAAACAAAACGTAGAGATAGAACGTGAAACTACTTTGTTGTGTCAAGATTCAAGAAGCTAGCACAAACCGTGTTGGATTTAGAGTTCCAAATACATCTATCAATATAGGAGAAAACAGAGTGAAACCTAAAAATTCAAACTGTTACTGGAAATGAACGCTTCAACATAGAAGAATGAAATTTGGGGAACCAAGTCGCCTTAGTGTACTGATCATTACCTGAAAGTATCATCCAGTTTGGGTGAAAAAATATTTGCTGTGATTTCTGGAGATTCATAATTTTTGGAAGATTGGCAACCCCTTCCCATGAAAGTGTTTCTCGCCAGTCACTGCTTAGGGCTATATGAAGAGGAAACAAAATGTAGAGATAGAACGTGAAACTACTTTGTTGTGTCACGTTTCAAGAAGCTAGCACAAACCGTGTTGGATTTAGAGTTCCAAATACATCTATCAGTATAGGAGAAAACAGAGTGAAACCTAAAAATTCAAACTGTTACTGGAAATGAACGCTTCAACATAGAAAAACGAAATTTGGGGAACCACGTCGCCTTAGTGTACTGATCATTACCTGAAAGTATCATCCTGTTTGGGTGAAAAAATATTTGCTGAGATTTCTGGAGATTCGTAATTTTTGGAAGCTTGGCAACCCCTTCCCATGAAAGTGTTTCTCGCCAGTCACTGCTTAGGGCTACATAAAGAGGAAACAAAATGTAGAGACAGAACGTGAAACTACTTTGTTGTGTCAAGTTTCAAGACGCTAGCACAAACCGTGTTGGATTTAGAGTTCCAAATACATCTATCAGTATAGGAGAAAACAGAGTGAAACCTAAAAATTCAAACTGTTACTGGAAATGAACGCTTCAACATAGAAGAACGAAATTTGGGGAACCAAGTCACCTTAGTGTACTGATCATTACCTGAAAGTATCATCCAGTTTGGGTGAAAAAATATTTGCTGAGATTTCTGGAGATTCGTAATTTCTGGAAGCTTGGCAACCCCGTTCCTCGAAAGTGTTTCTCGCCAGTCACTGCTTAGGGCTACATCAAGAGGAAACAAAACGTAGAGATAGAACGTGAAACTACTTTGTTGTGTCAAGTTTCAAGTCGCTAGCACAAACCGTGTTGGATTTAGAGTTCCAAATACATCTATCAATATAGGAGAAAACAGAGTGAACCTAAAAATTCAAACTGTTACTGGAAATGAACACTTCAACATAGAAGAAAGAAATTTGGGGAACCAAGTCGCCTTAGTGTACTGATCATTACCTGAAAGTATCATCCAGTTTGGGTGAAAAAATATTTGCTGAGATTTCTGGAGATTCGTAATTTTTGGAGACTGTGCAACCCCTTCCCATGAAAGTGTTTCTCGCCAGTCACTGCTTAGGGCTACATCAAGAGGAAACAAAACGTAGAGATAGAACGTGAAACTACTTTGTTGTGTCAAGTTTCAAGAAGCTAGCACAAACCGTGTTGGATTTAGAGTTCCAAATACATCTATCAGTATAGGAGAAAACAGAGTGAAACCTAAAAATTCAAACTGTTACTGGAAATTAACGCTTCAACATAGAAGAACGAAATTTGGGGAACCAAGTCGCCTTAGTGTAGTGATCATTACCTGAAAGTATCATCCTATTTGGGTAAAAAAATATTTGCTGAGATTTCTGTAGATTCGTAATTTTTGGAAGCTTGGCAACCCCGTTCCATGTAACTGTTTCTCGCCAGTCACTGCTTAGGGCTACATCAAGAGGAAACAAAACGTAGACAGAGAACGTGAAAGTACTTTGTTGTGTCAAGTTTCAAGAAGCTAGCACAAACCGTGTTGGATTTAGAGTTCCAAATACATCTATCAATATAGGAGAAAACAGAGTGAAACCTAAAAATTCAAACTGTTACTGGAAATGAACGCTTCAACATAGAAGAACGAAATTTGGGGAACCACGTCGCCTTAGTGTACTGATCATTACCTGAAAGTATCATCCAGTTTGGCTGAAAAAATATTTGCTGAGATTTCTGGAGATTCGTAATTTTTGGAGACTGGGCAACCCCTTCCCATGAAAGTGTTTCTCGCCAGTCACTGCTTAGGGCTACATCAAGAGGAAACAAAACGTAGAGATAGAACGTGAAACTACTTTGTTGTGTCAAGTTTCAAGAAGCTAGCACAAACCGTGTTGGATTTAGAGTTCCAAATATATCTATCAATATAGGAGAAAACAGAGTGAAACCTAAAAATTCAAACTGTTACTGGAAATGAACGCTTCAACATAGAAGAACGAAATTTGGGGAACCACGTCGCCTTAGTGTACTGATCATTACCTGAAAGTATCATCCAGTTTGGGTGAAAAAATATTTGCTGAGATTTCTGGAGATTCGTAATTTTTGGAAGCTTGGAAACCCCTTTCCATGAAAGGGTTTCTCGCCAGTCACTGCTTAGGGCTACATCAAGAGGAAACAAAACGTAGAGATAGAACGTGAAACTACTTTGTTGTGTCAAGTTTCAAGAAGCTAGCACAAACCGTGTTGGATTTAGAGTTCCAAATACATCTATCAATATAGGAGAAAACAGAGTGAAACCTAAAAATTCAAACTGTTACTGGAAATGAACGCTTCAACATAGAAGAACGAAATTTGGGGAACCACGTCGCCTTAGTGTACTGATCATTACCTGAAAGTATCATCCAGTTTGGCTGAAAAAATATTTGCTGAGATTTCTGGAGATTCATAATTTTTGGAAGCTTGGCAACTCCTTTCCATGAAAGTGTTTCTCGCTAGTCACTGCTTAGGGCTACATCAAGAGGAAACAAAACGTAGAGATAGAACGTGAAACTACTTTGTTGTGTCAAGTTTCAAGAAGCTAGCACAAACCGTGTTGGATTTAGAGTTCCAAATACATCTGTCAATATAGGAGAAAACAGAGTGAAACCTAAAAATTCAAACTGTTACTGGAAATGAACGCTTCAACATAGAAGAACGAAATTTGGGGAACCACGTCGCCTTAGTGTACTGATCATTACCTGAATGTATCACCCAGTTTGGGTGAAAAAATATTTGCTGAGATTTCTGGAGATTCGTAATTTTTGGAGACTGTGCAACCCCTTCCCATGAAAGTGTTTCTCGCCAGTCACTGCTTAGGGCTACATCAAGAGGAAACAAAACGTAGAGATAGAACGTGAAACTACTTTGTTGTGTCAAGTTTCAAGAAGCTAGCACAAACCGTGTTGGATTTAGAGTTCCAAATACATCTATCAATATAGGAGAAAACAGAGTGAAACCTAAAAATTCAAACTGTTACTGGAAATGAACGCTTCAACATAGAAGAATGAAATTTGGTGAACCACGTCGCCTTAGTGTACTGATCATTACCTGAAAGTATCATCCAGTTTGGATGAAAAAATATTTGCTGAGATTTCTGGAGATTCGTAATTTTTGGAAGCTTGGAAACCCCTTTCCATGAATGGGTTTCTCGCCAGTCACTGCTTAGGGCTACATCAAGAGGAAACAAAACGTAGAGATAGAACGTGAAACTACTTTGTTGTGTCAAGTTTCAAGAAGCTAGCACAAACCGTGTTGGATTTAGAGTTCCAAATACATCTATCAATATAGGAGAAAACAGAGTGAAACCTAAAAATTCAAACTGTTACTGGAAATGAACGCTTCAACATAGAAGAACGAAATTTGGGGAACCACGTCGCCTTAGTGTACTGATCATTACCTGAACGTATCATCCAGTTTGGTGAAAAAATATTTGCTGAGATTTCTGGAGATTCGTAATTTTTGGAAGCTTGGCAACCCCTTCACATGAAAGTGTTTCTCGCCAGTCA
The DNA here is from genome assembly GCF_964194105.1 of Spermophilus citellus. Lineage (NCBI taxonomy): Eukaryota > Metazoa > Chordata > Mammalia > Rodentia > Sciuridae > Spermophilus > Spermophilus citellus. Next base: position 99,130,317 of record NC_138183.1, on the reverse strand, counting down.
CTGCTTAGGGCTACATCAAGAGGAAACCAAACATAGAGAGAGAACATGAAACTACTTTGTTGTGTCAAGTTTCAAGAAGCTAGCACAAACCGTGTTGGATTTAGAGTTCCAAATACATCTATCAATATAGGAGAAAACAGAGTGAAACCTAAAAATTCAAACTGTTACTGGAAATGAACGCTGCAACATAGAAGAACGAAATTTGGGGAAACAAGTCGCCTTAGTGTACTGATCATTACCTGAAAGTATCATCCAGTTTGGGTGAAAAAATATTTGCTGAGATTTCTGGAGATTCATAATTTTTGGAAGCTTGGCAACCCCTTTCTATGAAAGTGTTTCTCGCCAGTCACTGCTTAGGGCTACATCAAGAGGAAACAAAACGTAGAGATAGAACGTGAAACTACTTTGTTGTGTCAAGTTTCAAGAAGCTAGCACAAACCGTGTTGGATTTAGAGTTCCAAATACATCTATCAATATAGGAGAAAACAGAGTGAAACCTAAAAATTCAAACTGTTACTGGAAATGAACGCTTCAACATAGAAGAACGAAATTTGGGGAACCACGTCGCCTTAGTGTACTGATCATTACCTAAATGTATCACCCAGTTTGGGTGAAAAAATATTTGCTGAGATTTCTGGAGATTCGTAATTTTTGGAGACTGGGCAAGCCCTTCCCATGAAAGTGTTTCTCGCCAGTCACTGCTTAGGGCTACATCAAGAGGAAACAAAACGTAGAGATAGAACGTGAAACTACTTTGTTGTGTCAAGTTTCAAGAAGCTAGCACAAACCGTGTTGGATTTAGAGTTCCAAATACATCTATCAATATAGGAGAAAACAGAGTGAAACCTAAAAATTCAAACTGTTACTGGAAATGAACGCTTCAACATAGAAGAACGAAATTTGGGGAACCACGTCGCCTTAGTGTACTGATCATTACCTGAAAGTATCATCCAGTTTGGGTGAAAAAATATTTGCTGAGATTTCTGGAGATTCGTAATTTTTGGAAGCTTGGCAACCCCTTTCCATGAAAGGGTTTCTCGCGAGTCACTGCTTAGGGCTACATCAAGAGGAAACAAAACGTAGAGAAAGAACGTGAAACTACTTTGTTGTGTCAAGTTTCAAGAAGCTAGCACAAACCGTGTTGGATTTAGAGTTCCAAATACATCTATCAATATAGGAGAAAACAGAGTGAAACCTAAAAATTCAAACTGTTACTGGAAATGAACGCTTCAACATAGAAGAACGAAATTGGGGAACCACGTCGCCTTAGTGTACTGATCATTACCTGAAAGTATCATCCAGTTTGGGTGAAAAAATATTTGCTGAGATTTCTGGAGATTCGTAATTTTTGGAAGCTTGGCAACCCCGTTCCATGAAAGTGTTTCTCGCCAGTCACTGCTTAGGGCTACATCAAGAGGAAACAAAACGTAGAGATAGAATGTGAAACTACTTTGTTGTGTCAAGTTTCAAGAAGCTAGCACAAACCGTGTTGGATTTAGAGTTCCAAATACATCTATCAATATAGAAGAAAACAGAGTGAAACCTAAAAATTCAAACTGTTACTGGAAATGAACGCTTCAGCATAGAAGAATGAAATTTGGGGAACCAAGTCGCCTTAGTGTACTGATCATTACCTGAAAGTATCATCCAGTTTGGGTGAAAAAATATTTGCTGAGATTTCTGGAGATTCATGATTTTTGGAAGATTGGCAACCCCTTCCCATGAAAGTGTTTCTCGCCAGTCACTGCTTAGGGCTATATGAAGAGGAAACAAAATGTAGAGATAGAATGTGAAACTACTTTGTTGTGTCAAGTTTCAAGACGCTACCACAAACCGTGTTGGATTTAGAGTTCCAAATACATCTATCAATATAGGAGAAAACAGAGTGAAACCTAAAAATTCAAACTGTTACTGGAAATGAACGCTTCAACATAGAAGAACGAAATTTGGGGAACCAAGTCGCCTTAGTGTACTGATCATTACCTGAAAGTATCATCCAGTTTGGGTGAAAAAATATTTGCTGAGATTTCTGGAGATTCGTAGTTTTTGGAAGCTTGGCAACCCCTTCCCATGAAAGTATTTCTCGCCAGTCACTGCTTAGGGCTACATCAAGAGGAAACAAAACGTAGAGATAGAACGTGAAACTACTTTGTTGTGTCAAGTTTCAAGAAGCTAGCACAAACCGTGTTGGATTTAGAGTTCCAAATACATCTATCAATATAGGAGAAAACAGAGTGAAACCTAAAAATTCAAACTGTTACTGGAAATGAACGCTTCAACATAGAAGAACGAAATTTGGGGAACCAAGTCGCCTTAGTGTACTGATCATTACCTGAAAGTATCATCCAGTTTGGGTGAAAAAATATTTGCTGAGATTTCTGGAGATTCGTAATTTTTGGAGACTGTGCAACCCCTTCCCATGAAAGTGTTTCTCGCCAGTCACTGCTTAGGGCTACATCAAGAGGAAACAAAACGTAGAGATAGAACGTGAAACTACTTTGTTGTGTCAAGTTTCAAGAAGCTAGCACAAACCGTGTTGGATTTAGAGTTCCAAATACATCTATCAGTATAGGAGAAAACAGAGTGAAACCTAAAAATTCAAACTGTTACTGGAAATGAACGCTTCAACATAGAAGAACGAAATTTGGGGAACCACGTCGCCTTAGTGTAGTGATCATTACCTGAAAGTATCATCCAGTTTGGGTGAAAAAATATTTGCTGAGATTTCTGTAGATTCGTAATTTTTGGAAGCTTGGCAACCCCGTTCCTCGAAAGTGTTTCTCGCCAGTCACTGCTTAGGGCTACATCAAGAGGAAACAAAACGTAGAGAGAGAACGTGAAACTACTTTGTTGTGTCAAGTTTCAAGAAGCTAGCACAAACCGTGTTGGATTTAGAGTTCCAAATACATCTATCAATATAGGAGAAAACAGAGTGAAACCTAAAAATTCAAACTGTTACTGGAAATGAACGCTTCAACATAGAAGAACGAAATTTGGGGAACCACGTCGCCTTAGTGTACTGATCATTACCTGAAAGTATCATCCAGTTTGGCTGAAAAAATATTTGCTGAGATTTCTGGAGATTCATAATTTTTGGAAGCTTGGCAACCCCTTTCCATGAAAGTGTTTCTCGCCAGTCACTGCTTAGGGCTACATCAAGAGGAAACAAAACGTAGAGATAGAACGTGAAACTACTTTGTTGTGTCAAGTTTCAAGAAGCTAGCACAAACCGTGTTGGATTTAGAGTTCCAAATACATCTATCAATATAGGAGAAAACAGAGTGAAACCTAAAAATTCAAACTGTTACTGGAAATGAACGCTTCAACATAGAAGAACGAAATTTGGGGAACCACGTCGCCTTAGTGTACTGATCATTACCTGAATGTATCACCCAGTTTGGGTGAAAAAATATTTGCTGAGATTTCTGGAGATTCGTAATTTTTGGAGACTGGGCAACCCCTTCCCATGAAAGTGTTTCTCGCCTGTCACTGCTTAGGGCTACATCAAGAGGAAACAAAACGTAGAGATAGAACGTGAAACTACTTTGTTGTGTCAAGTTTCAAGAAGCTAGCACAAACCGTGTTGGATTTAGAGTTCCAAATACATATATCAATATAGGAGAAAACAGAGTGAAACCTAAAAATTCAAACTGTTACTGGAAATGAACGCTTCAACATAGAAGAACGAAATTTGGGGAACCACGTCGCCTTAGTGTACTGATCATTACCTGAAAGTATCATCCAGTTTGGGTGAAAAAATATTTGCTGAGATTTCTGGAGATTCGTAATTTTTGGAAGCTTGGAAACCCCTTTCCATGAAAGGGTTTCTCGCCAGTCACTGCTTAGGGCTACATCAAGAGGAAACAAAACGTAGAGATAGAACGTGAAACTACTTAGTTGTGTCAAGTTTCAAGAAGCTAGCACAAACCGTGTTGGATTTAGAGTTCCAAATACATCTATCAATATAGGAGAAAACAGAGTGAAACCTAAAAATTCAAACTGTTACTGGAAATGAACGCTTCAACATAGAAGAACGAAATTTGGGGAACCACGTCGCCTTAGTGTACTGATCATTACATGAAAGTATCATCCAGTTTGGCTGAAAAAAATATTTGCTGAGATTTCTGGAGATTCATAATTTTTGGAAGCTTGGCAACTCCTTTCCATGAAAGTGTTTCTCGCTAGTCACTGCTTAGGGCTACATCAAGAGGAAACAAAACGTAGAGATAGAACGTGAAACTACTTTGTTGTGTCAAGTTTCAAGAAGCTAGCACAAACCGTGTTGGATTTAGAGTTCCAAATACATCTGTCAATATAGGAGAAAACAGAGTGAAACCTAAAATTTCAAACTGTTACTGGAAATGAACGCTTCAACATAGAAGAACGAAATTTGGGGAACCACGTCGCCTTAGTGTACTGATCATTACCTGAATGTATCACCCAGTTTGGGTGAAAAAATATTTGCTGAGATTTCTGGAGATTCGTAATTTTTGGAGACTGGGCAACCCCTTCCCATGAAAGTGTTTCTCGCCAGTCACTGCTTAGGGCTACATCAAGAGGAAACAAAACGTAGAGATAGAACGTGAAACTACTTTGTTGTGTCAAGTTTCAAGAAGCTAGCACAAACCGTGTTGGATTTAGAGTTCCAAATACATATATCAATATAGGAGAAAACAGAGTGAAACCTAAAAATTCAAACTGTTACTGGAAATGAACGCTTCAACATAGAAGAACGAAATTTGGGGAACCACGTCGCCTTAGTGTACTGATCATTACCTGAAAGTATCATCCAGTTTGGGTGAAAAAATATTTGCTGAGATTTCTGGAGATTCGTAATTTTTGGAAGCTTGGAAACCCCTTTCCATGAAAGGGTTTCTCGCCAGTCACTGCTTAGGGCTACATCAAGAGGAAACAAAACGTAGAGATAGAACGTGAAACTACTTAGTTGTGTCAAGTTTCAAGAAGCTAGCACAAACCGTGTTGGATTTAGAGTTCCAAATACATCTATCAATATAGGAGAAAACAGAGTGAAACCTAAAAATTCAAACTGTTACTGGAAATGAACGCTTCAACATAGAAGAACGAAATTTGGGGAACCACGTCGCCTTAGTGTACTGATCATTACATGAAAGTATCATCCAGTTTGGCTGAAAAAAATATTTGCTGAGATTTCTGGAGATTCATAATTTTTGGAAGCTTGGCAACTCCTTTCCATGAAAGTGTTTCTCGCTAGTCACTGCTTAGGGCTACATCAAGAGGAAACAAAACGTAGAGATAGAACGTGAAACTACTTTGTTGTGTCAAGTTTCAAGAAGCTAGCACAAACCGTGTTGGATTTAGAGTTCCAAATACATCTGTCAATATAGGAGAAAACAGAGTGAAACCTAAAAATTCAAAGTGTTACTGGAAATGAACGCTTCAACATAGAAGAACGAAATTTGGGGAACCACGTCGCCTTAGTGTACTGATCATTACCTGAATGTATCACCCAGTTTGGGTGAAAAAATATTTGCTGAGATTTCTGGAGATTCGTAATTTTTGGAGACTGTGCAACCCCTTCCCATGAAAGTGTTTCTCGCCAGTCACTGCTTAGGGCTACATCAAGAGGAAACAAAACGTAGAGATAGAACGTGAAACTACTTTGTTGTGTCAAGTTTCAAGAAGCTAGCACAAACCGTGTTGGATTTAGAGTTCCAAATACATCTATCAATATAGGAGAAAACAGAGTAAAACCTAAAAATTCAAACTGTTACTGGAAATGAACGCTTCAACATAGAAGAATGAAATTTGGGGAACCACGTCGCCTTAGTGTACTGATCATTACCTGAAAGTATCATCCAGTTTGGGTGAAAAAATATTTGCTGAGATTTCTGGAGATTCGTAATTTTTGGAAGCTTGGAAACCCCTTTCCATGAATGGGTTTCTCGCCAGTCACTGCTTAGGGCTACATCAAGAGGAAACAAAACGTAGAGATAGAACGTGAAACTACTTTGTTGTGTCAAGTTTCAAGAAGCTAGCACAAACCGTGTTGGATTTAGAGTTCCAAATACATCTATCAATATAGGAGAAAACAGAGTGAAACCTAAAAATTCAAACTGTTACTGGAAATGAACGCTTCAACATAGAAGAACGAAATTTGGGGAACCACGTCGCCTTAGTGTACTGATCATTACCTGAAAGTATCATCCAGTTTGGGTGAAAAAATATTTGCTGAGATTTCTGGAGATTCGTAATTTTTGGAAGCTTGGCAACCCCTTCACATGAAAGTGTTTCTCGCCAGTCACTGCTTAGGGCTACATCAAGAGGAAACAAAACATAGAGAGAGAACATGAAACTACTTTGTTGTGTCAAGTTTCAAGAAGCTAGCACAAACCGTGTTGGATTTAGAGTTCCAAATACATCTATCAATATAGGAGAAAACAGAGTGAAACCTAAAAATTCAAACTGTTACTGGAAATGAACGCTTCAACATAGAAGAACGAAATTTGGGGAACCACGTCGCCTTAGTGTACTGATCATTACATGAAAGTATCATCCAGTTTGGCTGAAAAAAATATTTGCTGAGATTTCTGGAGATTCATAATTTTTGGAAGCTTGGCAACTCCTTTCCATGAAAGTGTTTCTCGCTAGTCACTGCTTAGGGCTACATCAAGAGGAAACAAAACGTAGAGATAGAACGTGAAACTACTTTGTTGTGTCAAGTTTCAAGAAGCTAGCACAAACCGTGTTGGATTTAGAGTTCCAAATACATCTGTCAATATAGGAGAAAACAGAGTGAAACCTAAAAATTCAAACTGTTACTGGAAATGAACGCTTCAACATAGAAGAACGAAATTTGGGGAACCACGTCGCCTTAGTGTACTGATCATTACCTGAATGTATCACCCAGTTTGGGTGAAAAAATATTTGCTGAGATTTCTGGAGATTCGTAATTTTTGGAGACTGGGCAACCCCTTCCCATGAAAGTGTTTCTCGCCAGTCACTGCTTAGGGCTACATCAAGAGGAAACAAAACGTAGAGATAGAACGTGAAACTACTTTGTTGTGTCAAGTTTCAAGAAGCTAGCACAAACCGTGTTGGATTTAGAGTTCCAAATACATCTATCAATATAGGAGAAAACAGAGTAAAACCTAAAAATTCAAACTGTTACTGGAAATGAACGCTTCAACATAGAAGAATGAAATTTGGGGAACCACGTCACCTTAGTGTACTGATCATTACCTGAAAGTATCATCCAGTTTGGGTGAAAAAATATTTGCTGAGATTTCTGGAGATTCGTAATTTTTGGAAGCTTGGAAACCCCTTTAGATGAATGGGTTTCTCGCCAGTCACTGCTTAGGGCTACATCAAGAGGAAACAAAACGTAGAGATAGAACGTGAAACTACTTTGTTGTGTCAAGTTTCAAGAAGCTAGCACAAACCGTGTTGGATTTAGAGTTCCAAATACATCTATCAATATAGGAGAAAACAGAGTGAAACCTAAAAATTCAAACTGTTACTGGAAATGAACGCTTCAACATAGAAGAACGAAATTTGGGGAACCACGTCGCCTTAGTGTACTGATCATTACCTGAAAGTATCATCCAGTTTGGGTGAAAAAATATTTGCTGAGATTTCTGGAGATTCGTAATTTTTGGAAGCTTGGCAACCCCTTCACATGAAAGTGTTTCTCGCCAGTCACTGCTTAGGGCTACATCAAGAGGAAACAAAACATAGAGAGAGAACATGAAACTACTTTGTTGTGTCAAGTTTCAAGAAGCTAGCACAAACCGTGTTGGATTTAGAGTTCCAAATACATCTATCAATATAGGAGAAAACAGAGTGAAACCTAAAAATTCAAACTGTTACTGGAAATGAACGCTTCAACATAGAAGAACGAAATTTGGGGAACCACGTCGCCTTAGTGTACTGATCATTACATGAAAGTATCATCCAGTTTGGCTGAAAAAAATATTTGCTGAGATTTCTGGAGATTCATAATTTTTGGAAGCTTGGCAACTCCTTTCCATGAAAGTGTTTCTCGCTAGTCACTGCTTAGGGCTACATCAAGAGGAAACAAAACGTAGAGATAGAACGTGAAACTACTTTGTTGTGTCAAGTTTCAAGAAGCTAGCACAAACCGTGTTGGATTTAGAGTTCCAAATACATCTGTCAATATAGGAGAAAACAGAGTGAAACCTAAAAATTCAAACTGTTACTGGAAATGAACGCTTCAACATAGAAGAACGAAATTTGGGGAACCACGTCGCCTTAGTGTACTGATCATTACCTGAATGTATCACCCAGTTTGGGTGAAAAAATATTTGCTGAGATTTCTGGAGATTCGTAATTTTTGGAGACTGGGCAACCCCTTCCCATGAAAGTGTTTCTCGCCAGTCACTGCTTAGGGCTACATCAAGAGGAAACAAAACGTAGAGATAGAACGTGAAACTACTTTGTTGTGTCAAGTTTCAAGAAGCTAGCACAAACCGTGTTGGATTTAGAGTTCCAAATACATATATCAATATAGGAGAAAACAGAGTGAAACCTAAAAATTCAAACTGTTACTGGAAATGAACGCTTCAACATAGAAGAACGAAATTTGGGGAACCACGTCGCCTTAGTGTACTGATCATTACCTGAAAGTATCATCCAGTTTGGGTGAAAAAATATTTGCTGAGATTTCTGGAGATTCGTAATTTTTGGAAGCTTGGAAACCCCTTTCCATGAAAGGGTTTCTCGCCAGTCACTGCTTAGGGCTACATCAAGAGGAAACAAAACGTAGAGATAGAACGTGAAACTACTTAGTTGTGTCAAGTTTCAAGAAGCTAGCACAAACCGTGTTGGATTTAGAGTTCCAAATACATCTATCAATATAGGAGAAAACAGAGTGAAACCTAAAAATTCAAACTGTTACTGGAAATGAACGCTTCAACATAGAAGAACGAAATTTGGGGAACCACGTCGCCTTAGTGTACTGATCATTACATGAAAGTATCATCCAGTTTGGCTGAAAAAAATATTTGCTGAGATTTCTGGAGATTCATAATTTTTGGAAGCTTGGCAACTCCTTTCCATGAAAGTGTTTCTCGCTAGTCACTGCTTAGGGCTACATCAAGAGGAAACAAAACGTAGAGATAGAACGTGAAACTACTTTGTTGTGTCAAGTTTCAAGAAGCTAGCACAAACCGTGTTGGATTTAGAGTTCCAAATACATCTGTCAATATAGGAGAAAACAGAGTGAAACCTAAAAATTCAAAGTGTTACTGGAAATGAACGCTTCAACATAGAAGAACGAAATTTGGGGAACCACGTCGCCTTAGTGTACTGATCATTACCTGAATGTATCACCCAGTTTGGGTGAAAAAATATTTGCTGAGATTTCTGGAGATTCGTAATTTTTGGAGACTGTGCAACCCCTTCCCATGAAAGTGTTTCTCGCCAGTCACTGCTTAGGGCTACATCAAGAGGAAACAAAACGTAGAGATAGAACGTGAAACTACTTTGTTGTGTCAAGTTTCAAGAAGCTAGCACAAACCGTGTTGGATTTAGAGTTCCAAATACATCTATCAATATAGGAGAAAACAGAGTAAAACCTAAAAATTCAAACTGTTACTGGAAATGAACGCTTCAACATAGAAGAATGAAATTTGGGGAACCACGTCGCCTTAGTGTACTGATCATTACCTGAAAGTATCATCCAGTTTGGGTGAAAAAATATTTGCTGAGATTTCTGGAGATTCGTAATTTTTGGAAGCTTGGAAACCCCTTTCCATGAATGGGTTTCTCGCCAGTCACTGCTTAGGGCTACATCAAGAGGAAACAAAACGTAGAGATAGAACGTGAAACTACTTTGTTGTGTCAAGTTTCAAGAAGCTAGCACAAACCGTGTTGGATTTAGAGTTCCAAATACATCTATCAATATAGGAGAAAACAGAGTGAAACCTAAAAATTCAAACTGTTACTGGAAATGAACGCTTCAACATAGAAGAACGAAATTTGGGGAACCACGTCGCCTTAGTGTACTGATCATTACCTGAAAGTATCATCCAGTTTGGGTGAAAAAATATTTGCTGAGATTTCTGGAGATTCGTAATTTTTGGAAGCTTGGCAACCCCTTCACATGAAAGTGTTTCTCGCCAGTCACTGCTTAGGGCTACATCAAGAGGAAACAAAACGTAGAGATAGAACATGAAACTACTTTGTTCTCTCAAGTTTCAAGAAGCTAGCACAAACCGTGTTGGATTTAGAGTTCCAAATACATCTATCAATATAGGAGAAAACAGAGTGAAACCTAAAAATTCAAACTGTTACTGGAAATGAACGCTGCAACATAGAAGAACGAAATTTGGGGAAACAAGTCGCCTTAGTGTACTGATCATTACCTGAAAGTATCATCCAGTTTGGGTGAAAAAATATTTGCTGAGATTTCTGGAGATTCGTAATTTTTGGAAGCTTGGCAACCCCGTTCCATGAAAGTGTTTCTCGCCAGTCACTGCTTAGGGCTACATCAAGAGGAAACAAAACGTAGAGATAGAACGTGAAACTACTTTGTTGTGTCAGGTTTCAAGAAGCTAGCAAAAACCGTGTTGGATTTAGAGTTCCAAATACATCTATCAGTATAGGAGAAAACAGAGTGAAACCTAAAAATTCAAACTGTTACTGGAAATGAACGCTTCAACATAGAAAAACGAAATTTGGGGAACCACGTCGCCTTAGTGTACTGATCATTACCTGAAAGTATCATCCTGTTTGGGTGAAAAAATATTTGCTGAGATTTCTGGAGATTCGTAATTTTTGGAAGCTTGGCAACCCCTTCCCATGAAAGTGTTTCTCGCCAGTCACTGCTTAGGGCTACATAAAGAGGAAACAAAATGTAGAGACAGAACGTGAAACTACTTTGTTGTGTCAAGTTTCAAGACGCTAGCACAAACCGTGTGGAATTTAGAGTTCCAAATACATCTATCAATATAGGAGAAAACAGAGTGAAACCTAAAAATTCAAACTGTTACTGGAAATGAACGCTTCAACATAGAAGAACGAAATTTGGGGAACCAAGTCACCTTAGTGTACTGATCATTACCTGAAAGTATCATCCAGTTTGGGTGAAAAAATATTTGCTGAGATTTCTGGAGATTCGTAATTTTTGGAAGCTTGGCAACCCCGTTCCATGAAAGTGTTTCTCGCCAGTCACTGCTTAGGGCTACATCAAGAGGATACAAAACGTAGAGATAGAACATGAAACTACTTTGTTGTGTCAAGTTTCAAGAAGGTAGCACAAACCGTGTTGGATTTAGAGTTCCAAATACATCTATCAATATAGAAGAAAACAGAGTGAAACCTAAAAATTCAAACTGTTACTGGAAATGAACGCTTCAACATAGAAGAATGAAATTTGGGGAACCAAGTCGCCTTAGTGTACTGATCATTACCTGAGAGTATCATCCAGTTTGGGTGAAAAAATATTTGCTGAGATTTCTGGAGATTCATAATTTTTGGAAGATTGGCAACCCCTTCCCATGAAAGTGTTTCTCGCCAGTCACTGCTTAGGGCTATATGAAGAGGAAACAAAATGTAGAGATAGAATGTGAAACTACTTTGTTGTGTCAAGTTTCAAGACGCTAGCACAAACCGTGTTGGATTTAGAGTTCCAAATACATCTATCAATATAGGAGAAAACAGAGTGAAACCTAAAAATTCAAACTGTTACTGGAAATGAACGCTTCAACATAGAAGAACGAAATTTGGGGAAGCAAGTCACCTTAGTGTACTGATCATTACCTGAAAGTATCATCCAGTTTGGGTCAAAAAATATTTGCTGAGATTTCTGGAGATTCGTAATTTTTGGAAGCTTGGCAACCCCGTTCCATTAAAGTGTTTCTCGCCAGTCACTGCTTAGGGCTACATCAAGAGGAAACAAAACGTAGAGATAGAACGTGAAACTACTTTGTTGTGTCAAGTTTCAAGAAGCTAGCACAAACCGTGTTGGATTTAGAGTTCCAAATACATCTATCAGTATAGGAGAAAACAGAGTGAAACCTAAAAATTCAAACTGTTACTGGAAATGAACGCTTCAACATAGAAAAACGAAATTTGGGGAACCACGTCGCCTTAGTGTACTAATCATTACCTGAAAGTATCATCCTGTTTGGGTGAAAAAATATTTGCTGAGATTTCTGGAGATTCGTAATTTTTGGAAGCTTATCAACCCCTTCCCATGAAAGTGTTTCTCGCCAGTCACTGCTTAGGGCTACATAAAGAGGAAACAAAATGTAGAGACAGAACGTGAAACTACTTTGTTGTGTCAAGTTTGAAGACGCTAGCACAAACCGTGTTGGATTTAGAGTTCCAAATACATCTATCAATATAGGAGAAAACAGAGTGAAACCTAAAAATTCAAACTGTTACTGGAAATTAACGCTTCAACATAGAAGAACGAAATTTGTGGAACCAAGTCACCTTAGTGTACTGATCATTACCTGAAAGTATCATCCAGTTTGGGTGAAAAAATATTTGCTGAGATTTCTGGAGATTCGTAATTTTTGGAACCTTGGCAACCCCGTTCCATGAAAGGGTTTCTCGCCAGTCACTGCTTAGGGCTACATCAAGAGGAAACAAAACGTAGAGATAGAACGTGAAACTACTTTGTTGTGTCAAGTTTCAAGAAGCTAGCACAAACCGTGTTGGATTTAGAGTTCCAAATACATCTATCTATATAGGAGAAAACAGGGTGAAACCTAAAATTTCAAACTATTACTGGAAATGAACGCTTCAACATAGAAGAATGAAATTTGGGGAACCAAGTCGCCTTAGTGTACTGATCATTACCTGAAAGTATCATCCAGTTTGGGTTAAAAAATATTTGCTGATATTTCTGGAGATTCGTAATTTTTGGAAGCTTGGCAAGCCCGTTCCATGAAACTGTTTCTCGCCAGTCACTGCTTAGGGCTACATCAAGAGGAAACAAAACGTAGAGATAGAACATGAAACTACTTTGTTGTGTCAAGTTTCAAGAAGCTAGCACAAACCGTGTTGGATTTAGAGTTCCAAATACATCTATCAATATAGGAGAAAACAGAGTGAAACCTAAAAATTCAAACTGTTACTGGAAATGAACGCTTCAACATAGAAGAACGAAATTTGGGTAACCAAGTCGCCTTAGTGTACTAATCATTACCTGAAAGTATCATCCAGCTTGGGTGAAAAAATATTTGCCGAGATTTCTGGAGATTCGTAATTTTTGGAAGCTTGGCAACCCCTTCCCATGAAAGTGTTTCTCGCCAGTCACTGCTTAGGTCTACATCAAGAGGAAACAAAATGTAGAGATAGAACATGAAACTACTTTGTTGTGTCAAGTTTCAAGAAGCTAGCACAAACCGTGTTGGTTTTAGAGTTCCAAATACATCTATCAATATAGGAGAAAACAGAGTGAAACCTAAAAATTCAAACTGTTACTGGAAATGAACGCTGCAACATAGAAGAACGAAATTTGGGGAAACAAGTCGCCTTAGTGTACTGATCATTACCTGAAAGTATCATCCAGTTTGGGTGAAAAAATATTTGCTGAGATTTCTGGAGATTCGTAATTTTTGGAAGCTTGGCAACCCCGTTCCATGAAAGTGTTTCTCGCCAGTCACTGCTTAGGGCTACATCAAGAGGAAACAAAACGTAGAGATAGAACGTGAAACTACTTTGTTGTGTCACGTTTCAAGAAGCTAGCAAAAACCGTGTTGGATTTAGAGTTCCAAATACATCTATCAGTATAGGAGAAAACAGAGTGAAACCTAAAAATTCAAACTGTTACTGGAAATGAACGCTTCAACATAGAAAAACGAAATTTGGGGAACCACGTCGCCTTAGTGTACTGATCATTACCTGAAAGTATCATCCTGTTTGGGTGAAAAAATATTTGCTGAGATTTCTGGAGATTCGTAATTTTTGGAAGCTTGGCAACCCCTTCCCATGAAAGTGTTTCTCGCCAGTCACTGCTTAGGGCTACATAAAGAGGAAACAAAATGTAGAGACAGAACGTGAAACTACTTTGTTGTGTCAAGTTTCAAGACGCTAGCACAAACCGTGTGGAATTTAGAGTTCCAAATACATCTATCAATATAGGAGAAAACAGAGTGAAACCTAAAAATTCAAACTGTTACTGGAAATGAACGCTTCAACATAGAAGAACGAAATTTGGGGAACCAAGTCACCTTAGTGTACTGATCATTACCTGAAAGTATCATCCAGTTTGGGTGAAAAAATATTTGCTGAGATTTCTGGAGATTCGTAATTTTTGGAAGCTTGGCAACCCCGTTCCATGAAAGTGTTTCTCGCCAGTCACTGCTTAGGGCTACATCAAGAGGATACAAAACGTAGAGATAGAACATGAAACTACTTTGTTGTGTCAAGTTTCAAGAAGCTAGCACAAACCGTGTTGGATTTAGAGTTCCAAATACATCTATCAATATAGAAGAAAACAGAGTGAAACCTAAAAATTCAAACTGTTACGGGAAATGAACGCTTCAACATAGAAGAATGAAATTTGGGGAACCAAGTCGCCTTAGTGTACTGATCATTACCTGAAAGTATCATCCAGTTTGGGTGAAAAAATATTTGCTGAGATTTCTGGAGATTCATAATTTTTGGAAGATTGGCAACCCCTTCCCATGAAAGTGTTTCTCGCCAGTCACTGCTTAGGGCTATATGAAGAGGAAACAAAATGTAGAGATAGAATGTGACACTACTTTGTTGTGTCAAGTTTCAAGACGCTAGCACAAACCGTGTTGGATTTAGAGTTCCAAATACATCTATCAATATAGGAGAAAACAGAGTGAAACCTAAAAATTCAAACTGTTACTGGAAATGAACGCTTCAACATAGAAGAACGAAATTTGGGGAAGCAAGTCACCTTAGTGTACTGATCATTACCTGAAAGTATCATCCAGTTTGGGACAAAAAATATTTGCTGAGATTTCTGGAGATTCGTAATTTTTGGAAGCTTGGCAACCCCGTTCCATTAAAGTGTTTCTCGCCAGTCACTGCTTAGGGCTACATCAAGAGGAAACAAAACGTAGAGATAGAACGTGAAACTACTTTGTTGTGTCAAGTTTCAAGAAGCTAGCACAAACCGTGTTGGATTTAGAGTTCCAAATACATCTATCAGTATAGGAGAAAACAGAGTGAAACCTAAAAATTCAAACTGTTACTGGAAATGAACGCTTCAACATAGAAAAACGAAATTTGGGGAACCACGTCGCCTTAGTGTACTGATCATTACCTGAAAGTATCATCCTGTTTGGGTGAAAAAATATTTGCTGAGATTTCTGGAGATTCGTAATTTTTGGAATCTTATCAACCCCTTCCCATGAAAGTGTTTCTCGCCAGTCACTGCTTAGGGCTACATAAAGAGGAAACAAAATGTAGAGACAGAACGTGAAACTACTTTGTTGTGTCAAGTTTGAAGACGCTAGCACAAACCGTGTTGGATTTAGAGTTCCAAATACATCTATCAGTATAGGAGAAAACAGAGTGAAACCTAAAAATTCAAACTGTTACTGGAAATTAACGCTTCAACATAGAAGAACGAAATTTGGGGAACCAAGTCACCTTAGTGTACTGATCATTACCTGAAAGTATCATCCAGTTTGGGTGAAAAAATATTTGCTGAGATTTCTGGAGATTCGTAATTTTTGGAACCTTGGCAACCCCGTTCCATGAAAGGGTTTCTCGCCAGTCACTGCTTAGGGCTACATCAAGAGGAAACAAAACGTAGAGATAGAACGTGAAACTACTTTGTTGTGTCAAGTTTCAAGAAGCTAGCACAAACCGTGTTGGTTTTAGAGTTCCAAATACATCTATCTATATAGGAGAAAACAGGGTGAAACCTAAAATTTCAAACTATTACTGGAAATGAACGCTTCAACATAGAAGAATGAAATTTGGGGAACCAAGTCGCCTTAGTGTACTGATCATTACCTGAAAGTATCATCCAGTTTGGGTTAAAAAATATTTGCTGATATTTCTGGAGATTCGTAATTTTTGGAAGCTTGGCAAGCCCGTTCCATGAAACTGTTTCTCGCCAGTCACTGCTTAGGGCTACATCAAGAGGAAACAAAACGTAGAGATAGAACATGAAACTACTTTGTTGTGTCAAGTTTCAAGAAGCTAGCACAAACCGTGTTGGATTTAGAGTTCCAAATACATCTATCAATATAGGAGAAAACAGAGTGAAACCTAAAAATTCAAACTGTTACTGGAAATGAACGCTTCAACATAGAAGAACGAAATTTGGGTAACCAAGTCGCCTTAGTGTACTAATCATTACCTGAAAGTATCATCCAGCTTGGGTGAAAAAATATTTGCCGAGATTTCTGGAGATTCGTAATTTTTGGAAGCTTGGCAACCCCTTCCCATGAAAGTGTTTCTCGCCAGTCACTGCTTAGGTCTACATCAAGAGGAAACAAAATGTAGAGATAGAACATGAAACTACTTTGTTGTGTCAAGTTTCAAGAAGCTAGCACAAACCGTGTTGGTTTTAGAGTTCCAAATACATCTATCAATATAGGAGAAAACAGAGTGAAACCTAAAAATTCAAACTGTTACTGGAAATGAACGCTTCAACATAGAAAAACGAAATTTGGGGAACCATGTCGCCTTAGTGTACTGATCATTACCTGAAAGTATCATCCTGTTTGGGTGAAAAAATATTTGCTGAGATTTCTGGAGATTCGTAATTTTTGGAAGCTTGGCAACCCCTTCCCATGAAAGTGTTTCTCGCCAGTCACTGCTTAGGGCTACATCAAGAGGAAACAAAACGTAGAGATAGAACGTGAAACTACTTTGTTGTGTCAAGTTTCAAGAAGCTAGCACAAACCGTGTTGGATTTAGAGTTCCAAATACATCTATCAGTATAGGAGAAAACAGAGTGAAACCTAAAAATTCAAACTGTTACTGGAAATGAACGCTTCAACATAGAAGAACGAAATTTGGGGAACCAAGTCGCCTTAGTGTAGTGATCATTACCTGAAAGTATCATCCTGTTTGGGTGAAAAAATATTTGCTGAGATTTCTGTAGATTCGTAATTTTTGGAAGCTTGGCAACCCCGTTCCATGTAACTGTTTCTCGCCAGTCACTGCTTAGGGCTACATCAAGAGGAAACAAAACATAGAGATAGAACGTGAAACTACTTTGTTGTGTCAAGTTTCAAGAAGCTAGCACAAACCGTGTTGGATTTAGAGTTCCAAATACATCTATCAATATAGGAGAAAACAGAGTGAAACCTAAAAATTCAAACTGTTACTGGAAATGAACGCTTCAACATAGAAGAACGAAATTTGGGGAACCAAGTCGCCTTAGTGTACTGATCATTACCTGAAAGTATCATCCAGTGTGGGTGAAAAAATATTTGCTGAGATTTCTGGAGATTCGTAATTTTTGGAAGTTTGGCAACCCCTTCCCATGAAAGTGTTTCTCGCCAGTCACTGCTTAGGGCTATATCAAGAGGAAACAAAATGTAGAGATAGAACGTGAAACTACTTTGTTGTGTCAAGTTTCAAGAAGCTAGCACAAACCGTGTTGGAATTAGAGTTCCAAATACACCTATCAATATAGGAGAAAACAGAGTGAACCTAAAAATTCAAACTGTTACTGGAAATGAACGCTTCAACATAGAAGAACGAAATTTGGGGAACCACGTCGCCTTAGTGTACTGATCATTAACTGAGTGTATCATCCAGTTTGGGTGAAAAAATATTTGCTGAGATTTCTGGAGATTCGTAATTTTTGGAGACTGGGCAACCCCTTCCCATGAAAGTGTTTCTCGCCAGTCACTGCTTAGGGCTACATCAAGAGGAAACAAAACGTAGAGACAGAACGTGAAACTACTTTCTTGTGTCAAGTTTCAAGAAGCTAGCACAAACCGTGTTGGATTTAGAGTTCCAAATACATCTATCAATATAGGCGAAAACAGAGTGAAACCAAAAAATTCAAACTCTTACTGGAAATGAACGCTTCAACATAGAAGAACGAAATTTGGGGAACCAAGTCGCCTTAGTGTACTGATCATTACCTGAAAGTATCATCCAGTTTGGGTGAAAAAATATTTGCTGAGATTTCTGGAGATTCGTAATTTTTGGAAGCTTGGCAACCCCTTCGCATGAAAGTGTTTCTCGCCAGTCACTGCTTAGGGCTACATCAAGAGGAAACAAAACGTAGAGATAGAACGTGGAACTACTTTGTTGTGTCAAGTTTCAAGAAGCTACCACAAACCGTGTTGGATTTAGAGTTCCAAATACATCTATCAGTATAGGAGAAAACAGAGTGAAACCTAAAAATTCAAACTGTTACTGGAAATGAACGCTTTAACATAGAAGAACGAAATTTGGGGAACCAAGTCGCCTTAGTGTACTGATCATTACCTGAAAGTATCATCCAGTGTGGGTGAAAAAATATTTGCTGAGATTTCTGGAGATTCGTAATTTTTGGAAGTTTGGCAACCCCTTCCCATGAAAGTGTTTCTCTCCAGTCACTGCTTAGGGCTATATCAAGAGGAAACAAAATGTAGAGATAGAACGTGAAACTACTTTGTTGTGTCAAGTTTCAAGAAGCTAGCACAAACCGTGTTGGATTTAGAGTTCCAAATACATCTATCAATATAGGAGAAAACAGAGTGAAACCTAAAAATTCAAACTGTTACTGGAAATGAACGCTTCAACATAGAAGAACGAAATTTGCGTAACTATGTCGCCTTAGTGTACTGATCATTACCTGAAAGTATCATCCAGTTTGGGTGAAAAAATATTTGCTGAGATTTCTGGAGATTCGTAATTTTTGGAACCTTGGCAACCCCGTTCCATGAAAGGGTTTCTCGCCAGTCACTGCTTAGGGCTACATCAAGAGGAAACAAAACGTAGAGATAGAACGTGAAACTACTTTGTTGTGTCAAGTTTCAAGAAGCTAGCAGAAACGTGTTGGATTTAGAGTTCCAAATACATCTATTAATATAGGAGAAAACAGAGTGAAACATAAAAATTCAAACTGTTACTGGAAATGAACGCTTCAACATAGAAGAATGAAATTTGGGGAACCAAGTCTCCTTAGTGTACTGATCATTACCTGAAAGTATCATCCAGTTTGGGTGAAAAAATATTTGCTGAGATTTCTGGAGATTCGTAATTTTTGGAACCTTGGCAACCCCGTTCCATGAAAGGGTTTCTCGCCAGTCACTGCTTAGGGCTACATCAAGAGGAAACAAAACGTAGAGTTAGAACGTGAAACTACTTTGTTGTGTCAAGTTTCAAGAAGCTAGCACAAACCGTGTTGGATTTAGAGTTCCAAATACATCTATCTATATAGGAGAAAACAGGGTGAAACCTAAAAATTCAAACTGTTACTGGAAATGAACGCTTCAACATAGAAGAATGAAATTTGGGGAACCAAATCGCCTTAGTGTACTGATCATTACCTGAAAGTATCATCCAGTTTGGGTTAAAAAATATTTGCTGATATTTCTGAAGATTCGTAATTTTTGGAAGCTTGGCAAGCCCGTTCCATGAAAGTGTTTCTCGCCAGTCACTTCTTAGGGCTACATCAAGAGGAAACAAAACGTAGAGATAGAACATGAAACTACTTTGTTGTGTCAAGTTTCAAGAAGCTAGCACAAACCGTGTTGGATTTAGAGTTCCAAATACATCTATCAATATAGGAGAAAACAGAGTGAAACCTAAAAATTCAAACTGTTACTGGAAATGAACTCTTCAACATAGAAGAACGAAATTTGGGTAACCAAGTCGCCTTAGTGTACTAATCATTACCTGAAAGTATCATCCAGCTTGGGTGAAAAAATATTTGCCGAGATTTCTGGAGATTCGTAATTTTTGGAAGCTTGGCAACCCCTTCCCATGAAAGTGTTTCTCGCCAGTCACTGCTTAGGTCTACATCAAGAGGAAACAAAATGTAGAGATAGAACATGAAACTACTTTGTTGTGTCAAGTTTCAAGAAGCTAGCACAAACCGTGTTGGATTTAGAGTTCCAAATATATCTATCAATATAGGAGAAAACAGAGTGAAACCTAAAAATTCAAACTGTTACTGGAAATGAACGCTTCAACATAGAAGAACAAAATTTGGGGAATCAAGTCGCCATAGTGTACTGAACATTACCTGAAAGTATCATCCAATTTGGGTGAAAAAATATATGCTGAGATTTCTGGAGATTCGTAATTTTTGGAAGCTTGGCAACCCCTTCCCATGAAAGTGTTTCTCGCCAGTCACTGCTTAGGGCTACATCAAGAGGAAACAAAACGTAGAGATAGAACGTGAAACTACTTTGTTGTGACAAGGTTCAAGAAGCTAGCACAAACCGTGTTGGATTTAGTGTTCAAAATACATCCATTAATATAGGAGAAAACAGAGAGAAACCTAAAAATTCAAACTGTTACTGGAAATGAACGCTTCAACATAGAAGAACGAAATTTGGGGAACCAAGTCGCCTTAGTGTACTGATCATTACCTGAAAGTATCATCCAGTTTGGGTGAAAAAACGTTTGCTGAGATTTCTGGAGATTCGTAATTTTTGGAAGCTTGGCAACCCCGTTCCATGAAAGGGTTTCTCGCCAGTCACTGCTTAGGGCTACATCAAGAGGAAACAAAACGTAAAGATAGAACGTGAAACTACTTTGTTGTGTCAAGTTTCAAGAAGCTAGCACAAACCGTGTTGGATTTAGAGTTCCAAATACATCTATCAATATAGGAGAAAACAGAGTGAAACCTAAAAATTCAAACTGTTACTGGAAATGAACGCTTCAACATAGAAGAACGAAATTTGGGGAACCAAGTCGCCTTAGTGTACTAATCATTACCTGAAAGTATCATCCAGTTTTGGTGAAAAAATATTTGCTGAGATTATTGGAGATTCGTAATTTTTGGAAGCTTGGCAACCCCTTCCCATGAAAGTGTTTCTCGCCAGTCACTGCTTAGGGCTACATCAAGAGGAAACAAAATGTAGAGATAGAACGTGAAACTACTTTGTTGTGTCAAGTTTCAAGAAGCTAGCACAAACCGTGTTGGATTTAGAGTTCCAAATACATCTATCAATATCGGAGAAAACAGAGTGAAACCTAAAAATTCAAACTGTTACTGGAAATGAACGCTTCAACATAGAAGAACGAAATTTGGGGAACCAAGTCGCCTTAGTGTACTGATCTTTACCTGAAAGTATCATCCAGTATGGGTGAAAAAATATTTGCTGAGATTTCTGGAGATTCGTAATTTTTGGAAGCTTGGCAACCCCGTTCCATGAAAGGGTTTCTCGCCAGTCACTGCTTAGGGCTACATCAAGAGGAAACAAAACGTAGAGATAGAACGTGAAACTACTTTGTTGTGTCAAGTTTCAAGAAGCTAGCAAAAACCGTGTTGGATTTAGAGTTCCAAATACATCTATCAATATAGGAGAAAACAGAGTGAAACCTAAAAATTCAAACTGTTACTGGAAATGAACGCTTCAACATAGAAGAACGAAATTTGGGGAACCAAGTCGCCTTAGTGTACTGATCAATACCTGAAAGTATCATCCAGTTTGGGTGAAAAAATATTTGCTGAGATTTCTGGAGATTCGTAATTTTTGGAAGCTTGGCAACCCCTTCCCATGAAAGTGTTTCTCGCCAGTCACTGCTTCGGGCTACATCAAGAGGAAACAAAACGTAGAGATATAACGTGAAACTACTTTGTTGTGTCAAGTTTCAAGAAGCTAGCACAAACCGTGTTGGATTTAGAGTTCCAAATACATCTATCAATATAGGAGAAAACAGAGTGAAACCTAAAAATTCAAACTGTTACTGGAAATGAACGCTTCAACATAGAAGAACGAAATTTGGGGAACCAAGTCGCCTTAGTGTACTGATCATTACCTGAAAGTATCATCCAGTTTGGGTTAAAAAAATATTTGCTGAGATTTCTGGAGATTCGTAATTTTTGGAAGCTTGGCAATCCCTTCCAATGAAAGTGTTTCTCGCCAGTCACTGCTTAGGGCTACATCAAGAGGAAACAAAATGTAGAGATAGAACGTGAAACTACTTTGTTGTGTCAAGTTTCAAGACGCTAGCACAAACCGTGTTGGATTTAGAGTTCCAAATACATCTATCAATATAGGAGAAAACAGAGTGAAACCTAAAAATTCAAACTGTTACTGGAAATGATCGCTTCAACATAGAAGAACGAAATTTGGGGAACCAAGTTGCCTTAGTGTACTGATCATTACCTAAAAGTATCATCCAGTTTGGGTGAAAAAGTATTTGCTGAGATATCTGGAGATTCGTAATTTTTGGAAGCTTGGCAACCCCTTCCCATGAAAGTGTTTCTCACCAGTCACTGCTTAGGGCTACATCAAGAGGAAACAAAACGTAGAGATAGAACGTGAAACTACTTTGTTGTGTCAAGTTTCAAGAAGCTAGCACAAACCGTGTTGGATTTAGAGTTCCAAATACATCTATCAATATAGGAGAAAACAGAGTGAAACCTAAAAATTCAAACTGTTACTGGAAATGAACGCTTCAACATAGAAGAATGAAATTTGGGGAACCAAGTCGCCTTAGTGTACTGACCATTACCTGAAAGTATCATCCAGTTTGGGTGAAAAAATATTTGCTGAGATTTCTGGAGATTCGTAATTTTTGGAGACTTGGCAAACCCTTCCCATGAAAGTGTTTCTCGCCAGTCACTGCTTAGGGCTACATCAAGAGGAAACAAAACGTAGAGATAGAACGTGAAACTACTTTGTTGTGTCAAGTTTCAAGAAGCTAGCACAAACCGTGTTGGATTTAGAGGTCCAAATACATCTATCAATATAGGAGAAAACAGAGTGAAACCTAAAAATTCAAACTGTTACTGGAAATGAACGCTTCAACATAGAAGAACGAAATTTGGGGAACCAAGTCGCCTTAGTGTACTGATCATTACCTGAAAGTATCATCCAGTTTGGGTGAAAAAATATTTGCTGAGATTTCTGGAGATTCGTAATTTTTGGAAGCTTGGCAAACCCTTCCCATGAAAGTGTTTCTCGCCTGTCACTGCTTAGGGCTACATCAAGAGGAAACAAAACGTAGAGATAGAACCTGAAACTACTTTGTTGTGTCAAGTTTCAAGAAGCTAGCAGAAACGTGTTGGATTTAGAGTTCCAAATACATCTATTAATATAGGAGAAAACAGAGTGAAACATAAAAATTCAAACTGTTACTGGAAATGAACGCTTCAACATAGAAGAATGAAATTTGGGGAACCAAGTCTCCTTAGTGTACTGATCATTACCTGAAAGTATCATCCAGTTTGGGTGAAAAAATATTTGCTGAGATTTCTGGAGATTCGTAATTTTTGGAACCTTGGCAACCCCGTTCCATGAAAGGGTTTCTCGCCAGTCACTGCTTAGGGCTACATCAAGAGGAAACAAAACGTAGAGTTAGAACGTGAAACTACTTTGTTGTGTCAAGTTTCAAGAAGCTAGCACAAACCGTGTTGGATTTAGAGTTCCAAATACATCTATCTATATAGGAGAAAACAGGGTGAAACCTAAAAATTCAAACTGTTACTGGAAATGAACGCTTCAACATAGAAGAATGAAATTTGGGGAACCAAATCCCCTTAGTGTACTGATCATTACCTGAAAGTATCATCCAGTTTGGGTTAAAAAATATTTGCTGATATTTCTGAAGATTCGTAATTTTTGGAAGCTTGGCAAGCCCGTTCCATGAAAGTGTTTCTCGCCAGTCACTGCTTAGGGCTACATCAAGAGGAAACAAAACGTAGAGATAGAACATGAAACTACTTTGTTGTGTCAAGTTTCAAGAAGCTAGCACAAACCGTGTTGGATTTAGAGTTCCAAATACATCTATCAATATAGGAGAAAACAGAGTGAAACCTAAAAATTCAAACTGTTACTGGAAATGAACTCTTCAACATAGAAGAACGAAATTTGGGTAACCAAGTCGCCTTAGTGTACTAATCATTACCTGAAAGTATCATCCAGCTTGGGTGAAAAAATATTTGCCGAGATTTCTGGAGATTCGTAATTTTTGGAAGCTTGGCAACCCCTTCCCATGAAAGTGTTTCTCGCCAGTCACTGCTTAGGTCTACATCAAGAGGAAACAAAATGTAGAGATAGAACATGAAACTACTTTGTTGTGTCAAGTTTCAAGAAGCTAGCACAAACCGTGTTGGATTTAGAGTTCCAAATATATCTATCAATATAGGAGAAAACAGAGTGAAACCTAAAAATTCAAACTGTTACTGGAAATGAACGCTTCAACATAGAAGAACAAAATTTGGGGAATCAAGTCGCCATAGTGTACTGAACATTACCTGAAAGTATCATCCAATTTGGGTGAAAAAATATATGCTGAGATTTCTGGAGATTCGTAATTTTTGGAAGCTTGGCAACCCCTTCCCATGAAAGTGTTTCTCGCCAGTCACTGCTTAGGGCTACATCAAGAGGAAACAAAACGTAGAGATAGAACGTGAAACTACTTTGTTGTGACAAGGTTCAAGAAGCTAGCACAAACCGTGTTGGATTTAGAGTTCAAAATACATCCATTAATATAGGAGAAAACAGAGAGAAACCTAAAAATTCAAACTGTTACTGGAAATGAACGCTTCAACATAGAAGAACGAAATTTGGGGAACCAAGTCGCCTTAGTGTACTGATCATTACCTGAAAGTATCATCCAGTTTGGGTGGAAAAACGTTTGCTGAGATTTCTGGAGATTCGTAATTTTTGGAAGCTTGGCAACCCCGTTCCATGAAAGGGTTTCTCGCCAGTCACTGCTTAGGGCTACATCAAGAAGAAACAAAACGTAAAGATAGAACGTGAAACTACTTTGTTGTGTCAAGTTTCAAGAAGCTAGCACAAACCGTGTTGGATTTAGAGTTCCAAATACATCTATCAATATAGGAGAAAACAGAGTGAAACCTAAAAATTCAAACTGTTAGGGGAAATGAACGCTTCAACATAGAAGAACGAAATTTGGGGAACCAAGTCGCCTTAGTGTACTAATCATTACCTGAAAGTATCATCCAGTTTTGGTGAAAAAATATTTGCTGAGATTATTGGAGATTCGTAATTTTTGGAAGCTTGGCAACCCCTTCCCATGAAAGTGTTTCTCGCCAGTCACTGCTTCGGGCTACATCAAGAGGAAACAAAACGTAGAGATATAACGTGAAACTACTTTGTTGTGTCAAGTTTCAAGAAGCTAGCACAAACCGTGTTGGATTTAGAGTTCCAAATACATCTATCAATATAGGAGAAAACAGAGTGAAACCTAAAAATTCAAACTGTTACTGGAAATGAACGCTTCAACATAGAAGAACGAAATTTGGGGAACCAAGTCGCCTTAGTGTACTGATCATTACCTGAAAGTATCATCCAGTTTGGGTTAAAAAAAATATTTGCTGAGATTTCTGGAGATTCGTAATTTTTGGAAGCTTGGCAATCCCTTCCCATGAAAGTGTTTCTCGCCAGTCACTGCTTAGGGCTACATCAAGAGGAAACAAAATGTAGAGATAGAACGTGAAACTACTTTGTTGTGTCAAGTTTCAAGAAGCTAGCACAAACCGTGTTGGATTTAGAGTTCCAAATACATCTATCAATATAGGAGAAAACAGAGTGAAACCTAAAAATTCAAACTGTTACTGGAAATGATCGCTTCAACATAGAAGAACGAAATTTGGGGAACCAAGTTGCCTTAGTGTACTGATCATTACCTAAAAGTATCATCCAGTTTGGGTGAAAAAGTATTTGCTGAGATTTCTGGAGATTCGTAATTTTTGGAAGCTTGGCAACCCCTTCCCATGAAAGTGTTTCTCGCCAGTCACTGCTTAGGGCTACATCAAGAGGAAACAAAACGTAGAGATAGAACCTGAAACTACTTTGTTGTGTCAAGTTTCAAGAAGCTAGCACAAACCGTGTTGGATTTAGAGTTCCAAATACATCTATCAATATAGGAGAAAACAGAGTGAAACCTAAAAATTCAAACTGTTACTGGAAATGAACGCTTCAACATAGAAGAATGAAATTTGGGGAACCAAGTCTCCTTAGTGTACTGATCATTACCTGAAAGTATCATCCAGTTTGGGTGAAAAAATATTTGCTGAGATTTCTGGAGATTCGTAATTTTTGGAACCTTGGCAACCCCGTTCCATGAAAGGGTTTCTCGCCAGTCACTGCTTAGGGCTACATCAAGAGGAAACAAAACGTAGAGAGAGAACGTGAAACTACTTTGTTGTGTCAAGTTTCAAGAAGCTAGCACAAACCGTGTTGGATTTAGAGTTCCAAATACATCTATCAATATAGGAGAAAACAGAGTGAAACCTAAAAATTCAAACTGTTACTGGAAATGAACGCTTCAACATAGAAGAACGCAATTTGGGGAACCACGTCGCCT
Source organism: Spermophilus citellus (assembly GCF_964194105.1). Classification (NCBI taxonomy): domain Eukaryota; kingdom Metazoa; phylum Chordata; class Mammalia; order Rodentia; family Sciuridae; genus Spermophilus; species Spermophilus citellus. Next base: position 99,103,917 of record NC_138183.1, on the reverse strand, counting down.
TAGTGTACTGATCATTACCTGAAAGTATCATCCAGTTTGGCTGAAAAAATATTTGCTGAGATTTCTGGAGATTCATAATTTTTGGAAGCTTGGCAACTCCTTTCCATGAAAGTGTTTCTCGCTAGTCACTGCTTAGGGCTACATCAAGAGGAAACAAAACGTAGAGATAGAACGTGAAACTACTTTGTTGTGTCAAGTTTCAAGAAGCTAGCACAAACCGTGTTGGATTTAGAGTTCCAAATACATCTGTCAATATAGGAGAAAACAGAGTGAAACCTAAAAATTCAAACTGTTACTGGAAATGAACGCTTCAACATAGAAGAACGAAATTTGGGGAACCACGTCGCCTTAGTGTACTGATCATTACCTGAATGTATCACCCAGTTTGGGTGAAAAAATATTTGCTGAGATTTCTGGAGATTCGTAATTTTTGGAGACTGGGCAACCCCTTCCCATGAAAGTGTTTCTCGCCAGTCACTGCTTAGGGCTACATCAAGAGGAAACAAAACGTAGAGATAGAACGTGAAACTACTTTGTTGTGTCAAGTTTCAAGAAGCTAGCACAAACCGTGTTGGATTTAGAGTTCCAAATACATATATCAATATAGGAGAAAACAGAGTGAAACCTAAAAATTCAAACTGTTACTGGAAATGAACGCTTCAACATAGAAGAACGAAATTTGGGGAACCACGTCGCCTTAGTGTACTGATCATTACCTGAAAGTATCATCCAGTTTGGGTGAAAAAATATTTGCTGAGATTTCTGGAGATTCGTAATTTTTGGAAGCTTGGAAACCCCTTTCCATGAAAGGGTTTCTCGCCAGTCATTGCTTAGGGCTACATCAAGAGGAAACAAAACGTAGAGATAGAACGTGAAACTACTTAGTTGTGTCAAGTTTCAAGAAGCTAGCACAAACCGTGTTGGATTTAGAGTTCCAAATACATCTATCAATATAGGAGAAAACAGAGTGAAACCTAAAAATTCAAACTGTTACTGGAAATGAACGCTTCAACATAGAAGAACGAAATTTGGGGAACCACGTCGCCTTAGTGTACTGATCATTACATGAAAGTATCATCCAGTTTGGCTGAAAAAAATATTTGCTGAGATTTCTGGAGATTCATAATTTTTGGAAGCTTGGCAACTCCTTTCCATGAAAGTGTTTCTCGCTAGTCACTGCTTAGGGCTACATCAAGAGGAAACATAACGTAGAGATAGAACGTGAAACTACTTTGTTGTGTCAAGTTTCAGGAAGCTAGCACAAACCGTGTTGGATTTAGAGTTCCAAATACATCTGTCAATATAGGAGAAAACAGAGTGAAACCTAAAAATTCAAACTGTTACTGGAAATGAACGCTTCAACATAGAAGAACGAAATTTGGGGAACCACGTCGCCTTAGTGTACTGATCATTACCTGAATGTATCACCCAGTTTGGGTGAAAAAATATTTGCTGAGATTTCTGGAGATTCGTAATTTTTGGAGACTGTGCAACCCCTTCCCATGAAAGTGTTTCTCGCCAGTCACTGCTTAGGGCTACATCAAGAGGAAACAAAACGTAGAGATAGAACGTGAAACTACTTTGTTGTGTCAAGTTTCAAGAAGCTAGCAAAAACCGTGTTGGATTTAGAGTTCCAAATACATCTATCAGTATAGGAGAAAACAGAGTGAAACCTAAAAATTCAAACTGTTACTGGAAATGAACGCTTCAACATAGAAAAACGAAATTTGGGGAACCACGTCGCCTTAGTGTACTGATCATTACCTGAAAGTATCATCCTGTTTGGGTGAAAAAATATTTGCTGAGATTTCTGGAGATTCGTAATTTTTGGAAGCTTGGCAACCCCTTCCCATGAAAGTGTTTCTCGCCAGTCACTGCTTAGGGCTACATAAAGAGGAAACAAAATGTAGAGACAGAACGTGAAACTACTTTGTTGTGTCAAGTTTCAAGACGCTAGCACAAACCGTGTGGAATTTAGAGTTCCAAATACATCTATCAATATAGGAGAAAACAGAGTGAAACCTAAAAATTCAAACTGTTACTGGAAATGAACGCTTCAACATAGAAGAACGAAATTTGGGGAACCAAGTCACCTTAGTGTACTGATCATTACCTGAAAGTATCATCCAGTTTGGGTGAAAAAATATTTGCTGAGATTTCTGGAGATTCGTAATTTTTGGAAGCTTGGCAACCCCGTTCCATGAAAGTGTTTCTCGCCAGTCACTGCTTAGGGCTACATCAAGAGGATACAAAACGTAGAGAGAGAACATGAAACTACTTTGTTGTGTCAAGTTTCAAGAAGCTAGCACAAACCGTGTTGGATTTAGAGTTCCAAATACATCTATCAATATAGAAGAAAACAGAGTGAAACCTAAAAATTCAAACTGTTACGGGAAATGAACGCTTCAACATAGAAGAATGAAATTTGGGGAACCAAGTCGCCTTAGTGTACTGATCATTACCTGAAAGTATCATCCAGTTTGGGTGAAAAAATATTTGCTGAGATTTCTGGAGATTCATAATTTTTGGAAGATTGGCAACCCCTTCCCATGAAAGTGTTTCTCGCCAGTCACTGCTTAGGGCTATATGAAGAGGAAACAAAATGTAGAGATAGAATGTGAAACTACTTTGTTGTGTCAAGTTTCAAGACGCTAGCACAAACCGTGTTGGATTTAGAGTTCCAAATACATCTATCAATATAGGAGAAAACAGAGTGAAACCTAAAAATTCAAACTGTTACTGGAAATGAACGCTTCAACATAGAAGAACGAAATTTGGGGAAGCAAGTCACCTTAGTGTACTGATCATTACCTGAAAGTATCATCCAGTTTGGGTGAAAAAATATTTGCTGAGATTTCTGGAGATTCGTAATTTTTGGAAGCTTGGCAACCCCGTTCCATTAAAGTGTTTCTCGCCAGTCACTGCTTAGGGCTACATCAAGAGGAAACAAAACGTAGAGATAGAACGTGAAACTACTTTGTTGTGTCAAGTTTCAAGAAGCTAGCACAAACCGTGTTGGATTTAGAGTTCCAAATACATCTATCAGTATAGGAGAAAACAGAGTGAAACCTAAAAATTCAAACTGTTACTGGAAATGAACGCTTCAACATAGAAAAACGAAATTTGGGGAACCACGTCGCCTTAGTGTACTGATCATTACCTGAAAGTATCATCCTGTTTGGGTGAAAAAATATTTGCTGAGATTTCTGGAGATTCGTAATTTTTGGAAGCTTATCAACCCCTTCCCATGAAAGTGTTTCTCGCCAGTCACTGCTTAGGGCTACATCAAGAGGAAACAAAATGTAGAGACAGAACGTGAAACTACTTTGTTGTGTCAAGTTTGAAGACGCTAGCACAAACCGTGTTGGATTTAGAGTTCCAAATACATCTATCAATATAGGAGAAAACAGAGTGAAACCTAAAAATTCAAACTGTTACTGGAAATTAACGCTTCAACATAGAAGAACGAAATTTGGGGAACCAAGTCACCTTAGTGTACTGATCATTACCTGAAAGTATCATCCAGTTTGGGTGAAAAAATATTTGCTGAGATTTCTGGAGATTCGTAATTTTTGGAACCTTGGCAACCCCGTTCCATGAAAGGGTTTCTCGCCAGTCACTGCTTAGGGCTACATCAAGAGGAAACAAAACGTAGAGATAGAACGTGAAACTACTTTGTTGTGTCAAGTTTCAAGAAGCTAGCACAAACCGTGTTGGATTTAGAGTTCCAAATACATCTATCTATATAGGAGAAAACAGGGTGAAACCTAAAATTTCAAACTATTACTGGAAATGAACGCTTCAACATAGAAGAATGAAATTTGGGGAACCAAGTCGCCTTAGTGTACTGATCATTACCTGAAAGTATCATCCAGTTTGGGTTAAAAAATATTTGCTGATATTTCTGGAGATTCGTAATTTTTGGAAGCTTGGCAAGCCCGTTCCATGAAACTGTTTCTCGCCAGTCACTGCTTAGGGCTACATCAAGAGGAAACAAAACGTAGAGAGAGAACGTGAAACTACTTTGTTGTGTCAAGTTTCAAGAAGCTAGCACAAACCGTGTTGGATTTAGAGTTCCAAATACATCTATCAATATAGGAGAAAACAGAGTGAAACCTAAAAATTCAAACTGTTACTGGAAATGAACGCTTCAACATAGAAGAACGAAATTTGGGTAACCAAGTCGCCTTAGTGTACTAATCATTACCTGAAAGTATCATCCAGCTTGGGTGAAAAAATATTTGCCGAGATTTCTGGAGATTCGTAATTTTTGGAAGCTTGGCAACCCCTTCCCATGAAAGTGTTTCTCGCCAGTCACTGCTTAGGTCTACATCAAGAGGAAACAAAATGTAGAGATAGAACATGAAACTACTTTGTTGTGTCAAGTTTCAAGAAGCTAGCACAAACCGTGTTGGTTTTAGAGTTCCAAATACATCTATCAATATAGGAGAAAACAGAGTGAAACCTAAAAATTCAAACTGTTACTGGAAATGAACGCTTCAACATAGAAAAACGAAATTTGGGGAACCATGTCGCCTTAGTGTACTGATCATTACCTGAAAGTATCATCCTGTTTGGGTGAAAAAATATTTGCTGAGATTTCTGGAGATTCGTAATTTTTGGAAGCTTGGCAACCCCTTCCCATGAAAGTGTTTCTCGCCAGTCACTGCTTAGGGCTACATCAAGAGGAAACAAAACGTAGAGATAGAACGTGAAACTACTTTGTTGTGTCAAGTTTCAAGAAGCTAGCACAAACCATGTTGGATTTAGAGTTCCAAATACATCTATCAGTATAGGAGAAAACAGAGTGAAACCTAAAAATTCAAACTGTTACTGGAAATGAACGCTTCAACATAGAAGAACGAAATTTGGGGAACCAAGTCGCCTTAGTGTAGTGATCATTACCTGAAAGTATCATCCTGTTTGGGTGAAAAAATATTTGCTGAGATTTCTGTAGATTCGTAATTTTCGGAAGCTTGGCAACCCCGTTCCATGTAACTGTTTCTCGCCAGTCACTGCTTAGGGCTACATCAAGAGGAAACAAAACATAGAGATAGAACGTGAAACTACTTTGTTGTGTCAAGTTTCAAGAAGCTAGCACAAACCGTGTTGGATTTAGAGTTCCAAATACATCTATCAATATAGGAGAAAACAGAGTGAAACCTAAAAATTCAAACTGTTACTGGAAATGAACGCTTCAACATAGAAGAACAAAATTTGGGGAATCAAGTCACCATAGTGTACTGATCATTACCTGAAAGCATCATCCAATTTGGGTGAAAAAATATATGCTGAGATTTCTGGAGATTCGTAATTTTTGGAAGCTTGGCAACCCCTTCCCATGAAAGTGTTTCTCGCCAGTCACTGCTTAGGGCTACATCAAGAGGAAACAAAACGTAGAGATAGAACGTGAAACTACTTTGTTGTGACAAGGTTCAAGAAGCTAGCACAAACCGTGTTGGATTTAGAGTTCAAAATACATCCATTAATATAGGAGAAAACAGAGAGAAACCTAAAAATTCAAACTGTTACTGGAAATGAACGCTTCAACATAGAAGAACGAAATTTGGGGAACCAAGTCGCCTTAGTGTAATGATCATTACCTGAAAGTATCATCCAGTTTGGGTGGAAAAACGTTTGCTGAGATTTCTGGAGATTCGTAATTTTTGGAAGCTTGGCAACCCCGTTCCATGAAAGGGTTTCTCGCCAGTCACTGCTTAGGGCTACATCAAGAAGAAACAAAACGTAAAGATAGAACGTGAAAGTACTTTGTTGTGTCAAGTTTCAAGAAGCTAGCACAAACCGTGTTTGATTTAGAGTTCCAAATACATCTATCAATATAGGAGAAAACAGAGTGAAACCTAAAAATTCAAACTGTTACTGGAAATGAACGCTTCAACATAGAAGAACGAAATTTGGGGAACCAAGTCGCCTTAGTGTACTAATCATTACCTGAAAGTATCATCCAGTTTTGGTGAAAAAATATTTGCTGAGATTATTGGAGATTCGTAATTTTTGGAAGCTTGGCAACCCCTTCCCATGAAAGTGTTTCTCGCCAGTCACTGCTTCGGGCTACATCAAGAGGAAACAAAACGTAGAGATATAACGTGAAACTACTTTGTTGTGTCAAGTTTCAAGAAGCTAGCACAAACCGTGTTGGATTTAGAGTTCCAAATACATCTATCAATATAGGAGAAAACAGAGTGAAACCTAAAAATTCAAACTGTTACTGGAAATGAACGCTTCAACATAGAAGAACGAAATTTGGGGAACCAAGTCGCCTTAGTGTACTGATCATTACCTGAAAGTATCATCCAGTTTGGGTTAAAAAAAATATTTGCTGAGATTTCTGGAGATTCGTAATTTTTGGAAGCTTGGCAATCCCTTCCCATGAAAGTGTTTCTCGCCAGTCACTGCTTAGGGCTACATCAAGAGGAAACAAAATGTAGAGATAGAACGTGAAACTACTTTGTTGTGTCAAGTTTCAAGAAGCTAGCACAAACCGTGTTGGATTTAGAGTTCCAAATACATCTATCAATATAGGAGAAAACAGAGTGAAACCTAAAAATTCAAACTGTTACTGGAAATGATCGCTTCAACATAGAAGAACGAAATTTGGGGAACCAAGTTGCCTTAGTGTACTGATCATTACCTAAAAGTATCATCCAGTTTGGGTGAAAAAGTATTTGCTGAGATTTCTGGAGATTCGTAATTTTTGGAAGCTTGGCAACCCCTTCCCATGAAAGTGTTTCTCGCCAGTCACTGCTTAGGGCTACATCAAGAGGAAACAAAACGTAGAGATAGAACCTGAAACTACTTTGTTGTGTCAAGTTTCAAGAAGCTAGCACAAACCGTGTTGGATTTAGAGTTCCAAATACATCTATCAATATAGGAGAAAACAGAGTGAAACCTAAAAATTCAAACTGTTACTGGAAATGAACGCTTCAACATAGAAGAATGAAATTTGGGGAACCAAGTCTCCTTAGTGTACTGATCATTACCTGAAAGTATCATCCAGTTTGGGTGAAAAAATATTTGCTGAGATTTCTGGAGATTCGTAATTTTTGGAACCTTGACAACCCCGTTCCATGAAAGGGTTTCTCGCCAGTCACTGCTTAGGGCTACATCAAGAGGAAACAAAACGTAGAGAGAGAACGTGAAACTACTTTGTTGTGTCAAGTTTCAAGAAGCTAGCACAAACCGTGTTGGATTTAGAGTTCCAAATACATCTATCAATATAGGAGAAAACAGAGTGAAACCTAAAAATTCAAACTGTTACTGGAAATGAACGCTTCAACATAGAAGAACGAAATTTGGGGAACCACGTCGCCTTAGTGTACTGATCATTACCTGAAAGTATCATCCAGTTTGTCTGAAAAAATATTTGCTGAGATTTCTGGAGATTCATAATTTTTGGAAGCTTGGCAACTCCTTTCCATGAAAGTGTTTCTCGCTAGTCACTGCTTAGGGCTACATCAAGAGGAAACAAAACGTAGAGATAGAACGTGAAACTACTTTGTTGTGTCAAGTTTCAAGAAGCTAGCACAAACCGTGTTGGATTTAGAGTTCCAAATACATCTGTCAATATAGGAGAAAACAGAGTGAAACCTAAAAATTCAAACTGTTACTGGAAATGAACGCTTCAACATAGAAGAACGAAATTTGGGGAACCACGTCGCCTTAGTGTACTGATCATTACCTGAATGTATCACCCAGTTTGGGTGAAAAAATATTTGCTGAGATTTCTGGAGATTCGTAATTTTTGGAGACTGGGCAACCCCTTCCCATGAAAGTGTTTCTCGCCAGTCACTGCTTAGGGCTACATCAAGAGGAAACAAAACGTAGAGATAGAACGTGAAACTACTTTGTTGTGTCAAGTTTCAAGAAGCTAGCACAAACCGTGTTGGATTTAGAGTTCCAAATACATATATCAATATAGGAGAAAACAGAGTGAAACCTAAAAATTCAAACTGTTACTGGAAATGAACGCTTCAACATAGAAGAACGAAATTTGGGGAACCACGTCGCCTTAGTGTACTGATCATTACCTGAAAGTATCATCCAGTTTGGGTGAAAAAATATTTGCTGAGATTTCTGGAGATTCGTAATTTTTGGAAGCTTGGAAACCCCTTTCCATGAAAGGGTTTCTCGCCAGTCACTGCTTAGGGCTACATCAAGAGGAAACAAAACGTAGAGATAGAACGTGAAACTACTTAGTTGTGTCAAGTTTCAAGAAGCTAGCACAAACCGTGTTGGATTTAGAGTTCCAAATACATCTATCAATATAGGAGAAAACAGAGTGAAACCTAAAAATTCAAACTGTTACTGGAAATGAACGCTTCAACATAGAAGAACGAAATTTGGGGAACCACGTCGCCTTAGTGTACTGATCATTACATGAAAGTATCATCCAGTTTGGCTGAAAAAAATATTTGCTGAGATTTCTGGAGATTCATAATTTTTGGAAGCTTGGCAACTCCTTTCCATGAAAGTGTTTCTCGCTAGTCACTGCTTAGGGCTACATCAAGAGGAAACAAAACGTAGAGATAGAACGTGAAACTACTTTGTTGTGTCAAGTTTCAAGAAGCTAGCACAAACCGTGTTGGATTTAGAGTTCCAAATACATCTGTCAATATAGGAGAAAACAGAGTGAAACCTAAAAATTCAAACTGTTACTGGAAATGAACGCTTCAACATAGAAGAACGAAATTTGGGGAACCACGTCGCCTTAGTGTACTGATCATTACCTGAATGTATCACCCAGTTTGGGTGAAAAAATATTTGCTGAGATTTCTGGAGATTCGTAATTTTTGGAGACTGTGCAACCCCTTCCCATGAAAGTGTTTCTCGCCAGTCACTGCTTAGGGCTACATCAAGAGGAAACAAAACGTAGAGATAGAACGTGAAACTACTTTGTTGTGTCAAGTTTCAAGAAGCTAGCACAAACCGTGTTGGATTTAGAGTTCCAAATACATCTATCAATATAGGAGAAAACAGAGTGAAACCTAAAAATTCAAACTGTTACTGGAAATGCACGCTTCAACATAGAAGAACGAAATTTGGGGAACCAAGTCGCCTTAGTGTACTAATCATTACCTGAAAGTATCATCCAGTTTTGGTGAAAAAATATTTGCTGAGATTATTGGAGATTCGTAATTTTTGGAAGCTTGGCAACCCCTTCCCATAAAAGTGTTTCTCGCCAGTCACTGCTTCGGGCTACATCAAGAGGAAACAAAACGTAGAGATATAACGTGAAACTACTTTGTTGTGTCAAGTTTCAAGAAGCTAGCACAAACCGTGTTGGATTTAGAGTTCCAAATACATCTATCAATATAGGAGAAAACAGAGTGAAACCTAAAAATTCAAACTGTTACTGGAAATGAACGCTTCAACATAGAAGAACGAAATTTGGGGAACCAAGTCGCCTTAGTGTACTGATCATTACCTGAAAGTATCATCCAGTTTGGGTTAAAAAAAATATTTGCTGAGATTTCTGGAGATTCGTAATTTTTGGAAGCTTGGCAATCCCTTCCCATGAAAGTGTTTCTCGCCAGTCACTGCTTAGGGCTACATCAAGAGGAAACAAAATGTAGAGATAGAACGTGAAACTACTTTGTTGTGTCAAGTTTCAAGAAGCTAGCACAAACCGTGTTGGATTTAGAGTTCCAAATACATCTATCAATATAGGAGAAAACAGAGTGAAACCTAAAAATTCAAACTGTTACTGGAAATGATCGCTTCAACATAGAAGAACGAAATTTGGGGAACCAAGTTGCCTTAGTGTACTGATCATTACCTAAAAGTATCATCCAGTTTGGGTGAAAAAGTATTTGCTGAGATTTCTGGAGATTCGTAATTTTTGGAAGCTTGGCAATCCCTTCCCATGAAAGTGTTTCTCGCCAGTCACTGCTTAGGGCTACATCAAGAGGAAACAAAATGTAGAGATAGAACGTGAAACTACTTTGTTGTGTCAAGTTTCAAGAAGCTAGCACAAACCGTGTTGGATTTAGAGTTCCAAATACATCTATCAATATAGGAGAAAACAGAGTGAAACCTAAAAATTCAAACTGTTACTGGAAATGATCGCTTCAACATAGAAGAACGAAATTTGGGGAACCAAGTTGCCTTAGTGTACTGATCATTACCTAAAAGTATCATCCAGTTTGGGTGAAAAAGTATTTGCTGAGATTTCTGGAGATTCGTAATTTTTGGAAGCTTGGCAACCCCTTCCCATGAAAGTGTTTCTCGCCAGTCACTGCTTAGGGCTACATCAAGAGGAAACAAAACGTAGAGATAGAACCTGAAACTACTTTGTTGTGTCAAGTTTCAAGAAGCTAGCACAAACCGTGTTGGATTTAGAGTTCCAAATACATCTATCAATATAGGAGAAAACAGAGTGAAACCTAAAAATTCAAACTGTTACTGGAAATGAACGCTTCAACATAGAAGAATGAAATTTGGGGAACCAAGTCTCCTTAGTGTACTGATCATTACCTGAAAGTATCATCCAGTTTGGGTGAAAAAATATTTGCTGAGATTTCTGGAGATTCGTAATTTTTGGAACCTTGACAACCCCGTTCCATGAAAGGGTTTCTCGCCAGTCACTGCTTAGGGCTACATCAAGAGGAAACAAAACGTAGAGAGAGAACGTGAAACTACTTTGTTGTGTCAAGTTTCAAGAAGCTAGCACAAACCGTGTTGGATTTAGAGTTCCAAATACATCTATCAATATAGGAGAAAACAGAGTGAAACCTAAAAATTCAAACTGTTACTGGAAATGAACGCTTCAACATAGAAGAACGAAATTTGGGGAACCACGTCGCCTTAGTGTACTGATCATTACCTGAAAGTATCATCCAGTTTGTCTGAAAAAATATTTGCTGAGATTTCTGGAGATTCATAATTTTTGGAAGCTTGGCAACTCCTTTCCATGAAAGTGTTTCTCGCTAGTCACTGCTTAGGGCTACATCAAGAGGAAACAAAACGTAGAGATAGAACGTGAAACTACTTTGTTGTGTCAAGTTTCAAGAAGCTAGCACAAACCGTGTTGGATTTAGAGTTCCAAATACATCTGTCAATATAGGAGAAAACAGAGTGAAACCTAAAAATTCAAACTGTTACTGGAAATGAACGCTTCAACATAGAAGAACGAAATTTGGGGAACCACGTCGCCTTAGTGTACTGATCATTACCTGAATGTATCACCCAGTTTGGGTGAAAAAATATTTGCTGAGATTTCTGGAGATTCGTAATTTTTGGAGACTGGGCAACCCCTTCCCATGAAAGTGTTTCTCGCCAGTCACTGCTTAGGGCTACATCAAGAGGAAACAAAACGTAGAGATAGAACGTGAAACTACTTTGTTGTGTCAAGTTTCAAGAAGCTAGCACAAACCGTGTTGGATTTAGAGTTCCAAATACATATATCAATATAGGAGAAAACAGAGTGAAACCTAAAAATTCAAACTGTTACTGGAAATGAACGCTTCAACATAGAAGAACGAAATTTGGGGAACCACGTCGCCTTAGTGTACTGATCATTACCTGAAAGTATCATCCAGTTTGGGTGAAAAAATATTTGCTGAGATTTCTGGAGATTCGTAATTTTTGGAAGCTTGGAAACCCCTTTCCATGAAAGGGTTTCTCGCCAGTCACTGCTTAGGGCTACATCAAGAGGAAACAAAACGTAGAGATAGAACGTGAAACTACTTAGTTGTGTCAAGTTTCAAGAAGCTAGCACAAACCGTGTTGGATTTAGAGTTCCAAATACATCTATCAATATAGGAGAAAACAGAGTGAAACCTAAAAATTCAAACTGTTACTGGAAATGAACGCTTCAACATAGAAGAACGAAATTTGGGGAACCACGTCGCCTTAGTGTACTGATCATTACATGAAAGTATCATCCAGTTTGGCTGAAAAAAATATTTGCTGAGATTTCTGGAGATTCATAATTTTTGGAAGCTTGGCAACTCCTTTCCATGAAAGTGTTTCTCGCTAGTCACTGCTTAGGGCTACATCAAGAGGAAACAAAACGTAGAGATAGAACGTGAAACTACTTTGTTGTGTCAAGTTTCAAGAAGCTAGCACAAACCGTGTTGGATTTAGAGTTCCAAATACATCTGTCAATATAGGAGAAAACAGAGTGAAACCTAAAAATTCAAACTGTTACTGGAAATGAACGCTTCAACATAGAAGAACAAAATTTGGGGAACCACGTCGCCTTAGTGTACTGATCATTACCTGAATGTATCACCCAGTTTGGGTGAAAAAATATTTGCTGAGATTTCTGGAGATTCGTAATTTTTGGAGACTGTGCAACCCCTTCCCATGAAAGTGTTTCTCGCCAGTCACTGCTTAGGGCTACATCAAGAGGAAACAAAACGTAGAGATAGAACGTGAAACTACTTTGTTGTGTCAAGTTTCAAGAAGCTAGCACAAACCGTGTTGGATTTAGAGTTCCAAATACATCTATCAATATAGGAGAAAACAGAGTGAAACCTAAAAATTCAAACTGTTACTGGAAATGAACGCTTCAACATAGAAGAATGAAATTTGGGGAACCACGTCGCCTTAGTGTACTGATCATTACCTGAAAGTATCATCCAGTTTGGGTGAAAAAATATTTGCTGAGATTTCTGGAGATTCGTAATTTTTGGAAGCTTGGAAACCCCTTTCCATGAATGGGTTTCTCGCCAGTCACTGCTTAGGGCTACATCAAGAGGAAACAAAACGTAGAGATAGAACGTGAAACTACTTTGTTGTGTCAAGTTTCAAGAAGCTAGCACAAACCGTGTTGGATTTAGAGTTCCAAATACATCTATCAATATAGGAGAAAACAGAGTGAAACCTAAAAATTCAAACTGTTACTGGAAATGAACGCTTCAACATAGAAGAACGAAATTTGGGGAACCACGTCGCCTTAGTGTACTGATCATTACCTGAAAGTATCATCCAGTTTGGGTGAAAAAATATTTGCTGAGATTTCTGGAGATTCGTAATTTTTGGAAGCTTGGCAACCCCTTCACATGAAAGTGTTTCTCGCCAGTCACTGCTTAGGGCTACATCAAGAGGAAACAAAACATAGAGAGAGAACATGAAACTACTTTGTTGTGTCAAGTTTCAAGAAGCTAGCACAAACCGTGTTGGATTTAGAGTTCCAAATACATCTATCAATATAGGAGAAAACAGAGTGAAACCTAAAAATTCAAACTGTTACTGGAAATGAACGCTGCAACATAGAAGAACGAAATTTGGGGAAACAAGTCGCCTTAGTGTACTGATCATTACCTGAAAGTATCATCCAGTTTGGGTGAAAAAATATTTGCTGAGATTTCTGGAGATTCGTAATTTTTGGAAGCTTGGCAACCCCGTTCCATGAAAGTGTTTCTCGCCAGTCACTGCTTAGGGCTACATCAAGAGGAAACAAAACGTAGAGATAGAACGTGAAACTACTTTGTTGTGTCACGTTTCAAGAAGCTAGCAAAAACCGTGTTGGATTTAGAGTTCCAAATACATCTATCAGTATAGGAGAAAACAGAGTGAAACCTAAAAATTCAAACTGTTACTGGAAATGAACGCTTCAACATAGAAAAACGAAATTTGGGGAACCACGTCGCCTTAGTGTACTGATCATTACCTGAAAGTATCATCCTGTTTGGGTGAAAAAATATTTGCTGAGATTTCTGGAGATTCGTAATTTTTGGAAGCTTGGCAACCCCTTCCCATGAAAGTGTTTCTCGCCAGTCACTGCTTAGGGCTACATAAAGAGGAAACAAAATGTAGAGACAGAACGTGAAACTACTTTGTTGTGTCAAGTTTCAAGACGCTAGCACAAACCGTGTGGAATTTAGAGTTCCAAATACATCTATCAATATAGGAGAAAACAGAGTGAAACCTAAAAATTCAAACTGTTACTGGAAATGAACGCTTCAACATAGAAGAACGAAATTTGGGGAACCAAGTCACCTTAGTGTACTGATCATTACCTGAAAGTATCATCCAGTTTGGGTGAAAAAATATTTGCTGAGATTTCTGGAGATTCGTAATTTTTGGAAGCTTGGCAACCCCGTTCCATGAAAGTGTTTCGCGCCAGTCACTGCTTAGGGCTACATCAAGAGGATACAAAACGTAGAGATAGAACATGAAACTACTTTGTTGTGTCAAGTTTCAAGAAGCTAGCACAAACCGTGTTGGATTTAGAGTTCCAAATACATCTATCAATATAGAAGAAAACAGAGTGAAACCTAAAAATTCAAACTGTTACTGGAAATGAACGCTTCAACATAGAAGAATGAAATTTGGGGAACCAAGTCGCCTTAGTGTACTGATCATTACCTGAAAGTATCATCCAGTTTGGGTGAAAAAATATTTGCTGAGATTTCTGGAGATTCATAATTTTTGGAAGATTGGCAACCCCTTCCCATGAAAGTGTTTCTCGCCAGTCACTGCTTAGGGCTATATGAAGAGGAAACAAAATGTAGAGATAGAATGTGAAACTACTTTGTTGTGTCAAGTTTCAAGACGCTAGCACAAACCGTGTTGGATTTAGAGTTCCAAATACATCTATCAATATAGGAGAAAACAGAGTGAAACCTAAAAATTCAAACTGTTACTGGAAATGAACGCTTCAACATAGAAGAACGAAATTTGGGGAAGCAAGTCACCTTAGTGTACTGATCATTACCTGAAAGTATCATCCAGTTTGGGTGAAAAAATATTTGCTGAGATTTCTGGAGATTCGTAATTTTTGGAAGCTTGGCAACCCCGTTCCATTAAAGTGTTTCTCGCCAGTCACTGCTTAGGGCTACATCAAGAGGAAACAAAACGTAGAGATAGAACGTGAAACTACTTTGTTGTGTCAAGTTTGAAGAAGCTAGCACAAACCGTGTTGGATTTAGAGTTCCAAATACATCTATCAGTATAGGAGAAAACAGAGTGAAACCTAAAAATTCAAACTGTTACTGGAAATGAACGCTTCAACATAGAAAAACGAAATTTGGGGAACCACGTCGCCTTAGTGTACTGATCATTACCTGAAAGTATCATCCTGTTTGGGTGAAAAAATATTTGCTGAGATTTCTGGAGATTCGTAATTTTTGGAAGCTTATCAACCCCTTCCCATGAAAGTGTTTCTCGCCAGTCACTGCTTAGGGCTACATAAAGAGGAAACAAAATGTAGAGACAGAACGTGAAACTACTTTGTTGTGTCAAGTTTGAAGACGCTAGCACAAACCGTGTTGGATTTAGAGTTCCAAATACATCTATCAATATAGGAGAAAACAGAGTGAAACCTAAAAATTCAAACTGTTACTGGAAATTAACGCTTCAACATAGAAGAACGAAATTTGGGGAACCAAGTCACCTTAGTGTACTGATCATTACCTGAAAGTATCATCCAGTTTGGGTGAAAAAATATTTGCTGAGATTTCTGGAGATTCGTAATTTTTGGAACCTTGGCAACCCCGTTCCATGAAAGGGTTTCTCGCCAGTCACTGCTTAGGGCTACATCAAGAGGAAACAAAACGTAGAGATAGAACGTGAAACTACTTTGTTGTGTCAAGTTTCAAGAAGCTAGCACAAACCGTGTTGGATTTAGAGTTCCAAATACATCTATCTATATAGGAGAAAACAGGGTGAAACCTAAAATTTCAAACTATTACTGGAAATGAACGCTTCAACATAGAAGAATGAAATTTGGGGAACCAAGTCGCCTTAGTGTACTGATCATTACCTGAAAGTATCATCCAGTTTGGGTTAAAAAATATTTGCTGATATTTCTGGAGATTCGTAATTTTTGGAAGCTTGGCAAGCCCGTTCCATGAAAGTGTTTCTCGCCAGTCACTGCTTAGGGCTACATCAAGAGGAAACAAAACGTAGAGATAGAACATGAAACTACTTTGTTGTGTCAAGTTTCAAGAAGCTAGCACAAACCGTGTTGGATTTAGAGTTCCAAATACATCTATCAGTATAGGAGAAAACAGAGTGAAACCTAAAAATTCAAACTGTTACTGGAAATGAACGCTTCAACATAGAAGAACGAAATTTGGGGAAGCAAGTCGCCTTAGTGTACTAATCATTACCTGAAAGTATCATCCAGCTTGGGTGAAAAAATATTTGCCGAGATTTCTGGAGATTCGTAATTTTTGGAAGCTTGGCAACCCCTTCCCATGAAAGTGTTTCTCGCCAGTCACTGCTTAGGTCTACATCAAGACGAAACAAAATGTAGAGATAGAACATGAAACTACTTTGTTGTGTCAAGTTTCAAGAAGCTAGCACAAACCGTGTTGGTTTTAGAGTTCCAAATACATCTATCAATATAGGAGAAAACAGAGTGAAACCTAAAAATTCAAACTGTTACTGGAAATGAACGCTTCAACATAGAAAAACGAAATTTGGGGAACCATGTCGCCTTAGTGTACTGATCATTACCTGAAAGTATCATCCTGTTTGGGTGAAAAAATATTTGCTGAGATTTCTGGAGATTCGTAATTTTTGGAAGCTTGGCAACCCCTTCCCATGAAAGTGTTTCTCGCCAGTCACTGCTTAGGGCTACATCAAGAGGAAACAAAACGTAGAGATAGAACGTGAAACTACTTTGTTGTGTCAAGTTTCAAGAAGCTAGCACAAACCATGTTGGATTTAGAGTTCCAAATACATCTATCAGTATAGGAGAAAACAGAGTGAAACCTAAAAATTCAAACTGTTACTGGAAATGAACGCTTCAACATAGAAGAACGAAATTTGGGGAACCAAGTCGCCTTAGTGTAGTGATCATTACCTGAAAGTATCATCCTGTTTGGGTGAAAAAATATTTGCTGAGATTTCTGTAGATTCGTAATTTTCGGAAGCTTGGCAACCCCGTTCCATGTAACTGTTTCTCGCCAGTCACTGCTTAGGGCTACATCAAGAGGAAACAAAACATAGAGATAGAACGTGAAACTACTTTGTTGTGTCAAGTTTCAAGAAGCTAGCACAAACCGTGTTGGATTTAGAGTTCCAAATACATCTATCAATATAGGAGAAAACAGAGTGAAACCTAAAAATTCAAACTGTTACTGGAAATGAACGCTTCAACATAGAAGAACGAAATTTGGGGAACCAAGTCGCCTTAGGGTACTGATCATTACCTGAAAGTATCATCCAGTGTGGGTGAAAAAATATTTGCTGAGATTTCTGGAGATTCGTAATTTTTGGAAGTTTGGCAACCCCTTCCCATGAAAGTGTTTCTCGCCAGTCACTGCTTAGGGCTATATCAAGAGGAAACAAAATGTAGAGATAGAACGTGAAACTACTTTGTTGTGTCAAGTTTCAAGAAGCTAGCACAAACCGTGTTGGATTTAGAGTTCCAAATACACCTATCAATATAGGAGA
Source organism: Spermophilus citellus (assembly GCF_964194105.1). Lineage (NCBI taxonomy): Eukaryota > Metazoa > Chordata > Mammalia > Rodentia > Sciuridae > Spermophilus > Spermophilus citellus. Next base: position 99,086,547 of record NC_138183.1, on the reverse strand, counting down.
AAACAGAGTGAACCTAAAAATTCAAACTGTTACTGGAAATGAACGCTTCAACATAGAAGAACGAAATTTGGGGAACCACGTCGCCTTAGTGTACTGATCATTAACTGAGTGTATCATCCAGTTTGGGTGAAAAAATATTTGCTGAGATTTCTGGAGATTCGTAATTTTTGGAGACTGGGCAACCCCTTCCCATGAAAGTGTTTCTCGCCAGTCACTGCTTAGGGCTACATCAAGAGGAAACAAAACGTAGAGACAGAACGTGAAACTACTTTCTTGTGTCAAGTTTCAAGAAGCTAGCACAAACCGTGTTGGATTTAGAGTTCCAAATACATCTATCAATATAGGAGAAAACAGAGTGAAACCTAAAAATTCAAACTGTTACTGGAAATGAACGCTTCAACATAGAAGAACGAAATTTGGGGAACCAAGTCGCCTTAGTGTACTGATCATTACCTGAAAGTATCATCCAGTTTGGGTGAAAAAATATTTGCTGAGATTTCTGGAGATTCGTAATTTTTGGAGACTTGGCAACCCCTTCCCATGAAAATGTTTCTCGCCAGTAACTGCTTAGGGCTACATCAAGAGGAAACAAAACGTAGAGATAGAACGTGAAACTACTTTGTTGTGTCAAGTTTCAAGAAGCTAGCACAAACCGTGTTGGATTTAGAGTTCCAAATACATCTATCAATATAGGCGAAAACAGAGTGAAACCAAAAAATTCAAACTCTTACTGGAAATGAACGCTTCAACATAGAAGAACGAAATTTGGGGAACCAAGTCGCCTTAGTGTACTGATCATTACCTGAAAGTATCATCCAGTTGTGGTGAAAAAATATTTGCTGAGATTTCTGGAGATTCGTAATTTTTGGAAGCTTGGCAACCCCTTCGCATGAAAGTGTTTCTCGCCAGTCACTGCTTAGGGCTACATCAAGAGGAAACAAAACGTAGAGATAGAACGTGGAACTACTTTGTTGTGTCAAGTTTCAAGAAGCTACCACAAACCGTGTTGGATTTAGAGTTCCAAATACATCTATCAGTATAGGAGAAAACAGAGTGAAACCTAAAAATTCAAACTGTTACTGGAAATGAACGCTTCAACATAGAAGAACAAAATTTGGGGAATCAAGTCGCCATAGTGTACTGAACATTACCTGAAAGTATCATCCAATTTGGGTGAAAAAATATATGCTGAGATTTCTGGAGATTCGTAATTTTTGGAAGCTTGGCAACCCCTTCCCATGAAAGTGTTTCTCGCCAGTCACTGCTTAGGGCTACATCAAGAGGAAACAAAACGTAGAGATAGAACGTGAAACTACTTTGTTGTGACAAGGTTCAAGAAGCTAGCACAAACCGTGTTGGATTTAGAGTTCAAAATACATCCATTTATATAGGAGAAAACAGAGAGAAACCTAAAAATTCAAACTGTTACTGGAAATGAACGCTTCAACATAGAAGAACGAAATTTGGGGAACCAAGTCGCCTTAGTGTACTGATCATTACCTGAAAGTATCATCCAGTTTGGGTGAAAAAACGTTTGCTGAGATTTCTTGAGATTCGTAATTTTTGGAAGCTTGGCAACCCCGTTCCATGAAAGGGTTTCTCGCCAGTCACTGCTTAGGGCTACATCAAGAGGAAACAAAACGTAAAGATAGAACGTGAAACTACTTTGTTGTGTCAAGTTTCAAGAAGCTAGCATAAACCGTGTTGGATTTAGAGTTCCAAATACATCTATCAATATAGGAGAAAACAGAGTGAAACCTAAAAATTCAAACTGTTACTGGAAATGAACGCTTCAACATAGAAGAACGAAATTTGGGGAACCAAGTCGCCTTAGTGTACTAATCATTACCTGAAAGTATCATCCAGTTTTGGTGAAAAAATATTTGCTGAGATTATTGGAGATTCGTAATTTTTGGAAGCTTGGCAACCCCTTCCCATGAAAGTGTTTCTCGCCAGTCACTGCTTAGGGCTACATCAAGAGGAAAGAAAATGTAGAGATAGAACGTGAAACTACTTTGTTGTGTCAAGTTTCAAGAAGCTAGCACAAACCGTGTTGGATTTAGAGTTCCAAATACATCTATCAATATCGGAGAAAACAGAGTGAAACCTAAAAATTCAAACTGTTACTGGAAATGAACGCTTCAACATAGAAGAACGAAATTTGGGGAACCAAGTCGCCTTAGTGTACTGATCTTTACCTGAAAGTATCATCCAGTATGGGTGAAAAAATATTTGCTGAGATTTCTGGAGATTCGTAATTTTTGGAAGCTTGGCAACCCCGTTCCATGAAAGGGTTTCTCGCCAGTCACTGCTTAGGGCTACATCAAGAGGAAACAAAACATAGAGATAGAACGTGAAACTACTTTGTTGTGTCAAGTTTCAAGAAGCTAGCAAAAACCGTGTTGGATTTAGAGTTCCAAATACATCTATCAATATAGGAGAAAACAGAGTGAAACCTAAAAATTCAAACTGTTACTGGAAATGAACGCTTCAACATAGAAGAACGAAATTTGGGGAACCAAGTCGCCTTAGTGTACTGATCAATACCTGAAAGTATCATCCAGTTTTGGTGAAAAAATATTTGCTGAGATTTCTGGAGATTCGTAATTTTTGGAAGCTTGGCAACCCCTTCCCATGAAAGTGTTTCTCGCCAGTCACTGCTTCGGGCTACATCAAGAGGAAACAAAACGTAGAGATATAACGTGAAACTACTTTGTTGTGTCAAGTTTCAAGAAGCTAGCACAAACCGTGTTGGATTTAGAGTTCCAAATACATCTATCAATATAGGAGAAAACAGAGTGAAACCTAAAAATTCAAACTGTTACTGGAAATGAACGCTTCAACATAGAAGAATGAAATTTGGGGAACCAAGTCGCCTTAGTGTACTGATCATTACCTGAAAGTATCATCCAGTTTGGGTTAAAAAAATATTTGCTGAGATTTCTGGAGATTCGTAATTTTTGGAAGCTTGGCAATCCCTTCCAATGAAAGTGTTTCTCGCCAGTCACTGCTTAGGGCTACATCAAGAGGAAACAAAATGTAGAGATAGAACGTGAAACTACTTTGTTGTGTCAAGTTTCAAGAAGCTAGCACAAACCGTGTTGGATTTAGAGTTCCAAATACATCTATCAATATAGGAGAAAACAGAGTGAAACCTAAATATTCAAACTGTTACTGGAAATGATCGCTTCAACATAGAAGAACGAAATTTGGGGAACCAAGTTGCCTTAGTGTACTGATCATTACCTAAAAGTATCATCCAGTTTGGGTGAAAAAGTATTTGCTGAGATTTCTGGAGATTCGTAATTTTTGGAAGCTTGGCAACCCCTTCCCATGAAAGTGTTTCTCGCCAGTCACTGCTTAGGGCTACATCAAGAGGAAACAAAACGTAGAGATAGAACGTGAAACTACTTTGTTGTGTCAAGTTTCAAGAAGCTAGCACAAACCGTGTTGGATTTAGAGTTCCAAATACATCTATCAATATAGGAGAAAACAGAGTGAAACCTAAAAATTCAAACTGTTACTGGAAATGAACGCTTCAACATAGAAGAATGAAATTTGGGGAACCAAGTCGCCTTAGTGTACTGACCATTACCTGAAAGTATCATCCAGTTTGGGTGAAAAAATATTTGCTGAGATTTCTGGAGATTCGTAATTTTTGGAGACTTGGCAAACCCTTCCCATGAAAGTGTTTCTCGCCAGTCACTGCTTAGGGCTACATCAAGAGGAAACAAAACGTAGAGATAGAACGTGAAACTACTTTGTTGTGTCAAGTTTCAAGAAGCTAGCACAAACCGTGTTGGATTTAGAGTTCCAAATACATCTATCAATATAGGAGAAAACAGAGTGAAACCTAAAAATTCAAACTGTTACTGGAAATGAACGCTTCAACATAGAAGAATGAAATTTGGGGAACCAAGTCTCCTTAGTGTACTGATCATTACCTGAAAGTATCATCCAGTTTGGGTGAAAAAATATTTGCTGAGATTTCTGGAGATTCGTAATTTTTGGAACCTTGGCAACCGCGTTCCATGAAAGGGTTTCTCGCCAGTCACTGCTTAGGGCTACATCAAGAGGAAACAAAACGTAGAGTTAGAACGTGAAACTACTTTGTTGTGTCAAGTTTCAAGAAGCTAGCACAAACCGTGTTGGATTTAGAGTTCCAAATACATCTATCTATATAGGAGAAAACAGGGTGAAACCTAAAAATTCAAACTGTTACTGGAAATGAACGCTTCAACATAGAAGAATGAAATTTGGGGAACCAAATCGCCTTAGTGTACTGATCATTACCTGAAAGTATCTTCCAGTTTGGGTTAAAAAATATTTGCTGATATTTCTGAAGATTCGTAATTTTTGGAAGCTTGGCAAGCCCGTTCCATGAAAGTGTTTCTCGCCAGTCACTGCTTAGGGCTACATCAAGAGGAAACAAAACGTAGAGATAGAACATGAAACTACTTTGTTGTGTCAAGTTTCAAGAAGCTAGCACAAACCGTGTTGGATTTAGAGTTCCAAATACATCTATCAATATAGGAGAAAACAGAGTGAAACCTAAAAATTCAAACTGTTACTGGAAATGAACTCTTCAACATAGAAGAACGAAATTTGGGTAACCAAGTCGCCTTAGTGTACTAATCATTACCTGAAAGTATCATCCAGCTTGGGTGAAAAAATATTTGCCGAGATTTCTGGAGATTCGTAATTTTTGGAAGCTTGGCAACCCCTTCCCATGAAAGTGTTTCTCGCCAGTCACTGCTTAGGGCTACATCAACAGGAAACAAATCATAGAGATAGAACGTGAAACTACTTTGTTGTGTCAAGTTTCAAGAAGCTAGCACAAACCGTGTTGGATTTAGAGTTCCAAATATATCTATCAATATAGGAGAAAACAGAGTGAAACCTAAAAATTCAAACTGTTACTGGAAATGAACGCTTCAACATAGAAGAACAAAATTTGGGGAATCAAGTCGCCATAGTGTACTGAACATTACCTGAAAGTATCATCCAATTTGGGTGAAAAAATATATGCTGAGATTTCTGGAGATTCGAAATTTTTGGAAGCTTGGCAACCCCTTCCCATGAAAGTGTTTCTCGCCAGTCACTGCTTAGGGCTACATCAAGAGGAAACAAAACGTAGAGATAGAACGTGAAACTACTTTGTTGTGACAAGGTTCAAGAAGCTAGCACAAACCGTGTTGGATTTAGAGTTCAAAATACATCCATTAATATAGGAGAAAACAGAGAGAAACCTAAAAATTCAAACTGTTACTGGAAATGAACGCTTCAACATAGAAGAACGAAATTTGGGGAACCAAGTCGCCTTAGTGTACTGATCATTACCTGAAAGTATCATCCAGTTTGGGTGAAAAAACGTTTGCTGAGATTTCTGGAGATTCGTAATTTTTGGAAGCTTGGCAACCCTGTTCCATGAAAGGGTTTCTCGCCAGTCACTGCTTAGGGCTACATCAAGAGGAAACAAAACGTAAAGATAGAACGTGAAACTACTTTGTTGTGTCAAGTTTCAAGAAGCTAGCACAAACCGTGTTGGATTTAGAGTTCCAAATACATCTATCAATATAGGAGAAAACAGAGTGAAACCTAAAAATTCAAACTGTTACTGGAAATGAACGCTTCAACATAGAAGAACGAAATTTGGGGAACCAAGTCGCCTTAGTGTACTAATCATTACCTGAAAGTATCATCCAGTTTTGGTGAAAAAATATTTGCTGAGATTATTGGAGATTCGTAATTTTTGGAAGCTTGGCAACCCCTTCCCATGAAAGTGTTTCTCGCCAGTCACTGCTTAGGGCTACATCAAGAGGAAACAAAATGTAGAGATAGAACGTGAAACTACTTTGTTGTGTCAAGTTTCAAGAAGCTAGCACAAACCGTGTTGGATTTAGAGTTCCAAATACATCTATCAATATCGGAGAAAACAGAGTGAAACCTAAAAATTCAAACTGTTACTGGAAATGAACGCTTCAACATAGAAGAACGAAATTTGGGGAACCAAGTCGCCTTAGTGTACTGATCATTACCTGAAAGTATCATCCAGTTTGGGTGAAAAAACGTTTGCTGAGATTTCTTGAGATTCGTAATTTTTGGAAGCTTGGCAACCCCGTTCCATGAAAGGGTTTCTCGCCAGTCACTGCTTAGGGCTACATCAAGAGGAAACAAAACGTAAAGATAGAACGTGAAACTACTTTGTTGTGTCAAGTTTCAAGAAGCTAGCACAAACCGTGTTGGATTTAGAGTTCCAAATACATCTATCAATATAGGAGAAAACAGAGTGAAACCTAAAAATTCAAACTGTTACTGGAAATGAACGCTTCAACATAGAAGAACGAAATTTGGGGAACCAAGTCGCCTTAGTGTACTAATCATTACCTGAAAGTATCATCCAGTTTTGGTGAAAAAATATTTGCTGAGATTATTGGAGATTCGTAATTTTTGGAAGCTTGGCAACCCCTTCCCATGAAAGTGTTTCTCGCAAGTCACTGCTTAGGGCTACATCAAGAGGAAAGAAAATGTAGAGATAGAACGTGAAACTACTTTGTTGTGTCAAGTTTCAAGAAGCTAGCACAAACCGTGTTGGATTTAGAGTTCCAAATACATCTATCAATATCGGAGAAAACAGAGTGAAACCTAAAAATTCAAACTGTTACTGGAAATGAACGCTTCAACATAGAAGAACGAAATTTGGGGAACCAAGTCGCCTTAGTGTACTGATCTTTACCTGAAAGTATCATCCAGTATGGGTGAAAAAATATTTGCTGAGATTTCTGGAGATTCGTAATTTTTGGAAGCTTGGCAACCCCGTTCCATGAAAGGGTTTCTCGCCAGTCACTGCTTAGGGCTACATCAAGAGGAAACAAAACGTAGAGATAGAACGTGAAACTACTTTGTTGTGTCAAGTTTCAAGAAGCTAGCAAAAACCGTGTTGGATTTAGAGTTCCAAATACATCTATCAATATAGGAGAAAACAGAGTGAAACCTAAAAATTCAAACTGTTACTGGAAATGAACGCTTCAACATAGAAGAACGAAATTTGGGGAACCAAGTCGCCTTAGTGTACTGATCAATACCTGAAAGTATCATCCAGTTTGGGTGAAAAAATATTTGCTGAGATTTCTGGAGATTCGTAATTTTTGGAAGCTTGGCAACCCCTTCCCATGAAAGTGTTTCTCGCCAGTCACTGCTTCGGGCTACATCAAGAGGAAACAAAATGTAGAGATATAACGTGAAACTACTTTGTTGTGTCAAGTTTCAAGAAGCTAGCACAAACCGTGTTGGATTTAGAGTTCCAAATACATCTATCAATATAGGAGAAAACAGAGTGAAACCTAAAAATTCAAACTGTTACTGGAAATGAACGCTTCAACATAGAAGAATGAAATTTGGGGAACCAAGTCGCCTTAGTGTACTGATCATTACCTGAAAGTATCATCCAGTTTGGGTTAAAAAAATATTTGCTGAGATTTCTGGAGATTCGTAATTTTTGGAAGCTTGGCAATCCCTTCCAATGAAAGTGTTTCTCGCCAGTCACTGCTTAGGGCTACATCAAGAGGAAACAAAATGTAGAGATAGAACGTGAAACTACTTTGTTGTGTCAAGTTTCAAGAAGCTAGCACAAACCGTGTTGGATTTAGAGTTCCAAATACATCTATCAATATAGGAGAAAACAGAGTGAAACCTAAAAATTCAAACTGTTACTGGAAATGATCGCTTCAACATAGAAGAACGAAATTTGGGGAACCAAGTTGCCTTAGTGTACTGATCATTACCTAAAAGTATCATCCAGTTTGGGTGAAAAAGTATTTGCTGAGATTTCTGGAGATTCGTAATTTTTGGAAGCTTGGCAACCCCTTCCCATGAAAGTGTTTCTCGCCAGTCACTGCTTAGGGCTACATCAAGAGGAAACAAAACGTAGAGATAGAACGTGAAACTACTTTGTTGTGTCAAGTTTCAAGAAGCTAGCACAAACCGTGTTGGATTTAGAGTTCCAAATACATCTATCAATATAGGAGAAAACAGAGTGAAACCTAAAAATTCAAACTGTTACTGGAAATGAACGCTTCAACATAGAAGAATGAAATTTGGGGAACCAAGTCGCCTTAGTGTACTGACCATTACCTGAAAGTATCATCCAGTTTGGGTGAAAAAATATTTGCTGAGATTTCTGGAGATTCGTAATTTTTGGAGACTTGGCAAACCCTTCCCATGAAAGTGTTTCTCGCCAGTCACTGCTTAGGGCTACATCAAGAGGAAACAAAACGTAGAGATAGAACGTGAAACTACTTTGTTGTGTCAAGTTTCAAGAAGCTAGCACAAACCGTGTTGGATTTAGAGTTCCAAATACATCTATCAATATAGGAGAAAACAGAGTGAAACCTAAAAATTCAAACTGTTACTGGAAATGAACGCTTCAACATAGAAGAATGAAATTTGGGGAACCAAGTCTCCTTAGTGTACTGATCATTACCTGAAAGTATCATCCAGTTTGGGTGAAAAAATATTTGCTGAGATTTCTGGAGATTCGTAATTTTTGGAACCTTGGCAACCCCGTTCCATGAAAGGGTTTCTCGCCAGTCACTGCTTAGGGCTACATCAAGAGGAAACAAAACGTAGAGTTAGAACGTGAAACTACTTTGTTGTGTCAAGTTTCAAGAAGCTAGCACAAACCGTGTTGGATTTAGAGTTCCAAATACATCTATCTATATAGGAGAAAACAGGGTGAAACCTAAAAATTCAAACTGTTACTGGAAATGAACGCTTCAACATAGAAGAATGAAATTTGGGGAACCAAATCGCCTTAGTGTACTGATCATTACCTGAAAGTATCTTCCAGTTTGGGTTAAAAAATATTTGCTGATATTTCTGAAGATTCGTAATTTTTGGAAGCTTGGCAAGCCCGTTCCATGAAAGTGTTTCTCGCCAGTCACTGCTTAGGGCTACATCAAGAGGAAACAAAACGTAGAGATAGAACATGAAACTACTTTGTTGTGTCAAGTTTCAAGAAGCTAGCACAAACCGTGTTGGATTTAGAGTTCCAAATACATCTATCAATATAGGAGAAAACAGAGTGAAACCTAAAAATTCAAACTGTTACTGGAAATGAACTCTTCAACATAGAAGAACGAAATTTGGGTAACCAAGTCGCCTTAGTGTACTAATCATTACCTGAAAGTATCATCCAGCTTGGGTGAAAAAATATTTGCCGAGATTTCTGGAGATTCGTAATTTTTGGAAGCTTGGCAACCCCTTCCCATGAAAGTGTTTCTCGCCAGTCACTGCTTAGGGCTACATCAACAGGAAACAAATCATAGAGACAGAACGTGAAACTACTTTGTTGTGTCAAGTTTCAAGAAGCTAGCACAAACCGTGTTGGATTTAGAGTTCCAAATATATCTATCAATATAGGAGAAAACAGAGTGAAACCTAAAAATTCAAACTGTTACTGGAAATGAACGCTTCAACATAGAAGAACAAAATTTGGGGAATCAAGTCGCCATAGTGTACTGAACATTACCTGAAAGTATCATCCAATTTGGGTGAAAAAATATATGCTGAGATTTCTGGAGATTCGAAATTTTTGGAAGCTTGGCAACCCCTTCCCATGAAAGTGTTTCTCGCCAGTCACTGCTTAGGGCTACATCAAGAGGAAACAAAACGTAGAGATAGAACGTGAAACTACTTTGTTGTGACAAGGTTCAAGAAGCTAGCACAAACCGTGTTGGATTTAGAGTTCAAAATACATCCATTAATATAGGAGAAAACAGAGAGAAACCTAAAAATTCAAACTGTTACTGGAAATGAACGCTTCAACATAGAAGAACGAAATTTGGGGAACCAAGTCGCCTTTGTGTACTGATCATTACCTGAAAGTATCATCCAGTTTGGGTGAAAAAACGTTTGCTGAGATTTCTGGAGATTCGTAATTTTTGGAAGCTTGGCAACCCTGTTCCATGAAAGGGTTTCTCGCCAGTCACTGCTTAGGGCTACATCAAGAGGAAACAAAACGTAAAGATAGAACGTGAAACTACTTTGTTGTGTCAAGTTTCAAGAAGCTAGCACAAACCGTGTTGGATTTAGAGTTCCAAATACATCTATCAATATAGGAGAAAACAGAGTGAAACCTAAAAATTCAAACTGTTACTGGAAATGAACGCTTCAACATAGAAGAACGAAATTTGGGGAACCAAGTCGCCTTAGTGTACTAATCATTACCTGAAAGTATCATCCAGTTTTGGTGAAAAAATATTTGCTGAGATTATTGGAGATTCGTAATTTTTGGAAGCTTGGCAACCCCTTCCCATGAAAGTGTTTCTCGCCAGTCACTGCTTAGGGCTACATCAAGAGGAAACAAAATGTAGAGATAGAACGTGAAACTACTTTGTTGTGTCAAGTTTCAAGAAGCTAGCACAAACCGTGTTGGATTTAGAGTTCCAAATACATCTATCAATATCGGAGAAAACAGAGTGAAACCTAAAAATTCAAACTGTTACTGGAAATGAACGCTTCAACATAGAAGAACGAAATTTGGGGAACCAAGTCGCCTTAGTGTACTGATGTTTACCTGAAAGTATCATCCAGTATGGGTGAAAAAATATTTGCTGAGATTTCTGGAGATTCGTAATTTTTGGAAGCTTGGCAACCCCGTTCCATGAAAGGGTTTCTCGCCAGTCACTGCTTAGGGCTACATCAAGAGGAAACAAAACGTAGAGATAGAACGTGAAACTACTTTGTTGTGTCAAGTTTCAAGAAGCTAGCAAAAACCGTGTTGGATTTAGAGTTCCAAATACATCTATCAATATAGGAGAAAACAGAGTGAAACCTAAAAATTCAAACTGTTACTGGAAATGAACGCTTCAACATAGAAGAACGAAATTTGGGGAACCAAGTCGCCTTAGTGTACTGATCATTACCTGAAAGTATCATCCAGTTTGGGTGAAAAAATATTTGCTGAGATTTCTGGAGATTCGTAATTTTTGGAAGCTTGGCAACCCCTTCCCATGAAAGTGTTTCTCGCCAGTCACTGCTTCGGGCTACATCAAGAGGAAACAAAACGTAGAGATATAACGTGAAACTACTTTGTTGTGTCAAGTTTCAAGAAGCTAGCACAAACCGTGTTGGATTTAGAGTTCCAAATACATCTATCAATATAGGAGAAAACGGAGTGAAACCTAAAAATTCCAACTGTTACTGGAAATGAACGCTTCAACATAGAAGAACGAAATTTGGGGAACCAAGTCGCCTTAGTGTACTGATCATTACCTGAAAGTATCATCCAGTTTGGGTTAAAAAAATATTTGCTGAGATTTCTGGAGATTCGTAATTTTTGGAAGCTTGGCAATCCCTTCCAATGAAAGTGTTTCTCGCCAGTCACTGCTTAGGGCTACATCAAGAGGAAACAAAATGTAGAGATAGAACGTGAAACTACTTTGTTGTGTCAAGTTTCAAGAAGCTAGCACAAACCGTGTTGGATTTAGAGTTCCAAATACATCTATCAATATAGGAGAAAACAGAGTGAAACCTAAAAATTCAAACTGTTACTGGAAATGATCGCTTCAACATAGAAGAACGAAATTTGGGGAACCAAGTTGCCTTAGTGTACTGATCATTACCTAAAAGTATCATCCAGTTTGGGTGAAAAAGTATTTGCTGAGATTTCTGGAGATTCGTAATTTTTGGAAGCTTGGCAACCCCGTTCCTCGAAAGTGTTTCTCGCCAGTCACTGCTTAGGGCTACATCAAGAGGAAACAAAACGTAGAGATAGAACGTGAAACTACTTTGTTGTGTCAAGTTTCAAGAAGCTAGCACAAACCGTGTTGGATTTAGAGTTCCAAATACATCTATCAATATAGGAGAAAACAGAGTGAAACCTAAAAATTCAAACTGTTACTGGAAATGAACGCTTCAACATAGAAGAATGAAATTTGGGGAACCAAGTCGCCTTAGTGTACTGACCATTACCTGAAAGTATCATCCAGTTTGGGTGAAAAAATATTTGCTGAGATTTCTGGAGATTCGTAATTTTTGGAGACTTGGCAAACCCTTCCCATGAAAGTGTTTCTCGCCAGTCACTGCTTAGGGCTACATCAAGAGGAAACAAAACGTAGAGATAGAACGTGAAACTACTTTGTTGTGTCAAGTTTCAAGAAGCTAGCACAAACCGTGTTGGATTTAGAGTTCCAAATACATCTATCAATATAGGAGAAAACAGAGTGAAACCTAAATATTCAAACTGTTACTGGAAATGAACGCTTCAACATAGAAGAACGAAATTTGGGGAACCAAGTCGCCTTAGTGTACTGATCATTACCTGAAAGTATCATCCAGTTTGGGTGAAAAAATATTTGCTGAGATTTCTGGAGATTCGTAATTTTTGGAAGCTTGGCAAACCCTTCCCATGAAAGTGTTTCTCGCCTGTCACTGCTTAGGGCTACATCAAGAGGAAACAAAACGTAGAGATAGAACCTGAAACTACTTTGTTGTGTCAAGTTTCAAGAAGCTAGCACAAACCGTGTTGGATTTAGAGTTCCAAATACATCTATCAATACAGGAGAAAACAGAGTGAAACCTAAAAATTCAAACTGTTACTGGAAATGAACGCTTCAACATAGAAGAATGAAATTTGGGGAACCAAGTCTCCTTAGTGTACTGATCATTACCTGAAAGTATCATCCAGTTTGGGTGAAAAAATATTTGCTGAGATTTCTGGAGATTCGTAATTTTTGGAACCTTGAGAACCCCGTTCCATGAAAGGGTTTCTCGCCAGTCACTGCTTAGGGCTACATCAAGAGGAAACAAAACGTAGAGATAGAACGTGAAACTACTTTGTTGTGTCAAGTTTCAAGAAGCTAGCACAAACCGTGTTGGATTTAGAGTTCCAAATACATCTATCTATATAGGAGAAAACAGGGTGAAACCTAAAAATTCAAACTGTTACTGGAAATGAACGTTTCAACATAGAAGAATGAAATTTGGGGAACCAAGTCGCCTTAGTGTACTGATCATTACCTGAAAGTATCATCCAGTTTGGGTTAAAAAATATTTGCTGATATTTCTGAAGATTCGTAATTTTTGGAAGCTTGGCAAGCCCGTTCCATGAAAGTGTTTCTCGCCAGTCACTGCTTAGGGCTACATCAAGAGGAAACAAAATGTAGAGATAGAACATGAAACTACTTTGTTGTGTCAAGTTTCAAGAAGCTAGCACAAACCGTGTTGGATTTAGAGTTCCAAATACATCTATCAATATAGGAGAAAACAGAGTGAAACCTAAAAATTCAAACTGTTACTGGAAATGAACGCTTCAACATAGAAGAACGAAATTTGGGTAACCATGTCGCCTTAGTGTACTAATCATTACCTGAAAGTATCATCCAGCTTGGGTGAAAAAATATTTGCCGAGATTTCTGGAGATTCGTAATTTTTGGAAGCTTGGCAACCCCTTCCCATGAAAGTGTTTCTCGCCAGTCACTGCTTAGGTCTACATCAAGAGGAAACAAAATGTAGAGATAGAACATGAAACTACTTTGTTGTGTCAAGTTTCAAGAAGCTAGCACAAACCGTGTTGGATTTAGAGTTCCAAATACATCTATCAATATAGGAGAAAACAGAGTGAAACCTAAAAATTCAAACTGTTACTGGAAATGAACGCTTCAACATAGAAGAATGAATTTTGGGGAACCAAGTTGCCTTAGTGTACTGATCATTACCTGAAAGTATCATCCAGTTTGGGTGAAAAAATATTTGCTGAGATTTCTGGAGATTCGTAATTTTTGGAGACTTGGCAAACCCTTCCCATGAAAGTGTTTCTCGCCAGTCACTGCTTAGTGCTACATCAAGAGGAAACAAAATTTAGAGATAGAATATGAAACTACTTTGTTGTGTCAAGTTTCAAGAAGCTAGCACAAACCGTGTTGGATTTAGAGTTCCAAATATATCTATCAATATAGGAGAAAACAGAGTGAAACCTAAAAATTCAAACTGTTACTGGAAATGAACGCTTCAACATAGAAGAACAAAATTTGGGGAATCAAGTCACCATAGTGTACTGATCATTACCTGAAAGTATCATCCAATTTGGGTGAAAAAATATATGCTGAGATTTCTGGAGATTCGTAATTTTTGGAAGCTTGGCAACCCCTTCCCATGAAAGTGTTTCTCGCCAGTCACTGCTTAGGGCTACATCAAGAGGAAACAAAACGTAGAGATAGAACGTGAAACTACTTTGTTGTGACAAGGTTCAAGAAGCTAGCACAAACCGTGTTGGATTTAGAGTTCAAAATACATCCATTAATATAGGAGAAAACAGAGAGAAACCTAAAAATTCAAACTGTTACTGGAAATGAACGCTTCAACATAGAAGAACGAAATTTGGGGAACCAAGTCGCCTTAGTGTACTGATCATTACCTGAAAGTATCATCCAGTTTGGGTGGAAAAACGTTTGCTGAGATTTCTGGAGATTCGTAATTTTTGGAAGCTTGGCAACCCCGTTCCATGAAAGGGTTTCTCGCCAGTCACTGCTTAGGGCTACATCAAGAAGAAACAAAACGTAAAGATAGAACGTGAAACTACTTTGTTGTGTCAAGTTTCAAGAAGCTAGCACAAACCGTGTTTGATTTAGAGTTCCAAATACATCTATCAATATAGGAGAAAACAGAGTGAAACCTAAAAATTCAAACTGTTACTGGAAATGAACGCTTCAACATAGAAGAACGAAATTTGGGGAACCAAGTCGCCTTAGTGTACTAATCATTACCTGAAAGTATCATCCAGTTTTGGTGAAAAAATATTTGCTGAGATTATTGGAGATTCGTAATTTTTGGAAGCTTGGCAACCCCTTCCCATGAAAGTGTTTCTCGCCAGTCACTGCTTCGGGCTACATCAAGAGGAAACAAAACGTAGAGATATAACGTGAAACTACTTTGTTGTGTCAAGTTTCAAGAAGCTAGCACAAACCGTGTTGGATTTAGAGTTCCAAATACATCTATCAATATAGGAGAAAACAGAGTGAAACCTAAAAATTCAAACTGTTACTGGAAATGAACGCTTCAACATAGAAGAACGAAATTTGGGGAACCAAGTCGCCTTAGTGTACTGATCATTACCTGAAAGTATCATCCAGTTTGGGTTAAAAAAATATTTGCTGAGATTTCTGGAGATTCGTAATTTTTGGAAGCTTGGCAATCCCTTCCCATGAAAGTGTTTCTCGCCAGTCACTGCTTAGGGCTACATCAAGAGGAAACAAAATGTAGAGATAGAACGTGAAACTACTTTGTTGTGTCAAGTTTCAAGAAGCTAGCACAAACCGTGTTGGATTTAGAGTTCCAAATACATCTATCAATATAGGAGAAAACAGAGTGAAACCTAAAAATTCAAACTGTTACTGGAAATGATCGCTTCAACATAGAAGAACGAAATTTGGGGAACCAAGTTGCCTTAGTGTACTGATCATTACCTAAAAGTATCATCCAGTTTGGGTGAAAAAGTATTTGCTGAGATTTCTGGAGATTCGTAATTTTTGGAAGCTTGGCAACCCCTTCCCATGAAAGTGTTTCTCGCCAGTCACTGCTTAGGGCTACATCAAGAGGAAACAAAACGTAGAGATAGAACCTGAAACTACTTTGTTGTGTCAAGTTTCAAGAAGCTAGCACAAACCGTGTTGGATTTAGAGTTCCAAATACATCTATCAATATAGGAGAAAACAGAGTGAAACCTAAAAATTCAAACTGTTACTGGAAATGAACGCTTCAACATAGAAGAATGAAATTTGGGGAACCAAGTCTCCTTAGTGTACTGATCATTACCTGAAAGTATCATCCAGTTTGGGTGAAAAAATATTTGCTGAGATTTCTGGAGATTCATAATTTTTGGAACCTTGGCAACCCCGTTCCATGAAAGGGTTTCTCGCCAGTCACTGCTTAGGGCTACATCAAGAGGAAACAAAACGTAGAGATAGAACGTGAAACTACTTTGTTGTGTCAAGTTTCAAGAAGCTAGCACAAACCGTGTTGGATTTAGAGTTCCAAATACATCTATCTATATAGGAGAAAACAGGGTGAAACCTAAAAATTCAAACTGTTACTGGAAATGAACGTTTCAACATAGAAGAATGAAATTTGGGGAACCAAGTCGCCTTAGTGTACTGATCATTACCTGAAAGTATCATCCAGTTTGGGTTAAAAAATATTTGCTGATATTTCTGAAGATTCGTAATTTTTGGAAGCTTGGCAAGCCCGTTCCATGAAAGTGTTTCTCGCCAGTCACTGCTTAGGGCTACATCAAGAGGAAACAAAACGTAGAGATAGAACATGAAACTAATTTGTTGTGTCAAGTTTCAAGAAGCTAGCACAAACCGTGTTGGATTTAGAGTTCCAAATACATCTATCAATATAGGAGAAAACAGAGTGAAACCTAAAAATTCAAACTGTTACTGGAAATGAACGCTTCAACATAGAAGAACGAAATTTGGGTAACCATGTCGCCTTAGTGTACTAATCATTATCTGAAAGTATCATCCAGCTTGGGTGAAAAAATATTTGCCGAGATTTCTGGAGATTCGTGATTTTTGGAAGCTTGGCAACCCCTTCCCATGAAAGTGTTTCTCGCCAGTCACTGCTTAGGTCTACATCAAGAGGAAACAAAATGTAGAGATAGAACATGAAACTACTTTGTTGTGTCAAGTTTCAAGAAGCTAGCACAAACCGTGTTGGATTTAGAGTTCCAAATACATCTATCAATATAGGAGAAAACAGAGTGAAACCTAAAAATTCAAACTGTTACTGGAAATGAACGCTTCAACATACAAGAATGAATTTTGGGGAACCAAGTTGCCTTAGTGTACTGATCATTACCTGAAAGTATCATCCAGTTTGGGTGAAAAAATATTTGCTGAGATTTCTGGAGATTCGTAATTTTTGGAGACTTGGCAAACCCTTCCCATGAAAGTGTTTCTCGCCAGTCACTGCTTAGTGCTACATCAAGAGGAAACAAAATTTAGAGATAGAACATGAAACTACTTTGTTGTGTCAAGTTTCAAGAAGCTAGCACAAACCGTGTTGGATTTAGAGTTCCAAATATATCTATCAATATAGGAGAAAACAGAGTGAAACCTAAAAATTCAAACTGTTACTGGAAATGAACGCTTCAACATAGAAGAACAAAATTTGGGGAATCAAGTCGCCATAGTGTACTGATCATTACCTGAAAGTATCATCCAATTTGGGTGAAAAAATATATGCTGAGATTTCTGGAGATTCGTAATTTTTGGAAGCTTGGCAACCCCTTCCCATGAAAGTGTTTCTCGCCAGTCACTGCTTAGGGCTACATCAAGAGGAAACAAAACGTAGAGATAGAACGTGAAACTACTTTGTTGTGACAAGGTTCAAGAAGCTAGCACAAACCGTGTTGGATTTAGAGTTCAAAATACATCCATTAATATAGGAGAAAACAGAGAGAAACCTAAAAATTCAAACTGTTACTGGAAATGAACGCTTCAACATAGAAGAACGAAATTTGGGGAACCAAGTCGCCTTAGTGTACTGATCATTACCTGAAAGTATCATCCAGTTTGGGTGGAAAAACGTTTGCTGAGATTTCTGGAGATTCGTAATTTTTGGAAGCTTGGCAACCCCGTTCCATGAAAGGGTTTCTCGCCAGTCACTGCTTAGGGCTACATCAAGAGGAAACAAAACGTAAAGATAGAACGTGAAACTACTTTGTTGTGTCAAGTTTCAAGAAGCTAGCACAAACCGTGTTTGATTTAGAGTTCCAAATACATCTATCAATATAGGAGAAAACAGAGTGAAACCTAAAAATTCAAACTGTTACTGGAAATGAACGCTTCAACATAGAAGAACGAAATTTGGGGAACCAAGTCGCCTTAGTGTACTAATCATTACCTGAAAGTATCATCCAGTTTTGGTGAAAAAATATTTGCTGAGATTATTGGAGATTCGTAATTTTTGGAAGCTTGGCAACCCCTTCCCATGAAAGTGTTTCTCGCCAGTCACTGCTTAGGGCTACATCAAGAGGAAACAAAATGTAGAGATAGAACGTGAAACTACTTTGTTGTGTCAAGTTTCAAGAAGCTAGCACAAACCGTGTTGGATTTAGAGTTCCAAATACATCTATCAATATAGGAGAAAACAGAGTGAAACCTAAAAATTCAAACTGTTACTGGAAATGAACGCTTCAACATAGAAGAACGAAATTTGGGGAACCAAGTCGCCTTAGTGTACTGATCTTTACCTGAAAGTATCATCCAGTATGGGTGAAAAAATATTTGCTGAGATTTCTGGAGATTCGTAATTTTTGGAAGCTTGGCAACCCCGTTCCATGAAAGGGTTTCTCGCCAGTCACTGCTTAGGGCTACATTAAGAGGAAACAAAACGTAGAGATAGAACGTGAAACTACTTTGTTGTGTCAAGTTTCAAGAAGCTAGCAAAAACCGTGTTGGATTTAGAGTTCCAAATACATCTATCAATATAGGAGAAAACAGAGTGAAACCAAAAAATTCAAACTGTTACTGGAAATGATCGCTTCAACATAGAAGAACGAAATTTGGGGAACCAAGTTGCCTTAGTGTACTGATCATTACCTAAAAGTATCATCCAGTTTGGGTGAAAAAGTATTTGCTGAGATTTCTGGAGATTCGTAATTTTTGGAAGCTTGGCAACCCCTTCCCATGAAAGTGTTTCTCGCCAGTCACTGCTTAGGGCTACATCAAGAGGAAACAAAACGTAGAGATAGAACGTGAAACTACTTTGTTGTGTCAAGTTTCAAGAAGCTAGCACAAACCGTGTTGGATTTAGAGTTCCAAATACATCTATCAATATAGGAGAAAACAGAGTGAAACCTAAAAATTCAAACTGTTACTGGAAATGAACGCTTCAACATAGAAGAATGAAATTTGGGGAACCAAGTCGCCTTAGTGTACTGACCATTACCTGAAAGTATCATCCAGTTTGGGTGAAAAAATATTTGCTGAGATTTCTGGAGATTCGTAATTTTTGGAGACTTGGCAAACCCTTCCCATGAAAGTGTTTCTCGCCAGTCACTGCTTAGGGCTACATCAAGAGTAAACAAAACGTAGAGATAGAACGTGAAACTACTTTGTTGTGTCAAGTTTCAAGAAGCTAGCACAAACCGTGTTGGATTTAGAGTTCCAAATACATCTATCAATATAGGAGAAAACAGAGTGAAACCTAAAAATTCAAACTGTTACTGGAAATGAACGCTTCAACATAGAAGAACGAAATTTGGGGAACCAAGTCGCCTTAGTGTACTGATCATTACCTGAAAGTATCATCCAGTTTGGGTGAAAAAATATTTGCTGAGATTTCTGGAGATTCGTAATTTTTGGAAGCTTGGCAACCCCTTCCCATGAAAGTGTTTCTCGCCAGTCACTGCTTAGGGCTACATCAAGAGGAAACAAAATGTAGAGATAGAACGTGAAACTACTTTGTTGTGTCAAGTTTCAAGAAGCTAGCACAAACCGTGTTGGATTTAGAGTTCCAAATAATCTATCAATATAGGAGAAAACAGAGTGAAACCTAAAAATTCAAACTGTTACTGGAAATGAACGCTTCACCATAGAAGAACGAAATTTGGGGAACCAAGTTGCCTTAGTGTACTAATCATTACCTGAAAGTATCATCCAGTATGGGTGAAAAAATATTTGCTGAGATTTCTGGAGATTCGTAATTTTTGGAAGCTTGGCAACCCCTTCCCATGAAAGTGTTTCTCGCCAGTCACTGCTTAGGGCTACATCAAGAGGAAACAAAACGTAGAGATAGAACCTGAAACTACTTTGTTGTGTCAAGTTTCAAGAAGCTAGCACAAACCGTGTTGGATTTAGAGTTCCAAATACATCTATCAATATAGGAGAAAACAGAGTGAAACCTAAAAATTCAAACTGTTACTGGAAATGAACGCTTCAACATAGAAGAACGAAATTTGGGTAACCATGTCGCCTTAGTGTACTGATCATTACCTGAAAGTATCATCCAGTGTGGGTGAAAAAATATTTGCTGAGATTTCTGGAGATTCGTAATTTTTGGAAGCTTGGCAACCCCTTTCCATGAAAGTGTTTCTCGCCAGTCACTGCTTAGGGCTATATCAAGAGGAAACAAAACGTAGAGATAGAACGTGAAACTACTTTGTTGTGTCAAGTTTCAAGAAGCTAGCAGAAACGTGTTGGATTTAGAGTTCCAAATACATCTATTAATATAGGAGAAAACAGAGTGAAACATAAAAATTCAAACTGTTACTGGAAATGAACGCTTCAACATAGAAGAATGAAATTTGGGGAACCAAGTCGCCTTCGTGTACTGACCTTACCTGAAATTATCATCCAGTTTGGGTGAAAATATATTTCCTGAGATTTTTGGAGATTCGTAATTTTTGGAGACTTGGCAAACCCTTCCCATGAAAGTGTTTCTCGCCAGTCACTGCTTAGGGCTACATCAAGACTAAACAAAATGTAGAGATAGAACGTGAAACTACTTTGTTGTGTCAAGTTTCAAGAAGCTAGCACAAACCGTGTTGGATTTAGAGTTCCAAATACATCTATCAATAAAGGAGAAAACAGAGTGAAACCTAAAAATTCAAACTGTTACTGGAAAAGAACGCTTAAACATAGCAGAACGAAATTTGGGGAACCAAGTCGCCTTAGTGTACTGATCATTACCTGAAAGTATCATACAGTTTGGGTGAAAAAATATTTGCTGACTTTTCTGGAGATTCGTAATTTTTGGAAGCTTGGCAACCCCTTCCCATGAAAGTGTTTCTCGCCAGTCACTGCTTAGGGCTACATCAAGAGGAAACAAAATGTAGAGATAGAACGTGAAACTACTTTGTTGTGTCAAGTTTCAAGAAGCTAGCACAAACCGTGTTGGATTTAGAGTTCCAAATACATCTATCAATATAGGAGAAAACAGAGTGAAACCTAAAAATTCAAACTGTTACTGGAAATGATCGCTTCAACATAGAAGAACGAAATTTGGGGAACCAAGTTGCCTTAGTGTACTGATCATTACCTGAAAGTATCATCCAGTTTGGGTGAAAAAGTATTTGCTGAGATTTCTGGAGATTCGTAATTTTTGGAAGCTTGGCAACCCCTTCCCATGAAAGTGTTTCTCGCCAGTCACTGCTTAGGGCTACATCAAGAGGAAACAAAACGTAGAGATAGAACGTGAAACTACTTTGTTGTGTCAAGTTTCAAGAAGCTAGCACAAACCGTGTTGGATTTAGAGTTCCAAATACATCTATCAATATAGGAGAAAACAGAGTGAAACCTAAAAATTCAAACTGTTACTGGAAATGAACGCTTCAACATAGAAGAATAAAATTTGGGGAACCAAGTCGCCTTAGTGTACTGACCATTACCTGAAAGTATCATCCAGTTTGGGTGAAAAAATATTTGCTGAGATTTCTGGAGATTCGTAATTTTTGGAGACTTGGCAAACCCTTCCCATGAAAGTGTTTCTCGCCAGTCACTGCTTAGGTCTACATCAAGAGGAAACAAAACGTAGAGATAGAACGTGAAACTACTTTGTTGTGTCAAGTTTCAAGAAGCTAGCACAAACCGTGTTGGATTTAGAGTTCCAAATACATCTATCAATATAGGAGAAAACAGAGTGAAACCTAAAAATTCAAACTGTTACTGGAAATGAACGCTTCAACATAGAAGAACGAAATTTGGGGAACCAAGTCGCCTTAGTGTACTGATCATTACCTGAAAGTATCATCCAGTTTGGGTGAAAAAATATTTGCTGAGATTTCTGGAGATTCGTAATTTTTGGAAGCTTGGCAACCCCTTCCCATGAAAGTGTTTCTCGCCAGTCACTGCTTAGGGCTACATCAAGAGGAAACAAAACGTAGAGATAGAACGTGAAACTACTTTGTTGTGTCAAGTTTCAAGAAGCTAGCACAAACCGTGTTGGATTTAGAGTTCCAAATAATCTATCAATATAGGAGAAAACAGAGTGAAACCTAAAAATTCAAACTGTTACTGGAAATGAACGCTTCACCATAGAAGAACGAAATTTGGGGAACCAAGTTGCCTTAGTGTACTAATCATTACCTGAAAGTATCATCCAGTATGGGTGAAAAAATATTTGCTGAGATTTCTGGAGATTCGTAATTTTTGGAAGCTTGGCAACCCCTTCCCATGAAAGTGTTTCTCACCAGTCACTGCTTAGGGCTACATCAAGAGGAAACAAAATGTAGAGATAGAACGTGAAACTACATTGTTGTGTCAAGTTTCAAGAAGCTAGCGCAAACCGTGTTGGATTTAGAGTTCCAAATACATCTATCAATAAAGGAGAAAACAGAGTGAAACCTAAAAATTCAAACTGTTACTGGAAAAGAACGCTTAAACATAGCAGAACGAAATTTGGGGAACCAAGTCGCCTTAGTGTACTGATCATTACCTGAAAGTATCATACAGTTTGGGTGAAAAAATATTTGCTGACTTTTCTGGAGATTCGTAATTTTTGGAAGCTTGGCAACCCCTTCCCATGAAAGTGTTTCTCGCCAGTCACTGCTTAGGGCTACATCAAGAGGAAAGAAAATGTAGTGATAGAACATGAAACTACTTTGTTGTGTCAAGTTTCAAGAAGCTAGCACAAACCGTGTTGGATTTAGAGTTCCAAATACATCTATCAATATAGGAGAAAACAGAGTGAAACCTAAAAATTCAAACTGTTACTGGAAATGAATGCTTCAACATAGAAGAATGAAATTTGGGGAACCAAGTCGCCTTAGTGTACTGACTATTACCTGAAAGTATCATCCAGTTTGGGTGAAAAAATATTTGCTGAGATTTCTGGAGATTCGTAATTTTTGGAGACTTGGCAACCCCTTCCCATGAAAGTGTTTCTCGCCAGTCACTGCTTAGGGCTACATCAAGAAGAAACAAAACGTAGAGATAGAACGTGAAACTACTTTGTTGTGTCAAGTTTCAAGAAGCTAGCACAAACCGTGTTGGATTTAGAGTTCCAAATACATCTATCAATATAGGAGAAAACAGAGTGAAACCTAAAAATTCAAACTGTTACTGGAAATGAACGCTTCAACATAGAAGAACGAAATTTGGGGAACCACGTCGCCTTAGTGTACTGATCATTACCTGAATGTATCATCCAGTTTGGGTGAAAAAATATTTGCTGAGATTTCTGGAGATTCGCAATTTTTGGAAGCTTGGCAACCCCTTTCCATGAAAGTGTTTCTCGCCAGTCACTGCTTAGGGCTTCATCAAGAGGAAACGAAACGTAGAGATAGAACGTGAAACTACTTTGTTGTGTCAAGTTTCAAGAAGCTAGCACAAACTGTGTTGGATTTAGAGTTCCAAATACATCTATCAATATAGGAGAAAACAGAGTGAAACCTAAAAATTCAAACTGTTACTGGAAATGAACGCTGCAACATAGAAGAACGAAATTTGGGGAACCAAGTCGCCTTAGTGTACTGATCATTACCTGAAAGTATCATCCAGTTTGGGTGAAAAAATATTTGCTGAGATTTCTGGAGATTCGTAATTTTTGGAAGCTTGGCAACCCCTTCCCATGAAAGTGTTTCTCGCCAGTCACTGCTTAGGGCTACATCAAGAGGAAACAAAACGTAGATAGAGAACGTGAAACTACTTTGTTGTGTCAAGTTTCAAGAAGCTAGCACAAACCGTGTTGGATTTAAAGTTCCAAATACATCTATCAATATAGGAGAAAACAGAGTGAAACCTAAAAATTCAAACTGTTACTGGAAATGAACGCTTCAACATAGATGAAGGAAATTTGGGGAACCACGTCGCCTTAGTGTACTGATCATTACCTGAAAGTATCATACAGTTTGGGTGAAAAAATATTTGCTGAGATTTCTGAAGATTCCTAATTTTTGGAAGCTTGGCAACCCCGTTCCATGAAAGTGTTTCTCGCCAGTCACTGCTTAGGGCTACATCAAGGGGAAACAAAACGTAGAGATAGAACGAGAAACTACTTTGTTGTGTCAAGTTTCAAGAAGCTAGCACAAACCGTGTTGGATTTAGAGTTCCAAATACATCTATCAATATAGGAGAAAACAGAGTGAAACCTAAAAATTCAAACTGTTACTGGAAATGAACGCTTCAATATAGAAGAACGAAATTTGGGGAACCAATTCGCCTTAGTGTACTGATCATTACCTGAAAGTATCATCCAGTTTGGGTGAAAAAAATATTTGCTGAGATTTCTGGAGATTCGTAATTTTTGGAAGCTTGGCAACCCCTTTCCATGAAAGTGTTTCTCGCCAGTCACTGCTTAGGGCTACATCAAGAGGAAACAAAACGTAGAGATAGAACTTGAAACTACTTTGTTGTGTCAAGTTTCAAGAAGCTAGCACAAACCGTGTTGGATTTAGAGTTCCAAATACATCTATCAATATAGGCGAAAACAGAGTGAAACCAAAAAATTCAAACTCTTACTGGAAATGAACGCTTCAACATAGAAGAACGAAATTTGGGGAACCAAGTCGCCTTAGTGTACTAATCATTACCTGAAAGTATCATCCAGTTTGGGTGAAAAAATATTTGCTGAGATTTCTGGAGATTCGTAATTTTTGGAAGCTTGGCAACCCCTTCCCATGAAAGTGTTTCTCGCCAGTCACTGCTTAGGGCTACATCAAGAGGAAACAAAACGTAGAGATAGAACGTGAAACTACTTTGTTGTGTCAAGTTTCAAGAAGCTAGCACAAACCGTGTTGGATTTAGAGTTCCAAATACATCTATCAATATATGAGAAAACAGAGTGAAACCTAAAAATTCAAACTGTTACTGGAAATGAACGCTTCAACATAGAAGAACGAAATTTGGGGAACCAAGTCGCCTTAGTGTTCTGATCATTACCTGAAAGTATCATACAGTTTCGGTGAAAAAATATTTGCTGAGATTTCTGGAGATTCGTAATTTTTGGAAGCTTTGCAACCCCTTCCCATGAAAGTGTTTCTCGCCAGTCACTGCTTAGGGCTACATCAAGAGGAAACGAAACGTAGAGATAGAACGTGAAACTACTTTGTTGTGTCAAGTTTCAAGAAGCTAGCACAAACTGTGTTGGATTTAGAGTTCCAAATACATCTATCAATATAGGAGAAAACAGAGTGAAACCTAAAAATTCAAACTGTTACTGGAGATGAATGCTTTAACATAGAAGAATGAAATTTGGGGAATCACGTCACCTTAGTGTACTGATCATTACCTGAAAGTATAATCCAGTTTGGGTGAAAAAATATTTGCTGAGATTTCTGGAGATTCGTAATTTTTGGAAGCTTGGAAACCCCTTCCCATGAAAGTGTTTCTCGCCAGTCATTGCTTAGGGCTACATCAAGAGGAAAGAAAACATAGAGATAGAACCAGAAACTACTTTGTTGTGTCAAGTTTCAAGAAGCTAGCACAAACCGTGTTGGATTTAGAGTTTCAAATACATCTATCAATATAGGAGAAAACAGAGTGAAACCTAAAAATTCAAACTGTTACTGGAAATGAACGCTTCAATATAGAAGAACGAAATTTGGGGAACCACGTCGCCTTAGTGTACTGATCATTACCTGAAAGTATCATCCTGTTTGGGTGAAAAAATATTTGCTGACATTTCTAGAGATTCGTAATTTTTGGAAGCTTGGCAACCCCTTAACATGAAAGTGTTTCTCGCCAGTCACTGCTTAGGGCTACATCAAGAGGAAACAAAACGTAGAGCTAGAACGTGAATCTACTTTGTTGTGTCAAGTTTCAAGAAGCTAGCACAAACCGTGTTGGATTTAGAGTTCCAAATACATCTATCAATATAGGAGAAAACAGAGTGAAACCTAAAAATTCAAACTGTTACTGGAAGTGAACGCTGCAATATAGAAGAACGAAATTTGGGGAACCAATTCGCCTTAGTGTACTGATCATTACCTGAATGTATCATCCAGTTTGGCTGAAAAAATATTTGCTGAGATTTCTGGAGATTCGTAATTTTTGGAAGCTTGGCAACCCCTTTCCATGAAAGTGTTTCTCGCCAGTCACTGCTTAGGGCTACATCAAGAGGAAACGAAACGTAGAGATAGAACGTGAAACTACTTTGTTGTGTCAAGTTTCAAGAAGCTAGCACAAACTGTGTTGGATTTAGGGTTCCAAATACATCTATCAATATAGGAGAAAACAGAGTGAAACCTAAAAATTCAAACTGTTACTGGAAATGAACGCTTCAACATAGAAGAACGAAATTTGGGGAACCACGTCGCCTTAGTGTACTGATCATTACATGAATGTATCATCCAGTTTGGGTGAAAAAATATTTGCTGAGATTTCTGGAGATTCGTAATTTTTGGAAGCTTGGCAACCCCTTTCCATGAAAGTGTTTCTCGCCAGTCACTGCTTAGGGCTTCATCAAGAGGAAACGAAACGTAGAGAGAGAACGTGAAACTACTTTGTTGTGTCAAGTTTCAAGAAGCTAGCACAAACTGTGTTGGATTTAGAGTTCCAAATACATCTATCAATATAGGAGAAAACAGAGTGAAACCTAAAAATTCAAACTGTTACTGGAAATGAACGCTTCAACATAGAAGAACGAAATTTGGGGAACCAAGTCGCCTTAGTGTACTGATCATTACCTGAAAGTATCATCCAGTTTGGGTGAAAAAATATTTGCTGAAATTTCTGGAGATTCGTAATTTTTGGAAGCTTGGCAACCCCTTCCCATGAAAGTGTTTCTCGCCAGTCACTGCTTAGGGCTACGTCTAGAGGAAACAAAACATAGAGATAGAACGTGAAACTACTTTGTTGTGTCAAGTTTCAAGAAGCTAGCACAAACCGTGTTGGATTTAGAGTTCCAAATACATCTATCAATATATGAGAAAACAGAATGAAACCTAAAAATTCAAACTGTTACTGGAAGTGAACGCTGCAATATAGAAGAACGAAATTTGGGGAACCAAGTCGCCTTAGTGTACTGATCATTACCTGAATGTATCATCCAGTTTGGCTGAAAAAATATTTGCTGAGATTTCTGGAGATTCGTAATTTTTGGATGCTTGGCAACCCCTTTCCATGAAAGTGTTTCTCGCCAGTCACTGCTTAGGGCTACATCAAGAGGAAACGAAACGTAGAGATAGAACGTGAAACTACTTTGTTGTGTCAAGTTTCAAGAAGCTAGCACAAACTGTGTTGGATTTAGAGTTCCAAATACATCTATCAATATAGGAAAAAACAGAGTGAAACCTAAAAATTCAAACTGTTACTGGAAATGAACGCTTCAACATAGAAGAACGAAATTTGGGGAACCACGTCGCCTTAGTGTACTGATCATTACATGAATGTATCATCCAGTTTGGGTGAAAAAATATTTGCTGAGATTTCTGGATATTCGCAATTTTTGGAAGCTTGGCAACCCCTTTCCATGAAAGTGTTTCTCGCCAGTCACTGCTTAGGGCTACATCAAGAGGAAACGAAACGTAGAGATAGAACGTGAAACTACTTTGTTGTGTCAAGTTTCAAGAAGCTAGCACAAACTGTGTTGGATTTAGAGTTCCAAATACATCTATCAATATAGGAGAAAACAGAGTGAAACCTAAAAATTCAAACTGTTACTGGAAATGAACGCTTCAATATAGAAGAACGAAATTTGGGGAACCACGTCACCTTAGTGTACTGATCATTACCTGAAAGTATCATCCTGTTTGGGTGAAAAAATATTTGCTGACATTTCTAGAGATTCGTAATTTTTGGAAGCTTGGCAACCCCTTAACATGAAAGTGTTTCTCGCCAGTCACTGCTTAGGGCTACATCAAGAGGAAACAAAACGTAGAGCTAGAACGTGAAACTACTTTGTTGTGTCAAGTTTCAAGAAGCTAGCACAAACCGTGTTGGATTTAGAGTTCCAAATACATCTATCAATATAGGAGAAAACAGAGTGAAACCTAAAAATTCAAACTGTTACTGGAAGTGAACGCTGCAATATAGAAGAACGAAATTTGGGGAACCAAGTCGCCTTAGTGTACTGATCATTACCTGAATGTATCATCCAGTTTGGCTGAAAAAATATTTGCTGAGATTTCTGGAGATTCGTAATTTTTGGATGCTTGGCAACCCCTTTCCATGAAAGTGTTTCTCGCCAGTCACTGCTTAGGGCTACATCAAGAGGAAACGAAACGTAGAGATAGAACGTGAAACTACTTTGTTGTGTCAAGTTTCAAGAAGCTAGCACAAACTGTGTTGGATTTAGAGTTCCAAATACATCTATCAATATAGGAAAAAACAGAGTGAAACCTAAAAATTCAAACTGTTACTGGAAATGAACGCTTCAACATAGAAGAACGAAATTTGGGGAACCACGTCGCCTTAGTGTACTGATCATTACATGAATGTATCATCCAGTTTGGGTGAAAAAATATTTGCTGAGATTTCTGGATATTCGCAATTTTTGGAAGCTTGGCAACCCCTTTCCATGAAAGTGTTTCTCGCCAGTCACTGCTTAGGGCTACATCAAGAGGAAACGAAACGTAGAGATAGAACGTGAAACTACTTTGTTGTGTCAAGTTTCAAGAAGCTAGCACAAACTGTGTTGGATTTAGAGTTCCAAATACATCTATCAATATAGGAGAAAACAGAGTGAAACCTAAAAATTCAAACTGTTACTGGAAATGAACGCTTCAACATACAAGAACGAAATTTGGGGAACCACGTCGCCTTAGTGTACTGATCATTACCTGAATGTATCATCCAGTTTGGGTGAAAAAATATTTGCTGAGATTTCTGGAGATTCGCAATTTTTGGAAGCTTGGCAACCCCTTTCCATGAAAGTGTTTCTCGCCAGTCACTGCTTAGGGCTTCATCAAGAGGAAACGAAACATAGAGATAGAACGTGAAACTACTTTGTTGTGTCAAGTTTCAAGAAGCTAGCACAAACTGTGTTGGATTTAGAGTTCCAAATACATCTATCAATATAGGAGAAAACAGAGTGAAACCTAAAAATTCAAACTGTTACTGGAAATGAACGCTTCAACATAGAAGAACGAAATTTGGGGAACCACGTCGCCTTAGTGTACTGATCATTACCTGAAAGTATCTTCCAGTTTGGGTGAAAAAATATTTGCTGAGATTTCTGGAGATTCGTAATTTTTGGAAGCTTGGCAACCCCTTCCCATGAAAGTGTTTCTCGCCAGTCACAGCTTAGGGCTACATCAAGAGGAAACAAAATGTAGAGAGAGAACGTGAAACTACTTTGTTGTGTCAAGTTTCAAGAAGCTAGCACAAACCGTGTTGGATTTAAAGTTCCAAATACATCTATCAATATAGGAGAAAACAGAGTGAAACCTAAAAATTCAAACTGTGACTGGAAATGAACGCTTCAACATAGAAGAAGGTAATTTGGGGAACCACGTCGCCTTAGTGTACTGATCATTACTTGAAAGTATCATCCAGTTTGGGTGAAAAAATATTTGCTGAGATTTCTGAAGATTCGTAATTTTTGGAAGCTTGGCAACCCCGTTCCATGAAAGTGTTTCTCGCCAGTCACTGCTTAGGGCTACATCAAGGGGAAACAAAACGTAGAGATAGAACGTGAAACTGCTTTGTTGTGTCAAGTTTCAAGAAGCTAGCACAAACCGTGTTGGATTTAGAGTTCCAAATACATCTATCAATATAGGAGAAAACAGAGTGAAACCTAAAAATTCAAACTGTTACTGGAAATGAACGCTTCAACATAGAAGAACGAAATTTGGGGAACCACGTCACCTTAGTGTACTGATCATTACCTGAAAGTATAATCCAGTTTGGGTGAAAAAATATTTGCTGAGAATTCTGTAGATTCGTAATTTTTGGAAGCTGGAAACCCCTTCCCATGAAAGTGTTTCTTGCCAGTCAGTGCTTAGGGCTACATCAAGAGGAAACAAAACATAGAGATAGAACCAGAAACTACTTTGTTGTGTCAAGTTTCAAGAAGCTAGCACAAACCGTGTTGGATTTAGAGTTCCAAATACATCTATCAATATAGGAGAAAACAGAGTGAAACCTAAAAATTCAAACTGTTACTGGAAATGAACGCTTCAACATAGAAGAACGAAATTTGGGGAACCATGTCGCCTTAGTGTACTGATCATTACCTGAAAGTATCATCCAGTTTGGGTGAAAAAATATTTGCTGAGATTTCTAGAGATTCGTAATTTTTGGAAGCTTGGCAACCCCTTCCCATGAAAGTGTTTCTCGCAGGTCACTGCTTAGTGCTACATCAAGAGGAAACAAAACGTAGAGATAGAACGTGAAACTACTTTGTTGTGTCAAGTTTCAAGAAGCTAGCACAAACCGTGTTGGATTTAGAGTTCCAAACACATCTATCAATATAGGAGAAAACAGAGTGAAACCTAAAAATTCAAACTGTTACTGGAAATGAACGCTTCAACATAGAAGAACGAAATTTGGGGAACCAAGTCGCCTTAGTGTACTGATCATTACATGAATGTATCATCCAGTTTGGGTGAAAAAATATTTGCTGAAATTTCTGGAGATTCGTAATTTTTGGAAGCTTGGCAACCCCTTTCCATGAAAGTGTTTCTCGCCAGTCACTGCTTAGGGCTACATCAAGAGGAAACAAAACGTAGAGATAGAACGTGAAACTACTTTGTTGTGTCAAGTTTCAAGAAGCTAGCACAAACCGTGTTGGATTTAGAGTTCCAAATACATCTATCAATATAGGAGAAAACAGAGTGAAACCTAAAAATTCAAACTGTTACTGGAAAAGAACGCTTAAACATAGAAGAACGAAATTTGGGGAACCAAGTCGCCTTAGTGTACTGATCATTACCTGAAAGTATCATCCAGTTTGGGTGAAAAAATATTTGCTGAGATTTCTGGAGATTCGTAATTTTTGGAAGCTTGGCAACCCCTTCCCATGAAAGTGTTTTTCGCCAGTCACTGCTTAGGGCTACATCAAGAGGAAACAAAACGTAGATAGAGAACGTGAAACTACTTTGTTGTGTCAAGTTTCAAGAAGCTAGCACAAACCGTGTTGGATTTAAAGTTCCAAATACATCTATCAATATAGGAGAAAACAGAGTGAAACCTAAAAATTCAAACTGTTACTGGAAATGAGCGCTGCAACATAGAAGAACGAAATTTGGGGAACCAAGTCGCCTAGTGTACTGATCATTACCTGAAAGTATCATCCAGTTTGGGTGAAAAAATATTTGCTGAGATTTCTGAAGATTCGTAATTTTTGGAAGCTTGGCAACCCCGTTCCATGAAAGTGTTTCTCGCCAGTCACTGCTTAGGGCTACATCAAGGGGAAACAAAACGTAGAGATAGAACGTGAAACTACTTTGTTGTGTCAAGTTTCAAGAAGCTAGCACAAACCGTGTTGGATTTAGAGTTCCAAATACATCTATCAATATAGGCGAAAACAGAGTGAAACCAAAAAATTCAAACTCTTACTGGAAATGAACGCTTCAACATAGAAGAACGAAATTTGGGGAACCAAGTCGCCTTAGTGTACTGATCATTACCTGAAAGTATCATCCAGTTTGGGTGAAAAAATATTTGCTGAGATTTCTGGAGATTCGTAATTTTTGGAAGCTTGGCAACCCCTTCCCATGAAAGTGTTTCTCGCCAGTCACAGCTTAGGGCTACATCAAGAGGAAACAAAATGTAGAGAGAGAACGTGAAACTACTTTGTTGTGTCAAGTTTCAAGAAGCTAGCACAAACCGTGTTGGATTTAAAGTTCCAAATACATCTATCAATATAGGAGAAAACAGAGTGAAACCTAAAAATTCAAACTGTGACTGGAAATGAACGCTTCAACATAGAAGAAGGTAATTTGGGGAACCACGTCGCCTTAGTGTACTGATCATTACTTGAAAGTATCATCCAGTTTGGGTGAAAAAATATTTGCTGAGATTTCTGAAGATTCGTAATTTTTGGAAGCTTGGCAACCCCGTTCCATGAAAGTGTTTCTCGCCAGTCACTGCTTAGGGCTACATCAAGGGGAAACAAAACGTAGAGATAGAACGTGAAACTGCTTTGTTGTGTCAAGTTTCAAGAAGCTAGCACAAACCGTGTTGGATTTAGAGTTCCAAATACATCTATCAATATAGGAGAAAACAGAGTGAAACCTAAAAATTCAAACTGTTACTGGAAATGAACGCTTCAACATAGAAGAACGAAATTTGGGGAACCACGTCACCTTAGTGTACTGATCATTACCTGAAAGTATAATCCAGTTTGGGTGAAAAAATATTTGCTGAGATTTCTGTAGATTCGTAATTTTTGGAAGCTGGAAACCCCTTCCCATGAAAGTGTTTCTTGCCAGTCAGTGCTTAGGGCTACATCAAGAGGAAACAAAACATAGAGATAGAACCAGAAACTACTTTGTTGTGTCAAGTTTCAAGAAGCTAGCACAAACCGTGTTGGATTTAGAGTTCCAAATACATCTATCAATATAGGAGAAAACAGAGTGAAACCTAAAAATTCAAACTGTTACTGGAAATGAACGCTTCAACATAGAAGAACGAAATTTGGGGAACCATGTCGCCTTAGTGTACTGATCATTACCTGAAAGTATCATCCAGTTTGGGTGAAAAAATATTTGCTGAGATTTCTAGAGATTCGTAATTTTTGGAAGCTTGGCAACCCCTTCCCATGAAAGTGTTTCTCGCAGGTCACTGCTTAGTGCTACATCAAGAGGAAACAAAACGTAGAGATAGAACGTGAAACTACTTTGTTGTGTCAAGTTTCAAGAAGCTAGCACAAACCGTGTTGGATTTAGAGTTCCAAACACATCTATCAATATAGGAGAAAACAGAGTGAAACCTAAAAATTCAAACTGTTACTGGAAATGAACGCTTCAACATAGAAGAACGAAATTTGGGGAACCAAGTCGCCTTAGTGTACTGATCATTACATGAATGTATCATCCAGTTTGGGTGAAAAAATATTTGCTGAAATTTCTGGAGATTCGTAATTTTTGGAAGCTTGGCAACCCCTTTCCATGAAAGTGTTTCTCGCCAGTCACTGCTTAGGGCTACATCAAGAGGAAACAAAACGTAGAGATAGAACGTGAAACTACTTTGTTGTGTCAAGTTTCAAGAAGCTAGCACAAACCGTGTTGGATTTAGAGTTCCAAATACATCTATCAATATAGGAGAAAACAGAGTGAAACCTAAAAATTCAAACTGTTACTGGAAAAGAACGCTTAAACATAGAAGAACGAAATTTGGGGAACCAAGTCGCCTTAGTGTACTGATCATTACCTGAAAGTATCATCCAGTTTGGGTGAAAAAATATTTGCTGAGATTTCTGGAGATTCGTAATTTTTGGAAGCTTGGCAACCCCTTCCCATGAAAGTGTTTTTCGCCAGTCACTGCTTAGGGCTACATCAAGAGGAAACAAAACGTAGATAGAGAACGTGAAACTACTTTGTTGTGTCAAGTTTCAAGAAGCTAGCACAAACCGTGTTGGATTTAAAGTTCCAAATACATCTATCAATATAGGAGAAAACAGAGTGAAACCTAAAAATTCAAACTGTTACTGGAAATGAGCGCTGCAACATAGAAGAACGAAATTTGGGGAACCAAGTCGCCTAGTGTACTGATCATTACCTGAAAGTATCATCCAGTTTGGGTGAAAAAATATTTGCTGAGATTTCTGAAGATTCGTAATTTTTGGAAGCTTGGCAACCCCGTTCCATGAAAGTGTTTCTCGCCAGTCACTGCTTAGGGCTACATCAAGGGGAAACAAAACGTAGAGATAGAACGTGAAACTACTTTGTTGTGTCAAGTTTCAAGAAGCTAGCACAAACCGTGTTGGATTTAGAGTTCCAAATATATCTATCAATATAGGAGAAAACAGAGTGAAACCTAAAAATTCAAACTGTTACTGGAAATGAACGCTTCAATATAGAAGAACGAAATTTGGGGAACCACGTCGCCTTAGTGTACTGATCATTACCTGAAAGTATCATCCAGTTTGGGTGAAAAAATATTTGCTGAGATTTCTGGAGATTCGTAATTTTTGGAAGCTTGGCAACCCCTTTCCATGAAAGTGTTTCTCGCCAGTCACTGCTTAGGGCTACATCAAGAGGAAACAAAACGTAGAGATAGAACGTGAAACTACTTTGTTGTGTCAAGTTTCAAGAAGCTAGCACAAACCGTGTTGGATTTAGAGTTCCAAATACATCTATCAATATAGGCGAAAACAGAGTGAAACCAAAAAATTCAAACTCTTACTGGAAATGAACGCTTCAACATAGAAGAACGAAATTTGGGGAACCAAGTCGCCTTAGTGTACTGATCATTACCTGAAAGTATCATCCAGTTTGGGTGAAAAAATATTTGCTGAGATTTCTGGAGATTCGTAATTTTTGGAAGCTTGGCAACCCCTTCCCATGAAAGTGTTTCTCGCCAGTCACTGCTTAGGGCTACATCAAGAGGAACCATAACGTAGAGATAGAACGCGAAACTACTTTGTTGTGTCAAGTTTCAAGAAGCTAGCACAAACCGTGTTGGATTTAGAGTTCCAAATACATCTATCAATATATGAGAAAACAGAGTGAAACCTAAAAATTCAAACTGTTACTGGAAATGAACGCTTCAACATAGAAGAACGAAAGTTGGGGAACCAACTCGCCTTAGTGTTCTGATCATTACCTGAAAGTATCATACAGTTTCGGTGAAAAAATATTTGCTGAGATTTCTGGAGATTCGTAATTTTTGGAAGCTTTGCAACCCCTTCCCATGAAAGTGTTTCTCGCCAGTCACTGCTTAGGGCTACATCAAGAGGAAACATAACGTAGAGATAGAACGCGAAACTACTTTGTTGTGTCAAGTTTCAAGAAGCTAGCACAAACCGTGTTGGATTTAGAGTTCCAAATACATCTATCAATATAGGAGAAAACAGAGTGAAACCTAAAAATTCAAACTGTTACTGGAAAAGAACGCTTAAACATAGAAGAACGAAATTTGGGGAACCAAGTCGCCTTAGTGTACTGATCATTACCTGAATGTATCATACAGTTTGGGTGAAAAAATATTTGCTGACTTTTCTGGAGATTCGTAATTTTTGGAAGCTTGGCAACCCCTTCCCATGAAAGTGTTTCTCACCAGTCACTGCTTAGGGCTACATCAAGAGGAAACAAAATGTAGAGATAGATCGTGAAACTACTTTGTTGTGTCAAGTTTCAAGAAGCTAGCACAAACTGTGTTGGATTTAGAGTTCCAAATACATCTATCAATATAGGAGAAAACAGAGTGAAACCTAAAAATTCAAACTGTTACTGGAAATGAACGCTGCAACATAGAAGAACGAAATTTGGGGAACCAAGTCGCCTTAGTGTACTGATCATTACCTGAAAGTATCATCCAGTTTGGGTGAAAAAATATTTGCTGAGATTTCTGGAGATTCGTAATTTTTGGAAGCTTGGCAACCCCTTCCCATGAAAGTGTTTTTCGCCAGTCACTGCTTAGGGCTACATCAAGAGGAAACAAAACATAGATAGAGAACGTGAAACTACTTTGTTGTGTCAAGTTTCAAGAAGCTAGCACAAACCGTGTTGGATTTAAAGTTCCAAATACATCTATCAATATAGGAGAAAACAGAGTGAAACCTAAAAATTCAAACTGTTACTGGAAATGAACGCTGCAACATAGAAGAACGAAATTTGGGGAACCAAGTCGCCTAGTGTACTGATCATTACCTGAAAGTATCATCCAGTTTGGGTGAACAAATATTTGCTGAGATTTCTGAAGATTCGTAATTTTTGGAAGCTTGGCAACCCCGTTCCATGAAAGTGTTTCTCGCCAGTCACTGCTTAGGGCTACATCAAGGGGAAACAAAACGTAGAGATAGAACGTGAAACTACTTTGTTGTGTCAAGTTTCAAGAAGCTAGCACAAACCGTGTTGGATTTAGAGTTCCAAATATATCTATCAATATAGGAGAAAACAGAGTGAAACCTAAAAATTCAAACTGTTACTGGAAATGAACGCTTCAATATAGAAGAACGAAATTTGGGGAACCACGTCGCGTTAGTGTACTGATCATTACCTGAAAGTATCATCCAGTTTGGGTGAAAAAATATTTGCTGAGATTTCTGGAGATTCGTAATTTTAGGAAGCTTGGCAACCCCTTTCCATGAAAGTGTTTCTCGCCAGTCACTGCTTAGGGCTACATCAAGAGGAAACAAAACGTAGAGATAGAACGTGAAACTTCTTTGTTGTGTCAAGTTTCAAGAAGCTAGCACAAACCGTGTTGGATTTAGAGTTCCAAATACATCTATCAATATAGGCGAAAACAGAGTGAAACCAAAAAATTCAAACTCTTACTGGAAATGAACGCTTCAACATAGAAGAACGAAATTTGGGGAACCAAGTCGCCTTAGTGTACTGATCATTACCTGAAAGTATCATCCAGTTTGGGTGAAAAAATATTTGCTGAGATTTCTGGAGATTCGTAATTTTTGGAAGCTTGGCAACCCCTTCCCATGAAAGTGTTTCTCGCCAGTCACTGCTTAGGGCTACATCAAGAGGAAACATAACGTAGAGATAGAACGCGAAACTACTTTGTTGTGTCAAGTTTCAAGAAGCTAGCACAAACCGTGTTGGATTTAGAGTTCCAAATACATCTATCAATATATGAGAAAACAGAGTGAAACCTAAAAATTCAAACTGTTACTGGAAATGAACGCTTCAACATAGAAGAACGAAAGTTGGGGAACCAACTCGCCTTAGTGTTCTGATCATTACCTGAAAGTATCATACAGTTTCGGTGAAAAAATATTTGCTGAGATTTCTGGAGATTCGTAATTTTTGGAAGCTTTGCAACCCCTTCCCATGAAAGTGTTTCTCGCCAGTCACTGCTTAGGGCTACATCAAGAGGAAACAAAACGTAGAGATAGAACGTGAAACTACTTTGTTGTGTCAAGTTTCAAGAAGCTAGCACAAACCGTGTTGGATTTAGAGTTCCAAATACATCTATCAATATAGGAGAAAACAGAGTGAAACCTAAAAATTCAAACTGTTACTGGAGATGAATGCTTTAACATAGAAGAACGAAATTTGGGGAACCACGTCACCTTAGTGTACTGATCATTACCTGAAAGTATAATCCAGTTTGGGTGAAAAAATATTTGCTGAGATTTCTGGAGATTCGTAATTTTTGGAAGCTTGGAAACCCCTTCCCATGAAAGTTTTTCTCGCCAGTCATTGCTTAGGGCTACATCAAGAGGAAACAAAACATAGAGATAGAACCAGAAACTACTTTGTTGTGTCAAGTTTCAAGAAGCTAGCACAAACCGTGTTGGATTTAGAGTTTCAAATACATCTATCAATATAGGAGAAAACAGAGTGAAACCTAAAAATTCAAACTGTTACTGGAAATGAACGCTTCAATATAGAAGAACGAAATTTGGGGAACCACGTCGCCTTATTGTACTGATCATTACCTGAAAGTATCATCCAGTTTGGGTGAAAAAATATTTGCTGACATTTCTAGAGATTCGTAATTTTTGGAAGCTTGGCAACCCCTTAACATGAAAGTGTTTCTCGCCAGTCACTGCTTAGGGCTACATCAAGAGGAAACAATACGTAGAGCTAGAACGTGAATCTACTTTGTTGTGTCAAGTTTCAAGAAGCTAGCACAAACCGTGTTGGATTTAGAGTTCCAAATACATCTATCAATATAGGAGAAAACAGAGTGAAACCTAAAAATTCAAACTGTTACTGGAAGTGAACGCTGCAATATAGAAGAACGAAATTTGGGGAACCAAGTCGCCTTAGTGTACTGATCATTACCTGAATGTATCATCCAGTTTGGCTGAAAAAATATTTGCTGAGATTTCTGGAGATTCGTAATTTTTGGAAGCTTGGCAACCCCTTTCCATGAAAGTGTTTCTCGCCAGTCACTGCTTAGGGCTACATCAAGAGGAAACGAAACATAGAGATAGAACGTGAAACTTCTTTGTTGTGTCAAGTTTCAAGAAGCTAGCAAAAACTGTGTTGGATTTAGTGTTCCAAATACATCTATCAATATAGGAGAAAACAGAGTGAAACCTAAAAATTCAAACTGTTACGGGAAATGAACGCTTAAACATAGAAGAACGAAATTTGGGGAACCACGTCGCCTTAGTGTACTGATCATTACCTAAATGTATCATCCAGTTTGGGTGAAAAAATATTTGCTGAGATTTCTTGAGATTCGTAATTTTTGGAAGCTTGGCAACCCCTTTCCATGAAAGTGTTTCTCGCCAGTCACTGCTTAGGGCTTCATCAAGAGGAAACGAAACGTAGAGATAGAACGTGAAACTACTTTGTTGTGTCAAGTGGCAAGAAGCTAGCACAAACTGTGTTGGATTTAGAGTTCCAAATACATCTATCAATATAGGAGAAAACAGAGTGAAACCTAAAAATTCAAACTGTTACTGGAAATGAACGCTTCAACATAGAAGAACGAAATTTGGGGAACCAAGTCGCCTTAGTGTACTGATCATTACCTGAAAGTATCATCCAGTTTGGGTGAAAAAATATTTGCTGAAATTTCTGGAGATTCGTAATTTTTGGAAGCTTGGCAACCCCTTCCCATGAAAGTGATTCTCGCCAGTCACTGCTTAGGGCTACATCTAGAGGAAACAAAACATAGAGATAGAACGTGAAACTACTTTGTTGTGTCAAGTTTCAAGAAGCTAGCACAAACCGTGTTGGATTTAGAGTTCCAAATACATCTATCAATATAGGAGAAAACAGAGTGAAACCTAAAAATTCAAACTGTTACTGGAAGTGAACGCTGCAATATAGAAGAACGAAATTTGGGGAACCAAGTCACCTTAGTGTACTGATCATTACCTGAATGTATCATCCAGTTTGGCTGAAAAAATATTTGCTGAGATTTCTGGAGATTCGTAATTTTTGGATGCTTGGCAACCCCTTTCCATGAAGTGTTTCTCGGCAGTCACTGTTTAGGGCTACATCAAGAGGAAACGAAACGTAGAGATAGAACGTGAAACTACTTTGTTGTGTCAAGTTTCAAGAAACTAGCACAAACTGTGTTGGATTTAGAGTTCCAAATACATCTATCAATATAGGAGAAAACAGAGTGAAACCTAAAAATTCAAACTGTTACTGGAAATGAACGCTTCAACATAGAAGAACGAAATTTGGGGAACCACGTCGCCTTAGTGTACTGATCATTACATGAATGTATCATCCAGTTTGGGTGAAAAAATATTTGCTGAGATTTCTGGATATTCGCAATTTTTGGAAGCTTGGCAACCCCTTTCCATGAAAGTGTTTCTCGCCAGTCACTGCTTAGGGCTACATCAAGAGGAAACGAAACGTAGAGATAGAACGTGAAACTACTTTGTTGTGTCAAGTTTCAAGAAGCTAGCACAAACTGTGTTGGATTTAGAGTTCCAAATACATCTATCAATATAGGAGAAAACAGAGTGAAACCTAAAAATTCAAACTGTTACTGGAAATGAACGCTTCAACATAGAAGAACGAAATTTGGGGAACCACGTCGCCTTAGTGTACTGATCATTACCTGAATGTATCATCCAGTTTGGGTGAAAAAATATTTGCTGAGATTTCTGGAGACTCGCAATTTTTGGAAGATTGGCAACCCCTTTCCATGAAAGTGTTTCTCGCCAGTCACTGCTTAGGGCTTCTTCAAGAGGAAACGAAACGTAGAGATAGAACGTGAAACTACTTTGTTGTGTCAAGTTTCAAGAAGCTAGCACAAACTGTGTTGGATTTAGAGTTCCAAATACATCTATCAATATAGGAGAAAACAGAGTGAAACCTAAAAATTCAAACTGTTACTGGAAATGAACGCTTCAACATAGAAGAACGAAATTTGGGGAACCACGTCGCCTTAGTGTACTGATCATTACCTGAAAGTATCATCCAGTTTGGGTGAAAAAATATTTGCTGAGATTTCTGGAGATTCGTAATTTTTGGAAGCTTGGCAACCCCTTCCCATGAAAGTGTTTCTCGCCAGTCACAGCTTAGGGCTACATCAAGAGGAAACAAAACGTAGAGAGAGAATGTGAAACTACTTTGTTGTGTCAAGTTTCAAGAAGCTAGCACAAACCGTGTTGGATTTAAAGTTCCAAATACATCTATCAATATAGGAGAAAACAGAGTGAAACCTAAAAATTCAAACTGTTACTGGAAATGAACGCTTCAACATAGAAGAAGGAAATTTGGGGAACCACGTCGCCTTAGTGTACTGATCATTACTTGAAAGTATCATCCAGTTTGGGTGAAAAAATATTTGCTGAGATTTCTGAAGATTCGTAATTTTTGGAAGCTTGGCAACCCCGTTCCATGAAAGTGTTTCTCGCCAGTCACTGCTTAGGGCTACATCAAGGGGAAACAAAACGTAGAGATAGAACGTGAAACTGCTTTGTTGTGTCAAGTTTCAAGAAGCTAGCACAAACCGTGTTGGATTTAGACTTCCAAATACATCTATCAATATAGGAGAAAACAGAGTGAAACCTAAAAATTCAAACTGTTACTGGAAATGAACGCTTCAACATAGAAGAACGAAATTTGGGGAACCATGTCGCCTTAGTGTACTGATCATTACCTGAAAGTATCATCCAGTTTCGGTGAAAAAATATTTGCTGAGATTTCTGGAGATTCGTAATTTTTGGAAGCTTGGCAACCCCTTCCCATGAAAGTGTTTCTCGCCAGTCACTGTTTAGGGCTACATCTAGAGGAAACAAAACGTAGAGATAGAACGTGAAACTACTTTGTTGTGTCAAGTTTCAAGAAGCTAGCACAAACCGTGTTGGATTTAGAGTTCCAAATACATCTATCAATATAGGAGAAAACAGAGTGAAACCAAAAAATTCAAACTCTTACTGGAAATGAACGCTTCAACATAGAAGAACGAAATTTGGGGAACCAAGTCGCCTTAGTGTACTGATCATTATCTGAAAGTATCATCCAGTTTGGGTGAAAAAATATTTGCTGAGATTTCTGGAGATTCGTAATTTTTGGAATCTTGGCAACCCCTTTCCATGAAAGTGTTTCTCGCCAGTCACTGCTTAGGGCTACATAGAGGAAACAAAATGTAGAGATAGAACGTGAAACTACTTTGTTGTGTCAAGTTTTAAGAAGCTAGCACAAACCGTGTTGGATTTACAGTTCCAAATACATCTATCAATATAGGAGAAAACAGAGTGAAACCTAAAAATTCAAACTGTTACTGGAAATGAACGCTTCAACATAGAAGAACGAAATTTGGGGAACCACGTCGCCTTAGTGTACTGATCACTACCTGAAAGTATCATCCTGTTTGGGTGAAAAAATATTTGCTGAGATTTCTGGAGATTCGTAATTTTTGGAAGCTTGGCAACCCCTTCCCATGAAAGTGTTTCTCGCCAGTCACTGCTTAGGGCTACATGAAGAGGAAACAAAATGTAGAGATAGAACGTGAAACTACTTTGTTGTGTCAAGTTTCAAGACGCTAGCACAAACCGTGTTGGATTTAGAGTTCCAAATACATCTATCAATATAGGAGAAAACAGAGTGAAACCTAAAAATTCAAACTGTTACTGGAAATGAACGCTTCAACATAGAAGAATGAAATTTGGGGAACCAAGTCGCCTTAGTGTACTGATCATTACCTGAAAGTATCATCCAGTTTGGGTGAAAAAATATTTGCTGAGATTTCTGGAGATTCGTAATTTTTGGAAGCTTGGCAACCCCTTTCCATGAAAGTGTTTCTCGCCAGTCACTGCTTAGGGCTACAACAAGAGGAAACAAAAGGTAGAGATAGAACGTGAAACTATTTTGTTGTGTCAAGTTTCAAGAAGCTAGCACAAACCGTGTTGGATTTAGAGTTCCAAATACATCTATCAATATAGGAGAAAACAGAGTGAAACCTAAAAATTCAAACTGTTACTGGAAATGAACGCTTCAACATAGAAGAACGAAATTTGGGGAAACAAGTCGCCTTAGTGTACTGATCATTACCTGAAAGTATCATCCAGTTTGGGTGAAAAAATATTTGCTGAGATTTCTGGAGATTCGTAATTTTTGGAAGCTTGGCAACCCCTTCCCATGAAAGTGTTTCTCGCCAGTCACTGCTTAGGGCTACATCAAGAGGAAACAAAACGTAGAGAGAGAACGTGAAACTACTTTGTTGTGTCAAGTTTCAAGAAGCTAGCACAAACCGTGTTGGATTTAGAGTTCCAAATACATCTATCAATATAGGAGAAAACAGAGTGAAACGTAAAAATTCAAACTGTTACTGGAAATGAACGCTTCAACATAGAAGAAGGAAATTTGGGGAACCACGTCGCCTTAGTGTACTGATCATAACCTGAAAGTATCATCCAGTTTGGGTGAAAAAATATTTGCTGAGATTTTTGGAGATTCGTAATTTTTGGAAGCTTGGCAACCCCGTTCCATGAAAGTGCTTCTCGCCAGTCACTGCTTAGGGCTACATCAAGAGGAAACAAAACGTAGTGATAGAACGTGAAACTACTTTGTTCTGTCAAGTTTCAAGAAGCTAGCACAAACCGTGTTGGATTTAGAGTTCCAAATACATCTATCAATATAGGAGAAAACAGAGTGAAACCTAAAAATTCAAACTGTTACTGGAAATGAACGCTTCAACATAGAAAAACGATATTTGGGGAACCACGTCGCCTTAGTGTACTGATCACTACCTGAAAGTATCATCCTGTTGGGTGAAAAAATATTTGCTGAGATTTCTGGAGATTCATAATTTTTGGAAGATTGGCAACCCCTTCCCATGAAAGTGTTTCTCGCCAGTCACTGCTTAGGGCTACATGAAGAGGAAACAAAATGTAGAGATAGAACGTGAAACTACTTTGTTGTGTCAAGTTTCAAGACGCTAGCACAAACCGTGTTGGATTTAGAGTTCCAAATACATCTATCAATATAGGAGAAAACAGAGTGAAACCTAAAAATTCAAACTGTTACTGGAAATGAACGCTTAAACATAGAAGAACGAAATTTGGGGAACCACGTCGCCTTAGTGTACTGATCATTACCTGAAAGTATCATCCAGTTTGGGTGAAAAAATATTTGCTGAGATTTCTGGAGATTTGTAATTTTTGGAAGCTTGGCAACCCCTTTCCATGAAAGTGTTTCTCACCAGTCACTGCTTAGGGCTACATCAAGAGGAAACAAAACGTAGAGATAGAACGTGAAACTACTTTGTTGTGTCAAGTTTCAAGAAGCTAGCACAAACCTTGTTGGATTTAGAGTTCCAAATACATCTATCAATATAGGAGAAAACAGAGTGAAAACTAAAAATTCAAACTGTTACTGGAAATGAACGCTGCAACATAGAAGAACGAAATTTGGGGAACCAAGTCGCCTTAGTGTACTGATCATTACCTGAAAGTATCATCCAGTTTGGGTGAAAAAATATTTGCTGAGATTTCTGGAGATTCGTAATTTTTGGAAGCTTGGCAACCCCTTCCCATGAAAGTGTTTCTCGCCAGTCACTGCTTAGGGCTACATCAAGAGGAAACAAAACGTATAGATAGAACATGAAACTACTTTGTTGTGTCAAGTTTCAAGACGCTAGCACAAACCGTGTTGGATTTAGAGTTCCAAATACATCTATCAATATAGGAGAAAACAGAGTGAAACCTATAAATTCAAACTGTTACTGGAAATGAACGCTTCAACATAGAAGAACGAAATTTGGGGAACCACGTCGCCTTAGTGTACTGATCATTTCCTGAATGTATCATCCAGTTTGGGTGAAAAAATATTTGCTGAGATTTCTGGAGATGCGTAATTTTTGGAGACTGGGCAACCCTTTCCCATGAAAGTGTTTCTCGCCAGTCACTGCTTAGGGCTACAACAAGAGGAAACAAAAGGTAGAGATAGAACGTGAAACTACTTTGTTGTGTCAAGTTTCAAGAAGCTAGCACAAACCGTGTTGGATTTAGAGTTCCAAATACATCTATCAATATAGGAGAAAACAGAGTGAAACCTAAAAATTCAAACTGTTGCTGGAAATGAACGCTTCAACATAGAAGAACGAAATTTGGGGAACCATGTCGCCTTAGTGTACTGATCATTACCTGAAAGTATCATCCAGTTTGGGTGAAAAAATACTTGCTGAGATTTCTGGAGATTCATAATTTTTGGAAGCTTGGCAACCTCTTCCCATGAAAGTGTTTCTCGCCGGTCCCTGCTTAGGGCTACATCAAGAGGAAACAAAACGTAGAGAGAGAACGTGAAACTACTTTGTTGTGTCAAGTTT
Source organism: Spermophilus citellus (assembly GCF_964194105.1). Classification (NCBI taxonomy): domain Eukaryota; kingdom Metazoa; phylum Chordata; class Mammalia; order Rodentia; family Sciuridae; genus Spermophilus; species Spermophilus citellus. The sequence goes on along the minus strand of NC_138183.1, from coordinate 99,042,295 downwards.
CAAGAAGCTAGCACAAACCGTGTTGGATTTAGAGTTCCAAATACATCTATCAATATAGGAGAAAACAGAGTGAAACGTAAAAATTCAAACTGTTACTGGAAATGAACGCTTCAACATAGAAGAAGGAAATTTGGGGAACCACGTCGCCTTAGTGTACTGATCATTACCTGAAAGTATCATCCAGTTTGGGTGAAAAAATATTTGCTGAGATTTTTGGAGATTCGTAATTTTTGGAAGCTTGGCAACCCCGTTCCATGAAAGTGCTTCTCGCCAGTCACTGCTTAGGGCTACATCAAGAGGAAACAAAACGTAGTGATAGAACGTGAAACTACTTTGTTCTGTCAAGTTTCAAGAAGCTAGCACAAACCGTGTTGGATTTAGAGTTCCAAATACATCTATCAATATAGGAGAAAACAGAGTGAAACCTAAAAATTCAAACTGTTACTGAAAATGAGCGCTTCAACATAGAAGAATGAAATTTGGGGAACCAAGTCGCCTTAGTGTACTGATCATTACCTGAAAGTATCATCCAGTTTGGGTGAAAAAATATTTGCTGAGATTTCTGGAGATTCGTAATTTTTGGAGACTGTGCAACCCCTTCCCATGAAAGTGTTTCTCGCCAGTCACTGCTTAGGGCTACATCAAGAGGAAACAAAACGTAGAGATAGAACGTGAAACTACTTTGTTGTGTCAAGTTTCAAGAAGCTAGCACAAACCGTGTTGGATTTAGAGTTCCAAATACATCTATCAGTATAGGAGAAAACAGAGTGAAACCTAAAAATTCAAACTGTTACTGGAAATGAACGCTTCAACATAGAAGAACGAAATTTGGGGAACCAAGTCGCCTTAGTGTAGTGATCATTACCTCAAAGTATCATCCTGTTTGGGTGAAAAAATATTTGCTGAGATTTCTGTAGATTCGTAATTTTTGGAAGCTTGGCAACCCCGTTCCATGTAACTGTTTCTCGCCAGTCACTGCTTAGGGCTACATCAAGAGGAAACAAAACGTAGAGATAGAACGTGAAACTACTTTGTTGTGTCAAGTTTCAAGAAGCTAGCACAAACCGTGTTGGATTTAGAGTTCCAAATACATCTATCAATATAGGAGAAAACAGAGTGAAACCTAAAAATTCAAACGGTTACTGGAAATGAACGCTTCAACATAGAAGAACGAAATTTGGGGAACCAAGTCGCCTTAGTGTACTGATCATTACCTGAAAGTATCATCCAGTTTGGGTGAAAAAATATTTGCTGAGATTTCTGGAGATTCGTAATTTTTGGAGACTGGGCAACCCCTTCCCATGAAAGTGTTTCTCGCCAGTCACTGCTTAGGGCTACATCAAGAGGAAACAAAACGTAGAGATAGAACGTGAAACTACTTTGTTGTGTCAAGTTTCAAGAAGCTAGCACAAACCGTGTTGGATTTAGAGTTCCAAATACATCTATCAATATAGGAGAAAACAGAGTGAAACCTAAAAATTCAAACTGTTACTGGAAATGAACGCTTCAACATAGAAGAACGAAATTTGGGGAACCAAGTCGCCTTAGTGTACTGATCATTACCTGAAAGTATCATCCAGTTTGGGTGAAAAAATATATGCTGAGATTTCTGGAGATTCGTAATTTTTGGAAGCTTGGCAACCCCTTCCCATGAAAGTGTTTCTCGCCAGTCACTGCTTAGGGCTACATCAAGAGGAAACAAAACGTAGAGATAGAACGTGAAACTACTTTGTTGTGTCAAGTTTCAAGAAGCTAGCACAAACCGTGTTGGATTTAGAGTTCCAAATACATCTATCAATGTAGGAGAAAACAGAGTGAAACCTAAAAATTCAAACTGTTACTGGAAATGAACGCTTCAACATAGAAGAACGAAATTTGGGGAACCAAGTCGCCTTAGTGTACTGATCATTACCTGAAAGTATCATCCAGTTTGGGTGAAAAAATATTTGCTGAGATTTCTGGAGATTCGTAATTTTTGGAAGCTTGGCAACCCCTTCCCATGAAAGTGTTTCTCGCCAGTCACTGCTTAGGGCTACATCAAGAGGAAACAAAACGTAGAGATAGAACGTGAAACTACTTTGTTGTGTCAAGTTTCAAGAAGCTAGCACAAACCGTGTTGGATTTAGAGTTCCAAATACATCTATCAATATAGGAGAAAACAGAGTGAAACCTAAAAATTCAAACTGTTACTGGAAATGAACGCTTCAACATAGAAGAATGAAATTTGGGGAACCAAGTCGCCTTAGTGTACTGATCATTACCTGAAAGTATCATCCAGTTTGGGTGAAAAAATATTTGCTGAGATTTCTGGAGATTCGTAATTTTTGGAAGCTTGGCAACCCCTTCCCATGAAAGTGTTTCTCGCCAGTCACTGCTTAGGGCTACATCAAGAGGAAACAAAACGTAGAGATAGAACGTGAAACTACTTTGTGGTGTCAAGTTTCAAGAAGCTAGCACAAACCGTGTTGGATTTAGAGTTCCAAATACATCTATCAATATAGGAGATAACAGAGTGAAACCTAAAAATTCAAACTGTTACTGGAAATGAACGCTTCAACATAGAAGAACGAAATTTGGGGAACCAAGTCGCCTTAGTGTAGTGATCATTACCTCAAAGTATCATCCTGTTTGGGTGAAAAAATATTTGTTGAGATTTCTGGAGATTCGTAATTTTTGGAAGCTTGGCAACCCCTTTCCATGAAAGTGTTTCTCGCCAGGCACTGCTTAGGGCTACATCAAGAGGAAACAAAACGTAGAGATAGAACGTGAAACTACTTTGTTGTGTCAAGTTTCAAGAAGCTAGCACAAATCGTGTTGGATTTAGAGTTCCAAATACATCTATCAATATAGGAGATAACTGAGTGAAACCTAAAAATTCAAACTGTTACTGGAAATGAACGCTTCAACATAGAAGTACGAAATTTGGGGAACCAAGTCGCCTTAGTGTACTGATCATTACCTGAAAGTATCATCCAGTTTGGGTGAAAATATATTTGCTGAGATTTCTGGAGATTCGTAATTTTTGGAAGCTTGGCAACCCCTTCCCATGAAAGTGTTTCTCGCCAGTCACTGCTTAGGGCTACATCAAGAGAAAACAAAACGTAGAGATAGAACGTGAAACTACTTTGTTGTGTCAAGTTTCAAGAAGCTAGCACAAACCGTGTTGGATTTAGAGTTCCAAATACATCTATCAATATAGGAGAAAACAGAGTGAAACCTAAAAATTCAAACTGTTCCTGGAAATGAACGCTTCAACATAGAAGAATGAAATTTGGGGAACCAAGTCGCCTTAGTGTACTGATCATTACCTGAAAGTATCATCCAGTTTGGGTGAAAAAATATTTTCTGAGATTTCTGGAGATTCGTAATTTTTGGAGACTGGGCAACCCCTTCCCATGAAAGTGTTTCTCGCCAGTCACTGCTTAGGGCTAAATCAAGAGGAAACAAAACGTAGAGATAGAACGTGAAACTACTTTGTTGTGTCAAGTTTCAAGAAGCTAGCACAAACCGTGTTGGATTTAGAGTTCCAAATACATCTATCAATATAGGAGAAAACAGAGTGAAACCTAAAAATTCAAACTGTTACTGGAAATGAACGCTTCAACATAGAAGAACGAAATTTGGGGAACCAAGTCGCCTTAGTGTACTGATCATTACCTGAATGTATCATCCAGTTTGGGTGAAAAAATATTTGCTGAGATTTCTGGAGAATCGTAATTTTTGGAGACTGGGCAACCCCTTCCCATGAAAGTGTTTCTCGCCAGTCACTGCTTAGGGCTACATCAAGAGGAAACAAAACGTAGAGATAGAACGTGAAACTACTTTGTTGTGTCAAGTTTCAAGAAGCTAGCACAAACCGTGTTGGATTTAGAGTTCCAAATACATCGATCAATATAGGAGAAAACAGAGTGAAACCTAAACATTCAAACTGTTACTGGAAATGAACGCTTCAACATAGAAGAACGAAATTTGGGGAACCACGTCGCCTTAGTGTACTGATCATTACCTGAAAGTATCATCCAGTTTGGGTGAAAAAATATTTGCTGAGATTTATGGAGATTCGTAATTTTTGGAAGCTTGGCAACCCCTTCCCATGAAAGTGTTTCTCGCCAGTCACTGCTTAGGGCTACATCAAGAGGAAACAAAACGTAGAGATAGAACGTGAAACTACTTTGTTGTGTCAAGTTTCAAGAAGCTAGCACAAACCGTGTTGGATTTAGAGTTCCAAATACATCTATCAATATAGGAGAAAACAGAGTGAAACCTAAAAATTCAAACGGTTACTGGAAATGAACGCTTCAACATAGAAGAATGAAATTTGGGGAACCAAGTCGCCTTAGTGTACTGATCATTACCTGAAAGTATCATCCAGTTTGGGTGAAAAAATATTTGCTGAGATTTCTGGAGATTCGTAATTTTTGGAAGCTTGGCAACCCCTTCCCATGAAAGTGTTTCTCGCCAGTCACTGCTTAGGGCTACATCAAGAGGAAACAAAACGTAGAGATAGAACGTGAAACTACTTTGTGGTGTCAAGTTTCAAGAAGCTAGCACAAACCGTGTTGGATTTAGAGTTCCAAATACATCTATCAATATAGGAGATAACAGAGTGAAACCTAAAAATTCAAACTGTTACTGGAAATGAACGCTTCAACATAGAAGAACGAAATTTGGGGAACCAAGTCGCCTTAGTGTAGTGATCATTACCTCAAAGTATCATCCTGTTTGGGTGAAAAAATATTTGTTGAGATTTCTGGAGATTCGTAATTTTTGGAAGCTTGGCAACCCCTTTCCATGAAAGTGTTTCTCGCCAGGCACTGCTTAGGGCTACATCAAGAGGAAACAAAACGTAGAGATAGAACGTGAAACTACTTTGTTGTGTCAAGTTTCAAGAAGCTAGCACAAATCGTGTTGGATTTAGAGTTCCAAATACATCTATCAATATAGGAGATAACTGAGTGAAACCTAAAAATTCAAACTGTTACTGGAAATGAACGCTTCAACATAGAAGTACGAAATTTGGGGAACCAAGTCGCCTTAGTGTACTGATCATTACCTGAAAGTATCATCCAGTTTGGGTGAAAAAATATTTGCTGAGATTTCTGGAGATTCGTAATTTTTGGAAGCTTGGCAACCCCTTCCCATGAAAGTGTTTCTCGCCAGTCACTGCTTAGGGCTACATCAAGAGGAAACAAAACGTAGAGATAGAACGTGAAACTACTTTGTTGTGTCAAGTTTCAAGAAGCTAGCACAAACCGTGTTGGATTTAGAGTTCCAAATACATCTATCAATATAGGAGAAAACAGAGTGAAACCTAAAAATTCAAACTGTTCCTGGAAATGAACGCTTCAACATAGAAGAATGAAATTTGGGGAACCAAGTCGCCTTAGTGTACTGATCATTACCTGAAAGTATCATCCAGTTTGGGTGAAAAAATATTTTCTGAGATTTCTGGAGATTCGTAATTTTTGGAGACTGGGCAACCCCTTCCCATGAAAGTGTTTCTCGCCAGTCACTGCTTAGGGCTAAATCAAGAGGAAACAAAACGTAGAGATAGAACGTGAAACTACTTTGTTCTGTCAAGTTTCAAGAAGCTAGCACAAACCGTGTTGGATTTAGAGTTCCAAATACATCTATCAATATAGGAGAAAACAGAGTGAAACCTAAAAATTCAAACTGTTACTGGAAATGAACGCTTCAACATAGAAGAACGAAATTTGGGGAACCAAATCGCCTTAGTGTACTGATCATTACCTGAATGTATCATCCAGTTTGGGTGAAAAAATATTTGCTGAGATTTCTGGAGAATCGTAATTTTTGGAGACTGGGCAACCCCTTCCCATGAAAGTGTTTCTCGCCAGTCACTGCTTAGGGCTACATCAAGAGGAAACAAAACGTAGAGATAGAACGTGAAACTACTTTGTTGTGTCAAGTTTCAAGAAGCTAGCACAAACCGTGTTGGATTTAGAGTTCCAAATACATCTATCAGTATAGGAGAAAACAGAGTGAAACCTAAAAATTCAAACTGTTACTGGAAATGAACGCTTCAACATAGAAGAACGAAATTTGGGGAACCAAGTCGCCTTAGTGTAGTGATCATTACCTCAAAGTATCATCCTGTTTGGGTGAAAAAATATTTGCTGAGATTTCTGTAGATTCGTAATTTTTGGAAGCTTGGCAACCCCGTTCCATGTAACTGTTTCTCGCCAGTCACTGCTTAGGGCTACATCAAGAGGAAACAAAACGTAGAGATAGAACGTGAAACTACTTTGTTGTGTCAAGTTTCAAGAAGCTAGCACAAACCGTGTTGGATTTAGAGTTCCAAATACATCTATCAATATAGGAGAAAACAGAGTGAAACCTAAAAATTCAAACGGTTACTGGAAATGAACGCTTCAACATAGAAGAACGAAATTTGGGGAACCAAGTCGCCTTAGTGTACTGATCATTACCTGAAAGTATCATCCAGTTTGGGTGAAAAAATATTTGCTGAGATTTCTGGAGATTCGTAATTTTTGGAGACTGGGCAACCCCTTCCCATGAAAGTGTTTCTCGCCAGTCACTGCTTAGGGCTACATCAAGAGGAAACAAAACGTAGAGATAGAACGTGAAACTACTTTGTTGTGTCAAGTTTCAAGAAGCTAGCACAAACCGTGTTGGATTTAGAGTTCCAAATACATCTATCAATATAGGAGAAAACAGAGTGAAACCTAAAAATTCAAACTGTTACTGGAAATGAACGCTTCAACATAGAAGAACGAAATTTGGGGAACCAAGTCGCCTTAGTGTACTGATCATTACCTGAAAGTATCATCCAGTTTGGGTGAAAAAATATATGCTGAGATTTCTGGAGATTCGTAATTTTTGGAAGCTTGGCAACCCCTTTCCATGAAAGTGTTTCTCGCCAGGCACTGCTTAGGGCTACATCAAGAGGAAACAAAACGTAGAGATAGAACGTGAAACTACTTTGTTGTGTCAAGTTTCAAGAAGCTAGCACAAATCGTGTTGGATTTAGAGTTCCAAATACATCTATCAATATAGGAGATAACTGAGTGAAACCTAAAAATTCAAACTGTTACTGGAAATGAACGCTTCAACATAGAAGAACGAAATTTGGGGAACCACGTCGCCTTAGTGTACTGATCATTACCTGAAAGTATCATCCAGTTTGGGTGAAAAAATATTTGCTGAGATTTATGGAGATTCGTAATTTTTGGAAGCTTGGCAACCCCTTCCCATGAAAGTGTTTCTCGCCAGTCACTGCTTAGGGCTACATCAAGAGGAAACAAAACGTAGAGATAGAACGTGAAACTACTTTGTTGTGTCAAGTTTCAAGAAGCTAGCACAAACCGTGTTGGATTTAGAGTTCCAAATACATCTATCAATATAGGAGAAAACAGAGTGAAACCTAAAAATTCAAACGGTTACTGGAAATGAACGCTTCAACATAGAAGAATGAAATTTGGGGAACCAAGTCGCCTTAGTGTACTGATCATTACCTGAAAGTATCATCCAGTTTGGGTGAAAAAATATTTGCTGAGATTTCTGGAGATTCGTAATTTTTGGAAGCTTGGCAACCCCTTCCCATGAAAGTGTTTCTCGCCAGTCACTGCTTAGGGCTACATCAAGAGGAAACAAAACGTAGAGATAGAACGTGAAACTACTTTGTGGTGTCAAGTTTCAAGAAGCTAGCACAAACCGTGTTGGATTTAGAGTTCCAAATACATCTATCAATATAGGAGATAACAGAGTGAAACCTAAAAATTCAAACTGTTACTGGAAATGAACGCTTCAACATAGAAGAACGAAATTTGGGGAACCAAGTCGCCTTAGTGTAGTGATCATTACCTCAAAGTATCATCCTGTTTGGGTGAAAAAATATTTGTTGAGATTTCTGGAGATTCGTAATTTTTGGAAGCTTGGCAACCCCTTTCCATGAAAGTGTTTCTCGCCAGGCACTGCTTAGGGCTACATCAAGAGGAAACAAAACGTAGAGATAGAACGTGAAACTACTTTGTTGTGTCAAGTTTCAAGAAGCTAGCACAAATCGTGTTGGATTTAGAGTTCCAAATACATCTATCAATATAGGAGATAACTGAGTGAAACCTAAAAATTCAAACTGTTACTGGAAATGAACGCTTCAACATAGAAGTACGAAATTTGGGGAACCAAGTCGCCTTAGTGTACTGATCATTACCTGAAAGTATCATCCAGTTTGGGTGAAAAAATATTTGCTGAGATTTCTGGAGATTCGTAATTTTTGGAAGCTTGGCAACCCCTTCCCATGAAAGTGTTTCTCGCCAGTCACTGCTTAGGGCTACATCAAGAGGAAACAAAACGTAGAGATAGAACGTGAAACTACTTTGTTGTGTCAAGTTTCAAGAAGCTAGCACAAACCGTGTTGGATTTAGAGTTCCAAATACATCTATCAATATAGGAGAAAACAGAGTGAAACCTAAAAATTCAAACTGTTCCTGGAAATGAACGCTTCAACATAGAAGAATGAAATTTGGGGAACCAAGTCGCCTTAGTGTACTGATCATTACCTGAAAGTATCATCCAGTTTGGGTGAAAAAATATTTTCTGAGATTTCTGGAGATTCGTAATTTTTGGAGACTGGGCAACCCCTTCCCATGAAAGTGTTTCTCGCCAGTCACTGCTTAGGGCTAAATCAAGAGGAAACAAAACGTAGAGATAGAACGTGAAACTACTTTGTTCTGTCAAGTTTCAAGAAGCTAGCACAAACCGTGTTGGATTTAGAGTTCCAAATACATCTATCAATATAGGAGAAAACAGAGTGAAACCTAAAAATTCAAACTGTTACTGGAAATGAACGCTTCAACATAGAAGAACGAAATTTGGGGAACCAAATCGCCTTAGTGTACTGATCATTACCTGAATGTATCATCCAGTTTGGGTGAAAAAATATTTGCTGAGATTTCTGGAGAATCGTAATTTTTGGAGACTGGGCAACCCCTTCCCATGAAAGTGTTTCTCGCCAGTCACTGCTTAGGGCTACATCAAGAGGAAACAAAACGTAGAGATAGAACGTGAAACTACTTTGTTGTGTCAAGTTTCAAGAAGCTAGCACAAACCGTGTTGGATTTAGAGTTCCAAATACATCTATCAGTATAGGAGAAAACAGAGTGAAACCTAAAAATTCAAACTGTTACTGGAAATGAACGCTTCAACATAGAAGAACGAAATTTGGGGAACCAAGTCGCCTTAGTGTAGTGATCATTACCTCAAAGTATCATCCTGTTTGGGTGAAAAAATATTTGCTGAGATTTCTGTAGATTCGTAATTTTTGGAAGCTTGGCAACCCCGTTCCATGTAACTGTTTCTCGCCAGTCACTGCTTAGGGCTACATCAAGAGGAAACAAAACGTAGAGATAGAACGTGAAACTACTTTGTTGTGTCAAGTTTCAAGAAGCTAGCACAAACCGTGTTGGATTTAGAGTTCCAAATACATCTATCAATATAGGAGAAAACAGAGTGAAACCTAAAAATTCAAACGGTTACTGGAAATGAACGCTTCAACATAGAAGAACGAAATTTGGGGAACCAAGTCGCCTTAGTGTACTGATCATTACCTGAAAGTATCATCCAGTTTGGGTGAAAAAATATTTGCTGAGATTTCTGGAGATTCGTAATTTTTGGAGACTGGGCAACCCCTTCCCATGAAAGTGTTTCTCGCCAGTCACTGCTTAGGGCTACATCAAGAGGAAACAAAACGTAGAGATAGAACGTGAAACTACTTTGTTGTGTCAAGTTTCAAGAAGCTAGCACAAACCGTGTTGGATTTAGAGTTCCAAATACATCTATCAATATAGGAGAAAACAGAGTGAAACCTAAAAATTCAAACTGTTACTGGAAATGAACGCTTCAACATAGAAGAACGAAATTTGGGGAACCAAGTCGCCTTAGTGTACTGATCATTACCTGAAAGTATCATCCAGTTTGGGTGAAAAAATATATGCTGAGATTTCTGGAGATTCGTAATTTTTGGAAGCTTGGCAACCCCTTCCCATGAAAGTGTTTCTCGCCAGTCACTGCTTAGGGCTACATCAAGAGGAAACAAAACGTAGAGATAGAACGTGAAACTACTTTGTTGTGTCAAGTTTCAAGAAGCTAGCACAAACCGTGTTGGATTTAGAGTTCCAAATACATCTATCAATGTAGGAGAAAACAGAGTGAAACCTAAAAATTCAAACTGTTACTGGAAATGAACGCTTCAACATAGAAGAACGAAATTTGGGGAACCAAGTCGCCTTAGTGTACTGATCATTACCTGAAAGTATCATCCAGTTTGGGTGAAAAAATATTTGCTGAGATTTCTGGAGATTCGTAATTTTTGGAAGCTTGGCAACCCCTTCCCATGAAAGTGTTTCTCGCCAGTCACTGCTTAGGGCTACATCAAGAGGAAACAAAACGTAGAGATAGAACGTGAAACTACTTTGTTGTGTCAAGTTTCAAGAAGCTAGCACAAACCGTGTTGGATTTAGAGTTCCAAATACATCTATCAATATAGGAGAAAACAGAGTGAAACCTAAAAATTCAAACTGTTACTGGAAATGAACGCTTCAACATAGAAGAATGAAATTTGGGGAACCAAGTCGCCTTAGTGTACTGATCATTACCTGAAAGTATCATCCAGTTTGGGTGAAAAAATATTTGCTGAGATTTCTGGAGATTCGTAATTTTTGGAAGCTTGGCAACCCCTTCCCATGAAAGTGTTTCTCGCCAGTCACTGCTTAGGGCTACATCAAGAGGAAACAAAACGTAGAGATAGAACGTGAAACTACTTTGTGGTGTCAAGTTTCAAGAAGCTAGCACAAACCGTGTTGGATTTAGAGTTCCAAATACATCTATCAATATAGGAGATAACAGAGTGAAACCTAAAAATTCAAACTGTTACTGGAAATGAACGCTTCAACATAGAAGAACGAAATTTGGGGAACCAAGTCGCCTTAGTGTAGTGATCATTACCTCAAAGTATCATCCTGTTTGGGTGAAAAAATATTTGTTGAGATTTCTGGAGATTCGTAATTTTTGGAAGCTTGGCAACCCCTTTCCATGAAAGTGTTTCTCGCCAGGCACTGCTTAGGGCTACATCAAGAGGAAACAAAACGTAGAGATAGAACGTGAAACTACTTTGTTGTGTCAAGTTTCAAGAAGCTAGCACAAATCGTGTTGGATTTAGAGTTCCAAATACATCTATCAATATAGGAGATAACTGAGTGAAACCTAAAAATTCAAACTGTTACTGGAAATGAACGCTTCAACATAGAAGTACGAAATTTGGGGAACCAAGTCGCCTTAGTGTACTGATCATTACCTGAAAGTATCATCCAGTTTGGGTGAAAATATATTTGCTGAGATTTCTGGAGATTCGTAATTTTTGGAAGCTTGGCAACCCCTTCCCATGAAAGTGTTTCTCGCCAGTCACTGCTTAGGGCTACATCAAGAGAAAACAAAACGTAGAGATAGAACGTGAAACTACTTTGTTGTGTCAAGTTTCAAGAAGCTAGCACAAACCGTGTTGGATTTAGAGTTCCAAATACATCTATCAATATAGGAGAAAACAGAGTGAAACCTAAAAATTCAAACTGTTCCTGGAAATGAACGCTTCAACATAGAAGAATGAAATTTGGGGAACCAAGTCGCCTTAGTGTACTGATCATTACCTGAAAGTATCATCCAGTTTGGGTGAAAAAATATTTTCTGAGATTTCTGGAGATTCGTAATTTTTGGAGACTGGGCAACCCCTTCCCATGAAAGTGTTTCTCGCCAGTCACTGCTTAGGGCTAAATCAAGAGGAAACAAAACGTAGAGATAGAACGTGAAACTACTTTGTTGTGTCAAGTTTCAAGAAGCTAGCACAAACCGTGTTGGATTTAGAGTTCCAAATACATCTATCAATATAGGAGAAAACAGAGTGAAACCTAAAAATTCAAACTGTTACTGGAAATGAACGCTTCAACATAGAAGAACGAAATTTGGGGAACCAAGTCGCCTTAGTGTACTGATCATTACCTGAATGTATCATCCAGTTTGGGTGAAAAAATATTTGCTGAGATTTCTGGAGAATCGTAATTTTTGGAGACTGGGCAACCCCTTCCCATGAAAGTGTTTCTCGCCAGTCACTGCTTAGGGCTACATCAAGAGGAAACAAAACGTAGAGATAGAACGTGAAACTACTTTGTTGTGTCAAGTTTCAAGAAGCTAGCACAAACCGTGTTGGATTTAGAGTTCCAAATACATCGATCAATATAGGAGAAAACAGAGTGAAACCTAAACATTCAAACTGTTACTGGAAATGAACGCTTCAACATAGAAGAACGAAATTTGGGGAACCACGTCGCCTTAGTGTACTGATCATTACCTGAAAGTATCATCCAGTTTGGGTGAAAAAATATTTGCTGAGATTTATGGAGATTCGTAATTTTTGGAAGCTTGGCAACCCCTTCCCATGAAAGTGTTTCTCGCCAGTCACTGCTTAGGGCTACATCAAGAGGAAACAAAACGTAGAGATAGAACGTGAAACTACTTTGTTGTGTCAAGTTTCAAGAAGCTAGCACAAACCGTGTTGGATTTAGAGTTCCAAATACATCTATCAATATAGGAGAAAACAGAGTGAAACCTAAAAATTCAAACGGTTACTGGAAATGAACGCTTCAACATAGAAGAATGAAATTTGGGGAACCAAGTCGCCTTAGTGTACTGATCATTACCTGAAAGTATCATCCAGTTTGGGTGAAAAAATATTTGCTGAGATTTCTGGAGATTCGTAATTTTTGGAAGCTTGGCAACCCCTTCCCATGAAAGTGTTTCTCGCCAGTCACTGCTTAGGGCTACATCAAGAGGAAACAAAACGTAGAGATAGAACGTGAAACTACTTTGTGGTGTCAAGTTTCAAGAAGCTAGCACAAACCGTGTTGGATTTAGAGTTCCAAATACATCTATCAATATAGGAGATAACAGAGTGAAACCTAAAAATTCAAACTGTTACTGGAAATGAACGCTTCAACATAGAAGAACGAAATTTGGGGAACCAAGTCGCCTTAGTGTAGTGATCATTACCTCAAAGTATCATCCTGTTTGGGTGAAAAAATATTTGTTGAGATTTCTGGAGATTCGTAATTTTTGGAAGCTTGGCAACCCCTTTCCATGAAAGTGTTTCTCGCCAGGCACTGCTTAGGGCTACATCAAGAGGAAACAAAACGTAGAGATAGAACGTGAAACTACTTTGTTGTGTCAAGTTTCAAGAAGCTAGCACAAATCGTGTTGGATTTAGAGTTCCAAATACATCTATCAATATAGGAGATAACTGAGTGAAACCTAAAAATTCAAACTGTTACTGGAAATGAACGCTTCAACATAGAAGTACGAAATTTGGGGAACCAAGTCGCCTTAGTGTACTGATCATTACCTGAAAGTATCATCCAGTTTGGGTGAAAAAATATTTGCTGAGATTTCTGGAGATTCGTAATTTTTGGAAGCTTGGCAACCCCTTCCCATGAAAGTGTTTCTCGCCAGTCACTGCTTAGGGCTACATCAAGAGGAAACAAAACGTAGAGATAGAACGTGAAACTACTTTGTTGTGTCAAGTTTCAAGAAGCTAGCACAAACCGTGTTGGATTTAGAGTTCCAAATACATCTATCAATATAGGAGAAAACAGAGTGAAACCTAAAAATTCAAACTGTTCCTGGAAATGAACGCTTCAACATAGAAGAATGAAATTTGGGGAACCAAGTCGCCTTAGTGTACTGATCATTACCTGAAAGTATCATCCAGTTTGGGTGAAAAAATATTTTCTGAGATTTCTGGAGATTCGTAATTTTTGGAGACTGGGCAACCCCTTCCCATGAAAGTGTTTCTCGCCAGTCACTGCTTAGGGCTAAATCAAGAGGAAACAAAACGTAGAGATAGAACGTGAAACTACTTTGTTGTGTCAAGTTTCAAGAAGCTAGCACAAACCGTGTTGGATTTAGAGTTCCAAATACATCTATCAATATAGGAGAAAACAGAGTGAAACCTAAAAATTCAAACTGTTACTGGAAATGAACGCTTCAACATAGAAGAACGAAATTTGGGGAACCAAATCGCCTTAGTGTACTGATCATTACCTGAATGTATCATCCAGTTTGGGTGAAAAAATATTTGCTGAGATTTCTGGAGAATCGTAATTTTTGGAGACTGGGCAACCCCTTCCCATGAAAGTGTTTCTCGCCAGTCACTGCTTAGGGCTACATCAAGAGGAAACAAAACGTAGAGATAGAACGTGAAACTACTTTGTTGTGTCAAGTTTCAAGAAGCTAGCACAAACCGTGTTGGATTTAGAGTTCCAAATACATCGATCAATATAGGAGAAAACAGAGTGAAACCTAAACATTCAAACTGTTACTGGAAATGAACGCTTCAACATAGAAGAACGAAATTTGGGGAACCACGTCGCCTTAGTGTACTGATCATTACCTGAAAGTATCATCCAGTTTGGGTGAAAAAATATTTGCTGAGATTTATGGAGATTCGTAATTTTTGGAAGCTTGGCAACCCCTTCCCATGAAAGTGTTTCTCGCCAGTCACTGCTTAGGGCTACATCAAGAGGAAACAAAACGTAGAGATAGAACGTGAAACTACTTTGTTGTGTCAAGTTTCAAGAAGCTAGCACAAACCGTGTTGGATTTAGAGTTCCAAATACATCTATCAATATAGGAGAAAACAGAGTGAAACCTAAAAATTCAAACTGTTACTGGAAATGAACGCTTCAACATAGAAGAACAAAATTTGGGGAACCAAGTCGCCTTAGTGTACTGATCATTACCTGAAAGTATCATCCAGTTTGGGTGAAAAAATATTTGCTGAGATTTCTGGATATTCGTAATTTTTGGAAGCTTGGCAACCCCTTCCCATGAAAGTGTTTCTCGCCAGTCACTGCTTAGGGCTACATCAAGAGGAAACAAAACGTAGAGATAGAACGTGAAACTACTTTGTTGTGTCAAGTTTCAAGAAGCTAGCACAAACCGTGTTGGATTTAGAGTTCCAAATACATCTATCAATATAGGAGAAAACAGAGTGAAACCTAAAAATTCAAACTGTTACTGGAAATGAACACTTCAACATAGAAGAACGAAATTTGGGGAACAAAGTCGCCTTAGTGTACTGATCATTACCTGAAAGTATCATCCAGTTTGGGTGAAAAAATATTTGCTGAGATTTCTGGAGATTCGTAATTTTTGGAAGCTTGGCAACCCCTTCCCATGGAAGTGTTTCTCGCCAGTCACTGCTTAGGGCTACATCAAGAGGAAACAAAATGTAGAGATAGAACGTGAAACTTCTTTGTTGTGTCAAGTTTCAAGAAGCTAGCACAAACCGTGTTGGATTTAGAGTTCCAAATACATCTATCAACATAGGAGAAAACAGAGTGAAACCTAAAAATTCAAACTGTTACTGGAAATGAACGCTTCAACATAGAAGAACGAAATTTGGGGAACCAAGTCGCCTTAGTGTACTGATCATTACCTGAAAGTATCATCCAGTTTGGGTGAAAAAATATTTGCTGAGATTTCTGGAGATTCGTAGTTTTTGGAAGCTTGGCAACCCCTTCCCATGAAAGTGTTTGTCGCCAGTCACTGCTTAGGGCTACATCAAGAGGAAACAAAACGTAGAGATAGAACGTGAAACTACTTTGTTGTGTCAAGTTTCAAGAAGCTAGCACAAACCGTGTTGGATTTAGAGTTCCAAATGCATCTATCAATATAGGAGAAAACAGAGTGAAACCTAAAAATTCAAACTGTTACTGGAAATGAACGCTTCAACATAGAAGAATGAAATTTGGGGAACCAAGTCGCCTTAGTGTACTGATCATTACCTGAAAGTATCATCCAGTTTGGGTGAAAAAATATTTGCTGAGATTTTTGGAGATTCGTAATTTTTGGAAGCTTGGCAACCCCGTTCCATGAAAGTGCTTCTCGCCAGTCACTGCTTAGGGCTACATCAAGAGGAAACAAAACGTAGTGATAGAACGTGAAACTACTTTGTTCTGTCAAGTTTCAAGAAGCTAGCACAAACCGTGTTGGATTTAGAGTTCCAAATACATCTATCAATATAGGAGAAAACAGAGTGAAACCTAAAAATTCAAACTGTTACTGGAAATGAGCGCTTCAACATAGAAGAATGAAATTTGGGGAACCAAGTCGCCTTAGTGTACTGATCATTACCTGAAAGTATCATCCAGTTTGTGTGAAAAAATATTTGCTGAGATTTCTGGAGATTCGTAATTTTTGGAGACTGTGCAACCCCTTCCCATGAAAGTGTTTCTCGCCAGTCACTGCTTAGGGCTACATCAAGAGGAAACAAAACGTAGAGATAGAACGTGAAACTACTTTGTTGTGTCAAGTTTCAAGAAGCTAGCACAAACCGTGTTGGATTTAGAGTTCCAAATACATCTATCAGTATAGGAGAAAACAGAGTGAAACCTAAAAATTCAAACTGTTACTGGAAATGAACGCTTCAACATAGAAGAACGAAATTTGGGGAACCAAGTCGCCTTAGTGTAGTGATCATTACCTCAAAGTATCATCCTGTTTGGGTGAAAAAATATTTGCTGAGATTTCTGTAGATTCGTAATTTTTGGAAGCTTGGCAACCCCGTTCCATGTAACTGTTTCTCGCCAGTCACTGCTTAGGGCTACATCAAGAGGAAACAAAACGTAGAGATAGAACGTGAAACTACTTTGTTGTGTCAAGTTTCAAGAAGCTAGCACAAACCGTGTTGGATTTAGAGTTCCAAATACATCTATCAATATAGGAGAAAACAGAGTGAAACCTAAAAATTCAAACGGTTACTGGAAATGAACGCTTCAACATAGAAGAACGAAATTTGGGGAACCAAGTCGCCTTAGTGTACTGATCATTACCTGAAAGTATCATCCAGTTTGGGTGAAAAAATATTTGCTGAGATTTCTGGAGATTCGTAATTTTTGGAGACTGGGCAACCCCTTCCCATGAAAGTGTTTCTCGCCAGTCACTGCTTAGGGCTACATCAAGAGGAAACAAAACGTAGAGATAGAACGTGAAACTACTTTGTTGTGTCAAGTTTCAAGAAGCTAGCACAAACCGTGTTGGATTTAGAGTTCCAAATACATCTATCAATATAGGAGAAAACAGAGTGAAACCTAAAAATTCAAACTGTTACTGGAAATGAACGCTTCAACATAGAAGAACGAAATTTGGGGAACCAAGTCGCCTTAGTGTACTGATCATTACCTGAAAGTATCATCCAGTTTGGGTGAAAAAATATATGCTGAGATTTCTGGAGATTCGTAATTTTTGGAAGCTAGGCAACCCCTTCCCATGAAAGTGTTTCTCGCCAGTCACTGCTTAGGGCTACATCAAGAGGAAACAAAACGTAGAGATAGAACGTGAAACTACTTTGTTGTGTCAAGTTTCAAGAAGCTAGCACAAACCGTGTTGGATTTAGAGTTCCAAATACATCTATCAATGTAGGAGAAAACAGAGTGAAACCTAAAAATTCAAACTGTTACTGGAAATGAACGCTTCAACATAGAAGAACGAAATTTGGGGAACCAAGTCGCCTTAGTGTACTGATCATTACCTGAAAGTATCATCCAGTTTGGGTGAAAAAATATTTGCTGAGATTTCTGGAGATTCGTAATTTTTGGAAGCTTGGCAACCCCTTCCCATGAAAGTGTTTCTCGCCAGTCACTGCTTAGGGCTACATCAAGAGGAAACAAAACGTAGAGATAGAACGTGAAACTTCTTTGTTGTGTCAAGTTTCAAGAAGCTAGCACAAACCGTGTTGGATTTAGAGTTCCAAATACATCTATCAATATAGGAGAAAACAGAGTGAAACCTAAAAATTAAAACTGTTACTGGAAATGAACGCTTCAACATAGAAGAATGAAATTTGGGGAACCAAGTCGCCTTAGTGTACTGATCATTACCTGAAAGTATCATCCAGTTTGGGTGAAAAAATATTTGCTGAGATTTCTGGAGATTCGTAATTTTTGGAAGCTTGGCAACCCCTTCCCATGAAAGTGTTTCTCGCCAGTCACTGCTTAGGGCTACATCAAGAGAAAACAAAACGTAGAGATAGAACGTGAAACTACTTTGTGGTGTCAAGTTTCAAGAAGCTAGCACAAACCGTGTTGGATTTAGAGTTCCAAATACATCTATCAATATAGGAGATAACAGAGTGAAACCTAAAAATTCAAACTGTTACTGGAAATGAACGCTTCAACATAGAAGAACGAAATTTGGGGAACCAAGTCGCCTTAGTGTACTGATCATTACCTGAAAGTATCATCCAGTTTGGGTGAAAAAATATTTGCTGAGATTTCTGGATATTCGTAATTTTTGGAAGCTTGGCAACCCCTTCCCATGAAAGTGTTTCTCGCCAGTCACTGCTTAGGGCTACATCAAGAGGAAACAAAACGTAGAGATAGAACGTGAAACTACTTTGTTGTGTCAACTTTCAAGAAGCTAGCACAAACCGTGTTGGATTTAGAGTTCCAAATACATCTATCAATATAGGAGAAAACAGAGTGAAACCTAAAAATTCAAACTGTTACTGGAAATGAACACTTCAACATAGAAGAACGAAATTTGGGGAACAAAGTCGCCTTAGTGTACTGATCATTACCTGAAAGTATCATCCAGTTTGGGTGAAAAAATATTTGCTGAGATTTCTGGAGATTCGTAATTTTTGGAAGCTTGGCAACCCCTTCCCATGGAAGTGTTTCTCGCCAGTCACTGCTTAGGGCTACATCAAGAGGAAACAAAATGTAGAGATAGAACGTGAAACTTCTTTGTTGTGTCAAGTTTCAAGAAGCTAGCACAAACCGTGTTGGATTTAGAGTTCCAAATACATCTATCAACATAGGAGAAAACAGAGTGAAACCTAAAAATTCAAACTGTTACTGGAAATGAACGCTTCAACATAGAAGAACGAAATTTGGGGAACCAAGTCGCCTTAGTGTACTGATCATTACCTGAAAGTATCATCCAGTTTGGGTGAAAAAATATTTGCTGAGATTTCTGGAGATTCGTAGTTTTTGGAAGCTTGGCAACCCCTTCCCATGAAAGTGTTTGTCGCCAGTCACTGCTTAGGGCTACATCAAGAGGAAACAAAACGTAGAGATAGAACGTGAAACTACTTTGTTGTGTCAAGTTTCAAGAAGCTAGCACAAACCGTGTTGGATTTAGAGTTCCAAATACATCTATCAGTATAGGAGAAAACAGAGTGAAACCTAAAAATTCAAACTGTTACTGGAAATGAACGCTTCAACATAGAAGAACGAAATTTGGGGAACCAAGTCGCCTTAGTGTAGTGATCATTACCTCAAAGTATCATCCTGTTTGGGTGAAAAAATATTTGCTGAGATTTCTGTAGATTCGTAATTTTTGGAAGCTTGGCAACCCCGTTCCATGTAACTGTTTCTCGCCAGTCACTGCTTAGGGCTACATCAAGAGGAAACAAAACGTAGAGATAGAACGTGAAACTACTTTGTTGTGTCAAGTTTCAAGAAGCTAGCACAAACCGTGTTGGATTTAGAGTTCCAAATACATCTATCAATATAGGAGAAAACAGAGTGAAACCTAAAAATTCAAACGGTTACTGGAAATGAACGCTTCAACATAGAAGAACGAAATTTGGGGAACCAAGTCGCCTTAGTGTACTGATCATTACCTGAAAGTATCATCCAGTTTGGGTGAAAAAATATTTGCTGAGATTTCTGGAGATTCGTAATTTTTGGAGACTGGGCAACCCCTTCCCATGAAAGTGTTTCTCGCCAGTCACTGCTTAGGGCTACATCAAGAGGAAACAAAACGTAGAGATAGAACGTGAAACTACTTTGTTGTGTCAAGTTTCAAGAAGCTAGCACAAACCGTGTTGGATTTAGAGTTCCAAATACATCTATCAATATAGGAGAAAACAGAGTGAAACCTAAAAATTCAAACTGTTACTGGAAATGAACGCTTCAACATAGAAGAACGAAATTTGGGGAACCAAGTCGCCTTAGTGTACTGATCATTACCTGAAAGTATCATCCAGTTTGGGTGAAAAAATATATGCTGAGATTTCTGGAGATTCGTAATTTTTGGAAGCTAGGCAACCCCTTCCCATGAAAGTGTTTCTCGCCAGTCACTGCTTAGGGCTACATCAAGAGGAAACAAAACGTAGAGATAGAACGTGAAACTACTTTGTTGTGTCAAGTTTCAAGAAGCTAGCACAAACCGTGTTGGATTTAGAGTTCCAAATACATCTATCAATGTAGGAGAAAACAGAGTGAAACCTAAAAATTCAAACTGTTACTGGAAATGAACGCTTCAACATAGAAGAACGAAATTTGGGGAACCAAGTCGCCTTAGTGTACTGATCATTACCTGAAAGTATCATCCAGTTTGGGTGAAAAAATATTTGCTGAGATTTCTGGAGATTCGTAATTTTTGGAAGCTTGGCAACCCCTTCCCATGAAAGTGTTTCTCGCCAGTCACTGCTTAGGGCTACATCAAGAGGAAACAAAACGTAGAGATAGAACGTGAAACTTCTTTGTTGTGTCAAGTTTCAAGAAGCTAGCACAAACCGTGTTGGATTTAGAGTTCCAAATACATCTATCAATATAGGAGAAAACAGAGTGAAACCTAAAAATTAAAACTGTTACTGGAAATGAACGCTTCAACATAGAAGAATGAAATTTGGGGAACCAAGTCGCCTTAGTGTACTGATCATTACCTGAAAGTATCATCCAGTTTGGGTGAAAAAATATTTGCTGAGATTTCTGGAGATTCGTAATTTTTGGAAGCTTGGCAACCCCTTCCCATGAAAGTGTTTCTCGCCAGTCACTGCTTAGGGCTACATCAAGAGAAAACAAAACGTAGAGATAGAACGTGAAACTACTTTGTGGTGTCAAGTTTCAAGAAGCTAGCACAAACCGTGTTGGATTTAGAGTTCCAAATACATCTATCAATATAGGAGATAACAGAGTGAAACCTAAAAATTCAAACTGTTACTGGAAATGAACGCTTCAACATAGAAGAACGAAATTTGGGGAACCAAGTCGCCTTAGTGTACTGATCATTACCTGAAAGTATCATCCAGTTTGGGTGAAAAAATATTTGCTGAGATTTCTGGATATTCGTAATTTTTGGAAGCTTGGCAACCCCTTCCCATGAAAGTGTTTCTCGCCAGTCACTGCTTAGGGCTACATCAAGAGGAAACAAAACGTAGAGATAGAACGTGAAACTACTTTGTTGTGTCAACTTTCAAGAAGCTAGCACAAACCGTGTTGGATTTAGAGTTCCAAATACATCTATCAATATAGGAGAAAACAGAGTGAAACCTAAAAATTCAAACTGTTACTGGAAATGAACGCTTCAACATAGAAGAACGAAATTTGGGGAACCAAGTCGCCTTAGTGTACTGATCATTACCTGAAAGTATCATCCAGTTTGGGTGAAAAAATATTTGCTGAGATTTATGGAGATTCGTAATTTTTGGAAGCTTGGCAACCCCTTCCCATGAAAGTGTTTCTCGCCAGTCACTGCTTAGGGCTACATCAAGAGGAAACAAAACGTAGAGATAGAACGTGAAACTACTTTGTTGTGTCAAGTTTCAAGAAGCTAGCACAAACCGTGTTGGATTTAGAGTTCCAAATACATCTATCAATATAGGAGAAAACAGAGTGAAACCTAAAAATTCAAACTGTTACTGGAAATGAACGCTTCAACATAGAAGAATGAAATTTGGGGAACCAAGTCGCCTTAGTGTACTGATCATTACCTGAAAGTATCATCCAGTTTGGGTGAAAAAATATTTGCTGAGATTTCTGGAGATTCGTAATTTTTGGAGACTGGGCAACCCCTTCCCATGAAAGTATTTCTCGCCAGTCACTGCTTAGGGCTACATCAAGAGGAAACAAAACGTAGAGATAGAACGTGAAACTACTTTGTTGTGTCAAGTTTCAAGAAGCTAGCACAAACCGTGTTGGTTTTAGAGTTCCAAATACATCTATCAATATAGGAGAAAACAGAGTGAAACCTAAAAATTCAAACTGTTACTGGAAATGAACACTTCAACATAGAAGAATGAAATTTGGGGAACCAAGTCGCCTTAGTGTACTGATCATTACCTGAAAGTATCATCGAGTTTGGGTGAAAAAATATTTGCTGAGATTTCTGGAGATTCGTAATTTTTGGAGACTGGGCAACCCCTTCCCATGAAAGTGTTTCTCGCCAGTCACTGCTTAGGGCTACATCAAGAGGAAACAAAACGTAGAGATAGAACGTGAAACTACTTTGTTGTGTCAAGTTTCAAGAAGCTAGCACAAACCGTGTTGGATTTAGAGTTCCAAATACATCTGTCAATATAGGAGAAAACAGAGTGAAACCTAAAAATTCAAACTGTTACTGGAAATGAACGCTTCAACATAGAAGAACGAAATTTGGGGAACCAAGTCGCCTTAGTGTACTGATCATTACCTGAAAGTATCATCCAGTTTGGGTGAAAAAATATTTGCTGAGATTTCTGGAGATTCGTAATTTTTGGAAGCTTGGCAACCCCTTCCCATGAAAGTGTTTCTCGCCAGTCACTGCTTAGGGCTACATCAAGAGGAAACAAAACGTAGAGATAGAACGTGAAACTACATTGTTGTGTCAAGTTTCAAGAAGCTAGCACAAACCGTGTTGGATTTAGAGTTCCAAATACATCTATCAATATAGGAGAAAACAGAGTGAAACCTAAAAATTCAAAATGTTACTGGAAATGAACGCTTCAACATAGAAGAACGAAATTTGGGGAACCAAGTCGCCTTAGAGTACTGATCATTACCTGAAAGTATCATCCAGTTTGGGTGAAAAAATATTTGCTGAGATTTCTGGAGATTCGTAATTTTTGGAAGCTTGGCAACCCCTTCCCATGAAAGTGTTTCTCGCCAGTCAGTGCTTAGGGCTACATCAAGAGGAAACAAAACGTAGAGATAGAACGTGAAACTACATTGTTGTGTCAAGTTTCAAGAAGCTAGCACAAACCGTGTTGGATTTAGAGTTCCAAATACATCTATCAATATAGGAGAAAACAGAGTGAAACCTAAAAATTCAAACTGTTACTGGAAATGAACGCTTAAACATAGAAGAACGAAATTTGGGGAACCAAGTCGCCTTAGTGTACTGATCATTACCTGAAAGTATCATCCAGTTTGGGTGAAAAAATATTTGCTGAGATTTCTGGAGATTCGTAATTTTTGGAAGCTTGGCAACCCCTTCCCATGAAAGTGTTTCTCGCCAGTCACTGCTTAGGGCTACATCAAGAGGAAACAAAATGTAGAGATAGAACGTGAAACTACTTTGTTGTGTCAAGTTTCAAGAAGCTAGCACAAACCGTGTTGGATTTAGAGTTCCAAATACATGTATCAATATCGGAGAAAACAGAGTGAAACCTAAAAATTCAAACTGTTACTGGAAATGAACGCTTCAACATAGAAGAACGAAATTTGGGGAACCAAGTCGCCTTAGTGTACTGATCATTACCTGAACGTATCATCCAGTTTGGGTGAAAAAATATTTGCTGAGATTTCTGGAGATTCGTAATTTTTGGAAGCTTGGCAACCCCTTTCCATGAAAGTGTTTCTCGCCAGTCACTGCTTAGGGCTACATCAAGAGGAAACAAAACGTAGAGATAGAACGTGAAACTACTTTGTTGTGTCAAGTTTCAAGAAGCTAGCACAAACCGTGTTGGATTTAGAGTTCCAAATACATCTATCAATATAGGAGAAAACAGAGTGAAACCTAAAAATTCAAACTGTTACTGGAAATGAACGCTTCAACATAGAAGAACGAAATTTGGGGAACCAAGTCGCATTAGTGTACTGATCATTACCTGAAAGTATCATCCAGTTTGGGTGAAAAAATATTTGCTGAGATTTCTGGAGATTCGTAATTTTTGGAAGCTTGGCAACCCCTTCCCATGAAAGTGTTTCTCGCCAGTCACTGCTTAGGGCTACATCAAGAGGAAACAAAACGTAGAGATAGAACGTGAAACTACTTTGTTGTGTCAAGTTTCAAGAAGCTAGCACAAACCGTGTTGGATTTAGAGTTCCAAATACATCTATCAATATAGGAGAAAACAGAGTGAAACCTAAAAATTCAAACTGTTACTGGAAATGAACGCTTCAACATAGAAGAACGAAATTTGGGGAACCAAGTCGCCTTAGTGTACTGATCATTACCTGAACGTATCATCCAGTTTGGGTGAAAAAATATTTGCTGAGATTTCTGGAGATTCGTAATTTTTGGAAGCTTGGCAACCCCTTTCCATGAAAGTGTTTCTCGCCAGTCACTGCTTAGGGCTACATCAAGAGGAAACAAAACGTAGAGATAGAACGTGAAACTACTTTGTTGTGTCAAGTTTCAAGAAGCTAGCACAAACCGTGTTGGATTTAGAGTTCCAAATACATCTATCAATATAGGAGAAAACAGAGTGAAACCTAAAAATTCAAACTGTTACTGGAAATGAACGCTTCAACATAGAAGAACGAAATTTGGGGAACCAAGTCGCATTAGTGTACTGATCATTACCTGAAAGTATCATCCAGTTTGGGTGAAAAAATATTTGCTGAGATTTCTGGAGATTCGTAATTTTTGGAAGCTTGGCAACCCCTTCCCATGAAAGTGTTTCTCGCCAGTCACTGCTTAGGGCTACATCAAGAGGAAACAAAACGTAGAGATAGAACGTGAAACTACTTTGTTGTGTCAAGTTTCAAGAAGCTAGCACAAACCGTGTTGGATTTAGAGTTCCAAATACATCTATCAATATAGGAGAAAACAGAGTGAAACCTAAAAATTCAAACTGTTACTGGAAATGAACGCTTCAACATAGAAGAACGAAATTTGGGGAACCAAGTCGCCTTAGTGTACTGATCATTACCTGAAAGTATCATCCAGTTTGGGTGAAAAAATATTTGCTGAGATTTCAGGAGATTCGTAATTTTTGGAAGCTTGGCAACCCCTTCCCATGAAAGTGTTTCTCGCCAGTCACTGCTTAGGGCTACATCAAGAGGAAACAAAATGTAGAGATAGAACGTGAAACTACTTTGTAGTGTCAAGTTTCAAGAAGCTAGCACAAACCGTGTTGGATTTAGAGTTCCAAATACATCTATCAATATAGGAGAAAACAGAGTGAAACCTAAAAATTCAAACTGTTACTGGAAATGAATGCTTCAACATAGAAGAATGAAATTTGGGGAACCAAGTCGCGTTAGTGTACTGATAATTACCTGAAAGTATCATCCAGTTTGGGTGAAAAAATATTTGCTGAGATTTCTGGAGATTCGTAATTTTTGGAGACTGGGCAACCCCTTCCCATGAAAGTGTTTCTCGCCAGTCACTGCTTAGGGCTACATCAAGAGGAAACAATACGTAGAGAGAGAACGTGAAACTACTTTGTTGTGTCAAGTTTCAAGAAGCTAGCACAAACCGTGTTGGATTTAGAGTTCCAAATACATCTATCAATATAGGAGAAAACAGAGTGAAACCTAAAAATTCAAACTGTTACTGGAAATGAACGCTTCAACATAGAAGAACGAAATTTGGGGAACCAAGTCGCGTTAGTGTACTGATAATTACCTGAAAGTATCATCCAGTTTGGGTGAAAAAATATTTGCTGAGATTTCTGGAGATTCGTAATTTTTGGAAGCTTGGCAACCCCTTCCCATGAAAGTGTTTCTCGCCAGTCACTG
Source organism: Spermophilus citellus (assembly GCF_964194105.1). Taxonomy (NCBI): domain Eukaryota; kingdom Metazoa; phylum Chordata; class Mammalia; order Rodentia; family Sciuridae; genus Spermophilus; species Spermophilus citellus. The sequence continues at coordinate 99,016,538 of NC_138183.1, read as the reverse complement.
CTTAGGGCTACATCAAGAGGAAACAAAACGTAGAGATAGAACGTGAAACTACTTTGTTGTGTCAAGTTTCAAGAAGCTAGCACAAACCGTGTTGGATTTAGAGTTCCAAATACATCTATCAATATAGGAGAAAACAGAGTGAAACCTAAAAATTCAAACTGTTACTGGAAATGAACGCTTCAACATAGAAGAACGAAATTTGGGGAACCAAGTCGCCTTAGTGTACTGATCATTACCTGAAAGTATCATCCAGTTTGGGTGAAAAAATATTTGCTGAGATTTCTGGAGATTCGTAATTTTTGGAAGCTTGGCAACCCCTTCCCATGAAAGTGTTTCTCGCCAGTCACTGCTTAGGGCTACATCAAGAGGAAACAAAATGTAGAGATAGAACGTGAAACTACTTTGTTGTGTCAAGTTTCAAGAAGCTAGCACAAATCGTGTTGGATTTAGAGTTCCAAATACATCTATCAATATAGGAGAAAACAGAGTGAAACCTAAAAATTCAAACTGTTACTGGAAATGAACGCTTCAACATAGAAGAACGAAATTTGGGGAACCAAATTGCCTTAGTGTACTGATCATTACCTGAAAGTATCATCCAGTTTGGGTGAAAAAATATTTTCTGAGATTTCTGGAAATTCGTAATTTTTGGAAGCTTGGCAACCCCTTCCCATGAAAGTGTTTCTCGCCAGTCACTGCTTAGGGCTACATCAAGAGGAAACAAAACGTAGAGATAGAACGTGAAACTACTTTGTTGTGTCAAGTTTCAAGAAGCTAGCACAAACCGTGTTGGATTTAGAGTTCCAAATACATCTATCAATATAGGAGAAAACAGAGTGAAACCTAAAAATTCAAACTGTTACTGGAAATGAACGCTTCAACATAGAAGAACGAAATTTGGGGAACCAAGTCGCCTTAGTGTACTGATCATTACCTGAAAGTTTCATCCAGTTTGGGTGAAAAAATATTTGCTGAGATTTCTGGAGATTCGTAATTTTTGGAGACTGGGCAACCCCTTCCCATGAAAGTGTTTCTCGCCAGTCACTGCTTAGGGCTACATCAAGAGGAAACAAAACGTAGAGATAGAACGTGAAACTACTTTGTTGTGTCAAGTTTCAAGAAGCTAGCACAAACCGTGTTGGATTTAGAGTTCCAAATACATGTATCAATATCGGAGAAAACAGAGTGAAACCTAAAAATTCAAACTGTTACTGGAAATGAACGCTTCAACATAGAAGAACGAAATTTGGGGAACCGAGTCGCCTTAGTGTACTGATCATTACCTGAAAGTATCATCCAGTTTGGGTGAAAAAATATTTGCTGAGATTTCTGGATATTCGTAATTTTTGGAAGCTTCGCAACCCCTTCCCATGAAAGTGTTTCTCGCCAGTCACTGCTTAGGGCTACATCAAGAGGAAACAAAACGTAGAGATAGAACGTGAAACTACTTTGTTGTGTCAAGTTTCAAGAAGCTAGCACAAACCGTGTTGGATTTAGAGTTCCAAATACATCTATCAATATAGGAGAAAACAGAGTGAAACCTAAAAATTCAAACTGTTACTGGAAATGAACGCTTCAACATAGAAGAACGAAATTTGGGGAACCAAGTCGCCTTAGTGTACTGATCATTACCTGAAAGTATCATCCAGTTTGGGTGAAAAAATATTTGCTGAGATTTCTGGAGATTCGTAATTTTTGAAAGCTTGGCAACCCCTTCCCATGAAAGTGTTTCTCGCCAGTCACTTCTTAGGGCTACATCAAGAGGAAACAAAATGTAGAGATAGAACGTGAAACTACTTTGTTGTGTCAAGTTTCAAGAAGCTAGCACAAACCGTGTTGGATTTAGAGTTCCAAATACATCTATCAATATAGGAGAAAACAGAGTGAAACCTAAAAATTCAAACTGTTACTGGAAATGAACGCTTCAACATAGAAGAACGAAATTTGGGGAACCAAGTCGCCTTAGTGTACTGATCATTACCTGAAAGTATCATCCAGTTTGGGTGAAAAAATATTTGCTGAGATTTCTGGAGATTCGTAATTTTTGGAAGCTTGGCAACCCCTTCCCATGAAAGTGTTTCTCGCCAGTCACTGCTTAGGGCTACATCAAGAGGAAACAAAACGTAGAGATAGAACGTGAAACTACTTTGTTGTGTCAAGTTTCAAGAAGCTAGCACAAACCGTGTTGGATTTAGAGTTCCAAATACATCTATCAATATAGGAGAAAACAGAGTGAAACCTAAAAATTCAAACTGTTACTGGAAATGAACGCTTCAACATAGAAGAATGAAATTTGGGGAACCAAGTCGCCTTAGTGTACTGATCATTACCTGAAAGTATCATCCAGTTTGGGTGAAAAAATATTTGCTGAGATTTCTGGAGATTCGTAATTTTTGGAGACTGGGCAACCCCTTCCCATGAAAGTGTTTCTCGCCAGTCACTGCTTAGGGCTACATCAAGAGGAAACAAAACGTAGAGATAGAACGTGAAACTACTTTGTTGTGTCAAGTTTCAAGAAGCTAGCACAAACCGTGTTGGATTTAGAGTTCCAAATACATCTGTCAATATAGGAGAAAACAGAGTGAAACCTAAAAATTCAAACTGTTACTGGAAATGAACGCTTCAACATAGAAGAACGAAATTTGGGGAACCAAGTCGCCTTAGTGTACTGATCATTACCTGAAAGTATCATCCAGTTTGGGTGAAAAAATATTTGCTGAGATTTCTGGAGATTCGTAATTTTTGGAAGCTTGGCAACCCCTTCCCATGAAAGTGTTTCTCGCCAGTCACTGCTTAGGGCTACATCAAGAGGAAACAAAACGTAGAGATAGAACGTGAAACTACATTGTTGTGTCAAGTTTCAAGAAGCTAGCACAAACCGTGTTGGATTTAGAGTTCCAAATACATCTATCAATATAGGAGAAAACAGAGTGAAACCTAAAAATTCAAAATGTTACTGGAAATGAACGCTTCAACATAGAAGAACGAAATTTGGGGAACCAAGTCGCCTTAGTGTACTGATCATTACCTGAAAGTATCATCCAGTTTGGGTGAAAAAATATTTGCTGAGATTTCTGGAGATTCGTAATTTTTGGAAGCTTGGCAACCCCTTCCCATGAAAGTGTTTCTCGCCAGTCAGTGCTTAGGGCTACATCAAGAGGAAACAAAACGTAGAGATAGAACGTGAAACTACATTGTTGTGTCAAGTTTCAAGAAGCTAGCAGAAACCGTGTTGGATTTAGAGTTCCAAATACATCTATCAATATAGGAGAAAACAGAGTGAAACCTAAAAATTCAAACTGTTACTGGAAATGAACGCTTAAACATAGAAGAACGAAATTTGGGGAACCAAGTCGCCTTAGTGTACTGATCATTACCTGAAAGTATCATCCAGTTTGGGTGAAAAAATATTTGCTGAGATTTCTGGAGATTCGTAATTTTTGGAAGCTTGGCAACCCCTTCCCATGAAAGTGTTTCTCGCCAGTCACTGCTTAGGGCTACATCAAGAGGAAACAAAATGTAGAGATAGAACGTGAAACTACTTTGTTGTGTCAAGTTTCAAGAAGCTAGCACAAACCGTGTTGGATTTAGAGTTCCAAATACATGTATCAATATCGGAGAAAACAGAGTGAAACCTAAAAATTCAAACTGTTACTGGAAATGAACGCTTCAACATAGAAGAACGAAATTTGGGGAACCAAGTCGCCTTAGTGTACTGATCATTACCTGAACGTATCATCCAGTTTGGGTGAAAAAATATTTGCTGAGATTTCTGGAGATTCGTAATTTTTGGAAGCTTGGCAACCCCTTTCCATGAAAGTGTTTCTCGCCAGTCACTGCTTAGGGCTACATCAAGAGGAAACAAAACGTAGAGATAGAACGTGAAACTACTTTGTTGTGTCAAGTTTCAAGAAGCTAGCACAAACCGTGTTGGATTTAGAGTTCCAAATACATCTATCAATATAGGAGAAAACAGAGTGAAACCTAAAAATTCAAACTGTTACTGGAAATGAACGCTTCAACATAGAAGAACGAAATTTGGGGAACCAAGTCGCATTAGTGTACTGATCATTACCTGAAAGTATCATCCAGTTTGGGTGAAAAAATATTTGCTGAGATTTCTGGAGATTCGTAATTTTTGGAAGCTTGGCAACCCCTTCCCATGAAAGTGTTTCTCGCCAGTCACTGCTTAGGGCTACATCAAGAGGAAACAAAACGTAGAGATAGAACGTGAAACTACTTTGTTGTGTCAAGTTTCAAGAAGCTAGCACAAACCGTGTTGGATTTAGAGTTCCAAATACATCTATCAATATAGGAGAAAACAGAGTGAAACCTAAAAATTCAAACTGTTACTGGAAATGAACGCTTCAACATAGAAGAACGAAATTTGGGGAACCAAGTCGCCTTAGTGTACTGATCATTACCTGAAAGTATCATCCAGTTTGGGTGAAAAAATATTTGCTGAGATTTCTGGAGATTCGTAATTTTTGGAAGCTTGGCAACCCCTTCCCATGAAAGTGTTTCTCGCCAGTCACTGCTTAGGGCTACATCAAGAGGAAACAAAATGTAGAGATAGAACGTGAAACTACTTTGTAGTGTCAAGTTTCAAGAAGCTAGCACAAACCGTGTTGGATTTAGAGTTCCAAATACATCTATCAATATAGGAGAAAACAGAGTGAAACCTAAAAATTCAAACTGTTACTGGAAATGAATGCTTCAACATAGAAGAATGAAATTTGGGGAACCAAGTCGCGTTAGTGTACTGATAATTACCTGAAAGTATCATCCAGTTTGGGTGAAAAAATATTTGCTGAGATTTCTGGAGATTCGTAATTTTTGGAGACTGGGCAACCCCTTCCCATGAAAGTGTTTCTCGCCAGTCACTGCTTAGTGCTACATCAAGAGGAAACAATACGTAGAGAGAGAACGTGAAACTACTTTGTTGTGTCAAGTTTCAAGAAGCTAGCACAAACCGTGTTGGATTTAGAGTTCCAAATACATCTATCAATATAGGAGAAAACAGAGTGAAACCTAAAAATTCAAACTGTTACTGGAAATGAACGCTTCAACATAGAAGAACGAAATTTGGGGAACCAAGTCGCGTTAGTGTACTGATAATTACCTGAAAGTATCATCCAGTTTGGGTGAAAAAATATTTGCTGAGATTTCTGGAGATTCGTAATTTTTGGAAGCTTGGCAACCCCTTCCCATGAAAGTGTTTCTCGCCAGTCACTGCTTAGGGCTACATCAAGAGGAAACAAAACGTAGAGATAGAACGTGAAACTACTTTGTTGTGTCAAGTTTCAAGAAGCTAGCACAAACCGTGTTGGATTTAGAGTTCCAAATACATCTATCAATATAGGAGAAAACAGAGTGAAACCTAAAAATTCAAACTGTTACTGGAAATGAACGCTTCAACATAGAAGAACGAAATTTGGGGAACCAAGTCGCCTTAGTGTACTGATCATTACCTGAAAGTATCATCCAGTTTGGGTGAAAAAATATTTGCTGAGATTTCTGGAGATTCGTAATTTTTGGAAGCTTGGCAACCCCTTCCCATGAAAGTGTTTCTCGCCAGTCACTGCTTAGGGCTACATCAAGAGGAAACAAAATGTAGAGATAGAACGTGAAACTACTTTGTTGTGTCAAGTTTCAAGAAGCTAGCACAAATCGTGTTGGATTTAGAGTTCCAAATACATCTATCAATATAGGAGAAAACAGAGTGAAACCTAAAAATTCAAACTGTTACTGGAAATGAACGCTTCAACATAGAAGAACGAAATTTGGGGAACCAAGTTGCCTTAGTGTACTGATCATTACCTGAAAGTATCATCCAGTTTGGGTGAAAAAATATTTGCTGAGATTTCTGGAAATTCGTAATTTTTGGAAGCTTGGCAACCCCTTCCCATGAAAGTGTTTCTCGCCAGTCACTGCTTAGGGCTACATCAAGAGGAAACAAAACGTAGAGATAGAACGTGAAACTACTTTGTTGTGTCAACTTTCAAGAAGCTAGCACAAACCGTGTTGGATTTAGAGTTCCAAATACATCTATCAATATAGGAGAAAACAGAGTGAAACCTAAAAATTCAAACTGTTACTGGAAATGAACGCTTCAACATAGAAGAACGAAATTTGGGGAACCAAGTCGCCTTAGTGTACTGATCATTACCTGAAAGTTTCATCCAGTTTGGGTGAAAAAATATTTGCTGAGATTTCTGGAGATTCGTAATTTTTGGAGACTGGGCAACCCCTTCCCATGAAAGTGTTTCTCGCCAGTCACTGCTTAGGGCTACATCAAGAGGAAACAAAACGTAGAGATAGAACGTGAAACTACTTTGTTGTGTCAAGTTTCAAGAAGCTAGCACAAACCGTGTTGGATTTAGAGTTCCAAATACATGTATCAATATCGGAGAAAACAGAGTGAAACCTAAAAATTCAAACTGTTACTGGAAATGAACGCTTCAACATAGAAGAACGAAATTTGGGGAACCGAGTCGCCTTAGTGTACTGATCATTACCTGAAAGTATCATCCAGTTTGGGTGAAAAAATATTTGCTGAGATTTCTGGATATTCGTAATTTTTGGAAGCTTCGCAACCCCTTCCCATGAAAGTGTTTCTCGCCAGTCACTGCTTAGGGCTACATCAAGAGGAAACAAAACGTAGAGATAGAACGTGAAACTACTTTGTTGTGTCAAGTTTCAAGAAGCTAGCACAAACCGTGTTGGATTTAGAGTTCCAAATACATCTATCAATATAGGAGAAAACAGAGTGAAACCTAAAAATTCAAACTGTTACTGGAAATGAACGCTTCAACATAGAAGAACGAAATTTGGGGAACCAAGTCGCCTTAGTGTACTGATCATTACCTGAAAGTATCATCCAGTTTGGGTGAAAAAATATTTGCTGAGATTTCTGGAGATTCGTAATTTTTGAAAGCTTGGCAACCCCTTCCCATGAAAGTGTTTCTCGCCAGTCACTTCTTAGGGCTACATCAAGAGGAAACAAAATGTAGAGATAGAACGTGAAACTACTTTGTTGTGTCAAGTTTCAAGAAGCTAGCACAAATCGTGTTGGATTTAGAGTTCCAAATACATCTATCAATATAGGAGAAAACAGAGTGAAACCTAAAAATTCAAACTGTTACTGGAAATGAACGCTTCAACATAGAAGAACGAAATTTGGGGAACCAAGTCGCCTTAGTGTACTGATCATTACCTGAAAGTATCATCCAGTTTGGGTGAAAAAATATTTTCTGAGATTTCTGGAGATTCGTAATTTTTGGAGACTGGGCAACCCCTTCCCATGAAAGTGTTTCTCGCCAGTCACTGCTTAGGGCTACATCAAGAGGAAACAAAACATAGAGATAGAACGTGAAACTACTTTGTTGTGTCAACTTTCAAGAAGCTAGCACAAACCGTGTTGGATTTAGAGTTCCAAATACATCTATCAATATAGGAGAAAACAGAGTGAAACCTAAAAATTCAAACTGTTACTGGAAATGAACGCTTCAACATAGAAGAACGAAATTTGGGGAACCAAGTCGCCTTAGTGTACTGATCATTACCTGAAAGTATCATCCAGTTTGGGTGAAAAAATATTTGCTGAGATTTCTGGAGATTCGTAATTTTTGGAAGCTTGGCAACCCCTTCCCATGAAAGTGTTTCTCGCCAGTCACTGCTTAGGGCTACATCAAGAGGAAACAAAACGTAGAGATAGAACGTGAAACTACTTTGTTGTGTCAAGTTTCAAGAAGCTAGCACAAACCGTGTTGGATTTAGAGTTCCAAATACATCTATCAATATAGGAGAAAACAGAGTGAAACCTAAAAATTCAAACTGTTACTGGAAATGAACGCTTCAACATAGAAGAACGAAATTTGGGGAACCAAGTCGCCTTAGTGTACTGATCATTACCTGAAAGTATCATCCAGTTTGGGTGAAAAAATATTTGCTGAGATTTCTGGAGATTCGTAATTTTTGGAAGCTTGGCAACCCCTTCCCATGAAAGTGTTTCTCGCCAGTCACTGCTTAGGGCTACATCAAGAGGAAACAAAATGTAGAGATAGAACGTGAAACTACTTTGTTGTGTCAAGTTTCAAGAAGCTAGCACAAACCGTGTTGGATTTAGAGTTCCAAATACATCTATCAATATAGGAGAAAACAGAGTGAAACCTAAAAATTCAAACTGTTACTGGAAATGAACGCTTCAACATAGAAGAACGAAATTTGGGGAACCAAGTCGCCTTAGTGTACTGATCATTACCTGAAAGTATCATCCAGTTTGGGTGAAAAAATATTTGCTGAGATTTCTGGAGATTCGTAATTTTTGGAAGCTTGGCAACCCCTTCCCATGAAAGTGTTTCTCGCCAGTCACTGCTTAGGGCTACATCAAGAGGAAACAAAACGTAGAGATAGAACGTGAAACTACTTTGTTGTGTCAAGTTTCAAGAAGCTAGCACAAACTGTGTTGGATTTAGAGTTCCAAATACATCTATCAATATAGGAGAAAACAGAGTGAAACCTAAAAATTCAAACTGTTACTGGAAATGAACGCTTCAACATAGAAGAACGAAATTTGGGGAACCAAGTCGCGTTAGTGTACTGATCATTACCTGAAAGTATCATCCAGTTTGGGTGAAAAAATATTTCTGGAGATTCGTCATTTTTGGAAGCTTGGCAACCCTTCCCATGAAAGTGTTTCTCGCCAGTCACTGCTTAGGGCTAAATCAAGAGGAAACAAAACGTAGAGATAGAAAGTGAAACTACTTTGTTGTGTCAAGTTTCAAGAAGCTAGCACAAACCGTGTTGGATTTAGAGTTCCAAATACATCTATCAATATAGGAGAAAACAGAGTGAAACCTAAAAATTCAAACTGTTACTGGAAATGAACGCTTCAACATAGAAGAACGAAATTTGGGGAACCAAGTCGCCTTAGTGTACTGATCATTACCTGAAAGTATCATCCAGTTTGGGTGAAAAAATATTTTCTGAGATTTCTGGAGATTCGTAATTTTTGGAGACTGGGCAACCCCTTCCCATGAAAGTGTTTCTCGCCAGTCACTGCTTAGGGCTACATCAAGAGGAAACAAAACATAGAGATAGAACGTGAAACTACTTTGTTGTGTCAACTTTCAAGAAGCTAGCACAAACCGTGTTGGATTTAGAGTTCCAAATACATCTATCAATATAGGAGAAAACAGAGTGAAACCTAAAAATTCAAACTGTTACTGGAAATGAACGCTTCAACATAGAAGAAAGAAATTTGGGGAACCAAGTCGCCTTAGTGTACTGATCATTACCTGAAAGTATCATCCAGTTTGGGTGAAAAAATATTTGCTGAGATTTCTGGAGATTCGTAATTTTTGGAAGCTTGGCAACCCCTTCCCATGAAAGTGTTTCTCGCCAGTCACTGCTTAGGGCTACATCAAGAGGAAACAAAACGTAGAGATAGAACGTGAAACTACTTTGTTGTGTCAAGTTTCAAGAAGCTAGCACAAACCGTGTTGGATTTAGAGTTCCAAATACATCTATCAATATAGGAGAAAACAGAGTGAAACCTAAAAATTCAAAATGTTACTGGAAATGAACGCTTCAACATAGAAGAACGAAATTTGGGGAACCAAGTCGCCTTAGTGTACTGATCATTACCTGAAAGTATCATCCAGTTTGGGTGAAAAAATATTTGCTGAGATTTATGGAGATTCGTAATTTTTGGAAGCTTGGCAACCCCTTCCCATGAAAGTGTTTCTCGCCAGTCACTGCTTAGGGCTACATCAAGAGGAAACAAAACGTAGAGATAGAACGTGAAACTACTTTGTTGTGTCAAGTTTCAAGAAGCTAGCACAAACCGTGTTGGATTTAGAGTTCCAAATACATCTATCAATATAGGAGAAAACAGAGTGAAACCTAAAAATTCAAACTGTTACTGGAAATGAACGCTTCAACATAGAAGAATGAAATTTGGGGAACCAAGTCGCCTTAGTGTACTGATCATTACCTGAAAGTATCATCCAGTTTGGGTGAAAAAATATTTGCTGAGATTTCTGGAGATTCGTAATTTTTGGAGACTGGGCAACCCCTTCCCATGAAAGTATTTCTCGCCAGTCACTGCTTAGGGCTACATCAAGAGGAAACAAAACGTAGAGATAGAACGTGAAACTACTTTGTTGTGTCAAGTTTCAAGAAGCTAGCACAAACCGTGTTGGTTTTAGAGTTCCAAATACATCTATCAATATAGGAGAAAACAGAGTGAAACCTAAAAATTCAAACTGTTACTGGAAATGAACGCTTCAACATAGAAGAACGAAATTTGGGGAACCAAGTCGCGTTAGTGTACTGATCATTACCTGAAAGTATCATCCAGTTTGGGTGAAAAAATATTTCTGGAGATTCGTCATTTTTGGAAGCTTGGCAACCCTTCCCATAAAAGTGTTTCTCGCCAGTCACTGCTTAGGGCTAAATCAAGAGGAAACAAAACGTAGAGATAGAAAGTGAAACTACTTTGTTGTGTCAAGTTTCAAGAAGCTAGCACAAACCGTGTTGGATTTAGAGTTCCAAATACATCTGTCAATATAGGAGAAAACAGAGTGAAACCTAAAAATTCAAACTGTTACTGGAAATGAACGCTTCAACATAGAAGAACGAAATTTGGGGAACCAAGTCGCCTTAGTGTACTGATCATTACCTGAAAGTATCATCCAGTTTGGGTGAAAAAATATTTGCTGAGATTTCTGGAGATTCGTAATTTTTGGAAGCTTGGCAACCCCTTCCCATGAAAGTGTTTCTCGCCAGTCACTGCTTAGGGCTACATCAAGAGGAAACAAAACGTAGAGATAGAACGTGAAACTACATTGTTGTGTCAAGTTTCAAGAAGCTAGCACAAACCGTGTTGGATTTAGAGTTCCAAATACATCTATCAATATAGGAGAAAACAGAGTGAAACCTAAAAATTCAAAATGTTACTGGAAATGAACGCTTCAACATAGAAGAACGAAATTTGGGGAACCAAGTCGCCTTAGTGTACTGATCATTACCTGAAAGTATCATCCAGTTTGGGTGAAAAAATATTTGCTGAGATTTCTGGAGATTCGTAATTTTTGGAAGCTTGGCAACCCCTTCCCATGAAAGTGTTTCTCGCCAGTCAGTGCTTAGGGCTACATCAAGAGGAAACAAAACGTAGAGATAGAACGTGAAACTACATTGTTGTGTCAAGTTTCAAGAAGCTAGCACAAACCGTGTTGGATTTAGAGTTCCAAATACATCTATCAATATAGGAGAAAACAGAGTGAAACCTAAAAATTCAAACTGTTACTGGAAATGAACGCTTCAACATAGAAGAACGAAATTTGGGGAACCAAGTCGCCTTAGTGTACTGATCATTACCTGAAAGTTTCATCCAGTTTGGGTGAAAAAATATTTGCTGAGATTTCTGGAGATTCGTAATTTTTGGAGACTGGGCAACCCCTTCCCATGAAAGTGTTTCTCGCCAGTCACTGCTTAGGGCTACATCAAGAGGAAACAAAACGTAGAGATAGAACGTGAAACTACTTTGTTGTGTCAAGTTTCAAGAAGCTAGCACAAACCGTGTTGGATTTAGAGTTCCAAATACATGTATCAATATCGGAGAAAACAGAGTGAAACCTAAAAATTCAAACTGTTACTGGAAATGAACGCTTCAACATAGAAGAACGAAATTTGGGGAACCGAGTCGCCTTAGTGTACTGATCATTACCTGAAAGTATCATCCAGTTTGGGTGAAAAAATATTTGCTGAGATTTCTGGATATTCGTAATTTTTGGAAGCTTCGCAACCCCTTCCCATGAAAGTGTTTCTCGCCAGTCACTGCTTAGGGCTACATCAAGAGGAAACAAAACGTAGAGATAGAACGTGAAACTACTTTGTTGTGTCAAGTTTCAAGAAGCTAGCACAAACCGTGTTGGATTTAGAGTTCCAAATACATCTATCAATATAGGAGAAAACAGAGTGAAACCTAAAAATTCAAACTGTTACTGGAAATGAACGCTTCAACATAGAAGAACGAAATTTGGGGAACCAAGTCGCCTTAGTGTACTGATCATTACCTGAAAGTATCATCCAGTTTGGGTGAAAAAATATTTGCTGAGATTTCTGGAGATTCGTAATTTTTGAAAGCTTGGCAACCCCTTCCCATGAAAGTGTTTCTCGCCAGTCACTTCTTAGGGCTACATCAAGAGGAAACAAAATGTAGAGATAGAACGTGAAACTACTTTGTTGTGTCAAGTTTCAAGAAGCTAGCACAAATCGTGTTGGATTTAGAGTTCCAAATACATCTATCAATATAGGAGAAAACAGAGTGAAACCTAAAAATTCAAACTGTTACTGGAAATGAACGCTTCAACATAGAAGAACGAAATTTGGGGAACCAAGTCGCCTTAGTGTACTGATCATTACCTGAAAGTATCATCCAGTTTGGGTGAAAAAATATTTTCTGAGATTTCTGGAGATTCGTAATTTTTGGAGACTGGGCAACCCCTTCCCATGAAAGTGTTTCTCGCCAGTCACTGCTTAGGGCTACATCAAGAGGAAACAAAACATAGAGATAGAACGTGAAACTACTTTGTTGTGTCAACTTTCAAGAAGCTAGCACAAACCGTGTTGGATTTAGAGTTCCAAATACATCTATCAATATAGGAGAAAACAGAGTGAAACCTAAAAATTCAAACTGTTACTGGAAATGAACGCTTAAACATAGAAGAACGAAATTTGGGGAACCAAGTCGCCTTAGTGTACTGATCATTACCTGAAAGTATCATCCAGTTTGGGTGAAAAAATATTTGCTGAGATTTCTGGAGATTCGTAATTTTTGGAAGCTTGGCAACCCCTTCCCATGAAAGTGTTTCTCGCCAGTCACTGCTTAGGGCTACATCAAGAGGAAACAAAATGTAGAGATAGAACGTGAAACTACTTTGTTGTGTCAAGTTTCAAGAAGCTAGCACAAACCGTGTTGGATTTAGAGTTCCAAATACATGTATCAATATCGGAGAAAACAGAGTGAAACCTAAAAATTCAAACTGTTACTGGAAATGAACGCTTCAACATAGAAGAACGAAATTTGGGGAACCAAGTCGCCTTAGTGTACTGATCATTACCTGAACGTATCATCCAGTTTGGGTGAAAAAATATTTGCTGAGATTTCTGGAGATTCGTAATTTTTGGAAGCTTGGCAACCCCTTTCCATGAAAGTGTTTCTCGCCAGTCACTGCTTAGGGCTACATCAAGAGGAAACAAAACGTAGAGATAGAACGTGAAACTACTTTGTTGTGTCAAGTTTCAAGAAGCTAGCACAAACCGTGTTGGATTTAGAGTTCCAAATACATCTATCAATATAGGAGAAAACAGAGTGAAACCTAAAAATTCAAACTGTTACTGGAAATGAACGCTTCAACATAGAAGAACGAAATTTGGGGAACCAAGTCGCATTAGTGTACTGATCATTACCTGAAAGTATCATCCAGTTTGGGTGAAAAAATATTTGCTGAGATTTCTGGAGATTCGTAATTTTTGGAAGCTTGGCAACCCCTTCCCATGAAAGTGTTTCTCGCCAGTCACTGCTTAGGGCTACATCAAGAGGAAACAAAACGTAGAGATAGAACGTGAAACTACTTTGTTGTGTCAAGTTTCAAGAAGCTAGCACAAACCGTGTTGGATTTAGAGTTCCAAATACATCTATCAATATAGGAGAAAACAGAGTGAAACCTAAAAATTCAAACTGTTACTGGAAATGAACGCTTCAACATAGAAGAACGAAATTTGGGGAACCAAGTCGCCTTAGTGTACTGATCATTACCTGAAAGTATCATCCAGTTTGGGTGAAAAAATATTTGCTGAGATTTCTGGAGATTCGTAATTTTTGGAAGCTTGGCAACCCCTTCCCATGAAAGTGTTTCTCGCCAGTCACTGCTTAGGGCTACATCAAGAGGAAACAAAATGTAGAGATAGAACGTGAAACTACTTTGTAGTGTCAAGTTTCAAGAAGCTAGCACAAACCGTGTTGGATTTAGAGTTCCAAATACATCTATCAATATAGGAGAAAACAGAGTGAAACCTAAAAATTCAAACTGTTACTGGAAATGAATGCTTCAACATAGAAGAATGAAATTTGGGGAACCAAGTCGCGTTAGTGTACTGATAATTACCTGAAAGTATCATCCAGTTTGGGTGAAAAAATATTTGCTGAGATTTCTGGAGATTCGTAATTTTTGGAGACTGGGCAACCCCTTCCCATGAAAGTGTTTCTCGCCAGTCACTGCTTAGTGCTACATCAAGAGGAAACAATACGTAGAGAGAGAACGTGAAACTACTTTGTTGTGTCAAGTTTCAAGAAGCTAGCACAAACCGTGTTGGATTTAGAGTTCCAAATACATCTATCAATATAGGAGAAAACAGAGTGAAACCTAAAAATTCAAACTGTTACTGGAAATGAACGCTTCAACATAGAAGAACGAAATTTGGGGAACCAAGTCGCGTTAGTGTACTGATAATTACCTGAAAGTATCATCCAGTTTGGGTGAAAAAATATTTGCTGAGATTTCTGGAGATTCGTAATTTTTGGAAGCTTGGCAACCCCTTCCCATGAAAGTGTTTCTCGCCAGTCACTGCTTAGGGCTACATCAAGAGGAAACAAAACGTAGAGATAGAACGTGAAACTACTTTGTTGTGTCAAGTTTCAAGAAGCTAGCACAAACCGTGTTGGATTTAGAGTTCCAAATACATCTATCAATATAGGAGAAAACAGAGTGAAACCTAAAAATTCAAACTGTTACTGGAAATGAACGCTTCAACATAGAAGAACGAAATTTGGGGAACCAAGTCGCCTTAGTGTACTGATCATTACCTGAAAGTATCATCCAGTTTGGGTGAAAAAATATTTGCTGAGATTTCTGGAGATTCGTAATTTTTGGAAGCTTGGCAACCCCTTCCCATGAAAGTGTTTCTCGCCAGTCACTGCTTAGGGCTACATCAAGAGGAAACAAAATGTAGAGATAGAACGTGAAACTACTTTGTTGTGTCAAGTTTCAAGAAGCTAGCACAAATCGTGTTGGATTTAGAGTTCCAAATACATCTATCAATATAGGAGAAAACAGAGTGAAACCTAAAAATTCAAACTGTTACTGGAAATGAACGCTTCAACATAGAAGAACGAAATTTGGGGAACCAAGTTGCCTTAGTGTACTGATCATTACCTGAAAGTATCATCCAGTTTGGGTGAAAAAATATTTGCTGAGATTTCTGGAAATTCGTAATTTTTGGAAGCTTGGCAACCCCTTCCCATGAAAGTGTTTCTCGCCAGTCACTGCTTAGGGCTACATCAAGAGGAAACAAAACGTAGAGATAGAACGTGAAACTACTTTGTTGTGTCAACTTTCAAGAAGCTAGCACAAACCGTGTTGGATTTAGAGTTCCAAATACATCTATCAATATAGGAGAAAACAGAGTGAAACCTAAAAATTCAAACTGTTACTGGAAATGAACGCTTCAACATAGAAGAACGAAATTTGGGGAACCAAGTCGCCTTAGTGTACTGATCATTACCTGAAAGTTTCATCCAGTTTGGGTGAAAAAATATTTGCTGAGATTTCTGGAGATTCGTAATTTTTGGAGACTGGGCAACCCCTTCCCATGAAAGTGTTTCTCGCCAGTCACTGCTTAGGGCTACATCAAGAGGAAACAAAACGTAGAGATAGAACGTGAAACTACTTTGTTGTGTCAAGTTTCAAGAAGCTAGCACAAACCGTGTTGGATTTAGAGTTCCAAATACATGTATCAATATCGGAGAAAACAGAGTGAAACCTAAAAATTCAAACTGTTACTGGAAATGAACGCTTCAACATAGAAGAACGAAATTTGGGGAACCGAGTCGCCTTAGTGTACTGATCATTACCTGAAAGTATCATCCAGTTTGGGTGAAAAAATATTTGCTGAGATTTCTGGATATTCGTAATTTTTGGAAGCTTCGCAACCCCTTCCCATGAAAGTGTTTCTCGCCAGTCACTGCTTAGGGCTACATCAAGAGGAAACAAAACGTAGAGATAGAACGTGAAACTACTTTGTTGTGTCAAGTTTCAAGAAGCTAGCACAAACCGTGTTGGATTTAGAGTTCCAAATACATCTATCAATATAGGAGAAAACAGAGTGAAACCTAAAAATTCAAACTGTTACTGGAAATGAACGCTTCAACATAGAAGAACGAAATTTGGGGAACCAAGTCGCCTTAGTGTACTGATCATTACCTGAAAGTATCATCCAGTTTGGGTGAAAAAATATTTGCTGAGATTTCTGGAGATTCGTAATTTTTGAAAGCTTGGCAACCCCTTCCCATGAAAGTGTTTCTCGCCAGTCACTTCTTAGGGCTACATCAAGAGGAAACAAAATGTAGAGATAGAACGTGAAACTACTTTGTTGTGTCAAGTTTCAAGAAGCTAGCACAAATCGTGTTGGATTTAGAGTTCCAAATACATCTATCAATATAGGAGAAAACAGAGTGAAACCTAAAAATTCAAACTGTTACTGGAAATGAACGCTTCAACATAGAAGAACGAAATTTGGGGAACCAAGTCGCCTTAGTGTACTGATCATTACCTGAAAGTATCATCCAGTTTGGGTGAAAAAATATTTTCTGAGATTTCTGGAGATTCGTAATTTTTGGAGACTGGGCAACCCCTTCCCATGAAAGTGTTTCTCGCCAGTCACTGCTTAGGGCTACATCAAGAGGAAACAAAACATAGAGATAGAACGTGAAACTACTTTGTTGTGTCAACTTTCAAGAAGCTAGCACAAACCGTGTTGGATTTAGAGTTCCAAATACATCTATCAATATAGGAGAAAACAGAGTGAAACCTAAAAATTCAAACTGTTACTGGAAATGAACGCTTCAACATAGAAGAAAGAAATTTGGGGAACCAAGTCGCCTTAGTGTACTGATCATTACCTGAAAGTATCATCCAGTTTGGGTGAAAAAATATTTGCTGAGATTTCTGGAGATTCGTAATTTTTGGAAGCTTGGCAACCCCTTCCCATGAAAGTGTTTCTCGCCAGTCACTGCTTAGGGCTACATCAAGAGGAAACAAAACGTAGAGATAGAACGTGAAACTACTTTGTTGTGTCAAGTTTCAAGAAGCTAGCACAAACCGTGTTGGATTTAGAGTTCCAAATACATCTATCAATATAGGAGAAAACAGAGTGAAACCTAAAAATTCAAACTGTTACTGGAAATGAACGCTTCAACATAGAAGAACGAAATTTGGGGAACCAAGTCGCCTTAGTGTACGGATCATTACCTGAAAGTATCATCCAGTTTGGGTGAAAAAATATTTGCTGAGATTTCTGGAGATTCGTAATTTTTGGAAGCTTGGCAACCCCTTCCCATGAAAGTGTTTCTCGCCAGTCACTGCTTAGGGCTACATCAAGAGGAAACAAAATGTAGAGATAGAACGTGAAACTACTTTGTTGTGTCAAGTTTCAAGAAGCTAGCACAAACCGTGTTGGATTTAGAGTTCCAAATACATCTATCAATATAGGAGAAAACAGAGTGAAACCTAAAAATTCAAACTGTTACTGGAAATGAACGCTTCAACATAGAAGAACGAAATTTGGGGAACCAAGTCGCCTTAGTGTACTGATCATTACCTGAAAGTATCATCCAGTTTGGGTGAAAAAATATTTGCTGAGATTTCTGGAGATTCGTAATTTTTGGAAGCTTGGCAACCCCTTCCCATGAAAGTGTTTCTCGCCAGTCACTGCTTAGGGCTACATCAAGAGGAAACAAAACGTAGAGATAGAACGTGAAACTACTTTGTTGTGTCAAGTTTCAAGAAGCTAGCACAAACTGTGTTGGATTTAGAGTTCCAAATACATCTATCAATATAGGAGAAAACAGAGTGAAACCTAAAAATTCAAACTGTTACTGGAAATGAACGCTTCAACATAGAAGAACGAAATTTGGGGAACCAAGTCGCGTTAGTGTACTGATCATTACCTGAAAGTATCATCCAGTTTGGGTGAAAAAATATTTCTGGAGATTCGTCATTTTTGGAAGCTTGGCAACCCTTCCCATGAAAGTGTTTCTCGCCAGTCACTGCTTAGGGCTAAATCAAGAGGAAACAAAACGTAGAGATAGAAAGTGAAACTACTTTGTTGTGTCAAGTTTCAAGAAGCTAGCACAAACCGTGTTGGATTTAGAGTTCCAAATACATCTATCAATATAGGAGAAAACAGAGTGAAACCTAAAAATTCAAACTGTTACTGGAAATGAACGCTTCAACATAGAAGAACGAAATTTGGGGAACCAAGTCGCCTTAGTGTACTGATCATTACCTGAAAGTATCATCCAGTTTGGGTGAAAAAATATTTTCTGAGATTTCTGGAGATTCGTAATTTTTGGAGACTGGGCAACCCCTTCCCATGAAAGTGTTTCTCGCCAGTCACTGCTTAGGGCTACATCAAGAGGAAACAAAACATAGAGATAGAACGTGAAACTACTTTGTTGTGTCAACTTTCAAGAAGCTAGCACAAACCGTGTTGGATTTAGAGTTCCAAATACATCTATCAATATAGGAGAAAACAGAGTGAAACCTAAAAATTCAAACTGTTACTGGAAATGAACGCTTCAACATAGAAGAAAGAAATTTGGGGAACCAAGTCGCCTTAGTGTACTGATCATTACCTGAAAGTATCATCCAGTTTGGGTGAAAAAATATTTGCTGAGATTTCTGGAGATTCGTAATTTTTGGAAGCTTGGCAACCCCTTCCCATGAAAGTGTTTCTCGCCAGTCACTGCTTAGGGCTACATCAAGAGGAAACAAAACGTAGAGATAGAACGTGAAACTACTTTGTTGTGTCAAGTTTCAAGAAGCTAGCACAAACCGTGTTGGATTTAGAGTTCCAAATACATCTATCAATATAGGAGAAAACAGAGTGAAACCTAAAAATTCAAAATGTTACTGGAAATGAACGCTTCAACATAGAAGAACGAAATTTGGGGAACCAAGTCGCCTTAGTGTACTGATCATTACCTGAAAGTATCATCCAGTTTGGGTGAAAAAATATTTGCTGAGATTTATGGAGATTCGTAATTTTTGGAAGCTTGGCAACCCCTTCCCATGAAAGTGTTTCTCGCCAGTCACTGCTTAGGGCTACATCAAGAGGAAACAAAACGTAGAGATAGAACGTGAAACTACTTTGTTGTGTCAAGTTTCAAGAAGCTAGCACAAACCGTGTTGGATTTAGAGTTCCAAATACATCTATCAATATAGGAGAAAACAGAGTGAAACCTAAAAATTCAAACTGTTACTGGAAATGAACGCTTCAACATAGAAGAATGAAATTTGGGGAACCAAGTCGCCTTAGTGTACTGATCATTACCTGAAAGTATCATCCAGTTTGGGTGAAAAAATATTTGCTGAGATTTCTGGAGATTCGTAATTTTTGGAGACTGGGCAACCCCTTCCCATGAAAGTATTTCTCGCCAGTCACTGCTTAGGGCTACATCAAGAGGAAACAAAACGTAGAGATAGAACGTGAAACTACTTTGTTGTGTCAAGTTTCAAGAAGCTAGCACAAACCGTGTTGGTTTTAGAGTTCCAAATACATCTATCAATATAGGAGAAAACAGAGTGAAACCTAAAAATTCAAACTGTTACTGGAAATGAACACTTCAACATAGAAGAATGAAATTTGGGGAACCAAGTCGCCTTAGTGTACTGATCATTACCTGAAAGTATCATCGAGTTTGGGTGAAAAAATATTTGCTGAGATTTCTGGAGATTCGTAATTTTTGGAGACTGGGCAACCCCTTCCCATGAAAGTGTTTCTCGCCAGTCACTGCTTAGGGCTACATCAAGAGGAAACAAAACGTAGAGATAGAACGTGAAACTACTTTGTTGTGTCAAGTTTCAAGAAGCTAGCACAAACCGTGTTGGATTTAGAGTTCCAAATACATCTGTCAATATAGGAGAAAACAGAGTGAAACCTAAAAATTCAAACTGTTACTGGAAATGAACGCTTCAACATAGAAGAACGAAATTTGGGGAACCAAGTCGCCTTAGTGTACTGATCATTACCTGAAAGTATCATCCAGTTTGGGTGAAAAAATATTTGCTGAGATTTCTGGAGATTCGTAATTTTTGGAAGCTTGGCAACCCCTTCCCATGAAAGTGTTTCTCGCCAGTCACTGCTTAGGGCTACATCAAGAGGAAACAAAATGTAGAGATAGAACGTGAAACTACTTTGTTGTGTCAAGTTTCAAGAAGCTAGCACAAACCGTGTTGGATTTAGAGTTCCAAATACATCTATCAATATAGGAGAAAACAGAGTGAAACCTAAAAATTCAAACTGTTACTGGAAATGAACGCTTCAACATAGAAGAACGAAATTTGGGGAACCAAGTCGCCTTAGTGTACTGATCATTACCTGAAAGTATCATCCAGTTTGGGTGAAAAAATATTTGCTGAGATTTATGGAGATTCGTAATTTTTGGAAGCTTGGCAACCCCTTCCCATGAAAGTGTTTCTCGCCAGTCACTGCTTAGGGCTACATCAAGAGGAAACAAAACGTAGAGATAGAACGTGAAACTACTTTGTTGTGTCAAGTTTCAAGAAGCTAGCACAAACTGTGTTGGATTTAGAGTTCCAAATACATCTATCAATATAGGAGAAAACAGAGTGAAACCTAAAAATTCAAACTGTTACTGGAAATGAACGCTTCAACATAGAAGAACGAAATTTGGGGAACCAAGTCGCGTTAGTGTACTGATCATTACCTGAAAGTATCATCCAGTTTGGGTGAAAAAATATTTCTGGAGATTCGTCATTTTTGGAAGCTTGGCAACCCTTCCCATAAAAGTGTTTCTCGCCAGTCACTGCTTAGGGCTAAATCAAGAGGAAACAAAACGTAGAGATAGAAAGTGAAACTACTTTGTTGTGTCAAGTTTCAAGAAGCTAGCACAAACCGTGTTGGATTTAGAGTTCCAAATACATCTATCAATATAGGAGAAAACAGAGTGAAACCTAAAAATTCAAACTGTTACTGGAAATGAACGCTTCAACATAGAAGAACGAAATTTGGGGAACCAAGTCGCCTTAGTGTACTGATCATTACCTGAAAGTATCATCCAGTTTGGGTGAAAAAATATTTTCTGAGATTTCTGGAGATTCGTAATTTTTGGAGACTGGGCAACCCCTTCCCATGAAAGTGTTTCTCGCCAGTCACTGCTTAGGGCTACATCAAGAGGAAACAAAACATAGAGATAGAACGTGAAACTACTTTGTTGTGTCAACTTTCAAGAAGCTAGCACAAACCGTGTTGGATTTAGAGTTCCAAATACATCTATCAATATAGGAGAAAACAGAGTGAAACCTAAAAATTCAAACTGTTACTGGAAATGAACGCTTCAACATAGAAGAAAGAAATTTGGGGAACCAAGTCGCCTTAGTGTACTGATCATTACCTGAAAGTATCATCCAGTTTGGGTGAAAAAATATTTGCTGAGATTTCTGGAGATTCGTAATTTTTGGAAGCTTGGCAACCCCTTCCCATGAAAGTGTTTCTCGCCAGTCACTGCTTAGGGCTACATCAAGAGGAAACAAAACGTAGAGATAGAACGTGAAACTACTTTGTTGTGTCAAGTTTCAAGAAGCTAGCACAAACCGTGTTGGATTTAGAGTTCCAAATACATCTATCAATATAGGAGAAAACAGAGTGAAACCTAAAAATTCAAAATGTTACTGGAAATGAACGCTTCAACATAGAAGAACGAAATTTGGGGAACCAAGTCGCCTTAGTGTACTGATCATTACCTGAAAGTATCATCCAGTTTGGGTGAAAAAATATTTGCTGAGATTTATGGAGATTCGTAATTTTTGGAAGCTTGGCAACCCCTTCCCATGAAAGTGTTTCTCGCCAGTCACTGCTTAGGGCTACATCAAGAGGAAACAAAACGTAGAGATAGAACGTGAAACTACTTTGTTGTGTCAAGTTTCAAGAAGCTAGCACAAACCGTGTTGGATTTAGAGTTCCAAATACATCTATCAATATAGGAGAAAACAGAGTGAAACCTAAAAATTCAAACTGTTACTGGAAATGAACGCTTCAACATAGAAGAATGAAATTTGGGGAACCAAGTCGCCTTAGTGTACTGATCATTACCTGAAAGTATCATCCAGTTTGGGTGAAAAAATATTTGCTGAGATTTCTGGAGATTCGTAATTTTTGGAGACTGGGCAACCCCTTCCCATGAAAGTATTTCTCGCCAGTCACTGCTTAGGGCTACATCAAGAGGAAACAAAACGTAGAGATAGAACGTGAAACTACTTTGTTGTGTCAAGTTTCAAGAAGCTAGCACAAACCGTGTTGGTTTTAGAGTTCCAAATACATCTATCAATATAGGAGAAAACAGAGTGAAACCTAAAAATTCAAACTGTTACTGGAAATGAACACTTCAACATAGAAGAATGAAATTTGGGGAACCAAGTCGCCTTAGTGTACTGATCATTACCTGAAAGTATCATCGAGTTTGGGTGAAAAAATATTTGCTGAGATTTCTGGAGATTCGTAATTTTTGGAGACTGGGCAACCCCTTCCCATGAAAGTGTTTCTCGCCAGTCACTGCTTAGGGCTACATCAAGAGGAAACAAAACGTAGAGATAGAACGTGAAACTACTTTGTTGTGTCAAGTTTCAAGAAGCTAGCACAAACCGTGTTGGATTTAGAGTTCCAAATACATCTGTCAATATAGGAGAAAACAGAGTGAAACCTAAAAATTCAAACTGTTACTGGAAATGAACGCTTCAACATAGAAGAACGAAATTTGGGGAACCAAGTCGCCTTAGTGTACTGATCATTACCTGAAAGTATCATCCAGTTTGGGTGAAAAAATATTTGCTGAGATTTCTGGAGATTCGTAATTTTTGGAAGCTTGGCAACCCCTTCCCATGGAAGTGTTTCTCGCCAGTCACTGCTTAGGGCTACATCAAGAGGAAACAAAACGTAGAGATAGAACGTGAAACTACATTGTTGTGTCAAGTTTCAAGAAGCTAGCACAAACCGTGTTGGATTTAGAGTTCCAAATACATCTATCAATATAGGAGAAAACAGAGTGAAACCTAAAAATTCAAAATGTTACTGGAAATGAACGCTTCAACATAGAAGAACGAAATTTGGGGAACCAAGTCGCCTTAGTGTACTGATCATTACCTGAAAGTATCATCCAGTTTGGGTGAAAAAATATTTGCTGAGATTTCTGGAGATTCGTAATTTTTGGAAGCTTGGCAACCCCTTCCCATGAAAGTGTTTCTCGCCAGTCAGTGCTTAGGGCTACATCAAGAGGAAACAAAACGTAGAGATAGAACGTGAAACTACATTGTTGTGTCAAGTTTCAAGAAGCTAGCACAAACCGTGTTGGATTTAGAGTTCCAAATACATCTATCAATATAGGAGAAAACAGAGTGAAACCTAAAAATTCAAACTGTTACTGGAAATGAACGCTTAAACATAGAAGAACGAAATTTGGGGAACCAAGTCGCCTTAGTGTACTGATCATTACCTGAAAGTATCATCCAGTTTGGGTGAAAAAATATTTGCTGAGATTTCTGGAGATTCGTAATTTTTGGAAGCTTGGCAACCCCTTCCCATGAAAGTGTTTCTCGCCAGTCACTGCTTAGGGCTACATCAAGAGGAAACAAAATGTAGAGATAGAACGTGAAACTACTTTGTTGTGTCAAGTTTCAAGAAGCTAGCACAAACCGTGTTGGATTTAGAGTTCCAAATACATGTATCAATATCGGAGAAAACAGAGTGAAACCTAAAAATTCAAACTGTTACTGGAAATGAACGCTTCAACATAGAAGAACGAAATTTGGGGAACCAAGTCGCCTTAGTGTACTGATCATTACCTGAACGTATCATCCAGTTTGGGTGAAAAAATATTTGCTGAGATTTCTGGAGATTCGTAATTTTTGGAAGCTTGGCAACCCCTTTCCATGAAAGTGTTTCTCGCCAGTCACTGCTTAGGGCTACATCAAGAGGAAACAAAACGTAGAGATAGAACGTGAAACTACTTTGTTGTGTCAAGTTTCAAGAAGCTAGCACAAACCGTGTTGGATTTAGAGTTCCAAATACATCTATCAATATAGGAGAAAACAGAGTGAAACCTAAAAATTCAAACTGTTACTGGAAATGAACGCTTCAACATAGAAGAACGAAATTTGGGGAACCAAGTCGCATTAGTGTACTGATCATTACCTGAAAGTATCATCCAGTTTGGGTGAAAAAATATTTGCTGAGATTTCTGGAGATTCGTAATTTTTGGAAGCTTGGCAACCCCTTCCCATGAAAGTGTTTCTCGCCAGTCACTGCTTAGGGCTACATCAAGAGGAAACAAAACGTAGAGATAGAACGTGAAACTACTTTGTTGTGTCAAGTTTCAAGAAGCTAGCACAAACCGTGTTGGATTTAGAGTTCCAAATACATCTATCAATATAGGAGAAAACAGAGTGAAACCTAAAAATTCAAACTGTTACTGGAAATGAACGCTTCAACATAGAAGAACGAAATTTGGGGAACCAAGTGGCCTTAGTGTACTGATCATTACCTGAAAGTATCATCCAGTTTGGGTGAAAAAATATTTGCTGAGATTTCTGGAGATTCGTAATTTTTGGAAGCTTGGCAACCCCTTCCCATGAAAGTGTTTCTCGCCAGTCACTGCTTAGGGCTACATCAAGAGGAAACAAAATGTAGAGATAGAACGTGAAACTACTTTGTAGTGTCAAGTTTCAAGAAGCTAGCACAAACCGTGTTGGATTTAGAGTTCCAAATACATCTATCAATATAGGAGAAAACAGAGTGAAACCTAAAAATTCAAACTGTTACTGGAAATGAATGCTTCAACATAGAAGAATGAAATTTGGGGAACCAAGTCGCGTTAGTGTACTGATAATTACCTGAAAGTATCATCCAGTTTGGGTGAAAAAATATTTGCTGAGATTTCTGGAGATTCGTAATTTTTGGAGACTGGGCAACCCCTTCCCATGAAAGTGTTTCTCGCCAGTCACTGCTTAGGGCTACATCAAGAGGAAACAATACGTAGAGAGAGAACGTGAAACTACTTTGTTGTGTCAAGTTTCAAGAAGCTAGCACAAACCGTGTTGGATTTAGAGTTCCAAATACATCTATAAATATAGGAGAAAACAGAGTGAAACCTAAAAATTCAAACTGTTACTGGAAATGAACGCTTCAACATAGAAGAACGAAATTTGGGGAACCAAGTCGCGTTAGTGTACTGATAATTACCTGAAAGTATCATCCAGTTTGGGTGAAAAAATATTTGCTGAGATTTCTGGAGATTCGTAATTTTTGGAAGCTTGGCAACCCCTTCCCATGAAAGTGTTTCTCGCCAGTCACTGCTTAGGGCTACATCAAGAGGAAACAAAACGTAGAGATAGAACGTGAAACTACTTTGTTGTGTCAAGTTTCAAGAAGCTAGCACAAACCGTGTTGGATTTAGAGTTCCAAATACATCTATCAATATAGGAGAAAACAGAGTGAAACCTAAAAATTCAAACTGTTACTGGAAATGAACGCTTCAACATAGAAGAACGAAATTTGGGGAACCAAGTCGCCTTAGTGTACTGATCATTACCTGAAAGTTTCATCCAGTTTGGGTGAAAAAATATTTGCTGAGATTTCTGGAGATTCGTAATTTTTGGAAGCTTGGCAACCCCTTCCCATGAAAGTGTTTCTCGCCAGTCACTGCTTAGGGCTACATCAAGAGGAAACAAAACGTAGAGATAGAACGTGAAACTACTTTGTTGTGTCAAGTTTCAAGAAGCTAGCACAAACCGTGTTGGATTTAGAGTTCCAAATACATCTATCAATACAGGAGAAAACAGAGTGAAACCTAAAAATTCAAACTGTTACTGGAAATGAACGCTTCAACATAGAAGAACGAAATTTGGGGAACCAAGTCGCCTTAGTGTACTGATCATTACCTGAAAGTATCATCCAGTTTGGGTGAAAAAATATTTGCTGAGATTTCTGGAGATTCGTAATTTTTGGAAGCTTGGCAACCCCTTCCCATGAAAGTGTTTCTCGCCAGTCACTGCTTAGGGCTACATCAAGAGGAAACAAAATGTAGAGATAGAACGTGAAACTACTTTGTTGTGTCAAGTTTCAAGAAGCTAGCACAAACCGTGTTGGATTTAGAGTTCCAAATACATCTATCAATATAGGAGAAAACAGAGTGAAACCTAAAAATTCAAACTGTTACTGGAAATGAACGCTTCAACATAGAAGAACGAAATTTGGGGAACCAAGTCGCCTTAGTGTACTGATCATTACCTGAAAGTATCATCCAGTTTGGGTGAAAAAATATTTGCTGAGATTTCTGGAGATTCGTAATTTTTGGAAGCTTGGCAACCCCTTCCCATGAAAGTGTTTCTCGCCAGTCACTGCTTAGGGCTACATCAAGAGGAAACAAAATGTAGAGATAGAACGTGAAACTACTTTGTTGTGTCAAGTTTCAAGAAGCTAGCACAAACCGTGTTGGATTTAGAGTTCCAAATACATCTATCAATATAGGAGAAAACAGAGTGAAACCTAAAAATTCAAACTGTTACTGGAAATGAACACTTCAACATAGAAGAACGAAATTTGGGGAACCAAGTCGCCTTAGTGTACTGATCATTACCTGAAAGTATCATCCAGTTTGGGTGAAAAAATATTTGCTGAGATTTCTGGAGATTCGTAATTTTTGGAGACTGGGCAACCCCTTCCCATGAAAGTGTTTCTCGCCAGTCACTGCTTAGGGCTACATCAAGAGGAAACAATACGTAGAGAGAGAACGTGAAACTACTTTGTTGTGTCAAGTTTCAAGAAGCTAGCACAAACCGTGTTGGATTTAGAGTTCCAAATACATCTATCAATATAGGAGAAAACAGAGTGAAACCTAAAAATTCAAACTGTTACTGGAAATGAACGCTTCAACATAGAAGAACGAAATTTGGGGAACCAAGTCGCCTTAGTGTACTGATCATTACCTGAAAGTATCATCCAGTTTGGGTGAAAAAATATTTGCTGAGATTTCTGGAGATTCGTAATTTTTGGAAGCTTGGCAACCCCTTCCCATGAAAGTGTTTCTCGCCAGTCACTGCTTAGGGCTACATCAAGAGGAAACAAAACGTAGAGATAGAACGTGAAACTACTTTGTTGTGTCAAGTTTCAAGAAGCTAGCACAAACCGTGTTGGATTTAGAGTTCCAAATACATCTATCAATATAGGAGAAAACAGAGTGAAACCTAAAAATTCAAACTGTTACTGGAAATGAACGCTTCAACATAGAAGAACAAAATTTGGGGAACCAAGTCACCTTAGTGTACTGATCATTACCTGAAAGTATCATCCAGTTTGGGTGAAAAAATATTTGCTGAGATTTCTGGAGATTCGTAATTTTTGGAAGCTTGGCAATCCCTTCCCATGAAAGTGTTTCTCGCCAGTCACTGCTTAGGGCTACATCAAGAGGAAACAAAACGTAGAGATAGAACGTGAAACTACTTTGTTGTGTCAAGTTTCAAGAAGCTAGCACAAACCGTGTTGGATTTAGAGTTCCAAATACATCTATCAATATAGGAGAAAACAGAGTGAAACCTAAAAATTCAAAATGTTACTGGAAATGAACGCTTCAACATAGAAGAACGAAATTTGGGGAACCAAGTCGCCTTAGTGTACTAATCATTACCTGAAAGTATCATCGAGTTTGGGTGAAAAAATATTTGCTGAGATTTATGGAGATTCGTAATTTTTGGAAGCTTGGCAACCCCTTCCCATGAAAGTTTTTCTCAC
The DNA here is from genome assembly GCF_964194105.1 of Spermophilus citellus. Lineage (NCBI taxonomy): Eukaryota > Metazoa > Chordata > Mammalia > Rodentia > Sciuridae > Spermophilus > Spermophilus citellus. The sequence continues at coordinate 98,988,671 of NC_138183.1, read as the reverse complement.
CAGTCACTGCTTAGGGCTACATCAAGAGGAAACAAAACGTAGAGATAGAACGTGAAACTACTTTGTTGTGTCAAGTTTCAAGAAGCTAGCACAAACCGTGTTGGATTTAGAGTTCCAAATACATCTATCAATATAGGAGAAAACAGAGTGAAACCTAAAAATTCAAACTGTTACTGGAAATGAACGCTTCAACATAGAAGAATGAAATTTGGGGAACCAAGTCGCCTTAGTGTACTGATCATTACCTGAAAGTATCATCCAGTTTGGGTGAAAAAATATTTGCTGAGATTTCTGGAGATTCGTAATTTTTGGAGACTGGGCAACCCCTTCCCATGAAAGTATTTCTCGCCAGTCACTGCTTAGGGCTACATCAAGAGGAAACAAAACGTAGAGATAGAACGTGAAACTACTTTGTTGTGTCAAGTTTCAAGAAGCTAGCACAAACCGTGTTGGTTTTAGAGTTCCAAATACATCTATCAATATAGGAGAAAACAGAGTGAAACCTAAAAATTCAAACTGTTACTGGAAATGAACACTTCAACATAGAAGAATGAAATTTGGGGAACCAAGTCGCCTTAGTGTACTGATCATTACCTGAAAGTATCATCGAGTTTGGGTGAAAAAATATTTGCTGAGATTTCTGGAGATTCGTAATTTTTGGAGACTGGGCAACCCCTTCCCATGAAAGTGTTTCTCGCCAGTCACTGCTTAGGGCTACATCAAGAGGAAACAAAACGTAGAGATAGAACGTGAAACTACTTTGTTGTGTCAAGTTTCAAGAAGCTAGCACAAACCGTGTTGGATTTAGAGTTCCAAATACATCTGTCAATATAGGAGAAAACAGAGTGAAACCTAAAAATTCAAACTGTTACTGGAAATGAACGCTTCAACATAGAAGAACGAAATTTGGGGAACCAAGTCGCCTTAGTGTACTGATCATTACCTGAAAGTATCATCCAGTTTGGGTGAAAAAATATTTGCTGAGATTTCTGGAGATTCGTAATTTTTGGAAGCTTGGCAACCCCTTCCCATGAAAGTGTTTCTCGCCAGTCACTGCTTAGGGCTACATCAAGAGGAAACAAAACGTAGAGACAGAACGTGAAACTACATTGTTGTGTCAATTTTCAAGAAGCTAGCACAAACCGTGTTGGATTTAGAGTTCCAAATACATCTATCAATATAGGAGAAAACAGAGTGAAACCTAAAAATTCAAAATGTTACTGGAAATGAACGCTTCAACATAGAAGAACGAAATTTGGGGAACCAAGTCGCCTTAGTGTACTGATCATTACCTGAAAGTATCATCCAGTTTGGGTGAAAAAATATTTGCTGAGATTTCTGGAGATTCGTAATTTTTGGAAGCTTGGCAACCCCTTCCCATGAAAGTGTTTCTCGCCAGTCACTGCTTAGGGCTACATCAAGAGGAAACAAAACGTAGAGATAGAACGTGAAACTACATTGTTGTGTCAAGTTTCAAGAAGCTAGCACAAACCGTGTTGGATTTAGAGTTCCAAATACATCTATCAATATAGGAGAAAACAGAGTGAAACCTAAAAATTCAAACTGTTACTGGAAATGAAGGCTTAAACATAGAAGAACGAAATTTGGGGAACCAAGTCGCCTTAGTGTACTGATCATTACCTGAAAGTATCATCCAGTTTGGGTGAAAAAATATTTGCTGAGATTTCTGGAGATTCGTAATTTTTGGAAGCTTGGCAACCCCTTCCCATGAAAGTGTTTCTCGCCAGTCACTGCTTAGGGCTACATCAAGAGGAAACAAAATGTAGAGATAGAACGTGAAACTACTTTGTTGTGTCAAGTTTCAAGAAGCTAGCACAAACCGTGTTGGATTTAGAGTTCCAAATACATGTATCAATATCGGAGAAAACAGAGTGAAACCTAAAAATTCAAACTGTTACTGGAAATGAACGCTTCAACATAGAAGAACGAAATTTGGGGAACCAAGTCGCCTTAGTGTACTGATCATTACCTGAAAGTATCATCCAGTTTGGGTGAAAAAATATTTGCTGAGATTTCTGGAGATTCGTAATTTTTGGAAGCTTGGCAACCCCTTCCCATGAAAGTGTTTCTCGCCAGTCACTGCTTAGGGCTACATCAAGAGGAAACAAAACGTAGAGATAGAACGTGAAACTACTTTGTTGTGTCAAGTTTCAAGAAGCTAGCACAAACCGTGTTGGATTTAGAGTTCCAAATACATCTATCAATATAGGAGAAAACAGAGTGAAACCTAAAAATTCAAACTGTTACTGGAAATGAACGCTTCAACATAGAAGAACGAAATTTGGGGAACCAAGTCGCATTAGTGTACTGATCATTACCTGAAAGTATCATCCAGTTTGGGTGAAAAAATATTTGCTGAGATTTCTGGAGATTCGTAATTTTTGGAAGCTTGGCAACCCCTTCCCATGAAAGTGTTTCTCGCCAGTCACTGCTTAGGGCTACATCAAGAGGAAACAAAACGTAGAGATAGAACGTGAAACTACTTTGTTGTGTCAAGTTTCAAGAAGCTAGCACAAACCGTGTTGGATTTAGAGTTCCAAATACATCTATCAATATAGGAGAAAACAGAGTGAAACCTAAAAATTCAAACTGTTACTGGAAATGAACGCTTCAACATAGAAGAACGAAATTTGGGGAACCAAGTCGCCTTAGTGTACTGATCATTACCTGAAAGTATCATCCAGTTTGGGTGAAAAAATATTTGCTGAGATTTCTGGAGATTCGTAATTTTTGGAAGCTTGGCAACCCCTTCCCATGAAAGTGTTTCTCGCCAGTCACTGCTTAGGGCTACATCAAGAGGAAACAAAATGTAGAGATAGAACGTGAAACTACTTTGTAGTGTCAAGTTTCAAGAAGCTAGCACAAACCGTGTTGGATTTAGAGTTCCAAATACATCTATCAATATAGGAGAAAACAGAGTGAAACCTAAAAATTCAAACTGTTACTGGAAATGAACGCTTCAACATAGAAGAACGAAATTTGGGGAACCAAGTCGCGTTAGTGTACTGATAATTACCTGAAAGTATCATCCAGTTTGGGTGAAAAAATATTTGCTGAGATTTCTGGAGATTCGTAATTTTTGGAGACTGGGCAACCCCTTCCCATGAAAGTGTTTCTCGCCAGTCACTGCTTAGGGCTACATCAAGAGGAAACAATACGTAGAGATAGAACGTGAAACTACTTTGTTGTGTCAAGTTTCAAGAAGCTAGCACAAATCGTGTTGGATTTAGAGTTCCAAACACATCTATCAATATAGGAGAAAACAGAGTGAAACCTAAAAATTCAAACTGTTACTGGAAATGAACGCTTCAACATAGAAGAACGAAATTTGGGGAACCAAGTCGCCTTAGTGTACTGATCATTACCTGAAAGTATCATCCAGTTTGGGTGAAAAAATATTTGCTGAGTTTTCTGGAGATTCGTAATTTTTGGAAGCTTGGCAACCCCTTCCCATGAAAGTGTTTCTCGCCAGTCACTGCTTAGGGCTACATCAAGAGGAAACAAAACGTAGAGATAGAACGTGAAACTACTTTGTTGTGTCAAGTTTCAAGAAGCTAGCACAAACCGTGTTGGATTTAGAGTTCCAAATACATCTATCAATATAGGAGAAAACAGAGTGAAACCTAAAAATTCAAACTGTTACTGGAAATGAACGCTTCAACATAGAAGAACGAAATTTGGGGAACCAAGTCGCCTTAGTGTACTGATCATTACCTGAAAGTATCATCCAGTTTGGGTGAAAAAATATTTGCTGAGATTTCTGGAGATTCGTAATTTTTGGAAGCTTGGCAACCCCTTCCCATGAAAGTGTTTCTCGCCAGTCACTGCTTAGGGCTACATCAAGAGGAAACAAAACGTAGAGATAGAACGTGAAACTACTTTGTTGTGTCAAGTTTCAAGAAGCTAGCACAAACCGTGTTGGATTTAGAGTTCCAAATACATCTATCAATATAGGAGAAAACAGAGTGAAACCTAAAAATTCAAACTGTTACTGGAAATGAACGCTTCAACATAGAAGAACGAAATTTGGGGAACCAAGTCGCCTTAGTGTACTGATCATTACCTGAAAGTATCATCCAGTTTGGGTGAAAAAATATTTGCTGAGATTTCTGGAGATTCGTAATTTTTGGAATCTTGGCAACCCCTTCCCATGAAAGGGTTTCTCGCCAGTCACTGCTTAGGGCTACATCAAGAGGAAACAAAATGTAGAGATAGAACGTGAAACTACTTTGTTGTGTCAAGTTTCAAGAAGCTAGCACAAACCCTGTTGGATTTAGAGTTCCAAATACATCTATCAATATAGGAGAAAACAGAGTGAAACCTAAAAATTCAAACTGTTACTGGAAATGAACGCTTCAACATAGAAGAACGAAATTTGGGGAACCAAGTCGCCTTAGTGTACTGATCATTTCCTGAAAGTATCATCCAGTTTGGGTGAAAAAATATTTGCTGAGATTTCTGGAGATTCGTAATTTTTGGAAGCTTGGCAACCCCTTCCCATGAAAGTGTTTCTCGCCAGTCACTGCTTAGGGCTACATCAAGAGGAAACAAAACGTAGAGATAGAACGTGAAACTACTTTGTTGTGTCAAGTTTCAAGAAGCTAGCACAAACCGTGTTGGATTTAGAGTTCCAAATACATCTATCAATATAGGAGAAAACAGAGTGAAACCTAAAAATTCAAACTGTTACTGGAAATGAACGCTTCAACATAGAAGAACGAAATTTGGGGAACCAAGTCGCCTTAGTGTACTGATCATTACCTGAAAGTATCATCCAGTTTGGGTGAAAAAATATTTGCTGAGATTTCTGGAGATTCGTAATTTTTGGAATCTTGGCAACCCCTTCCCATGAAAGGGTTTCTCGCCAGTCACTGCTTAGGGCTACATCAAGAGGAAACAAAATGTAGAGATAGAACGTGAAACTACTTTGTTGTGTCAAGTTTCAAGAAGCTAGCACAAACCCTGTTGGATTTAGAGTTCCAAATACATCTATCAATATAGGAGAAAACAGAGTGAAACCTAAAAATTCAAACTGTTACTGGAAATGAACGCTTCAACATAGAAGAACGAAATTTGGGGAACCAAGTCGCCTTAGTGTACTGATCATTTCCTGAAAGTATCATCCAGTTTGGGTGAAAAAATATTTGCTGAGATTTCTGGAGATTCGTAATTTTTGGAAGCTTGGCAACCCCTTCCCATGAAAGTGTTTCTCGCCAGTCACTGCTTAGGGCTACATCAAGAGGAAACAAAACGTAGAGATAGAACGTGAAACTACTTTGTTGTGTCAAGTTTCAAGAAGCTAGCACAAACCGTGTTGGATTTAGAGTTCCAAATACATCTATCAATATAGGAGAAAACAGAGTGAAACCTAAAAATTCAAACTGTTACTGGAAATGAACGCTTCAACATAGAAGAACGAAATTTGGGGAACCAAGTCGCCTTAGTGTACTGATCATTACCTGAAAGTATCATCCAGTTTGGGTGAAAAAATATTTTCTGAGATTTCTGGAGATTCGTAATTTTTGGAAGCTTGGCAACCCCTTCCCATGAAAGTGTTTCTCGCCAGTCACTGCTTAGGGCTACATCAAGAGGAAACAAAACGTAGAGATAGAACGTGAAACTACTTTGTTGTGTCAAGTTTCAAGAAGCTAGCACAAACCGTGTTGGATTTAGAGTTCCAAATACATCTATCAATATAGGAGAAAAGAGAGTGAAACCTAAAAATTCAAACTGTTACTGGAAATGAACGCTTCAACATAGAAGAACGAAATTTGGGTAACCAAGTCACCTTAGTGTACTGATCATTACCTCAAAGTATCATCCAGTTTGGGTGAAAAAATATTTGCTGAGATTTCTTGAGATTCGTCATTTTTGGAAGCTTGGCAACCCCTTCCCATGAAAGTGTTTCTCGCCAGTCACTGCTTAGGGCTACATCAAGAGGAAACAAAACGTAGAGATAGAACGTGAAACTACTTTGTTGTGTCAAGTTTCAAGAAGCTAGCACAAACCGTGTTGGATATAGAGTTCCAAATACATCTATCAATATAGGAGAAAACAGAGTGAAACCTAAAAATTCAAACGGTTACTGGAAATGAACGCTTCAACATAGAAGAACGAAATTTGGGGAACCAAGTCGCCTTAGTGTGCTGATCATTACCTGAAAGTATCATCCAGTTTGGGTGAAAAAATATTTGCTGAGATTTCTGGAGATTCGTAATTTTTGGAAGCTTGGCAACCCCTTCCCATGGAAGTGTTTCTCGCCAGTCACTGCTTAGGGCTACATCAAGAGGAAACAAAATGTAGAGATAGAACGTGAATCTTCTTTGTTGTGTCAAGTTTCAAGAAGCTAGCACAAACCGTGTTGGATTTAGAGTTCCAAATACATCTATCAATATAGGAGAAAACAGAGTGAAACCTAAAAATTCAAACTGTTACTGGAAATGAACGCTTCAACATAGAAGAACGAAATTTGGGGAACCAAGTCGCCTTAGTGTACTGATCATTACCTGAAAGTATCATCCAGTTTGGGTGAAAAAATATTTGCTGAGATTTCTGGAGATTCGTAATTTTTGGAAGCTTGGCAACCCCTTCCCATGAAAGTGTTTCTCGCCAGTCACTGCTTAGGGCTACATCAAGAGGAAACAAAACGTAGAGATAGAACGTGAAACTACTTTGTTGTGTCAAGTTTCAAGAAGCTAGCACAAACCGTGTTGGATTTAGAGTTCCAAATGCATCTATCAATATAGGAGAAAACAGAGTGAAACCTAAAAATTCAAACTGTTACTGGAAATGAACGCTTCAACATAGAAGAATGAAATTTGGGGAACCAAGTCGCCTTAGTGTACTGATCATTACCTGAAAGTATCATCCAGTTTGGGTGAAAAAATATTTGCTGAGATTTCTGGAGATTCGTAATTTTAGGAGACTGGGCAACCCCTTCCCATGAAAGTGTTTCTCGCCAGTCACTGCTTAGGGCTACATCAAGAGGAAACAAAACGTAGAGATAGAACGTGAAACTACTTTGTTGTGTCAAGTTTCAAGAAGCTAGCACAAACCGTGTTGGATTTAGAGTTCCAAATACATCTATCAACATAGGAGAAAACAGAGTGAAACCTAAAAATTCAAACTGTTACTGGAAATGAACGCTTCAATATAGAAGAATCAAATTTGGGGAGCCAAGTCGCCTTAGGGTACTGATCATTACCTGAAAGTATCATCCAGTTTGGGTGAAAAAATATTTGCTGAGATTTCTGGAGATTCGTAATTTTTGGAGACTGGGCAACCCCTTCCCATGAAAGTGTTTCTCGCCAGTCACTGCTTAGGGCTACATCAAGAGGAAAAAAAACGTAGAGATAGAACGTGAAACTACTTTGTTGTGTCAAGTTTCAAGAAGCTAGCACAAACCGTGTTGGATTTAGAGTTCCAAATACATCTATCAATATAGGAGAAAACAGAGTGAAATCTAAAAATTCAAACTGTTACTGGAAATGAACGCTTCAACATAGAAGAACGAAATTTGGGGAACCAAGTCGCCTTAGTGTACTGATCATTACCTGAAAGTATCATCCAGTTTGGGTGAAAAAATATTTGCTGAGATTTCTGGAGATTCATAATTTTTGGAAGCTTGGCAACCCCTTCCCATGAAAGTGTTTCTCGCCAGTCACTGCTTAGGGCTACATCAAGAGGAAACAAAACGTAGAGATAGAACGTGAAACTACTTTGTTGTGTCAAGTTTCAAGAAGCTAGCACAAACCGTGTTGGATTTAGAGTTCCAAATACATCTATCAATATAGGAGAAAAGAGAGTGAAACCTAAAAATTCAAACTGTTACTGGAAATGAACGCTTCAACATAGAAGAACGAAATTTGGGTAACCAAGTCACCTTAGTGTACTGATCATTACCTGAAAGTATCATCCAGTTTGGGTGAAAAAATATTTGCTGAGATTTCTTGAGATTCGTCATTTTTGGAAGCTTGGCAACCCCTTCCCATGAAAGTGTTTCTCGCCAGTCACTGCTTAGGGCTACATCAAGAGGAAACAAAACGTAGAGATAGAACGTGAAACTACTTTGTTGTGTCAAGTTTCAAGAAGCTAGCACAAACCGTGTTGGATTTAGAGTTCCAAATACATCTATCAATATAGGAGAAAACAGAGTGAAACCTAAAAATTCAAACGGTTACTGGAAATGAACGCTTCAACATAGAAGAACAAAATTTGGGGAACCAAGTCGCCTTAGTGTGCTGATCATTACCTGAAAGTATCATCCAGTTTGGGTGAAAAAATATTTGCTGAGATTTCTGGAGATTCGTAATTTTTGGAAGCTTGGCAACCCCTTCCCATGGAAGTGTTTCTCGCCAGTCACTGCTTAGGGCTACATCAAGAGGAAACAAAATGTAGAGATAGAACGTGAATCTTCTTTGTTGTGTCAAGTTTCAAGAAGCTAGCACAAACCGTGTTGGATTTAGAGTTCCAAATACATCTATCAATATAGGAGAAAACAGAGTGAAACCTAAAAATTCAAACTGTTACTGGAAATGAACGCTTCAACATAGAAGAACGAAATTTGGGGAACCAAGTCGCCTTAGTGTACTGATCATTACCTGAAAGTATCATCCAGTTTGGGTGAAAAAATATTTGCTGAGATTTCTGGAGATTCGTAATTTTTGGAAGCTTGGCAACCCCTTCCCATGAAAGTGTTTCTCGCCAGTCACTGCTTAGGGCTACATCAAGAGGAAACAAAACGTAGAGATAGAACGTGAAACTACTTTGTTGTGTCAAGTTTCAAGAAGCTAGCACAAACCGTGTTGGATTTAGAGTTCCAAATGCATCTATCAATATAGGAGAAAACAGAGTGAAACCTAAAAATTCAAACTGTTACTGGAAATGAACGCTTCAACATAGAAGAATGAAATTTGGGGAACCAAGTCGCCTTAGTGTACTGATCATTACCTGAAAGTATCATCCAGTTTGGGTGAAAAAATATTTGCTGAGATTTCTGGAGATTCGTAATTTTAGGAGACTGGGCAACCCCTTCCCATGAAAGTGTTTCTCGCCAGTCACTGCTTAGGGCTACATCAAGAGGAAACAAAACGTAGAGATAGAACGTGAAACTACTTTGTTGTGTCAAGTTTCAAGAAGCTAGCACAAACCGTGTTGGATTTAGAGTTCCAAATACATCTATCAACATAGGAGAAAACAGAGTGAAACCTAAAAATTCAAACTGTTACTGGAAATGAACGCTTCAATATAGAAGAATCAAATTTGGGGAGCCAAGTCGCCTTAGGGTACTGATCATTACCTGAAAGTATCATCCAGTTTGGGTGAAAAAATATTTGCTGAGATTTCTGGAGATTCGTAATTTTTGGAGACTGGGCAACCCCTTCCCATGAAAGTGTTTCTCGCCAGTCACTGCTTAGGGCTACATCAAGAGGAAAAAAAACGTAGAGATAGAACGTGAAACTACTTTGTTGTGTCAAGTTTCAAGAAGCTAGCACAAACCGTGTTGGATTTAGAGTTCCAAATACATCTATCAATATAGGAGAAAACAGAGTGAAATCTAAAAATTCAAACTGTTACTGGAAATGAACGCTTCAACATAGAAGAACGAAATTTGGGGAACCAAGTCGCCTTAGTGTACTGATCATTACCTGAAAGTATCATCCAGTTTGGGTGAAAAAATATTTGCTGAGATTTCTGGAGATTCATAATTTTTGGAAGCTTGGCAACCCCTTCCCATGAAAGTGTTTCTCGCCAGTCACTGCTTAGGGCTACATCAAGAGGAAACAAAACGTAGAGATAGAACGTGAAACTACTTTGTTGTGTCAAGTTTCAAGAAGCTAGCACAAACCGTGTTGGATTTAGAGTTCCAAATACATCTATCAACATAGGAGAAAACAGAGTGAAACCTAAAAATTCAAACTGTTACTGGAAATGAACGCTTCAATATAGAAGAATGAAATTTGGGGAACCAAGTCGCCTTAGGGTACTGATCATTACCTGAAAGTATCATCCAGTTTGGGTGAAAAAATATTTGCTTGGATTTCTGGAGATTCGTAATTTTTGGAGACTGGGCAACCCCTTCCCATGAAAGTGTTTCTCGCCAGTCACTGCTTAGGGCTACATCAAGAGGAAACAAAACGTAGAGATAGAACGTGAAACTACTTTGTTGTGTCAAGTTTCAAGAAGCTAGCACAAACCGTGTTGGATTTAGAGTTCCAAATACATCTACCAATATAGGAGAAAACAGAGTGAAACCTAAAAATTCAAACTGTTACTGGAAATGAACGCTTCAACATAGAAGAACGAAATTTGGGGAACCAAGTCGCCTTAGTGTACTGATCATTACCTGAAAGTATCATCCAGTTTGGGTGAAAAAATATTTGCTGAGATTTCTGGAGATTCGTAATTTTTGGAAGCTTGGCAACCCCTTCCCATGAAAGTGTTTCTCGCCAGTCACTGCTTAGGGCTACATCAAGAGGAAACAAAATGTAGAGATAGAACGTGAAACTACTTTGTTGTGTCAAGTTTCAAGAAGCTAGCACAAACCGTGTTGGATTTAGAGTTCCAAATACATCTATCAATATAGGAGAAAACAGAGTGAAACCTAAAAATTCAAACTGTTACTGGAAATGAACGCTTCAACATAGAAGAATGAAATTTGGGGAACCAAGTCGCCTTAGTGTACTGATCATTACCTGAAAGTATCATCCAGTTTGGGTGAAAAAATATTTGCTGAGATTTCTGGAGATTCGTAATTTTTGGAGACTGGGCAACCCCTTCCCATGAAAGTGTTTCTCGCCAGTCACTGCTTAGGGCTACATCAAGAGGAAACAATACGTAGAGAGAGAAAGTGAAACTACTTTGTTGTGTCAAGTTTCAAGAAGCTAGCACAAACCGTGTTGGATTTAGAGTTCCAAATACATCTATCAATATAGGAGAAAACAGAGTGAAACCTAAAAATTCAAACTGTTACTGGAAATGAACGCTTCAACATAGAAGAACGAAATTTGGGGAACCAAGTCGCCTTAGTGTACTGATCATTACCTGAAAGTATCATCCAGTTTGGGTGAAAAAATATTTGCTGAGATTTCTGGAGATTCGTAATTTTTGGAAGCTTGGCAACCCCTTCCCATGAAAGTGTTTCTCGCCAGTCACTGCTTAGGGCTACATCAAGAGGAAACAAAACGTAGAGATAGAACGTGAAACTACTTTGTTGTGTCAAGTTTCAAGAAGCTAGCACAAACCGTGTTGGATTTAGAGTTCCAAATGCATCTATCAATATAGGAGAAAACAGAGTGAAACCTAAAAATTCAAACTGTTACTGGAAATGAACGCTTCAACATAGAAGAATGAAATTTGGGGAACCAAGTCGCCATAGTGTACTGATCATTACCTGAAAGTATCATCCAGTTTGGGTGAAAAAATATTTGCTGAGATTTCTGGAGATTCGTAATTTTAGGAGACTGGGCAACCCCTTCCCATGAAGTGTTTCTCGCCAGTCACTGCTTAGGGCTACATCAAGAGGAAACAATACGTAGAGAGAGAACATGAAACTACTTTGTTATGTCAAGTTTCAAGAAGCTAGCACAAACCGTGTTGGATTTAGAGTTCCAAATACATCTATCAATATAGGAGAAAACAGAGTGAAACCTAAAAATTCAAACTGTTACTGGAAATGAACGCTTCAACATAGAAGAACGAAATTTGGGGAACCAAGTCGCCTTAGTGTACTGATCATTACCTGAAAGTATCATCCAGTTTGGGTGAAAAAATATTTGCTGAGATTTCTGGAGATTCGTAATTTTTGGAAGCTTGGCAACCCCTTCCCATGAAAGTGTTTCTCGCCAGTCACTGCTTAGGGCTACATCAAGAGGAAACAAAACGTAGAGATAGAACGTGAAACTACTTTGTTGTGTCAAGTTTCAAGAAGCTAGCACAAACCGTGTTGGATTTAGAGTTCCAAATACATCTATCAACATAGGAGAAAACAGAGTGAAACCTAAAAATTCAAACTGTAACTGGAAATGAACGCTTCAACATAGAAGAACGAAATTTGGGGAACCAAGTCGCCTTAGTGTACTGATCATTACCTGAAAGTATCATCCAGTTTGGGTGAAAAAATATTTGCTGAGATTTCTGGAGATTCGTAATTTTTGGAAGCTTGGCAACCCCTTCCCATGAAAGTGTTTCTCGCCAGTCACTGCTTAGGGCTACATCAAGAGGAAACAAAACGTAGAGATAGAACGTGAAACTACATTGTTGTGTCAAGTTTCAAGAAGCTAGCACAAACCGTGTTGGATTTAGAGTTCCAAATACATCTATCAATATAGGAGAAAACAGAGTGAAACCTAAAAATTCAAACTGTTACTGGAAATGAACGCTTAAACATAGAAGAACGAAATTTGGGGAACCAAGTCGCCTTAGTGTACTGATCATTACCTGAAAGTATCATCCAGTTTGGGTGAAAAAATATTTGCTGAGATTTCTGGAGATTCGTAATTTTTGGAAGCTTGGCAACCCCTTCCCATGAAAGTGTTTCTCGCCAGTCACTGCTTAGGGCTACATCAAGAGGAAACAATACGTAGAGAGAGAACGTGAAACTACTTTGTTGTGTCAAGTTTCAAGAAGCTAGCACAAACCGTGTTGGATTTAGAGTTCCAAATACATCTATCAATATCGGAGAAAACAGAGTGAAACCTAAAAATTCAAACTGTTACTGGAAATGAACGCTTCAACATAGAAGAACGAAATTTGGGGAACCAAGTCGCCTTAGTGTACTGATCATTACCTGAACGTATCATCCAGTTTGGGTGAAAAAATATTTGCTGAGATTTCTGGAGATTCGTAATTTTTGGAAGCTTGGCAACCCCTTCCCATGAAAGTGTTTCTCGCCAGTCACTGCTTAGGGCTACATCAAGAGGAAACAAAACATAGAGATAGAACGTGAAACTACTTTGTTGTGTCAAGTTTCAAGAAGCTAACACAAACCGTGTTGGATTTAGAGTTCCAAATACATCTATCAATATAGGAGAAAACAGAGTGAAACCTAAAAATTCAAACTGTTACTGGAAATGAACGCTTCAACATATAAGAACGAAATTTGGGGAACCAAGTCGCCTTAGTGTACTGATCATTTCCTGAAAGTATCATCCAGTTTGGGTGAAAAAATATTTGCTGAGATTTCTGGAGATTCGTAATTTTTGGAAGCTTGGCAACCCCTTCCCATGAAAGTGTTTCTCGCCAGTCACTGCTTAGGGCTACATCAAGAGGAAACAAAACGTAGAGATAGAACGTGAAACTACTTTGTTGTGTCAAGTTTCAAGAAGCTAGCACAAACCGTGTTGGATTTAGAGTTCCAAATACATCTATCAATATAGGAGAAAACAGAGTGAAACCTAAAAATTCAAACTGTTACTGGAAATGAACGCTTCAACATAGAAGAACGAAATTTGGGGAACCAAGTCGCCTTAGTGTACTGATCATTACCTGAAAGTATCATCCAGTTTGGGTGAAAAAATATTTGCTGAGATTTCTGGAGATACGTAATTTTTGGAAGCTTGGCAACCCCTTCCCATGAAAGTGTTTCTCGCCAGTCACTGCTTAGGGCTACATCAAGAGGAAACAAAACGTAGAGATAGAACGTGAAACTACTTTGTTGTGTCAAGTTTCAAGAAGCTAGCACAAACCGTGTTGGATTTAGAGTTCCAAATGCATCTATCAATATAGGAGAAAACAGAGTGAAACCTAAAAATTCAAACTGTTACTGGAAATGAACGCTTCAACATAGAAGAATGAAATTTGGGGAACCAAGTCGCCTTAGTGTACTGATCATTACCTGAAAGTATCATCCAGTTTGGGTGAAAAAATATTTGCTGAGATTTCTGGAGATTCGTAATTTTAGGAGACTGGGCAACCCCTTCCCATGAAAGTGTTTCTCGCCAGTCACTGCTTAGGGCTACATCAAGAGGAAACAATACGTAGAGAGAGAACATGAAACTACTTTGTTATGTCAAGTTTCAAGAAGCTAGCCCAAACCGTGTTGGATTTAGAGTTCCAAATACATCTATCAATATAGGAGAAAACAGAGTGAAACCTAAAAATTCAAACTGTTACTGGAAATGAACGCTTCAACATAGAAGAACGAAATTTGGGGAACCAAGTCGCCTTAGTGTACTGATCATTACCTGAAAGTATCATCCAGTTTGGGTGAAAAAATATTTGCTGAGATTTCTGGAGATTCGTAATTTTTGGAAGCTTGGCAACCCCTTCCCATGAAAGTGTTTCTCGCCAGTCACTGCTTAGGGCTACATCAAGAGGAAACAAAACGTAGAGATAGAACGTGAAACTACTATGTTGTGTCAAGTTTCAAGAAGCTAGCACAAACCGTGTTGGATTTAGAGTTCCAAATACATCTATCAACATAGGAGAAAACAGAGTGAAACCTAAAAATTCAAACTGTAACTGGAAATGAACGCTTCAACATAGAAGAACGAAATTTGGGGAACCAAGTCGCCTTAGTGTACTGATCATTACCTGAAAGTATCATCCAGTTTGGGTGAAAAAATATTTGCTGAGATTTCTGGAGATTCGTAATTTTTGGAAGCTTGGCAACCCCTTCCCATGAAAGTGTTTCTCGCCAGTCACTGCTTAGGGCTACATCAAGAGGAAACAAAACGTAGAGATAGAACGTGAAACTACATTGTTGTGTCAAGTTTCAAGAAGCTAGCACAAACCGTGTTGGATTTAGAGTTCCAAATACATCTATCAATATAGGAGAAAACAGAGTGAAACCTAAAAATTCAAACTGTTACTGGAAATGAACGCTTAAACATAGAAGAACGAAATTTGGGGAACCAAGTCGCCTTAGTGTACTGATCATTACCTGAAAGTATCATCCAGTTTGGGTGAAAAAATATTTGCTGAGATTTCTGGAGATTCGTAATTTTTGGAAGCTTGGCAACCCCTTCCCATGAAAGTGTTTCTCGCCAGTCACTGCTTAGGGCTACATCAAGAGGAAACAAAATGTAGAGATAGAACGTGAAACTACTTTGTTGTGTCAAGTTTCAAGAAGCTAGCACAAACCGTGTTGGATTTAGAGTTCCAAATACATGTATCAATATCGGAGAAAACAGAGTGAAACCTAAAAATTCAAACTGTTACTGGAAATGAACGCTTCAACATAGAAGAACGAAATTTGGGGAACCAAGTCGCCTTAGTGTACTGATCATTACCTGAACGTATCATCCAGTTTGGGTGAAAAAATATTTGCTGAGATTTCTGGAGATTCGTAATTTTTGGAAGCTTGGCAACCCCTTCCCATGAAAGTGTTTCTCGCCAGTCACTGCTTAGGGCTACATCAAGAGGAAACAAAACATAGAGATAGAACGTGAAACTACTTTGTTGTGTCAAGTTTCAAGAAGCTAGCACAAACCGTGTTGGATTTAGAGTTCCAAATACATCTATCAATATAGGAGAAAACAGAGTGAAACCTAAAAATTCAAACTGTTACTGGAAATGAACGCTTCAACATATAAGAACGAAATTTGGGGAACCAAGTCGCCTTAGTGTACTGATCATTTCCTGAAAGTAACATCCAGTTTGGGTGAAAAAATATTTGCTGAGATTTCTGGAGATTCGTAATTTTTGGAAGCTTGGCAACCCCTTCCCATGAAAGTGTTTCTCGCCAGTCACTGCTTAGGGCTACATCAAGAGGAAACAAAACGTAGAGATAGAACGTGAAACTACTTTGTTGTGTCAAGTTTCAAGAAGCTAGCACAAACCGTGTTGGATTTAGAGTTCCAAATACATCTATCAATATAGGAGAAAACAGAGTGAAACCTAAAAATTCAAACTGTTACTGGAAATGAACGCTTCAACATAGAAGAACGAAATTTGGGGAACCAAGTCGCCTTAGTGTACTGATCATTACCTGAAAGTATCATCCAGTTTGGGTGAAAAAATATTTGCTGAGATTTCTGGAGATTCGTAATTTTGGAAGCTTGGCAAACCCTTCCCATGAAAGTGTTTCTCGCCAGTCACTGCTTAGGGCTACATCAAGAGGAAACAAAATGTAGAGATAGAACGTGAAACTACTTTGTAGTGTCAAGTTTCAAGAAGCTAGCACAAACCGTGTTGGATTTAGAGTTCCAAATACATCTATCAATATAGGAGAAAACAGAGTGAAACCTAAAAATTCAAACTGTTACTGGAAATGAACGCTTCAACATAGAAGAATGAAATTTGGGGAACCAAGTCGCCTTAGTGTACTGATCATTACCTAAAAGTATCATCCAGTTTGGGTGAAAAAATATTTGCTGAGATTTCTGGAGATTCGTAATTTTTGGAGACTGGGCAACCCCTTCCCATGAAAGTGTTTCTCGCCATTCACTGCTTAGGGCTACATCAAGAGGAAACAATACGTAGAGAGAGAACGTGAAACTACTTTGTTGTGTCAAGTTTCAAGAAGCTAGCACAAACCGTGTTGGATTTAGAGTTCCAAATACATCTATCAATATAGGAGAAAACAGAGTGAAACCTAAAAATTCAAACTGTTACTGGAAATGAACGCTTCAACATAGAAGAACGAAATTTGGGGAACCAAGTCGCGTTAGTGTACTGATCATTACCTGAAAGTATCATCCAGTTTGGGTGAAAAAATATTTGCTGAGATTTCTGGAGATTCGTAATTTTTGGAAGCTTGGCAACCCCTTCCCATGAAAGTGTTTCTCGCCAGTCACTGCTTAGGGCTACATCAAGAGGAAACAAAACATAGAGATAGAACGTGAAACTACTTTGTTGTGTCAAGTTTCAAGAAGCTAGCACAAACCGTGTTGGATTTAGAGTTCCAAATACATCTATCAATATAGGAGAAAACAGAGTGAAACCTAAAAATTCAAACTGTTACTGGAAATGAACGCTTCAACATATAAGAACGAAATTTGGGGAACCAAGTCGCCTTAGTGTACTGATCATTTCCTGAAAGTATCATCCAGTTTGGGTGAAAAAATATTTGCTGAGATTTCTGGAGATTCGTAATTTTTGGAAGCTTGGCAACCCCTTCCCATGAAAGTGTTTCTCGCCAGTCACTGCTTAGGGCTACATCAAGAGGAAACAAAACGTAGAGATAGAACGTGAAACTACTTTGTTGTGTCAAGTTTCAAGAAGCTAGCACAAACCGTGTTGGATTTAGAGTTCCAAATACATCTATCAATATAGGAGAAAACAGAGTGAAACCTAAAAATTCAAACTGTTACTGGAAATGAACGCTTCAACATAGAAGAACGAAATTTGGGGAACCAAGTCGCCTTAGTGTACTGATCATTACCTGAAAGTATCATCCAGTTTGGGTGAAAAAATATTTGCTGAGATTTCTGGAGATTCGTAATTTTGGAAGCTTGGCAAACCCTTCCCATGAAAGTGTTTCTCGCCAGTCACTGCTTAGGGCTACATCAAGAGGAAACAAAATGTAGAGATAGAACGTGAAACTACTTTGTAGTGTCAAGTTTCAAGAAGCTAGCACAAACCGTGTTGGATTTAGAGTTCCAAATACATCTATCAATATAGGAGAAAACAGAGTGAAACCTAAAAATTCAAACTGTTACTGGAAATGAACGCTTCAACATAGAAGAATGAAATTTGGGGAACCAAGTCGCCTTAGTGTACTGATCATTACCTAAAAGTATCATCCAGTTTGGGTGAAAAAATATTTGCTGAGATTTCTGGAGATTCGTAATTTTTGGAGACTGGGCAACCCCTTCCCATGAAAGTGTTTCTCGCCATTCACTGCTTAGGGCTACATCAAGAGGAAACAATACGTAGAGAGAGAACGTGAAACTACTTTGTTGTGTCAAGTTTCAAGAAGCTAGCACAAACCGTGTTGGATTTAGAGTTCCAAATACATCTATCAATATAGGAGAAAACAGAGTGAAACCTAAAAATTCAAACTGTTACTGGAAATGAACGCTTCAACATAGAAGAACGAAATTTGGGGAACCAAGTCGCGTTAGTGTACTGATCATTACCTGAAAGTATCATCCAGTTTGGGTGAAAAAATATTTGCTGAGATTTCTGGAGATTCGTAATTTTTGGAAGCTTGGCAACCCCTTCCCATGAAAGTGTTTCTCGCCAGTCACTGCTTAGGGCTACATCAAGAGGAAACAAAACGTAGAGATAGAACGTGAAACTACTTTGTTGTGTCAAGTTTCAAGAAGCTAGCACAAACCGTGTTGGATTTAGAGTTCCAAATACATCTATCAATATAGGAGAAAACAGAGTGAAACCTAAAAATTCAAACTGTTACTGGAAATGAACGCTTCAACATAGAAGAACGAAATTTGGGGAACCAAGTCGCCTTAGTGTACTGATCATTACCTGAAAGTATCATCCAGTTTGAGTGAAAAAATATTTGCTGAGATTTCTGGAGATTCGTAATTTTTGGAAGCTTGGCAACCCCTTCCCATGAAAGTGTTTCTCGCCAGTCACTGCTTAGGGCTACATCAAGAGGAAACAAAATGTAGAGATAGAACGTGAAACTACTTTGTTGTGTCAAGTTTCAAGAAGCTAGCACAAATCGTGTTGGATTTAGAGTTCCAAATACATCTATCAATATAGGAGAAAACAGAGTGAAACCTAAAAATTCAAACTGTTACTGGAAATGAACGCTTCAACATAGAAGAACGAAATTTGGGGAACCAAGTCGCCTTAGTGTACTGATCATTACCTGAAAGTATCATCCAGTTTGGGTGAAAAAATATTTGCTGAGATTTCTGGAGATTCGTAATTTTTGGAGACTGGGCAACCCCTTCCCATGAAAGTGTTTCTCGCCAGTCACTGCTTAGGGCTACATCAAGAGGAAACAAAACGTAGAGATAGAACGTGAAACTACTTTGTTGTGTCAAGTTTCAAGAAGCTAGCACAAACCGTGTTGGATTTAGAGTTCCAAATACATCTATCAATATAGGAGAAAACAGAGTGAAACCTAAAAATTCAAACTGTTACTGGAAATGAACGCTTCAACATAGAAGAACGAAATTTGGGGAACCAAGTCGCCTTAGTGTACTGATCATTACCTGAAAGTATCATCCAGTTTGGGTGAAAAAATATTTGCTGAGATTTCTGGAGATTCGTAATTTTTGGAAGCTTGGCAACCCCTTCCCATGAAAGTGTTTCTCGCCAGTCACTGCTTAGGGCTACATCAAGAGGAAACAAAATGTAGAGATAGAACGTGAAACTACTTTGTTGTGTCAAGTTTCAAGAAGCCAGCACAAACCGTTTTGGATTTACAGTTCCAAATACATCTATCAATATCGGAGAAAACAGAGTGAAACCTAAAAATTCAAACTGTTACTGGAAATGAACGCTTCAACATAGAAGAACAAAATTTGGGGAACCAAGTCGCCTTAGTGTACTGATCATTACCTGAAAGTATCATCCAGTTTGGGTGAAAAAATATTTGCTGAGATTTCTGGAGATTCATAATTTTTGGAAGCTTGGCAACCCCTTCCCATGAAAGTGTTTCTCGCCAGTCACTGCTTAGGGCTACATCAAGAGGAAACAAAACATAGAGATAGAACGTGAAACTACTTTGTTGTGTCAAGTTTCAAGAAGCTAGCACAAACCTTGTTGTATTTAGAGTTCCAAATACATCTATCAATATAGGAGAAAACAGAGTGAAACGTAAAAATTCAAACTGTTACTGGAAATGAACGCTTCAACATAGAAGAACGAAATTTGGGGAACCAAGTCGCCTTAGTGTACTGATCATTTCCTGAAAGTATCATCCAGTTTGGGTGAAAAAATATTTGCTGAGATTTCTGGAGATTCGTAATTTTTGGAAGCTGGGCAACCCCTTCCCATGAAAGTGTTTCTCGCCAGTCACTGCTTAGGGCTATATCAAGAGGAAACAAAACGTAGAGATAGAACGTGAAACTACTTTGTTTTGTCAACTTTCAAGAAGCTAGCACAAACCGTGTTGGATTTAGAGTTCCAAATACATCTATCAATATAGGAGAAAACAGAGTGAAACCTAAAAATTCAAACTGTTACTGGAAATGAACGCTTCAACATAGAAGAACGAAATTTGGGGAACCAAGTTGCCTTAGTGTACTGATCATTACCTGAAAGTATCATCCAGTTTGGGTGAAAAAATATTTGCTGAGATTTCTGGAGATTCGTCATTTTTGGAAGCTTGGCAACCCCGTTCCATGAAAGGGTTTCTCGCCAGTCACTGCTTTGGGCTACATCAAGAGGAAACAAAATGTAGAGATAGAACGTGAAACTACTTTGTTGTGTCAAGTTTCAAGAAGCTAGCACAAACCGTGTTGGATTTAGAGTTCCAAATACATCTATCAATATAGGAGAAAACAGAGTGAAACGTAAAAATTCAAACTGTTACTGGAAATGAACGCTTCAACATAGAAGAACGAAATTTGGGGAACCAAGTCGCCTTAGTGTACTGATCATTTCCTGAAAGTATCATCCAGTTTGGGTGAAAAAATATTTGCTGAGATTTCTGGAAATTCGTAATTTTTGGAAGCTGGGCAACCCCTTCCCATGAAAGTGTTTCTCGCCAGTCACTGCTTAGGGCTACATCAAGAGGAAACAAAACGTAGAGATAGAACGTGAAACTACTTTGTTGTGTCAAGTTTCAAGAAGCTAGCACAAACCGTGTTGGATTTAGAGTTCCAAATACATCTATCAATATAGGAGAAAACAGAGTGAAACCTAAAAATTCAAACTGTTACTGGAAATGAACGCTTCAACATAGAAGAACGAAATTTGGGGAACCAAGTCGCCTTAGTGTACTGATCATTTCCTGAAAGTATCATCCAGTTTGGGTGAAAAAATACTTGCTGAAATTTCTGGAGATTCGTAATTTTTGGAAGCTTGGCAACCCCTTCCCATGAAAGTGTTTCTCGCCAGTCACTGCTTAGGGCTACATCAAGAGGAAACAAAACGTAGAGATAGAACGTGAAACTACTTTGTTGTGTCAAGTTTCAAGAAGCTAGCACAAACCGTGTTGGATTTAGAGTTCCAAATACATCTATCAATATAGGAGAAAACAGAGTGAAACCTAAAAATTCAAACTGTTACTGGAAATGAACGCTTCAACATAGAAGAACGAAATTTGGGGAACCAAGTCGCCTTAGTGTACTGATCATTACCTGAAAGTATCATCCAGTTTGGGTGAAAAAATATTTGCTGAGATTTATGGAGATTCGTAATTTTTGGAAGCTTGGCAACCCCTTCCCATGAAAGTGTTTCTCGCCAGTCACTGCTTAGGGCTACATCAAGAGGAAACAAAACGTAGAGATAGAACGTGAAACTACTTTGTTGTGTCAAGTTTCAAGAAGCTAGCACAAACCGTGTTGGATTTAGAGTTCCAAATACATCTATCAATATAGGAGAAAACAGAGTGAAACCTAAAAATTCAAACTGTTACTGGAAATGAACGCTTCAACATAGAAGAACGAAATTTGGGGAACCAAGTCGCCTTAGTGTACTGATCATTACCTGAAAGTATCATCCAGTTTGGGTGAAAAAATATTTGCTGAGATTTCTGGAGATTCGTAATTTTTGGAGACTGGGCAACCCCTTCCCATGAAAGTGTTTCTCGCCAGTCACTGCTTAGGGCTACATCAAGAGGAAACAAAACATAGAGATAGAACGTGAAACTACTTTGTTGTGTCAAGTTTCAAGAAGCTAGCACAAACCGTGTTGGATTTAGAGTTCCAAATACATCTATCAATATAGGAGAAAACAGAGTGAAACCTAAAAATTCAAACTGTTACTGGAAATGAACGCTTCAACATAGAAGAACGAAATTTGGGGAACCAAGTCGCCTTAGTGTACTGATCATTACCTGAAAGTATCATCCAGTTTGGGTGAAAAAATATTTGCTGAGATTTATGGAGATTCGTAATTTTTGGAAGCTTGGCAACCCCTTCCCATGAAAGTGTTTCTCGCCAGTCACTGCTTAGGGCTACATCAAGAGGAAACAAAACGTAGAGATAGAACGTGAAACTACTTTGTTGTGTCAAGTTTCAAGAAGCTAGCACAAACCGTGTTGGATTTAGAGTTCCAAATACATCTATCAATATAGGAGAAAACAGAGTGAAACCTAAAAATTCAAACTGTTACTGGAAATGAACGCTTCAACATAGAAGAACGAAATTTGGGGAACCAAGTCGCCTTAGTGTACTGATCATTACCTGAAAGTATCATCCAGTTTGGGTGAAAAAATATTTGCTGAGATTTCTGGAGATTCGTAATTTTTGGAAGCTTGGCAACCCCTTCCCATGAAAGTGTTTCTCGCCAGTCACTGCTTAGGGCTACATCAAGAGGAAACAAAATGTAGAGATAGAACGTGAAACTACTTTGTTGTGTCAAGTTTCAAGAAGCTAGCACAAACCGTTTTGGATTTAGAGTTCCAAATACATCTATCAATATCGGAGAAAACAGAGTGAAACCTAAAAATTCAAACTGTTACTGGAAATGAACGCTTCAACATAGAAGAACGAAATTTGGGGAACCAAGTCGCCTTAGTGTACTGATCATTACCTGAAAGTATCATCCAGTTTGGGTGAAAAAATATTTGCTGAGATTTCTGGAGATTCGTAATTTTTGGAAGCTTGGCAACCCCTTCCCATGAAAGTGTTTCTCGCCAGTCACTGCTTAGGGCTACATCAAGAGGAAACAAAACATAGAGATAGAACGTGAAACTACTTTGTTGTGTCAAGTTTCAAGAAGCTAGCACAAACCGTGTTGGATTTAGAGTTCCAAATACATCTATCAATATAGGAGAAAACAGAGTGAAACCTAAAAATTCAAACTGTTACTGGAAATGAACGCTTCAACATAGAAGAACGAAATTTGGGGAACCAAGTCGCCTTAGTGTACTGATCATTACCTGAAAGTATCATCCAGTTTGGGTGAAAAAATATTTGCTGAGATTTCTGGAGATTCGTAATTTTTGGAGGCTTGGCAACCCCTTCCCATGAAAGTGTTTCTCGCCAGTCATTGCTTAGGGCTACCTCAAGAGGAAACAAAATGTAGAGATAGAACGTGAAACTACTTTGTTGTGTCAAGTTTCAAGAAGCTAGCACAAATCGTGTTGGATTTAGAGTTCCAAACACATCTATCAATATAGGAGAAAACAGAGTGAAACCTAAAAATTCAAACTGTTACTGGAAATGAACGCTTCAACATAGAAGAACGAAATTTGGGGAACCAAGTCGCCTTAGTGTACTGATCATTACCTGAAAGTATCATCCAGTTTGGGTGAAAAAATATTTTCTGAGATTTCTGGATATTCGTAATTTTTGGAAGCTTGGCAACCCCTTCCCATGAAAGTGTTTCTCGCCAGTCACTGCTTAGGGCTACATCAAGAGGAAACAAAACGTAGAGATAGAACGTGAAACTACTTTGTTGTGTCAAGTTTCAAGAAGCTAGCACAAACCGTGTTGGATTTAGAGTTCCAAATACATCTATCAATATAGGAGAAAACAGAGTGAAACCTAAAAATTCAAACTGTTACTGGAAATGAACGCTTCAACATAGAAGAACGAAATTTGGGGAACCAAGTCGCCTTAGTGTACTGATCATTACCTGAAACTATCATCCAGTTTGGGTGAAAAAATATTTGCTGAGATTTCTGGAGATTCGTAATTTTTGGAGACTGGGCAACCCCTTCCCATGAAAGTGTTTCTCGCCAGTCACTGCTTAGGGCTACATCAAGAGGAAACAAAACATAGAGATAGAACGTGAAACTACTTTGTTGTGTCAAGTTTCAAGAGGCTAGCACAAACCGTGTTGGATTTAGAGTTCCAAATACATCTATCAATATAGGAGAAAACAGAGTGAAACCTAAAAATTCAAACTGTTACTGGAAATGAACGCTTCAACATAGAAGAACGAAATTTGGGGAACCAAGTCGCCTTAGTGTACTGATCATTACTTGAAAGTATCATCCAGTTTGGGTGAAAAAATATTTGCTGAGATTTCTGGAGATTCGTAATTTTTGGAAGCTTGGCAACCCCTTCCCATGAAAGTGTTTCTCGCCAGTCACTGCTTAGGGCTACATCAAGAGGAAACAAAACGTAGAGATAGAACGTGAAACTACTTTGTTGTGTCAAGTTTCAAGAAGCTAGCACAAACCGTGTTGGATTTAGAGTTCCAAATACATCTATCAATATAGGAGAAAACAGAGTGAAACCTAAAAATTCAAACTGTTACTGGAAATGAACGCTTCAACATAGAAGAACGAAATTTGGGGAACCAAGTCACTTTAGTGTACTGATCATTACCTGAAAGTATCATCCAGTTTGGGTGAAAAAATATTTGCTGAGATTTCTGGAGATTCGTAATTTTTGGAAGCTTGGCAACCCCTTCCCATGAAAGTGTTTCTCGCCAGTCACTGCTTAGGGCTACATCAAGAGGAAACAAAACGTAGAGATAGAACGTGAAACTACTTTGTTGTGTCAAGTTTCAAGAAGCTAGCACAAACCGTGTTGGATTTAGAGTTCCAAATACATCTATCAATATAGGAGAAAACAGAGTGAAACCTAAAAATTCAAACTGTTACTGGAAATGAACGCTTCAACATAGAAGAACGAAATTTGGGGAACCAAGTCGCCTTAGTGTACTGATCATTACCTGAAAGTATCATCCAGTTTGGGTGAAAAAATATTTGCTGAGATTTCTGGAGATTCGTAATTTTTGGAAGCTTGGCATCCCCTTCCCATGAAAGGGTTTCTCGCCAGTCACTGCTTAGGGCTACATCAAGAGGAAACAAAATGTAGAGATAGAACGTGAAACTACTTTGTTGTGTCAAGTTTCAAGAAGCTAGCAAAAACCGTGTTGGATTTAGAGTTCCAAATACATCTATCAATATAGGAGAAAACAGAGTGAAACCTAAAAATTCAAACTGTTACTGGAAATGAATGCTTCAACATAGAAGAACGAAATTTGGGGAACCAAGTCGCCTTAGTGTACTGATCATTTCCTGAAAGTATCATCCAGTTTGGGTGAAAAAATATTTGCTGAGATTTCTGGAGATTCGTAATTTTTGGAAGCTTGGCAACCCCTTCCCATGAAAGTGTTTCTCGCCAGTCACTGCTTAGGGCTACATCAAGAGGAAACAAAACGTAGAGATAGAACGTGAAACTACTTTGTTGTGTCAAGTTTCAAGAAGCTAGCACAAACCGTGTTGGATTTAGAGTTCCAAATACATCTATCAATATAGGAGAAAACAGAGTGAAACCTAAAAATTCAAACTGTTACTGGAAATGAACGCTTCAACATAGAAGAACGAAATTTGGGGAACCAAGTCGCCTTAGTGTACTGATCATTACCTGAAAGTATCATCCAGTTTGGGTGAAAAAATATTTTCTGAGATTTCTGGAGATTCGTAATTTTTGGAAGCTTGGCAACCCCTTCCCATGAAAGTGTTTCTCGCCAGTCACTGCTTAGGGCTACATCAAGAGGAAACAAAACGTAGAGATAGAACGTGAAACTACTTTGTTGTGTCAAGTTTCAAGAAGCTAGCACAAACCGTGTTGGATTTAGAGTTCCAAATACATCTATCAATATAGGAGAAAAGAGAGTGAAACCTAAAAATTCAAACTGTTACTGGAAATGAACGCTTCAACATAGAAGAACGAAATTTGGGTAACCAAGTCACCTTAGTGTACTGATCATTACCTGAAAGTATCATCCAGTTTGGGTGAAAAAATATTTGCTGAGATTTCTTGAGATTCGTCATTTTTGGAAGCTTGGCAACCCCTTCCCATGAAAGTGTTTCTCGCCAGTCACTGCTTAGGGCTACATCAAGAGGAAACAAAACGTAGAGATAGAACGTGAAACTACTTTGTTGTGTCAAGTTTCAAGAAGCTAGCACAAACCGTGTTGGATTTAGAGTTCCAAATACATCTATCAATATAGGAGAAAACAGAGTGAAACCTAAAAATTCAAACGGTTACTGGAAATGAACGCTTCAACATAGAAGAACAAAATTTGGGGAACCAAGTCGCCTTAGTGTGCTGATCATTACCTGAAAGTATCATCCAGTTTGGGTGAAAAAATATTTGCTGAGATTTCTGGAGATTCGTAATTTTTGGAAGCTTGGCAACCCCTTCCCATGGAAGTGTTTCTCGCCAGTCACTGCTTAGGGCTACATCAAGAGGAAACAAAATGTAGAGATAGAACGTGAAACTTCTTTGTTGTGTCAAGTTTCAAGAAGCTAGCACAAACCGTGTTGGATTTAGAGTTCCAAATACATCTATCAATATAGGAGAAAACAGAGTGAAACCTAAAAATTCAAACTGTTACTGGAAATGAACGCTTCAACATAGAAGAACGAAATTTGGGGAACCAAGTCGCCTTAGTGTACTGATCATTACCTGAAAGTATCATCCAGTTTGGGTGAAAAAATATTTGCTGAGATTTCTGGAGATTCGTAATTTTTGGAAGCTTGGCAACCCCTTCCCATGAAAGTGTTTCTCGCCAGTCACTGCTTAGGGCTACATCAAGAGGAAACAAAACGTAGAGATAGAACGTGAAACTACTTTGTTGTGTCAAGTTTCAAGAAGCTAGCACAAACCGTGTTGGATTTAGAGTTCCAAATGCATCTATCAATATAGGAGAAAACAGAGTGAAACCTAAAAATTCAAACTGTTACTGGAAATGAACGCTTCAACATAGAAGAATGAAATTTGGGGAACCAAGTCACCTTAGTGTACTGATCATTACCTGAAAGTATCATCCAGTTTGGGTGAAAAAATATTTGCTGAGATTTCTGGAGATTCGTAATTTTAGGAGACTGGGCAACCCCTTCCCATGAAAGTGTTTCTCGCCAGTCACTGCTTAGGGCTACATCAAGAGGAAACAAAACGTAGAGATAGAACGTGAAACTACTTTGTTGTGTCAAGTTTCAAGAAGCTAGCACAAACCGTGTTGGATTTAGAGTTCCAAATACATCTATCAACATAGGAGAAAACAGAGTGAAACCTAAAAATTCAAACTGTTACTGGAAATGAACGCTTCAATATAGAAGAATCAAATTTGGGGAGCCAAGTAGCCTTAGGGTACTGATCATTAACTGAAAGTATCATCCAGTTTGGGTGAAAAAATATTTGCTGAGATTTCTGGAGATTCGTAATTTTTGGAGACTGGGCAACCCCTTCCCATGAAAGTGTTTCTCGCCAGTCACTGCTTAGGGCTACATCAAGAGGAAAAAAAACGTAGAGATAGAACGTGAAACTACTTTGTTGTGTCAAGTTTCAAGAAGCTAGCACAAACCGTGTTGGATTTAGAGTTCCAAATACATCTATCAATATAGGAGAAAACAGAGTGAAATCTAAAAATTCAAACTGTTACTGGAAATGAACGCTTCAACATAGAAGAACGAAATTTGGGGAACCAAGTCGCCTTAGTGTACTGATCATTACCTGAAAGTATCATCCAGTTTGGGTGAAAAAATATTTGCTGAGATTTCTGGAGATTCATAATTTTTGGAAGCTTGGCAACCCCTTCCCATGAAAGTGTTTCTCGCCAGTCACTGCTTAGGGCTACATCAAGAGAAAACAAAACGTAGAGATAGAACGTGAAACTACTTTGTTGTGTCAAGTTTCAAGAAGCTAGCACAAACCGTGTTGGATTTAGAGTTCCAAATACATCTATCAACATAGGAGAAAACAGAGTGAAACCTAAAAATTCAAACTGTTACTGGAAATGAACGCTTCAATATAGAAGAATGAAATTTGGGGAACCAAGTCGCCTTAGGGTACTGATCATTACCTGAAAGTATCATCCAGTTTGGGTGAAAAAATATTTGCTGAGATTTCTGGAGATTCGTAATTTTTGGAAGCTTGGCAACCCCTTCCCATGAAAGTGTTTCTCGCCAGTCACTGCTTAGGGCTACATCAAGAGGAAACAAAACATAGAGATAGAACGTGAAACTACTTTGTTGTGTCAAGTTTCAAGAAGCTAGCACAAACCGTGTTGGATTTAGAGTTCCAAATACATCTATCAATATAGGAGAAAACAGAGTGAAACCTAAAAATTCAAACTGTTACTGGAAATGAACGCTTCAACATAGAAGAACGAAATTTGGGGAACCAAGTCGCCTTAGTGTACTGATCATTTCCTGAAAGTATCATCCAGTTTGGGTGAAAAAATATTTGCTGAGATTTCTGGAGATTCGTAATTTTTGGAAGCTTGGCAACCCCTTCCCATGAAAGTGTTTCTCGCCAGTCACTGCTTAGGGCTACATCAAGAGGAAACAAAACGTAGAGATAGAACGTGAAACTACTTTGTTGTGTCAAGTTTCAAGAAGCTAGCACAAACCGTGTTGGATTTAGAGTTCCAAATACATCTATCAATATAGGAGAAAACAGAGTGAAACCTAAAAATTCAAACTGTTACTGGAAATGAACGCTTCAACATAGAAGAACGAAATTTGGGGAACCAAGTCGCCTTAGTGTACTGATCATTACCTGAAAGTATCATCCAGTTTGGGTGAAAAAATATTTGCTGAGATTTCTGGAGATTCGTAATTTTTGGAAGCTTGGCAACCCCTTCCCATGAAAGTGTTTCTCGCCAGTCACTGCTTAGGGCTACATCAAGAGGAAACAAAACGTAGAGATAGAATGTGAAACTACTGTGTTGTGTCAAGTTTCAAGAAGCTAGCACAAACCGTGTTGGATTTAGAGTTCCAAATACATCTATCAATATAGGAGAAAACAGAGTGAAACCTAAAAATTCAAACGGTTACTGGAAATGAACGCTTCAACATAGAAGAACGAAATGTGGGGAACCAAGTCGCCTTAGTGTACTGATCATTACCTGAAAGTATCATCCAGTTTGGGTGAAAAAATATTTGCTGAGATTTCTGGAGATTCGTAATTTTTGGAAGCTTGGCAACCCCTTCCCATGAAAGTGTTTCTCGCCAGTCACTGCTTAGGGCTACATCAAGAGGAAACAAACCGTAGAGATAGAACGTGAAACTACATTGTTGTGTCAAGTTTCAAGAAGCTAGCACAAACCGTGTTGGATTTAGAGTTCCAAATACATCTATCAATATAGGAGAAAACAGAGTGAAACCTAAAAATTCAAACTGTTACTGGAAATGAACGCTTAAACATAGAAGAACGAAATTTGGGGAACCAAGTCGCCTTAGTGTACTGATCATTACCTGAAAGTATCATCCAGTTTGGGTGAAAAAATATTTGCTGAGATTTCTGGAGATTCGTAATTTTTGGAAGCTTGGCAACCCCTTCCCATGAAAGTGTTTCTCGCCAGTCACTGCTTAGGGCTACATCAAGAGGAAACAAAATGTAGAGATAGAACGTGAAACTACTTTGTTGTGTCAAGTTTCAAGAGGCTAGCACAAACCGTGTTGGATTTAGAGTTCCAAATACATGTATCAATATCGGAGAAAACAGAGTGAAACCTAAAAATTCAAACTGTTACTGGAAATGAACGCTTCAACATAGAAGAACGAAATTTGGGGAACCAAGTCGCCTTAGTGTACTGATCATTACCTGAAAGTATCATCCAGTTTGGGTGAAAAAATATTTGCTGAGATTTCTGGAGATTCGTAATTTTTGGAAGCTTGGCATCCCCTTCCCATGAAAGGGTTTCTCGCCAGTCACTGCTTAGGGCTACATCAAGAGGAAACAAAATGTAGAGATAGAACGTGAAACTACTTTGTTGTGTCAAGTTTCAAGAAGCTAGCACAAACCGTGTTGGATTTAGAGTTCCAAATACATCTATCAATATAGGAGAAAACAGAGTGAAACCTAAAAATTCAAACTGTTACTGGAAATGAACGCTTCAACATAGAAGAACGAAATTTGGGGAACCAAGTCGCCTTAGTGTACTGATCATTTCCTGAAAGTATCATCCAGTTTGGGTGAAAAAATATTTGCTGAGATTTCTGGAGATTCGTAATTTTTGGAAGCTTGGCAACCCCTTCCCATGAAAGTGTTTCTCGCCAGTCACTGCTTAGGGCTACATCAAGAGGAAACAAAACGTAGAGATAGAACGTGAAACTACTTTGTTGTGTCAAGTTTCAAGAAGCTAGCACAAACCGTGTTGGATTTAGAGTTCCAAATACATCTATCAATATCGGAGAAAACAGAGTGAAACCTAAAAATTCAAACTGTTACTGGAAATGAACGCTTCAACATAGAAGAACGAAATTTGGGGAACCAAGTCGCCTTAGTGTACTGATCATTACCTGAAAGTATCATCCAGTTTGGGTGAAAAAATATTTTCTGAGATTTCTGGAGATTCGTAATTTTTGGAAGCTTGGCAACCCCTTCCCATGAAAGTGTTTCTCGCCAGTCACTGCTTAGGGCTACATCAAGAGGAAACAAAACGTAGAGATAGAACGTGAAACTACTTTGTTGTGTCAAGTTTCAAGAAGCTAGCACAAACCGTGTTGGATTTAGAGTTCCAAATACATCTATCAATATAGGAGAAAAGAGAGTGAAACCTAAAAATTCAAACTGTTACTGGAAATGAACGCTTCAACATAGAAGAACGAAATTTGGGTAACCAAGTCACCTTAGTGTACTGATCATTACCTGAAAGTATCATCCAGTTTGGGTGAAAAAATATTTGCTGAGATTTCTTGAGATTCGTCATTTTTGGAAGCTTGGCAACCCCTTCCCATGAAAGTGTTTCTCGCCAGTCACTGCTTAGGGCTACATCAAGAGGAAACAAAACGTAGAGATAGAACGTGAAACTACTTTGTTGTGTCAAGTTTCAAGAAGCTAGCACAAACCGTGTTGGATTTAGAGTTCCAAATACATCTATCAATATAGGAGAAAACAGAGTGAAACCTAAAAATTCAAACGGTTACTGGAAATGAACGCTTCAACATAGAAGAACAAAATTTGGGGAACCAAGTCGCCTTAGTGTGCTGATCATTACCTGAAAGTATCATCCAGTTTGGGTGAAAAAATATTTGCTGAGATTTCTGGAGATTCGTAATTTTTGGAAGCTTGGCAACCCCTTCCCATGGAAGTGTTTCTCGCCAGTCACTGCTTAGGGCTACATCAAGAGGAAACAAAATGTAGAGATAGAACGTGAAACTTCTTTGTTGTGTCAAGTTTCAAGAAGCTAGCACAAACCGTGTTGGATTTAGAGTTCCAAATACATCTATCAATATAGGAGAAAACAGAGTGAAACCTAAAAATTCAAACTGTTACTGGAAATGAACGCTTCAACATAGAAGAACGAAATTTGGGGAACCAAGTCGCCTTAGTGTACTGATCATTACCTGAAAGTATCATCCAGTTTGGGTGAAAAAATATTTGCTGAGATTTCTGGAGATTCGTAATTTTTGGAAGCTTGGCAACCCCTTCCCATGAAAGTGTTTCTCGCCAGTCACTGCTTAGGGCTACATCAAGAGGAAACAAAACGTAGAGATAGAACGTGAAACTACTTTGTTGTGTCAAGTTTCAAGAAGCTAGCACAAACCGTGTTGGATTTAGAGTTCCAAATGCATCTATCAATATAGGAGAAAACAGAGTGAAACCTAAAAATTCAAACTGTTACTGGAAATGAACGCTTCAACATAGAAGAATGAAATTTGGGGAACCAAGTCACCTTAGTGTACTGATCATTACCTGAAAGTATCATCCAGTTTGGGTGAAAAAATATTTGCTGAGATTTCTGGAGATTCGTAATTTTAGGAGACTGGGCAACCCCTTCCCATGAAAGTGTTTCTCGCCAGTCACTGCTTAGGGCTACATCAAGAGGAAACAAAACGTAGAGATAGAACGTGAAACTACTTTGTTGTGTCAAGTTTCAAGAAGCTAGCACAAACCGTGTTGGATTTAGAGTTCCAAATACATCTATCAACATAGGAGAAAACAGAGTGAAACCTAAAAATTCAAACTGTTACTGGAAATGAACGCTTCAATATAGAAGAATCAAATTTGGGGAGCCAAGTCGCCTTAGGGTACTGATCATTAACTGAAAGTATCATCCAGTTTGGGTGAAAAAATATTTGCTGAGATTTCTGGAGATTCGTAATTTTTGGAGACTGGGCAACCCCTTCCCATGAAAGTGTTTCTCGCCAGTCACTGCTTAGGGCTACATCAAGAGGAAAAAAAACGTAGAGATAGAACGTGAAACTACTTTGTTGTGTCAAGTTTCAAGAAGCTAGCACAAACCGTGTTGGATTTAGAGTTCCAAATACATCTATCAATATAGGAGAAAACAGAGTGAAATCTAAAAATTCAAACTGTTACTGGAAATGAACGCTTCAACATAGAAGAACGAAATTTGGGGAACCAAGTCGCCTTAGTGTACTGATCATTACCTGAAAGTATCATCCAGTTTGGGTGAAAAAATATTTGCTGAGATTTCTGGAGATTCATAATTTTTGGAAGCTTGGCAACCCCTTCCCATGAAAGTGTTTCTCGCCAGTCACTGCTTAGGGCTACATCAAGAGGAAACAAAACGTAGAGATAGAACGTGAAACTACTTTGTTGTGTCAAGTTTCAAGAAGCTAGCACAAACCGTGTTGGATTTAGAGTTCCAAATACATCTATCAACATAGGAGAAAACAGAGTGAAACCTAAAAATTCAAACTGTTACTGGAAATGAACGCTTCAACATAGAAGAACGAAATTTGGGGAACCAAGTCGCCTTAGTGTACTGATCATTACCTGAAAGTATCATCCAGTTTGGGTGAAAAAATATTTTCTGAGATTTCTGGAGATTCGTAATTTTTGGAAGCTTGGCAACCCCTTCCCATGAAAGTGTTTCTCGCCAGTCACTGCTTAGGGCTACATCAAGAGGAAACAAAACGTAGAGATAGAACGTGAAACTACTTTGTTGTGTCAAGTTTCAAGAAGCTAGCACAAACCGTGTTGGATTTAGAGTTCCAAATACATCTATCAATATAGGAGAAAAGAGAGTGAAACCTAAAAATTCAAACTGTTACTGGAAATGAACGCTTCAACATAGAAGAACGAAATTTGGGTAACCAAGTCACCTTAGTGTACTGATCATTACCTGAAAGTATCATCCAGTTTGGGTGAAAAAATATTTGCTGAGATTTCTTGAGATTCGTCATTTTTGGAAGCTTGGCAACCCCTTCCCATGAAAGTGTTTCTCGCCAGTCACTGCTTAGGGCTACATCAAGAGGAAACAAAACGTAGAGATAGAACGTGAAACTACTTTGTTGTGTCAAGTTTCAAGAAGCTAGCACAAACCGTGTTGGATTTAGAGTTCCAAATACATCTATCAATATAGGAGAAAACAGAGTGAAACCTAAAAATTCAAACGGTTACTGGAAATGAACGCTTCAACATAGAAGAACAAAATTTGGGGAACCAAGTCGCCTTAGTGTGCTGATCATTACCTGAAAGTATCATCCAGTTTGGGTGAAAAAATATTTGCTGAGATTTCTGGAGATTCGTAATTTTTGGAAGCTTGGCAACCCCTTCCCATGGAAGTGTTTCTCGCCAGTCACTGCTTAGGGCTACATCAAGAGGAAACAAAATGTAGAGATAGAACGTGAAACTTCTTTGTTGTGTCAAGTTTCAAGAAGCTAGCACAAACCGTGTTGGATTTAGAGTTCCAAATACATCTATCAATATAGGAGAAAACAGAGTGAAACCTAAAAATTCAAACTGTTACTGGAAATGAACGCTTCAACATAGAAGAACGAAATTTGGGGAACCAAGTCGCCTTAGTGTACTGATCATTACCTGAAAGTATCATCCAGTTTGGGTGAAAAAATATTTGCTGAGATTTCTGGAGATTCGTAATTTTTGGAAGCTTGGCAACCCCTTCCCATGAAAGTGTTTCTCGCCAGTCACTGCTTAGGGCTACATCAAGAGGAAACAAAACGTAGAGATAGAACGTGAAACTACTTTGTTGTGTCAAGTTTCAAGAAGCTAGCACAAACCGTGTTGGATTTAGAGTTCCAAATGCATCTATCAATATAGGAGAAAACAGAGTGAAACCTAAAAATTCAAACTGTTACTGGAAATGAACGCTTCAACATAGAAGAATGAAATTTGGGGAACCAAGTCAACTTAGTGTACTGATCATTACCTGAAAGTATCATCCAGTTTGGGTGAAAAAATATTTGCTGAGATTTCTGGAGATTCGTAATTTTAGGAGACTGGGCAACCCCTTCCCATGAAAGTGTTTCTCGCCAGTCACTGCTTAGGGCTACATCAAGAGGAAACAAAACGTAGAGATAGAACGTGAAACTACTTTGTTGTGTCAAGTTTCAAGAAGCTAGCACAAACCGTGTTGGATTTAGAGTTCCAAATACATCTATCAACATAGGAGAAAACAGAGTGAAACCTAAAAATTCAAACTGTTACTGGAAATGAACGCTTCAATATAGAAGAATCAAATTTGGGGAGCCAAGTCGCCTTAGGGTACTGATCATTAACTGAAAGTATCATCCAGTTTGGGTGAAAAAATATTTGCTGAGATTTCTGGAGATTCGTAATTTTTGGAGACTGGGCAACCCCTTCCCATGAAAGTGTTTCTCGCCAGTCACTGCTTAGGGCTACATCAAGAGGAAAAAAAACGTAGAGATAGAACGTGAAACTACTTTGTTGTGTCAAGTTTCAAGAAGCTAGCACAAACCGTGTTGGATTTAGAGTTCCAAATACATCTATCAATATAGGAGAAAACAGAGTGAAATCTAAAAATTCAAACTGTTACTGGAAATGAACGCTTCAACATAGAAGAACGAAATTTGGGGAACCAAGTCGCCTTAGTGTACTGATCATTACCTGAAAGTATCATCCAGTTTGGGTGAAAAAATATTTGCTGAGATTTCTGGAGATTCATAATTTTTGGAAGCTTGGCAACCCCTTCCCATGAAAGTGTTTCTCGCCAGTCACTGCTTAGGGCTACATCAAGAGGAAACAAAACGTAGAGATAGAACGTGAAACTACTTTGTTGTGTCAAGTTTCAAGAAGCTAGCACAAACCGTGTTGGATTTAGAGTTCCAAATACATCTATCAACATAGGAGAAAACAGAGTGAAACCTAAAAATTCAAACTGTTACTGGAAATGAACGCTTCAATATAGAAGAATGAAATTTGGGGAACCAAGTCGCCTTAGGGTACTGATCATTACCTGAAAGTATCATCCAGTTTGGGTGAAAAAATATTTGCTGAGATTTCTGGAGATTCGTAATTTTTGGAAGCTTGGCAACCCCTTCCCATGAAAGTGTTTCTCGCCAGTCACTGCTTAGGGCTACATCAAGAGGAAACAAAACATAGAGATAGAACGTGAAACTACTTTGTTGTGTCAAGTTTCAAGAAGCTAGCACAAACCGTGTTGGATTTAGAGTTCCAAATACATCTATCAATATAGGAGAAAACAGAGTGAAACCTAAAAATTCAAACTGTTACTGGAAATGAACGCTTCAACATATAAGAACGAAATTTGGGGAACCAAGTCGCCTTAGTGTACTGATCATTTCCTGAAAGTATCATCCAGTTTGGGTGAAAAAATATTTGCTGAGATTTCTGGAGATTCGTAATTTTTGGAAGCTTGGCAACCCCTTCCCATGAAAGTGTTTCTCGCCAGTCACTGCTTAGGGCTACATCAAGAGGAAACAAAACGTAGAGATAGAACGTGAAACTACTTTGTTGTGTCAAGTTTCAAGAAGCTAGCACAAACCGTGTTGGATTTAGAGTTCCAAATACATCTATCAATATAGGAGAAAACAGAGTGAAACCTAAAAATTCAAACTGTTACTGGAAATGAACGCTTCAACATAGAAGAACGAAATTTGGGGAACCAAGTCGCCTTAGTGTACTGATCATTACCTGAAAGTATCATCCAGTTTGGGTGAAAAAATATTTTCTGAGATTTCTGGAGATTCGTAATTTTTGGAAGCTTGGCAACCCCTTCCCATGAAAGTGTTTCTCGCCAGTCACTGCTTAGGGCTACATCAAGAGGAAACAAAACGTAGAGATAGAACGTGAAACTACTTTGTTGTGTCAAGTTTCAAGAAGCTAGCACAAACCGTGTTGGATTTAGAGTTCCAAATACATCTATCAATATAGGAGAAAACAGAGTGAAACCTAAAAATTCAAACTGTTACTGGAAATGAACGCTTCAACATAGAAGAACGAAATTTGGGTAACCAAGTCACCTTAGTGTACTGATCATTACCTGAAAGTATCATCCAGTTTGGGTGAAAAAATATTTGCTGAGATTTCTTGAGATTCGTCATTTTTGGAAGCTTGGCAACCCCTTCCCATGAAAGTGTTTCTCGCCAGTCACTGCTTAGGGCTACATCAAGAGGAAACAAAACGTAGAGATAGAACGTGAAACTACTTTGTTGTGTCAAGTTTCAAGAAGCTAGCACAAACCGTGTTGGATTTAGAGTTCCAAATACATCTATCAATATAGGAGAAAACAGAGTGAAACCTAAAAATTCAAACGGTTACTGGAAATGAACGCTTCAACATAGAAGAACAAAATTTGGGGAACCAAGTCGCCTTAGTGTGCTGATCATTACCTGAAAGTATCATCCAGTTTGGGTGAAAAAATATTTGCTGAGATTTCTGGAGATTCGTAATTTTTGGAAGCTTGGCAACCCCTTCCCATGGAAGTGTTTCTCGCCAGTCACTGCTTAGGGCTACATCAAGAGGAAACAAAATGTAGAGATAGAACGTGAAACTTCTTTGTTGTGTCAAGTTTCAAGAAGCTAGCACAAACCGTGTTGGATTTAGAGTTCCAAATACATCTATCAATATAGGAGAAAACAGAGTGAAACCTAAAAATTCAAACTGTTACTGGAAATGAACGCTTCAACATAGAAGAACGAAATTTGGGGAACCAAGTCGCCTTAGTGTACTGATCATTACCTGAAAGTATCATCCAGTTTGGGTGAAAAAATATTTGCTGAGATTTCTGGAGATTCGTAATTTTTGGAAGCTTGGCAACCCCTTCCCATGAAAGTGTTTCTCGCCAGTCACTGCTTAGGGCTACATCAAGAGGAAACAAAACGTAGAGATAGAACGTGAAACTACTTTGTTGTGTCAAGTTTCAAGAAGCTAGCACAAACCGTGTTGGATTTAGAGTTCCAAATGCATCTATCAATATAGGAGAAAACAGAGTGAAACCTAAAAATTCAAACTGTTACTGGAAATGAACGCTTCAACATAGAAGAATGAAATTTGGGGAACCAAGTCACCTTAGTGTACTGATCATTACCTGAAAGTATCATCCAGTTTGGGTGAAAAAATATTTGCTGAGATTTCTGGAGATTCGTAATTTTAGGAGACTGGGCAACCCCTTCCCATGAAAGTGTTTCTCGCCAGTCACTGCTTAGGGCTACATCAAGAGGAAACAAAACGTAGAGATAGAACGTGAAACTACTTTGTTGTGTCAAGTTTCAAGAAGCTAGCACAAACCGTGTTGGATTTAGAGTTCCAAATACATCTATCAACATAGGAGAAAACAGAGTGAAACCTAAAAATTCAAACTGTTACTGGAAATGAACGCTTCAATATAGAAGAATCAAATTTGGGGAGCCAAGTCGCCTTAGGGTACTGATCATTAACTGAAAGTATCATCCAGTTTGGGTGAAAAAATATTTGCTGAGATTTCTGGAGATTCGTAATTTTTGGAGACTGGGCAACCCCTTCCCATGAAAGTGTTTCTCGCCAGTCACTGCTTAGGGCTACATCAAGAGGAAAAAAAACGTAGAGATAGAACGTGAAACTACTTTGTTGTGTCAAGTTTCAAGAAGCTAGCACAAACCGTGTTGGATTTAGAGTTCCAAATACATCTATCAATATAGGAGAAAACAGAGTGAAATCTAAAAATTCAAACTGTTACTGGAAATGAACGCTTCAACATAGAAGAACGAAATTTGGGGAACCAAGTCGCCTTAGTGTACTGATCATTACCTGAAAGTATCATCCAGTTTGGGTGAAAAAATATTTGCTGAGATTTCTGGAGATTCATAATTTTTGGAAGCTTGGCAACCCCTTCCCATGAAAGTGTTTCTCGCCAGTCACTGCTTAGGGCTACATCAAGAGGAAACAAAACGTAGAGATAGAACGTGAAACTACTTTGTTGTGTCAAGTTTCAAGAAGCTAGCACAAACCGTGTTGGATTTAGAGTTCCAAATACATCTATCAACATAGGAGAAAACAGAGTGAAACCTAAAAATTCAAACTGTTACTGGAAATGAACGCTTCAATATAGAAGAATGAAATTTGGGGAACCAAGTCGCCTTAGGGTACTGATCATTACCTGAAAGTATCATCCAGTTTGGGTGAAAAAATATTTGCTGAGATTTCTGGAGATTCGTAATTTTTGGAAGCTTGACAACCCCTTCCCATGAAAGTGTTTCTCGCCAGTCACTGCTTAGGGCTACATCAAGAGGAAACAAAACATAGAGATAGAACGTGAAACTACTTTGTTGTGTCAAGTTTCAAGAAGCTAGCACAAACCGTGTTGGATTTAGAGTTCCAAATACATCTATCAATATAGGAGAAAACAGAGTGAAACCTAAAAATTCAAACTGTTACTGGAAATGAACGCTTCAACATATAAGAACGAAATTTGGGGAACCAAGTCGCCTTAGTGTACTGATCATTTCCTGAAAGTATCATCCAGTTTGGGTGAAAAAATATTTGCTGAGATTTCTGGAGATTCGTAATTTTTGGAAGCTTGGCAACCCCTTCCCATGAAAGTGTTTCTCGCCAGTCACTGCTTAGGGCTACATCAAGAGGAAACAAAACGTAGAGATAGAACGTGAAACTACTTTGTTGTGTCAAGTTTCAAGAAGCTAGCACAAACCGTGTTGGATTTAGAGTTCCAAATACATCTATCAATATAGGAGAAAACAGAGTGAAACCTAAAAATTCAAACTGTTACTGGAAATGAACGCTTCAACATAGAAGAACGAAATTTGGGGAACCAAGTCGCCTTAGTGTACTGATCATTACCTGAAAGTATCATCCAGTTTGGGTGAAAAAATATTTGCTGAGATTTCTGGAGATTCGTAATTTTTGGAAGCTTGGCAACCCCTTCCCATGAAAGTGTTTCTCGCCAGTCACTGCTTAGGGCTACATCAAGAGGAAACAAAACGTAGAGATAGAATGTGAAACTACTGTGTTGTGTCAAGTTTCAAGAAGCTAGCACAAACCGTGTTGGATTTAGAGTTCCAAATACATCTATCAATATAGGAGAAAACAGAGTGAAACCTAAAAATTCAAACGGTTACTGGAAATGAACGCTTCAACATAGAAGAACGAAATGTGGGGAACCAAGTCGCCTTAGTGTACTGATCATTACCTGAAAGTATCATCCAGTTTGGGTGAAAAAATATTTGCTGAGATTTCTGGAGATTCGTAATTTTTGGAAGCTTGGCAACCCCTTCCCATGAAAGTGTTTCTCGCCAGTCACTGCTTAGGGCTACATCAAGAGGAAACAAACCGTAGAGATAGAACGTGAAACTACATTGTTGTGTCAAGTTTCAAGAAGCTAGCACAAACCGTGTTGGATTTAGAGTTCCAAATACATCTATCAATATAGGAGAAAACAGAGTGAAACCTAAAAATTCAAACTGTTACTGGAAATGAACGCTTCAACATAGAAGAACGAAATATGGGGAACCAAGTCGCCTTAGTGTACTGATCATTACCTGAAAGTATCATCCAGTTTGGGTGAAAAAATATTTGCTGAGATTTCTGGAGATTCGTAATTTTTGGAAGCTTGGCAACCCCTTCCCATGAAAGTGTTTCTCGCCAGTCACTGCTTAGGGCTACATCAAGAGGAAACAAAATGTAGAGATAGAACGTGAAACTACTTTGTTGTGTCAAGTTTCAAGAGGCTAGCACAAACCGTGTTGGATTTAGAGTTCCAAATACATGTATCAATATCGGAGAAAACAGAGTGAAACCTAAAAATTCAAACTGTTACTGGAAATGAACGCTTCAACATAGAAGAACGAAATTTGGGGAACCAAGTCGCCTTAGTGTACTGATCATTACCTGAAAGTATCATCCAGTTTGGGTGAAAAAATATTTGCTGAGATTTCTGGAGATTCGTAATTTTTGGAAGCTTGGCATCCCCTTCCCATGAAAGGGTTTCTCGCCAGTCACTGCTTAGGGCTACATCAAGAGGAAACAAAATGTAGAGATAGAACGTGAAACTACTTTGTTGTGTCAAGTTTCAAGAAGCTAGCACAAACCGTGTTGGATTTAGAGTTCCAAATACATCTATCAATATAGGAGAAAACAGAGTGAAACCTAAAAATTCAAACTGTTACTGGAAATGAACGCTTCAACATAGAAGAACGAAATTTGGGGAACCAAGTCGCCTTAGTGTACTGATCATTTCCTGAAAGTATCATCCAGTTTGGGTGAAAAAATATTTGCTGAGATTTCTGGAGATTCGTAATTTTTGGAAGCTTGGCAACCCCTTCCCATGAAAGTGTTTCTCGCCAGTCACTGCTTAGGGCTACATCAAGAGGAAACAAAACGTAGAGATAGAACGTGAAACTACTTTGTTGTGTCAAGTTTCAAGAAGCTAGCACAAACCGTGTTGGATTTAGAGTTCCAAATACATCTATCAATATAGGAGAAAACAGAGTGAAACCTAAAAATTCAAACTGTTACTGGAAATGAACGCTTCAACATAGAAGAACGAAATTTGGGGAACCAAGTCGCCTTAGTGTACTGATCATTACCTGAAAGTATCATCCAGTTTGGGTGAAAAAATATTTTCTGAGATTTCTGGAGATTCGTAATTTTTGGAAGCTTGGCAACCCCTTCCCATGAAAGTGTTTCTCGCCAGTCACTGCTTAGGGCTACATCAAGAGGAAACAAAACGTAGAGATAGAACGTGAAACTACTTTGTTGTGTCAAGTTTCAAGAAGCTAGCACAAACCGTGTTGGATTTAGAGTTCCAAATACATCTATCAATATAGGAGAAAAGAGAGTGAAACCTAAAAATTCAAACTGTTACTGGAAATGAACGCTTCAACATAGAAGAACGAAATTTGGGTAACCAAGTCACCTTAGTGTACTGATCATTACCTGAAAGTATCATCCAGTTTGGGTGAAAAAATATTTGCTGAGATTTCTTGAGATTCGTCATTTTTGGAAGCTTGGCAACCCCTTCCCATGAAAGTGTTTCTCGCCAGTCACTGCTTAGGGCTACATCAAGAGGAAACAAAACGTAGAGATAGAACGTGAAACTACTTTGTTGTGTCAAGTTTCAAGAAGCTAGCACAAACCGTGTTGGATTTAGAGTTCCAAATACATCTATCAATATAGGAGAAAACAGAGTGAAACCTAAAAATTCAAACGGTTACTGGAAATGAACGCTTCAACATAGAAGAACAAAATTTGGGGAACCAAGTCGCCTTAGTGTGCTGATCATTACCTGAAAGTATCATCCAGTTTGGGTGAAAAAATATTTGCTGAGATTTCTGGAGATTCGTAATTTTTGGAAGCTTGGCAACACCTTCCCATGGAAGTGTTTCTCGCCACTCACTGCTTAGGGCTACATCAAGAGGAAACAAAATGTAGAGATAGAACGTGAAACTTCTTTGTTGTGTCAAGTTTCAAGAAGCTAGCACAAACCGTGTTGGATTTAGAGTTCCAAATACATCTATCAATATAGGAGAAAACAGAGTGAAACCTA
Organism: Spermophilus citellus; assembly: GCF_964194105.1. Taxonomy (NCBI): domain Eukaryota; kingdom Metazoa; phylum Chordata; class Mammalia; order Rodentia; family Sciuridae; genus Spermophilus; species Spermophilus citellus. The sequence goes on along the minus strand of NC_138183.1, from coordinate 98,946,986 downwards.
AAAATTCAAACTGTTACTGGAAATGAACGCTTCAACATAGAAGAACGAAATTTGGGGAACCAAGTCGCCTTAGTGTACTGATCATTACCTGAAAGTATCATCCAGTTTGGGTGAAAAAATATTTGCTGAGATTTCTGGAGATTCGTAATTTTTGGAAGCTTGGCAACCCCTTCCCATGAAAGTGTTTCTCGCCAGTCACTGCTTAGGGCTACATCAAGAGGAAACAAAACGTAGAGATAGAACGTGAAACTACTTTGTTGTGTCAAGTTTCAAGAAGCTAGCACAAACCGTGTTGGATTTAGAGTTCCAAATGCATCTATCAATATAGGAGAAAACAGAGTGAAACCTAAAAATTCAAACTGTTACTGGAAATGAACGCTTCAACATAGAAGAATGAAATTTGGGGAACCAAGTCACCTTAGTGTACTGATCATTACCTGAAAGTATCATCCAGTTTGGGTGAAAAAATATTTGCTGAGATTTCTGGAGATTCGTAATTTTAGGAGACTGGGCAACCCCTTCCCATGAAAGTGTTTCTCGCCAGTCACTGCTTAGGGCTACATCAAGAGGAAACAAAACGTAGAGATAGAACGTGAAACTACTTTGTTGTGTCAAGTTTCAAGAAGCTAGCACAAACCGTGTTGGATTTAGAGTTCCAAATACATCTATCAACATAGGAGAAAACAGAGTGAAACCTAAAAATTCAAACTGTTACTGGAAATGAACGCTTCAATATAGAAGAATCAAATTTGGGGAGCCAAGTCGCCTTAGGGTACTGATCATTAACTGAAAGTATCATCCAGTTTGGGTGAAAAAATATTTGCTGAGATTTCTGGAGATTCGTAATTTTTGGAGACTGGGCAACCCCTTCCCATGAAAGTGTTTCTCGCCAGTCACTGCTTAGGGCTACATCAAGAGGAAAAAAAACGTAGAGATAGAACGTGAAACTACTTTGTTGTGTCAAGTTTCAAGAAGCTAGCACAAACCGTGTTGGATTTAGAGTTCCAAATACATCTATCAATATAGGAGAAAACAGAGTGAAATCTAAAAATTCAAACTGTTACTGGAAATGAACGCTTCAACATAGAAGAACGAAATTTGGGGAACCAAGTCGCCTTAGTGTACTGATCATTACCTGAAAGTATCATCCAGTTTGGGTGAAAAAATATTTGCTGAGATTTCTGGAGATTCATAATTTTTGGAAGCTTGGCAACCCCTTCCCATGAAAGTGTTTCTCGCCAGTCACTGCTTAGGGCTACATCAAGAGGAAACAAAACGTAGAGATAGAACGTGAAACTACTTTGTTGTGTCAAGTTTCAAGAAGCTAGCACAAACCGTGTTGGATTTAGAGTTCCAAATACATCTATCAACATAGGAGAAAACAGAGTGAAACCTAAAAATTCAAACTGTTACTGGAAATGAACGCTTCAATATAGAAGAATGAAATTTGGGGAACCAAGTCGCCTTAGGGTACTGATCATTACCTGAAAGTATCATCCAGTTTGGGTGAAAAAATATTTGCTGAGATTTCTGGAGATTCGTAATTTTTGGAAGCTTGGCAACCCCTTCCCATGAAAGTGTTTCTCGCCAGTCACTGCTTAGGGCTACATCAAGAGGAAACAAAACATAGAGATAGAACGTGAAACTACTTTGTTGTGTCAAGTTTCAAGAAGCTAGCACAAACCGTGTTGGATTTAGAGTTCCAAATACATCTATCAATATAGGAGAAAACAGAGTGAAACCTAAAAATTCAAACTGTTACTGGAAATGAACGCTTCAACATATAAGAACGAAATTTGGGGAACCAAGTCGCCTTAGTGTACTGATCATTTCCTGAAAGTATCATCCAGTTTGGGTGAAAAAATATTTGCTGAGATTTCTGGAGATTCGTAATTTTTGGAAGCTTGGCAACCCCTTCCCATGAAAGTGTTTCTCGCCAGTCACTGCTTAGGGCTACATCAAGAGGAAACAAAACGTAGAGATAGAACGTGAAACTACTTTGTTGTGTCAAGTTTCAAGAAGCTAGCACAAACCGTGTTGGATTTAGAGTTCCAAATACATCTATCAATATAGGAGAAAACAGAGTGAAACCTAAAAATTCAAACTGTTACTGGAAATGAACGCTTCAACATAGAAGAACGAAATTTGGGGAACCAAGTCGCCTTAGTGTACTGATCATTACCTGAAAGTATCATCCAGTTTGGGTGAAAAAATATTTGCTGAGATTTCTGGAGATTCGTAATTTTTGGAAGCTTGGCAACCCCTTCCCATGAAAGTGTTTCTCGCCAGTCACTGCTTAGGGCTACATCAAGAGGAAACAAAACGTAGAGATAGAATGTGAAACTACTGTGTTGTGTCAAGTTTCAAGAAGCTAGCACAAACCGTGTTGGATTTAGAGTTCCAAATACATCTAGCAATATAGGAGAAAACAGAGTGAAACCTAAAAATTCAAACGGTTACTGGAAATGAACGCTTCAACATAGAAGAACGAAATGTGGGGAACCAAGTCGCCTTAGTGTACTGATCATTACCTGAAAGTATCATCCAGTTTGGGTGAAAAAATATTTGCTGAGATTTCTGGAGATTCGTAATTTTTGGAAGCTTGGCAACCCCTTCCCATGAAAGTGTTTCTCGCCAGTCACTGCTTAGGGCTACATCAAGAGGAAACAAAATGTAGAGATAGAACGTGAAACTACTTTGTTGTGTCAAGTTTCAAGAAGCTAGCACAAATCGTGTTCGATTTAGAGTTCCAAATACATCTATCAATATAGGAGAAAACAGAGTGAAACCTAAAAATTCAAACTGTTACTGGAAATGAACACTTCAACATAGAAGAACGAAATTTGGGGAACCAAGTCGCCTTAGTGTACTGATCATTACCTGAAAGTATCATCCAGTTTGGGTGAAAAAATATTTGCTGAGATTTGTGGAGATTCGTAATTTTTGGAGACTGGGCAACCCCTTCCCATGAAAGTGTTTCTCGCCAGTCACTGCTTAGGGCTACATCAAGAGGAAACAAAACGTAGAGATAGAACGTGAAACTACTTTGTTGTGTCAAGTTTCAAGAAGCTAGCACAAACCGTGTTGGATTTAGAGTTCCAAATACATCTATCAATATAGGAGAAAACAGAGTGAAACCTAAAAATTCAAACTGTTACTGGAAATGAACGCTTCAACATATAAGAACGAAATTTGGGGAACCAAGTCGCCTTAGTGTACTGATCATTTCCTGAAAGTATCATCCAGTTTGGGTGAAAAAATATTTGCTGAGATTTCTGGAGATTCGTAATTTTTGGAAGCTTGGCAACCCCTTCCCATGAAAGTGTTTCTCGCCAGTCACTGCTTAGGGCTACATCAAGAGGAAACAAAACGTAGAGATAGAACGTGAAACTACTTTGTTGTGTCAAGTTTCAAGAAGCTAGCACAAACCGTGTTGGATTTAGAGTTCCAAATACATCTATCAATATAGGAGAAAACAGAGTGAAACCTAAAAATTCAAACTGTTACTGGAAATGAACGCTTCAACATAGAAGAACGAAATTTGGGGAACCAAGTCGCCTTAGTGTACTGATCATTACCTGAAAGTATCATCCAGTTTGGGTGAAAAAATATTTGCTGAGATTTCTGGAGATTCGTAATTTTGGAAGCTTGGCAAACCCTTCCCATGAAAGTGTTTCTCGCCAGTCACTGCTTAGGGCTACATCAAGAGGAAACAAAATGTAGAGATAGAACGTGAAACTACTTTGTAGTGTCAAGTTTCAAGAAGCTAGCACAAACCGTGTTGGATTTAGAGTTCCAAATACATCTATCAATATAGGAGAAAACAGAGTGAAACCTAAAAATTCAAACTGTTACTGGAAATGAACGCTTCAACATAGAAGAATGAAATTTGGGGAACCAAGTCGCCTTAGTGTACTGATCATTACCTAAAAGTATCATCCAGTTTGGGTGAAAAAATATTTGCTGAGATTTCTGGAGATTCGTAATTTTTGGAGACTGGGCAACCCCTTCCCATGAAAGTGTTTCTCGCCATTCACTGCTTAGGGCTACATCAAGAGGAAACAATACGTAGAGAGAGAACGTGAAACTACTTTGTTGTGTCAAGTTTCAAGAAGCTAGCACAAACCGTGTTGGATTTAGAGTTCCAAATACATCTATCAATATAGGAGAAAACAGAGTGAAACCTAAAAATTCAAACTGTTACTGGAAATGAACGCTTCAACATACAAGAACGAAATTTGGGGAACCAAGTCGCGTTAGTGTACTGATCATTACCTGAAAGTATCATCCAGTTTGGGTGAAAAAATATTTGCTGAGATTTCTGGAGATTCGTAATTTTTGGAAGCTTGGCAACCCCTTCCCATGAAAGTGTTTCTCGCCAGTCACTGCTTAGGGCTACATCAAGAGGAAACAAAACATAGAGATAGAACGTGAAACTACTTTGTTGTGTCAAGTTTCAAGAAGCTAGCACAAACCGTGTTGGATTTAGAGTTCCAAATACATCTATCAATATAGGAGAAAACAGAGTGAAACCTAAAAATTCAAACTGTTACTGGAAATGAACGCTTCAACATACAAGAACGAAATTTGGGGAACCAAGTCGCCTTAGTGTACTGATCATTTCCTGAAAGTATCATCCAGTTTGGGTGAAAAAATATTTGCTGAGATTTCTGGAGATTCGTAATTTTTGGAAGCTTGGCAACCCCTTCCCATGAAAGTGTTTCTCGCCAGTCACTGCTTAGGGCTATATCAAGAGGAAACAAAACGTAGAGATAGAACGTGAAACTACTTTGTTGTGTCAAGTTTCAAGAAGCTAGCACAAACCGTGTTGGATTTAGAGTTCCAAATACATCTAGCAATATAGGAGAAAACAGAGTGAAACCTAAAAATTCAAACTGTTACTGGAAATGAACGCTTCAACATAGAAGAACGAAATTTGGGGAACCAAGTCGCCTTAGTGTACTGATCATTACCTGAAAGTATCATCCAGTTTGGGTGAAAAAATATTTGCTGAGATTTCTGGAGATTCGTAATTTTTGGAAGCTTGGCAACCCCTTCCCATGAAAGTGTTTCTCGCCAGTCACTGCTTAGGGCTACATCAAGAGGAAACAAAACGTAGAGATAGAATGTGAAACTACTGTGTTGTGTCAAGTTTCAAGAAGCTAGCACAAACCGTGTTGGATTTAGAGTTCCAAATACATCTATCAATATAGGAGAAAACAGAGTGAAACCTAAAAATTCAAACGGTTACTGGAAATGAACGCTTCAACATAGAAGAACGAAATGTGGGGAACCAAGTCGCCTTAGTGTACTGATCATTACCTGAAAGTATCATCCAGTTTGGGTGAAAAAATATTTGCTGAGATTTCTGGAGATTCGTAATTTTTGGAAGCTTGGCAACCCCTTCCCATGAAAGTGTTTCTCGCCAGTCACTGCTTAGGGCTACATCAAGAGGAAACAAAACGTAGAGATAGAACGTGAAACTACTTTGTTGTGTCAAGTTTCAAGAAGCTAGCACAAACCGTGTTGGATTTAGAGTTCCAAACACATCTATCAATATAGGAGAAAACAGAGTGAAACCTAAAAATTCAAACTGTTACTGGAAATGAACGCTTCAACATAGAAGAACGAAATTTGGGGAACCAAGTCGCCTTAGTGTACTGATCATTACCTGAAAGTATCATCCAGTTTGGGTGAAAAAATATTTGCTGAGATTTCTGGAGATTCGTAATTTTTGGAAGCTTGGCAACCCCTTCCCATGAAAGTGTTTCTCGCCAGTCACTGCTTAGGGCTACATCAAGAGGAAACAAAATGTAGAGATAGAACGTGAAACTACTTTGTTGTGTCAAGTTTCAAGAAGCTAGCACAAATCGTGTTCGATTTAGAGTTCCAAATACATCTATCAATATAGGAGAAAACAGAGTGAAACCTAAAAATTCAAACTGTTACTGGAAATGAACACTTCAACATAGAAGAACGAAATTTGGGGAACCAAGTCGCCTTAGTGTACTGATCATTACCTGAAAGTATCATCCAGTTTGGGTGAAAAAATATTTGCTGAGATTTGTGGAGATTCGTAATTTTTGGAGACTGGGCAACCCCTTCCCATGAAAGTGTTTCTCGCCAGTCACTGCTTAGGGCTACATCAAGAGGAAACAAAACGTAGAGATAGAACGTGAAACTACTTTGTTGTGTCAAGTTTCAAGAAGCTAGCACAAACCGTGTTGGATTTAGAGTTCCAAATACATCTATCAATATAGGAGAAAACAGAGTGAAACCTAAAAATTCAAACTGTTACTGGAAATGAACGCTTCAACATATAAGAACGAAATTTGGGGAACCAAGTCGCCTTAGTGTACTGATCATTTCCTGAAAGTATCATCCAGTTTGGGTGAAAAAATATTTGCTGAGATTTCTGGAGATTCGTAATTTTTGGAAGCTTGGCAACCCCTTCCCATGAAAGTGTTTCTCGCCAGTCACTGCTTAGGGCTACATCAAGAGGAAACAAAACGTAGAGATAGAACGTGAAACTACTTTGTTGTGTCAAGTTTCAAGAAGCTAGCACAAACCGTGTTGGATTTAGAGTTCCAAATACATCTATCAATATAGGAGAAAACAGAGTGAAACCTAAAAATTCAAACTGTTACTGGAAATGAACGCTTCAACATAGAAGAACGAAATTTGGGGAACCAAGTCGCCTTAGTGTACTGATCATTACCTGAAAGTATCATCCAGTTTGGGTGAAAAAATATTTGCTGAGATTTCTGGAGATTCGTAATTTTGGAAGCTTGGCAAACCCTTCCCATGAAAGTGTTTCTCGCCAGTCACTGCTTAGGGCTACATCAAGAGGAAACAAAATGTAGAGATAGAACGTGAAACTACTTTGTAGTGTCAAGTTTCAAGAAGCTAGCACAAACCGTGTTGGATTTAGAGTTCCAAATACATCTATCAATATAGGAGAAAACAGAGTGAAACCTAAAAATTCAAACTGTTACTGGAAATGAACGCTTCAACATAGAAGAATGAAATTTGGGGAACCAAGTCGCCTTAGTGTACTGATCATTACCTAAAAGTATCATCCAGTTTGGGTGAAAAAATATTTGCTGAGATTTCTGGAGATTCGTAATTTTTGGAGACTGGGCAACCCCTTCCCATGAAAGTGTTTCTCGCCATTCACTGCTTAGGGCTACATCAAGAGGAAACAATACGTAGAGAGAGAACGTGAAACTACTTTGTTGTGTCAAGTTTCAAGAAGCTAGCACAAACCGTGTTGGATTTAGAGTTCCAAATACATCTATCAATATAGGAGAAAACAGAGTGAAACCTAAAAATTCAAACTGTTACTGGAAATGAACGCTTCAACATAGAAGAACGAAATTTGGGGAACCAAGTCGCGTTAGTGTACTGATCATTACCTGAAAGTATCATCCAGTTTGGGTGAAAAAATATTTGCTGAGATTTCTGGAGATTCGTAATTTTTGGAAGCTTGGCAACCCCTTCCCATGAAAGTGTTTCTCGCCAGTCACTGCTTAGGGCTACATCAAGAGGAAACAAAACATAGAGATAGAACGTGAAACTACTTTGTTGTGTCAAGTTTCAAGAAGCTAGCACAAACCGTGTTGGATTTAGAGTTCCAAATACATCTATCAATATAGGAGAAAACAGAGTGAAACCTAAAAATTCAAACTGTTACTGGAAATGAACGCTTCAACATATAAGAACGAAATTTGGGGAACCAAGTCGCCTTAGTGTACTGATCATTTCCTGAAAGTATCATCCAGTTTGGGTGAAAAAATATTTGCTGAGATTTCTGGAGATTCGTAATTTTTGGAAGCTTGGCAACCCCTTCCCATGAAAGTGTTTCTCGCCAGTCACTGCTTAGGGCTATATCAAGAGGAAACAAAACGTAGAGATAGAACGTGAAACTACTTTGTTGTGTCAAGTTTCAAGAAGCTAGCACAAACCGTGTTGGATTTAGAGTTCCAAATACATCTAGCAATATAGGAGAAAACAGAGTGAAACCTAAAAATTCAAACTGTTACTGGAAATGAACGCTTCAACATAGAAGAACGAAATTTGGGGAACCAAGTCGCCTTAGTGTACTGATCATTACCTGAAAGTATCATCCAGTTTGGGTGAAAAAATATTTGCTGAGATTTCTGGAGATTCGTAATTTTTGGAAGCTTGGCAACCCCTTCCCATGAAAGTGTTTCTCGCCAGTCACTGCTTAGGGCTACATCAAGAGGAAACAAAACGTAGAGATAGAATGTGAAACTACTGTGTTGTGTCAAGTTTCAAGAAGCTAGCACAAACCGTGTTGGATTTAGAGTTCCAAATACATCTATCAATATAGGAGAAAACAGAGTGAAACCTAAAAATTCAAACGGTTACTGGAAATGAACGCTTCAACATAGAAGAACGAAATGTGGGGAACCAAGTCGCCTTAGTGTACTGATCATTACCTGAAAGTATCATCCAGTTTGGGTGAAAAAATATTTGCTGAGATTTCTGGAGATTCGTAATTTTTGGAAGCTTGGCAACCCCTTCCCATGAAAGTGTTTCTCGCCAGTCACTGCTTAGGGCTACATCAAGAGGAAACAAAACGTAGAGATAGAACGTGAAACTACATTGTTGTGTCAAGTTTCAAGAAGCTAGCACAAACCGTGTTGGATTTAGAGTTCCAAATACATCTATCAATATAGGAGAAAACAGAGTGAAACCTAAAAATTCAAACTGTTACTGGAAATGAACGCTTAAACATAGAAGAACGAAATTTGGGGAACCAAGTCGCCTTAGTGTACTGATCATTACCTGAAAGTATCATCCAGTTTGGGTGAAAAAATATTTGCTGAGATTTCTGGAGATTCGTAATTTTTGGAAGCTTGGCAACCCCTTCCCATGAAAGTGTTTCTCGCCAGTCACTGCTTAGGGCTACATCAAGAGGAAACAAAATGTAGAGATAGAACGTGAAACTACTTTGTTGTGTCAAGTTTCAAGAGGCTAGCACAAACCGTGTTGGATTTAGAGTTCCAAATACATGTATCAATATCGGAGAAAACAGAGTGAAACCTAAAAATTCAAACTGTTACTGGAAATGAACGCTTCAACATAGAAGAACGAAATTTGGGGAACCAAGTCGCCTTAGTGTACTGATCATTACCTGAACGTATCATCCAGTTTGGGTGAAAAAATATTTGCTGAGATTTCTGGAGATTCGTAATTTTTGGAAGCTTGGCAACCCCTTCCCATGAAAGTGTTTCTCGCCAGTCACTGCTTAGGGCTACATCAAGAGGAAACAAAACATAGAGATAGAACGTGAAACTACTTTGTTGTGTCAAGTTTCAAGAAGCTAGCACAAACCGTGTTGGATTTAGAGTTCCAAATACATCTATCAATATAGGAGAAAACAGAGTGAAACCTAAAAATTCAAACTGTTACTGGAAATGAACGCTTCAACATATAAGAACGAAATTTGGGGAACCAAGTCGCCTTAGTGTACTGATCATTTCCTGAAAGTATCATCCAGTTTGGGTGAAAAAATATTTGCTGAGATTTCTGGAGATTCGTAATTTTTGGAAGCTTGGCAACCCCTTCCCATGAAAGTGTTTCTCGCCAGTCACTGCTTAGGGCTACATCAAGAGGAAACAAAACGTAGAGATAGAACGTGAAACTACTTTGTTGTGTCAAGTTTCAAGAAGCTAGCACAAACCGTGTTGGATTTAGAGTTCCAAATACATCTATCAATATAGGAGAAAACAGAGTGAAACCTAAAAATTCAAACTGTTACTGGAAATGAACGCTTCAACATAGAAGAACGAAATTTGGGGAACCAAGTCGCCTTAGTGTACTGATCATTACCTGAAAGTATCATCCAGTTTGGGTGAAAAAATATTTGCTGAGATTTCTGGAGATTCGTAATTTTTGGAAGCTTGGCAACCCCTTCCCATGAAAGTGTTTCTCGCCAGTCACTGCTTAGGGCTACATCAAGAGGAAACAAAATGTAGAGATAGAACGTGAAACTACTTTGTTGTGTCAAGTTTCAAGAAGCTAGCACAAATCGTGTTCGATTTAGAGTTCCAAATACATCTATCAATATAGGAGAAAACAGAGTGAAACCTAAAAATTCAAACTGTTACTGGAAATGAACACTTCAACATAGAAGAACGAAATTTGGGGAACCAAGTCGCCTTAGTGTACTGATCATTACCTGAAAGTATCATCCAGTTTGGGTGAAAAAATATTTGCTGAGATTTGTGGAGATTCGTAATTTTTGGAGACTGGGCAACCCCTTCCCATGAAAGTGTTTCTCGCCATTCACTGCTTAGGGCTACATCAAGAGGAAACAATACGTAGAGAGAGAACGTGAAACTACTTTGTTGTGTCAAGTTTCAAGAAGATAGCACAAACCGTGTTGGATTTAGAGTTCCAAATACATCTATCAATATAGGAGAAAACAGAGTGAAACCTAAAAATTCAAACTGTTACTGGAAATGAACGCTTCAACATAGAAGAACGAAATTTGGGGAACCAAGTCGCGTTAGTGTACTGATCATTACCTGAAAGTATCATCCAGTTTGGGTGAAAAAATATTTGCTGAGATTTCTGGAGATTCGTAATTTTTGGAAGCTTGGCAACCCCTTCCCATGAAAGTGTTTCTCGCCAGTCACTGCTTAGGGCTACATCAAGAGGAAACAAAACATAGAGATAGAACGTGAAACTACTTTGTTGTGTCAAGTTTCAAGAAGCTAGCACAAACCGTGTTGGATTTAGAGTTCCAAATACATCTATCAATATAGGAGAAAACAGAGTGAAACCTAAAAATTCAAACTGTTACTGGAAATGAACGCTTCAACATATAAGAACGAAATTTGGGGAACCAAGTCGCCTTAGTGTACTGATCATTTCCTGAAAGTATCATCCAGTTTGGGTGAAAAAATATTTGCTGAGATTTCTGGAGATTCGTAATTTTTGGAAGCTTGGCAACCCCTTCCCATGAAAGAGTTTCTCGCCAGTCACTGCTTAGGGCTACATCAAGAGGAAACAAAACGTAGAGATAGAACGTGAAACTACTTTGTTGTGTCAAGTTTCAAGAAGCTAGCACAAACCGTGTTGGATTTAGAGTTCCAAATACATCTATCAATATAGGAGAAAACAGAGTGAAACCTAAAAATTCAAACTGTTACTGGAAATGAACGCTTCAACATAGAAGAACGAAATTTGGGGAACCAAGTCGCCTTAGTGTACTGATCATTACCTGAAAGTATCATCCAGTTTGGGTGAAAAAATATTTGCTGAGATTTCTGGAGATTCGTAATTTTGGAAGCTTGGCAAACCCTTCCCATGAAAGTGTTTCTCGCCAGTCACTGCTTAGGGCTACATCAAGAGGAAACAAAATGTAGAGATAGAACGTGAAACTACTTTGTAGTGTCAAGTTTCAAGAAGCTAGCACAAACCGTGTTGGATTTAGAGTTCCAAATACATCTATCAATATAGGAGAAAACAGAGTGAAACCTAAAAATTCAAACTGTTACTGGAAATGAACGCTTCAACATAGAAGAATGAAATTTGGGGAACCAAGTCGCCTTAGTGTACTGATCATTACCTAAAAGTATCATCCAGTTTGGGTGAAAAAATATTTGCTGAGATTTCTGGAGATTCGTAATTTTTGGAGACTGGGCAACCCCTTCCCATGAAAGTGTTTCTCGCCATTCACTGCTTAGGGCTACATCAAGAGGAAACAATACGTAGAGAGAGAACGTGAAACTACTTTGTTGTGTCAAGTTTCAAGAAGCTAGCACAAACCGTGTTGGATTTAGAGTTCCAAATACATCTATCAATATAGGAGAAAACAGAGTGAAACCTAAAAATTCAAACTGTTACTGGAAATGAACGCTTCAACATAGAAGAACGAAATTTGGGGAACCAAGTCGCGTTAGTGTACTGATCATTACCTGAAAGTATCATCCAGTTTGGGTGAAAAAATATTTGCTGAGATTTCTGGAGATTCGTAATTTTTGGAAGCTTGGCAACCCCTTCCCATGAAAGTGTTTCTCGCCAGTCACTGCTTAGGGCTACATCAAGAGGAAACAAAATGTAGAGATAGAACGTGAAACTACTTTGTTGTGTCAAGTTTCAAGAAGCTAGCACAAATCGTGTTGGATTTAGAGTTCCAAATACATCTATCAATATAGGAGAAAACAGAGTGAAACCTAAAAATTCAAACTGTTACTGGAAATGAACGCTTCAACATAGAAGAACGAAATTTGGGGAACCAAGTCGCCTTAGTGTACTGATCATTACCTGAAAGTATCATCCAGTTTGGGTGAAAAAATATTTGCTGAGATTTCTGGAGATTCGTAATTTTTGGAGACTGGGCAACCCCTTCCCATGAAAGTGTTTCTCGCCAGTCACTGCTTAGGGCTACATCAAGAGGAAACAAAACATAGAGATAGAACGTGAAACTACTTTGTTGTGTCAAGTTTCAAGAAGCTAGCACAAACCGTGTTGGATTTAGAGTTCCAAATACATCTATCAATATAGGAGAAAACAGAGTGAAACCTAAAAATTCAAACTGTTACTGGAAATGAACGCTTCAACATAGAAGAACGAAATTTGGGGAACCAAGTCGCCTTAGTGTACTGATCATTACCTGAAAGTATCATCCAGTTTGGGTGAAAAAATATTTGCTGAGATTTCTGGATATTCGTAATTTTTGGAAGCTTGGCAACCCCTTCCCATGAAAGTGTTTCTCGCCAGTCACTGCTTAGGGCTACATCAAGAGGAAACAAAACGTAGAGATAGAACGTGAAACTACTTTGTTGTGTCAAGTTTCAAGAAGCTAGCACAAACCGTGTTGGATTTAGAGTTCCAAATACATCTATCAATATAGGAGAAAACAGAGTGAAACCTAAAAATTCAAACTGTTACTGGAAATGAACGCTTCAACATAGAAGAACGAAATTTGGGGAACCAAGTCGCCTTAGTGTACTGATCATTACCTGAAAGTATCATCCAGTTTGGGTGAAAAAATATTTGCTGAGATTTCTGGAGATTCGTAATTTTTGGAAGCTTGGCAACCCCTTCCCATGAAAGTGTTTCTCGCCAGTCACTGCTTAGGGCTACATCAAGAGGAAACAAAATGTAGAGATAGAACGTGAAACTACTTTGTTGTGTCAAGTTTCAAGAAGCTAGCACAAACCGTTTTGGATTTACAGTTCCAAATACATCTATCAATATCGGAGAAAACAGAGTGAAACCTAAAAATTGAAACTGTTACTGGAAATGAACGCTTCAACATAGAAGAACAAAATTTGGGGAACCAAGTCGCCTTAGTGTACTGATCATTACCTGAAAGTATCATCCAGTTTGGGTGAAAAAATATTTGCTGAGATTTCTGGAGATTCGTAATTTTTGGAAGCTTGGCAACCCCTTCCCATGAAAGTGTTTCTCGCCAGTCACTGCTTAGGGCTACATCAAGAGGAAACAAAACATAGAGATAGAACGTGAAACTACTTTGTTGTGTCAAGTTTCAAGAAGCTAGCACAAACCTTGTTGTATTTAGAGTTCCAAATACATCTATCAATATAGGAGAAAACAGAGTGAAACGTAAAAATTCAAACTGTTACTGGAAATGAACGCTTCAACATAGAAGAACGAAATTTGGGGAACCAAGTCGCCTTAGTGTACTGATCATTTCCTGAAAGTATCATCCAGTTTGGGTGAAAAAATATTTGCTGAGATTTCTGGAAATTCGTAATTTTTGGAAGCTGGGCAACCCCTTCCCATGAAAGTGTTTCTCGCCAGTCACTGCTTAGGGCTACATCAAGAGGAAACAAAACATAGAGATAGAACGTGAAACTACTTTGTTTTGTCAACTTTCAAGAAGCTAGCACAAACCGTGTTGGATTTAGAGTTCCAAATACATCTATCAATATAGGAGAAAACAGAGTGAAACCTAAAAATTCAAACTGTTACTGGAAATGAACGCTTCAACATAGAAGAACGAAATTTGGGGAACCAAGTTGCCTTAGTGTACTGATCATTACCTGAAAGTATCATCCAGTTTGGGTGAAAAAATATTTGCTGAGATTTCTGGAGATTCGTCATTTTTGGAAGCTTGGCAACCCCGTTCCATGAAAGGGTTTCTCGCCAGTCACTGCTTTGGGCTACATCAAGAGGAAACAAAATGTAGAGATAGAACGTGAAACTACTTTGTTGTGTCAAGTTTCAAGAAGCTAGCACAAACCGTGTTGGATTTAGAGTTCCAAATACATCTATCAATATAGGAGAAAACAGAGTGAAACGTAAAAATTCAAACTGTTACTGGAAATGAACGCTTCAACATAGAAGAACGAAATTTGGGGAACCAAGTCGCCTTAGTGTACTGATCATTTCCTGAAAGTATCATCCAGTTTGGGTGAAAAAATATTTGCTGAGATTTCTGGAAATTCGTAATTTTTGGAAGCTGGGCAACCCCTTCCCATGAAAGTGTTTCTCGCCAGTCACTGCTTAGGGCTACATCAAGAGGAAACAAAACGTAGAGATAGAACGTGAAACTACTTTGTTTTGTCAACTTTCAAGAAGCTAGCACAAACCGTGTTGGATTTAGAGTTCCAAATACATCTATCAATATAGGAGAAAACAGAGTGAAACCTAAAAATTCAAACTGTTACTGGAAATGAACGCTTCAACATAGAAGAACGAAATTTGGGGAACCAAGTTGCCTTAGTTTACTGATCATTACCTGAAAGTATCATCCAGTTTGGGTGAAAAAATATTTGCTGAGATTTCTGGAGATTCGTCATTTTTGGAAGCTTGGCAACCCCGTTCCATGAAAGGGTTTCTCGCCAGTCACTGCTTAGGGCTACATCAAGAGGAAACAAAATGTAGAGATAGAACGTGAAACTACTTTGTTGTGTCAAGTTTCAAGAAGCTAGCACAAACCGTGTTGGATTTAGAGTTCCAAATACATCTATCAATATAGGAGAAAACAGAGTGAAACCTAAAAATTCAAACTGTTACTGGAAATGAACGCTTCAACATAGAAGAACGAAATTTGGGGAACCAAGTCGCCTTAGTGTACTGATCATTTCCTGAAAGTATCATCCAGTTTGGGTGAAAAAATATTTGCTGAGATTTCTGGAGATTCGTAATTTTTGGAAGCTTGGCAACCCCTTCCCATGAAAGTGTTTCTCGCCAGTCACTGCTTAGGGCTACATCAAGAGGAAACAAAACGTAGAGATAGAACGTGAAACTACTTTGTTGTGTCAAGTTTCAAGAAGCTAGCACAAACCGTGTTGGATTTAGAGTTCCAAATACATCTATCAATATAGGAGAAAACAGAGTGAAACCTAAAAATTCAAACTGTTACTGGAAATGAACGCTTCAACATAGAAGAACGAAATTTGGGGAACCAAGTCGCCTTAGTGTACTGATCATTACCTGAAAGTATCATCCAGTTTGGGTGAAAAAATATTTGCTGAGATTTATGGAGATTCGTAATTTTTGGAAGCTTGGCAACCCCTTCCCATGAAAGTGTTTCTCGCCAGTCACTGCTTAGGGCTACATCAAGAGGAAACAAAACGTAGAGATAGAACGTGAAACTACTTTGTTGTGTCAAGTTTCAAGAAGCTAGCACAAACCGTGTTGGATTTAGAGTTCCAAATACATCTATCAATATAGGAGAAAAGAGAGTGAAACCTAAAAATTCAAACTGTTACTGGAAATGAACGCTTCAACATAGAAGAACGAAATTTGGGTAACCAAGTCACCTTAGTGTACTGATCATTACCTGAAAGTATCATCCAGTTTGGGTGAAAAAATATTTGCTGAGATTTCTGGAGATTCGTCATTTTTGGAAGCTTGGCAACCCCTTCCCATGAAAGGGTTTCTCGCCAGTCACTGCTTAGGGCTACATCAAGAGGAAACAAAACGTAGAGATAGAACGTGAAACTACTTTGTTGTGTCAAGTTTCAAGAAGCTAGCACAAACCGTGTTGGATTTAGAGTTCCAAATACATCTATCAATATAGGAGAAAACAGAGTGAAACCTAAAAATTCAAACGGTTACTGGAAATGAACGCTTCAACATAGAAGAGCAAAATTTGGGGAACCAAGTCGCCTTAGTGTGCTGATCATTACCTGAAAGTATCATCCAGTTTGGGTGAAAAAATATTTGCTGAGATTTCTGGAGATTCGTAATTTTTGGAAGCTTGGCAACCCCTTCCAATGGAAGTGTTTCTCGCCAGTTACTGCTTAGGGCTACATCAAGAGGAAACAAAATGTAGAGATAGAACGTGAAACTTCTTTGTTGTGTCAAGTTTCAAGAAGCTAGCACAAACCGTGTTGGATTTAGAGTTCCAAATACATCTATCAATATAGGAGAAAACAGAGTGAAACCTAAAAATTCAAACTGTTACTGGAAATGAACGCTTCAACATAGAAGAACGAAATTTGGGGAACCAAGTCGCCTTAGTGTACTGATCATTACCTGAAAGTATCATCCAGTTTGGGTGAAAAAATATTTGCTGAGATTTCTGGAGATTCGTAATTTTTGGAAGCTTGGCAACCCCTTCCCATGAAAGTGTTTCTCGCCAGTCACTGCTTAGGGCTACATCAAGAGGAAACAAAACGTAGAGATAGAACGTGAAACTACTTTGTTGTGTCAAGTTTCAAGAAGCTAGCACAAACCGTGTTGGATTTAGAGTTCCAAATGCATCTATCAATATAGGAGAAAACAGAGTGAAACCTAAAAATTCAAACTGTTACTGGAAATGAACGCTTCAACATAGAAGAATGAAATTTGGGGAACCAAGTCGCCTTAGTGTACTGATCATTACCTGAAAGTATCATCCAGTTTGGGTGAAAAAATATTTGCTGAGATTTCTGGAGATTCGTAATTTTAGGAGACTGGGCAACCCCTTCCCATGAAAGTGTTTCTCGCCAGTCACTGCTTAGGGCTACATCAAGAGGAAACAATACGTAGAGAGAGAACATGAAACTACTTTGTTGTGTCAAGTTTCAAGAAGCTAGCACAAACCGTGTTGGATTTAGAGTTCCAAATACATCTATCAATATAGGAGAAAACAGAGTGAAACCTAAAAATTCAAACTGTTACTGGAAATGAACGCTTCAACATAGAAGAACGAAATTTGGGGAACCAAGTCGCCTTAGTGTAATGATCATTACCTGAAAGTATCATCCAGTTTGGGTGAAAAAATATTTGCTGAGATTTCTGGAGATTCGTAATTTTTGGAAGCTTGGCAACCCCTTCCCATGAAAGTGTTTCTCGCCAGTCACTGCTTAGGGCTACATCAAGAGGAAACAAAACGTAGAGATAGAATGTGAAACTACTGTGTTGTGTCAAGTTTCAAGAAGCTAGCACAAACCGTGTTGGATTTAGAGTTCCAAATACATCTATCAATATAGGAGAAAACAGAGTGAAACCTAAAAATTCAAACGGTTACTGGAAATGAACGCTTCAACATAGAAGAACGAAATGTGGGGAACCAAGTCGCCTTAGTGTACTGATCATTACCTGAAAGTATCATCCAGTTTGGGTGAAAAAATATTTGCTGAGATTTCTGGAGATTCGTAATTTTTGGAAGCTTGGCAACCCCTTCCCATGAAAGTGTTTCTCGCCAGTCACTGCTTAGGGCTACATCAAGAGGAAACAAAACGTAGAGATAGAACGTGAAACTACATTGTTGTGTCAAGTTTCAAGAAGCTAGCACAAACCGTGTTGGATTTAGAGTTCCAAATACATCTATCAATATAGGAGAAAACAGAGTGAAACCTAAAAATTCAAACTGTTACTGGAAATGAACGCTTAAACATAGAAGAACGAAATTTGGGGAACCAAGTCGCCTTAGTGTACTGATCATTACCTGAAAGTATCATCCAGTTTGGGTGAAAAAATATTTGCTGAGATTTCTGGAGATTCGTAATTTTTGGAAGCTTGGCAACCCCTTCCCATGAAAGTGTTTCTCGCCAGTCACTGCTTAGGGCTACATCAAGAGGAAACAAAATGTAGAGATAGAACGTGAAACTACTTTGTTGTGTCAAGTTTCAAGAGGCTAGCACAAACCGTGTTGGATTTAGAGTTCCAAATACATGTATCAATATCGGAGAAAACAGAGTGAAACCTAAAAATTCAAACTGTTACTGGAAATGAACGCTTCAACATAGAAGAACGAAATTTGGGGAACCAAGTCGCCTTAGTGTACTGATCATTACCTGAACGTATCATCCAGTTTGGGTGAAAAAATATTTGCTGAGATTTCTGGAGATTCGTAATTTTTGGAAGCTTGGCAACCCCTTCCCATGAAAGTGTTTCTCGCCAGTCACTGCTTAGGGCTACATCAAGAGGAAACAAAACATAGAGATAGAACGTGAAACTACTTTGTTGTGTCAAGTTTCAAGAAGCTAGCACAAACCGTGTTGGATTTAGAGTTCCAAATACATCTATCAATATAGGAGAAAACAGAGTGAAACCTAAAAATTCAAACTGTTACTGGAAATGAACGCTTCAACATATAAGAACGAAATTTGGGGAACCAAGTCGCCTTAGTGTACTGATCATTTCCTGAAAGTATCATCCAGTTTGGGTGAAAAAATATTTGCTGAGATTTCTGGAGATTCGTAATTTTTGGAAGCTTGGCAACCCCTTCCCATGAAAGTGTTTCTCGCCAGTCACTGCTTAGGGCTACATCAAGAGGAAACAAAACGTAGAGATAGAACGTGAAACTACTTTGTTGTGTCAAGTTTCAAGAAGCTAGCACAAACCGTGTTGGATTTAGAGTTCCAAACACATCTATCAATATAGGAGAAAACAGAGTGAAACCTAAAAATTCAAACTGTTACTGGAAATGAACGCTTCAACATAGAAGAACGAAATTTGGGGAACCAAGTCGCCTTAGTGTACTGATCATTACCTGAAAGTATCATCCAGTTTGGGTGAAAAAATATTTGCTGAGATTTCTGGAGATTCGTAATTTTTGGAAGCTTGGCAAACCCTTCCCATGAAAGTGTTTCTCGCCAGTCACTGCTTAGGGCTACATCAAGAGGAAACAAAATGTAGAGATAGAACGTGAAACTACTTTGTAGTGTCAAGTTTCAAGAAGCTAGCACAAACCGTGTTGGATTTAGAGTTCCAAATACATCTATCAATATAGGAGAAAACAGAGTGAAACCTAAAAATTCAAACTGTTACTGGAAATGAACGCTTCAACATAGAAGAACGAAATTTGGGGAACCAAGTCGCCTTAGTGTACTGATCATTACCTGAAAGTATCATCCAGTTTGGGTGAAAAAATATTTGCTGAGATTTCTGGAGATTCGTAATTTTTGGACACTGGGCAACCCCTTCCCATGAAAGTGTTTCTCGCCAGTCACTGCTTAGGGCTACATCAAGAGGAAACAAAACGTAGAGATAGAACGTGAAACTACTTTGTTGTGTCAAGTTTCAAGAAGCTAGCACAAACCGTGTTGGATTTAGAGTTCCAAATACATCTATCAATATAGGAGAAAACAGAGTGAAACCTAAAAATTCAAACTGTTACTGGAAATGAACGCTTCAACATATAAGAACGAAATTTGGGGAACCAAGTCGCCTTAGTGTACTGATCATTTCCTGAAAGTATCATCCAGTTTGGGTGAAAAAATATTTGCTGAGATTTCTGGAGATTCGTAATTTTTGGAAGCTTGGCAACCCCTTCCCATGAAAGTGTTTCTCGCCAGTCACTGCTTAGGGCTACATCAAGAGGAAACAAAACGTAGAGATAGAACGTGAAACTACTTTGTTGTGTCAAGTTTCAAGAAGCTAGCACAAACCGTGTTGGATTTAGAGTTCCAAATACATCTATCAATATAGGAGAAAACAGAGTGAAACCTAAAAATTCAAACTGTTACTGGAAATGAACGCTTCAACATATAAGAACGAAATTTGGGGAACCAAGTCGCCTTAGTGTACTGATCATTTCCTGAAAGTATCATCCAGTTTGGGTGAAAAAATATTTGCTGAGATTTCTGGAGATTCGTAATTTTTGGAAGCTTGGCAACCCCTTCCCATGAAAGTGTTTCTCGCCAGTCACTGCTTAGGGCTACATCAAGAGGAAACAAAACGTAGAGATAGAACGTGAAACTACTTTGTTGTGTCAAGTTTCAAGAAGCTAGCACAAACCGTGTTGGATTTAGAGTTCCAAACACATCTATCAATATAGGAGAAAACAGAGTGAAACCTAAAAATTCAAACTGTTACTGGAAATGAACGCTTCAACATAGAAGAACGAAATTTGGGGAACCAAGTCGCCTTAGTGTACTGATCATTACCTGAAAGTATCATCCAGTTTGGGTGAAAAAATATTTGCTGAGATTTCTGGAGATTCGTAATTTTTGGAAGCTTGGCAAACCCTTCCCATGAAAGTGTTTCTCGCCAGTCACTGCTTAGGGCTACATCAAGAGGAAACAAAATGTAGAGATAGAATGTGAAACTACTTTGTAGTGTCAAGTTTCAAGAAGCTAGCACAAACCGTGTTGGATTTAGAGTTCCAAATACATCTATCAATATAGGAGAAAACAGAGTGAAACCTAAAAATTCAAACTGTTACTGGAAATGAACGCTTCAACATAGAAGAACGAAATTTGGGGAACCAAGTCGCGTTAGTGTACTGATCATTACCTGAAAGTATCATCCAGTTTGGGTGAAAAAATATTTGCTGAGATTTCTGGAGATTCGTAATTTTTGGACACTGGGCAACCCCTTCCCATGAAAGTGTTTCTCGCCAGTCACTGCTTAGGGCTACATCAAGAGGAAACAATACGTAGAGAGAGAACGTGAAACTACTTTGTTGTGTCAAGTTTCAAGAAGCTAGCACAAACCGTGTTGGATTTAGAGTTCCAAATACATCTATCAATATAGGAGAAAACAGAGTGAAACCTAAAAATTCAAACTGTTACTGGAAATGAACGCTTCAACATAGAAGAACGAAATTTGGGGAACCAAGTCGCGTTAGTGTACTGATCATTACCTGAAAGTATCATCCAGTTTGGGTGAAAAAATATTTGCTGAGATTTCTGGAGATTCGTAATTTTTGGAAGCTTGGCAACCCCTTCCCATGAAAGTGTTTCTCGCCAGTCACTGCTTAGGGCTACATCAAGAGGAAACAAAACGTAGAGATAGAACGTGAAACTACTTTGTTGTGTCAAGTTTCAAGAAGCTAGCACAAACCGTGTTGGATTTAGAGTTCCAAATACATCTATCAATATAGGAGAAAACAGAGTGAAACCTAAAAATTCAAACTGTTACTGGAAATGAACGCTTCAACATAGAAGAACGAAATTTGGGGAACCAAGTCGCCTTAGTGTACTGATCATTACCTGAAAGTATCATCCAGTTTGGGTGAAAAAATATTTGCTGAGATTTCTGGAGATTCGTAATTTTTGGAAGCTTGGCAACC
Source organism: Spermophilus citellus (assembly GCF_964194105.1). Taxonomy (NCBI): domain Eukaryota; kingdom Metazoa; phylum Chordata; class Mammalia; order Rodentia; family Sciuridae; genus Spermophilus; species Spermophilus citellus. The sequence goes on along the minus strand of NC_138183.1, from coordinate 98,925,532 downwards.
CCTTCCCATGAAAGTGTTTCTCGCCAGTCACTGCTTAGGGCTACATCAAGAGGAAACAAAATGTAGAGATAGAACGTGAAACTACTTTGTTGTGTCAAGTTTCAAGAAGCTAGCACAAATCGTGTTCGATTTAGAGTTCCAAATACATCTATCAATATAGGAGAAAACAGAGTGAAACCTAAAAATTCAAACTGTTACTGGAAATGAACACTTCAACATAGAAGAACGAAATTTGGGGAACCAAGTCGCCTTAGTGTACTGATCATTACCTGAAAGTATCATCCAGTTTGGGTGAAAAAATATTTGCTGAGATTTGTGGAGATTCGTAATTTTTGGAGACTGGGCAACCCCTTCCCATGAAAGTGTTTCTCGCCAGTCACTGCTTAGGGCTACATCAAGAGGAAACAAAACGTAGAGATAGAACGTGAAACTACTTTGTTGTGTCAAGTTTCAAGAAGCTAGCACAAACCGTGTTGGATTTAGAGTTCCAAATACATCTATCAATATAGGAGAAAACAGAGTGAAACCTAAAAATTCAAACTGTTACTGGAAATGAACGCTTCAACATAGAAGAACGAAATTTGGGGAACCAAGTCGCCTTAGTGTACTGATCATTACCTGAAAGTATCATCCAGTTTGGGTGAAAAAATATTTGCTGAGATTTCTGGAGATTCGTAATTTTTGGAAGCTTGGCAACCCCGTTCCATGAAAGGGTTTCTTGCCAGTCACTGCTTAGGGCTACATCAAGAGGAAACAAAATGTAGAGATAGAACGTGAAACTACTTTGTTGTGTCAAGTTTCAAGAAGCTAGCACAAACCGTGTTGGATTTAGAGTTCCAAATACATCTATCAATATAGGAGAAAACAGAGTGAAACCTAAAAATTCAAACTGTTACTGGAAATGAACGCTTCAACATAGAAGAACGAAATTTGGGGAACCAAGTCGCCTTAGTGTACTGATCATTACCTGAAAGTATCATCCAGTTTGGGTGAAAAAATATTTGCTGAGATTTATGGAGATTCGTAATTTTTGGAAGCTTGGCAACCCCTTCCCATGAAAGTGTTTCTCGCCAGTCACTGCTTAGGGCTACATCAAGATGAAACAAAACGTAGAGATAGAACTTGAAAATTCTTTGTTGTGTCAAGTTTCAAGAAGCTAGCACAAACCGTGTTGGATTTAGAGTTCCAAATACATCTATCAATATAGGAGAAAACAGAGTGAAACCTAAAAATTCAAACTGTTACTGGAAATGAACGCTTCAACATAGAAGAACGAAATTTGGGTAACCAAGTCACCTTAGTGTACTGATCATTACCTGAAAGTATCATCCAGTTTGGGTGAAAAAATATTTGCTGAGATTTCTGGAGATTCGTCATTTTTGGAAGCTTGGCAACCCCTTCCCATGAAAGTGTTTCTCGCCAGTCACTGCTTAGGGCTACATCAAGAGGAAACAAAACGTAGAGATAGAACGTGAAACTACTTTGTTGTGTCAAGTTTCAAGAAGCTAGCACAAACCGTGTTGGATTTAGAGTTCCAAATACATCTATCAATATAGGAGAAAACAGAGTGAAACCTAAAAATTCAAACGGTTACTGGAAATGAACGCTTCAACATAGAAGAACAAAATTTGGGGAACCAAGTCGCCTTAGTGTGCTGATCATTACCTGAAAGTATCATCCAGTTTGGGTGAAAAAATATTTGCTGAGATTTCTGGAGATTCGTAATTTTTGGAAGCTTGGCAACCCCTTCCCATGGAAGGGTTTCTCGCCAGTTACTGCTTAGGGCTACATCAAGAGGAAACAAAATGTAGAGATAGAACGTGAAACTTCTTTGTTGAGTCAAGTTTCAAGAAGCTAGCACAAACCGTGTTGGATTTAGAGTTCCAAATACATCTATCAATATAGGAGAAAAGAGAGTGAAACCTAAAAATTCAAACTGTTACTGGAAATGAACGCTTCAACATAGAAGAACGAAATTTGGGGAACCAAGTCGCCTTAGTGTACTGATCATTACCTGAAAGTATCATCCAGTTTGGGTGAAAAAATATTTGCTGAGATTTCTGGAGATTCGTAATTTTTGGAAGCTTGGCAACCCCTTCCCATGAAAGTGTTTCTCGCCAGTCACTGCTTAGGGCTACATCAAGAGGAAACAAAACATAGAGATAGAACGTGAAACTACTTTGTTGTGTCAAGTTTCAAGAAGCTAGCACAAACCGTGTTGGATTTAGAGTTCCAAATACATCTATCAATATAGGAGAAAACAGAGTGAAACGTAAAAATTCAATCTGTTACTGGAAATGAACGCTTCAACATAGAAGAACGAAATTTGGGGAACCAAGTCGCCTTAGTGTACTGATCATTTCCTGAAAGTATCATCCAGTTTGGGTGAAAAAATATTTGCTGAGATTTCTGGAGATTCGTAATTTTTGGAAGCTGGGCAACCCCTTCCCATGAAAGTGTTTCTCGCCAGTCACTGCTTAGGGCTACATCAAGAGGAAACAAAACGTAGAGATAGAACGTGAAACTACTTTGTTGTGTCAACTTTCAAGAAGCTAGCACAAACCGTGTTGGATTTAGAGTTCCAAATACATCTATCAATATAGGAGAAAACAGAGTGAAACCTAAAAATTCAAACTGTTACTGGAAATGAACGCTTCAACATAGAAGAACGAAATTTGGGGAACCAAGTCGCCTTAGTGTACTGATCATTACCTGAAAGTATCATCCAGTTTGGGTGAAAAAATATTTGCTGAGATTTCTGGAGATTCGTAATTTTTGGAAGCTTGGCAACCCCTTCCCATGAAAGTGTTCCTCGCCAGTCACTGCTTAGGGCTACATCAAGAGGAAACAAAACGTAGAGATAGAACTTGAAACTACTTTGTTGTGTCAAGTTTCAAGAAGCTAGCACAAACCGTGTTGGATTTAGAGTTCCAAATACATCTATCAATATAGGAGAAAACAGAGTGAAACCTAAAAATTCAAACTGTTACTGGAAATGAACGCTTCAACATAGAAGAACGAAATTTGGGGAACCAAGTCGCCTTAGTGTACTGATCATTACCTGAAAGTATCATCCAGTTTGGGTGAAAAAATATTTGCTGAGATTTCTGGAGATTCGTAATTTTTGGAAGCTTGGCAACCCCGTTCCATTAAAGTGTTTCTCGCCAGTAACTGCTTAGGGCTACATCAAGAGGAAACAAAATGTAGAGATAGAACGTGAAACTACTTTGTTGTGTCAAGTTTCAAGAAGCTAGCACAAACCGTGTTGGATTTAGAGTTCCAAATACATCTATCAATATAGGAGAAAACAGAGTGAAACCTAAAAATTCAAACTGTTACTGGAAATGAACGCTTCAACATAGAAGAACGAAATTTGGGGAACCAAGTCGCCTTAGTGTACTGATCATTTCCTGAAAGTATCATCCAGTTTGGGTGAAAAAATATTTGCTGAGATTTCTGGAGATTCGTAATTTTTGGAAGCTTGGCAACCCCTTCCCATGAAAGTGTTTCTCGCCAGTCACTGCTTAGGGCTACATCAAGAGGAAACAAAACGTAGAGATAGAACGTGAAACTACTTTGTTGTGTCAAGTTTCAAGAAGCTAGCACAAACCGTGTTGGATTTAGAGTTCCAAATACATCTATCAATATAGGAGAAAACAGAGTGAAACCTAAAAATTCAAACTGTTACTGGAAATGAACGCTTCAACATAGAAGAACGAAATTTGGGGAACCAAGTCGCCTTAGTGTACTGATCATTACCTGAAAGTATCATCCAGTTTGGGTGAAAAAATATTTGCTGAGATTTATGGAGATTCGTAATTTTTGGAAGCTTGGCAACCCCTTCCCATGAAAGTGTTTCTCGCCAGTCACTGCTTAGGGCTACATCAAGATGAAACAAAACGTAGAGATAGAACTTGAAAATACTTTGTTGTGTCAAGTTTCAAGAAGCTAGCACAAACCGTGTTGGATTTAGAGTTCCAAATACATCTATCAATATAGGAGAAAACAGAGTGAAACCTAAAAATTCAAACGGTTACTGGAAATGAACGCTTCAACATAGAAGAACAAAATTTGGGGAACCAAGTCGCCTTAGTGTGCTGATCATTACCTGAAAGTATCATCCAGTTTGGGTGAAAAAATATTTGCTGAGATTTCTGGAGATTCGTAATTTTTGGAAGCTTGGCAACCCCTTCCCATGGAAGGGTTTCTCGCCAGTTACTGCTTAGGGCTACATCAAGAGGAAACAAAATGTAGAGATAGAACGTGAAACTTCTTTGTTGAGTCAAGTTTCAAGAAGCTAGCACAAACCGTGTTGGATTTAGAGTTCCAAATACATCTATCAATATAGGAGAAAACAGAGTGAAACCTAAAAATTCAAACTGTTACTGGAAATGAACGCTTCAACATAGAAGAACGAAATTTGGGGAACCAAGTCGCCTTAGTGTACTGATCATTACCTGAAAGTATCATCCAGTTTGGGTGAAAAAATATTTGCTGAGATTTCTGGAGATTCGTAATTTTTGGAAGCTTGGCAACCCCTTCCCATGAAAGTGTTTCTCGCCAGTCACTGCTTAGGGCTACATCAAGAGGAAACAAAACGTAGAGATAGAACGTGAAACTACTTTGTTGTGTCAAGTTTCAAGAAGCTAGCACAAACCGTGTTGGATTTAGAGTTCCAAATGCATCTATCAATATAGGAGAAAACAGAGTGAAACCTAAAAATTCAAACTGTTACTGGAAATGAACGCTTCAACATAGAAGAATGAAATTTGGGGAACCAAGTCGCCTTAGTGTACTGATCATTACCTGAAAGTATCATCCAGTTTGGGTGAAAAAATATTTGCTGAGATTTCTGGAGATTCGTAATTTTAGGAGACTGGGCAACCCCTTCCCATGAAAGTGTTTCTCGCCAGTCACTGCTTAGGGCTACATCAAGTGGAAACAATACGTAGAGAGAGAACGTGAAACTACTTTGTTGTGTCAAGTTTCAAGAAGCTAGCACAAACCGTGTTGGATTTAGAGTTCCAAATACATCTATCAATATAGGAGAAAACAGAGTGAAACCTAAAAATTCAAACTGTTACTGGAAATGAACGCTTCAACATAGAAGAACGAAATTTGGGGAACCAAGTCGCCTTAGTGTACTGATCATTACCTGAAAGTATCATCCAGTTTGGGTGAAAAAATATTTGCTGAGATTTCTGGAGATTCGTAATTTTTGGAAGCTTGGCAACCCCTTCCCATGAAAGTGTTTCTCGCCAGTCACTGCTTAGGGCTACATCAAGAGGAAACAAAACGTAGAGATAGAACGTGAAACTACTTTGTTGTGTCAAGTTTCAAGAAGCTAGCCCAAACCGTGTTGGATTTAGAGTTCCAAATACATCTATCAACATAGGAGAAAACAGAGTGAAACCTAAAAATTCAAACTGTTACTGGAAATGAACGCTTCAATATAGAAGAATGAAATTTGGGGAACCAAGTCGCCTTAGGGTACTGATCATTACCTGAAAGTATCATCCAGTTTGGGTGAAAAAATATTTGCTGAGATTTCTGGAGATTCGTAATTTTTGGAGACTGGGCAACCCCTTCCCATGAAAGTGTCTCTCGCCAGTCACTGCTTAGGGCTACATCAAGAGGAAACAAAACGTAGAGATAGAACGTGAAACTACTTTGTTGTGTCAAGTTTCAAGAAGCTAGCACAAACCGTGTTGGATTTAGAGTTCCAAATACATCTATCAATATAGGAGAAAACAGAGTGAAACCTAAAAATTCAAACTCTTACTGGAAATGAACGCTTCAACATAGAAGAACGAAATTTGGGGAACCAAGTCGCCTTAGTGTACTGATCATTACCTGAAAGTATCATCCAGTTTGGGTGAAAAAATATTTGCTGAGATTTATGGAGATTCGTAATTTTTGGAAGCTTGGCAACCCCTTCCCATGAAAGTGTTTCTCGCCAGTCACTGCTTAGGGCTACATCAAGATGAAACAAAACGTAGAGATAGAACTTGAAAATACTTTGTTGTGTCAAGTTTCAAGAAGCTAGCACAAACCGTGTTGGATTTAGAGTTCCAAATACATCTATCAATATAGGAGAAAACAGAGTGAAACCTAAAAATTCAAACGGTTACTGGAAATGAACGCTTCAACATAGAAGAACAAAATTTGGGGAACCAAGTCGCCTTAGTGTGCTGATCATTACCTGAAAGTATCATCCAGTTTGGGTGAAAAAATATTTGCTGAGATTTCTGGAGATTCGTAATTTTTGGAAGCTTGGCAACCCCTTCCCATGGAAGGGTTTCTCGCCAGTTACTGCTTAGGGCTACATCAAGAGGAAACAAAATGTAGAGATAGAACGTGAAACTTCTTTGTTGAGTCAAGTTTCAAGAAGCTAGCACAAACCGTGTTGGATTTAGAGTTCCAAATACATCTATCAATATAGGAGAAAACAGAGTGAAACCTAAAAATTCAAACTGTTACTGGAAATGAACGCTTCAACATAGAAGAACGAAATTTGGGGAACCAAGTCGCCTTAGTGTACTGATCATTACCTGAAAGTATCATCCAGTTTGGGTGAAAAAATATTTGCTGAGATTTCTGGAGATTCGTAATTTTTGGAAGCTTGGCAACCCCTTCCCATGAAAGTGTTTCTCGCCAGTCACTGCTTAGGGCTACATCAAGAGGAAACAAAACGTAGAGATAGAACGTGAAACTACTTTGTTGTGTCAAGTTTCAAGAAGCTAGCACAAACCGTGTTGGATTTAGAGTTCCAAATGCATCTATCAATATAGGAGAAAACAGAGTGAAACCTAAAAATTCAAACTGTTACTGGAAATGAACGCTTCAACATAGAAGAATGAAATTTGGGGAACCAAGTCGCCTTAGTGTACTGATCATTACCTGAAAGTATCATCCAGTTTGGGTGAAAAAATATTTGCTGAGATTTCTGGAGATTCGTAATTTTAGGAGACTGGGCAACCCCTTCCCATGAAAGTGTTTCTCGCCAGTCACTGCTTAGGGCTACATCAAGTGGAAACAATACGTAGAGAGAGAACGTGAAACTACTTTGTTGTGTCAAGTTTCAAGAAGCTAGCACAAACCGTGTTGGATTTAGAGTTCCAAATACATCTATCAATATAGGAGAAAACAGAGTGAAACCTAAAAATTCAAACTGTTACTGGAAATGAACGCTTCAACATAGAAGAACGAAATTTGGGGAACCAAGTCGCCTTAGTGTACTGATCATTACCTGAAAGTATCATCCAGTTTGGGTGAAAAAATATTTGCTGAGATTTCTGGAGATTCGTAATTTTTGGAAGCTTGGCAACCCCTTCCCATGAAAGTGTTTCTCGCCAGTCACTGCTTAGGGCTACATCAAGAGGAAACAAAACGTAGAGATAGAACGTGAAACTACTTTGTTGTGTCAAGTTTCAAGAAGCTAGCCCAAACCGTGTTGGATTTAGAGTTCCAAATACATCTATCAACATAGGAGAAAACAGAGTGAAACCTAAAAATTCAAACTGTTACTGGAAATGAACGCTTCAATATAGAAGAATGAAATTTGGGGAACCAAGTCGCCTTAGGGTACTGATCATTACCTGAAAGTATCATCCAGTTTGGGTGAAAAAATATTTGCTGAGATTTCTGGAGATTCGTAATTTTTGGAGACTGGGCAACCCCTTCCCATGAAAGTGTCTCTCGCCAGTCACTGCTTAGGGCTACATCAAGAGGAAACAAAACGTAGAGATAGAACGTGAAACTACTTTGTTGTGTCAAGTTTCAAGAAGCTAGCACAAACCGTGTTGGATTTAGAGTTCCAAATACATCTATCAATATAGGAGAAAACAGAGTGAAACCTAAAAATTCAAACTCTTACTGGAAATGAACGCTTCAACATAGAAGAACGAAATTTGGGGAACCAAGTCGCCTTAGTGTACTGATCATTACCTGAAAGTATCATCCAGTTTGGGTGAAAAAATATTTGCTGAGATTTCTGGAGATTCGTAATTTTTGGAAGCTTGGCAACCCCGTTCCATGAAAGGGTTTCTTGCCAGTCACTGCTTAGGGCTACATCAAGAGGAAACAAAATGTAGAGATAGAACGTGAAACTACTTTGTTGTGTCAAGTTTCAAGAAGCTAGCACAAACCGTGTTGGATTTAGAGTTCCAAATACATCTATCAATATAGGAGAAAACAGAGTGAAACCTAAAAATTCAAACTGTTACTGGAAATGAACGCTTCAACATAGAAGAACGAAATTTGGGGAACCAAGTCGCCTTAGTGTACTGATCATTTCCTGAAAGTATCATCCAGTTTGGGTGAAAAAATATTTGCTGAGATTTCTGGAGATTCGTAATTTTTGGAAGCTTGGCAACCCCTTCCCATGAAAGTGTTTCTCGCCAGTCACTGCTTAGGGCTACATCAAGAGGAAACAAAACGTAGAGATAGAACGTGAAACTACTTTGTTGTGTCAAGTTTCAAGAAGCTAGCACAAACCGTGTTGGATTTAGAGTTCCAAATACATCTATCAATATAGGAGAAAACAGAGTGAAACCTAAAAATTCAAACTGTTACTGGAAATGAACGCTTCAACATAGAAGAACGAAATTTGGGGAACCAAGTCGCCTTAGTGTACTGATCATTACCTGAAAGTATCATCCAGTTTGGGTGAAAAAATATTTGCTGAGATTTATGGAGATTCGTAATTTTTGGAAGCTTGGCAACCCCTTCCCATGAAAGTGTTTCTCGCCAGTCACTGCTTAGGGCTACATCAAGATGAAACAAAACGTAGAGATAGAACTTGAAAATACTTTGTTGTGTCAAGTTTCAAGAAGCTAGCACAAACCGTGTTGGATTTAGAGTTCCAAATACATCTATCAATATAGGAGAAAACAGAGTGAAACCTAAAAATTCAAACGGTTACTGGAAATGAACGCTTCAACATAGAAGAACAAAATTTGGGGAACCAAGTCGCCTTAGTGTGCTGATCATTACCTGAAAGTATCATCCAGTTTGGGTGAAAAAATATTTGCTGAGATTTCTGGAGATTCGTAATTTTTGGAAGCTTGGCAACCCCTTCCCATGGAAGGGTTTCTCGCCAGTTACTGCTTAGGGCTACATCAAGAGGAAACAAAATGTAGAGATAGAACGTGAAACTTCTTTGTTGAGTCAAGTTTCAAGAAGCTAGCACAAACCGTGTTGGATTTAGAGTTCCAAATACATCTATCAATATAGGAGAAAACAGAGTGAAACCTAAAAATTCAAACTGTTACTGGAAATGAACGCTTCAACATAGAAGAACGAAATTTGGGGAACCAAGTCGCCTTAGTGTACTGATCATTACCTGAAAGTATCATCCAGTTTGGGTGAAAAAATATTTGCTGAGATTTCTGGAGATTCGTAATTTTTGGAAGCTTGGCAACCCCTTCCCATGAAAGTGTTTCTCGCCAGTCACTGCTTAGGGCTACATCAAGAGGAAACAAAACGTAGAGATAGAACGTGAAACTACTTTGTTGTGTCAAGTTTCAAGAAGCTAGCACAAACCGTGTTGGATTTAGAGTTCCAAATGCATCTATCAATATAGGAGAAAACAGAGTGAAACCTAAAAATTCAAACTGTTACTGGAAATGAACGCTTCAACATAGAAGAATGAAATTTGGGGAACCAAGTCGCCTTAGTGTACTGATCATTACCTGAAAGTATCATCCAGTTTGGGTGAAAAAATATTTGCTGAGATTTCTGGAGATTCGTAATTTTAGGAGACTGGGCAACCCCTTCCCATGAAAGTGTTTCTCGCCAGTCACTGCTTAGGGCTACATCAAGTGGAAACAATACGTAGAGAGAGAACGTGAAACTACTTTGTTGTGTCAAGTTTCAAGAAGCTAGCACAAACCGTGTTGGATTTAGAGTTCCAAATACATCTATCAATATAGGAGAAAACAGAGTGAAACCTAAAAATTCAAACTGTTACTGGAAATGAACGCTTCAACATAGAAGAACGAAATTTGGGGAACCAAGTCGCCTTAGTGTACTGATCATTACCTGAAAGTATCATCCAGTTTGGGTGAAAAAATATTTGCTGAGATTTCTGGAGATTCGTAATTTTTGGAAGCTTGGCAACCCCTTCCCATGAAAGTGTTTCTCGCCAGTCACTGCTTAGGGCTACATCAAGAGGAAACAAAACGTAGAGATAGAACGTGAAACTACTTTGTTGTGTCAAGTTTCAAGAAGCTAGCCCAAACCGTGTTGGATTTAGAGTTCCAAATACATCTATCAACATAGGAGAAAACAGAGTGAAACCTAAAAATTCAAACTGTTACTGGAAATGAACGCTTCAATATAGAAGAATGAAATTTGGGGAACCAAGTCGCCTTAGGGTACTGATCATTACCTGAAAGTATCATCCAGTTTGGGTGAAAAAATATTTGCTGAGATTTCTGGAGATTCGTAATTTTTGGAGACTGGGCAACCCCTTCCCATGAAAGTGTCTCTCGCCAGTCACTGCTTAGGGCTACATCAAGAGGAAACAAAACGTAGAGATAGAACGTGAAACTACTTTGTTGTGTCAAGTTTCAAGAAGCTAGCACAAACCGTGTTGGATTTAGAGTTCCAAATACATCTATCAATATAGGAGAAAACAGAGTGAAACCTAAAAATTCAAACTGTTACTGGAAATGAACGCTTCAACATAGAAGAACGAAATTTGGGGAACCAAGTCGCCTTAGTGTACTGATCATTACCTGAAAGTATCATCCAGTTTGGGTGAAAAAATATTTGCTGAGATTTCTGGAGATTCGTAATTTTTGGAAGCTTGGCAACCCCTTCCCATGAAAGTGTTTCTTGCCAGTCACTGCTTAGGGCTACATCAAGAGGAAACAAAATGTAGAGATAGAACGTGAAACTACTTTGTTGTGTCAAGTTTCAAGAAGCTAGCACAAACCGTGTTGGATTTAGAGTTCCAAATACATGTATCAATATCGGAGAAAACAGAGTGAAACCTAAAAATTCAAACTGTTACTGGAAATGAACGCTTCATCATAGAAGAACGAAATTTGGGGAACCAAGTCGCCTTAGTGTACTGATCATTACCTGAACGTATCATCCAGTTTGGGTGAAAAAATATTTGCTGAGATTTCTGGAGATTCGTAATTTTTGGAAGCTTGGCAACCCCTTCCCATGAAAGTGTTTCTTGCCAGTCACTGCTTAGGGCTACATCAAGAGGAAACAAAACATAGAGATAGAACGTGAAACTACTTTGTTGTGTCAAGTTTCAAGAAGCTAGCACAAACCGTGTTGGATTTAGAGTTCCAAATACATCTATCAATATAGGAGAAAACAGAGTGAAACCTAAAAATTCAAACTGTTACTGGAAATGAACGCTTCAACATAGAAGAACGAAATTTGGGGAACCAAGTCGCCTTAGTGTACTGATCATTTCCTGAAAGTATCATCCAGTTTGGGTGAAAAAATATTTGCTGAGATTTCTGGAGATTCGTAATTTTTGGAAGCTTGGCAACCCCTTCCCATGTAAGTGTTTCTCGCCAGTCACTGCTTAGGGCTACATCAAGAGGAAACAAAACGTAGAGATAGAACGTGAAACTACTTTGTTGTGTCTAGTTTCAAGAAGCTAGCACAATCCGTGTTGGATTTAGAGTTCCAAATACATCTATCAATATAGGAGAAAACAGAGTGAAACCTAAAAATTCAAACTGTTACTGGAAATGAACGCTTCAACATAGAAGAACGAAATTTGGGGAACCAAGTCGCCTTAGTGTACTGATCATTACCTGAAAGTATCATCCAGTTTGGGTGAAAAAATATTTGCTGAGATTTCTGGAGATTCGTAATTTTTGGAAGCTTGGCAACCCCTTCCCATGAAAGTGTTTCTCGCCAGTCACTGCTTAGGGCTACATCAAGATGAAACAAAACGTAGAGATAGAACTTGAAAATACTTTGTTGTGTCAAGTTTCAAGAAGCTAGCACAAACCGTGTTGGATTTAGAGTTCCAAATACATCTATCAATATAGGAGAAAAGAGAGTGAAACCTAAAAATTCAAACTGTTACTGGAAATGAACGCTTCAACATAGAAGAACGAAATTTGGGTAACCAAGTCACCTTAGTGTACTGATCATTACTTGAAAGTATCATCCAGTTTGGGTGAAAAAATATTTGCTGAGATTTCTGGAGATTCGTCATTTTTGGAAGCTTGGCAACCCCTTCCCATGAAAGTGTTTCTCGCCAGTCACTGCTTAGGGCTACATCAAGAGGAAACAAAACGTAGAGATAGAACGTGAAACTACTTTGTTGTGTCAAGTTTCAAGAAGCTAGCACAAACCGTGTTGGATTTAGAGTTCCAAATACATCTATCAATATAGGAGAAAACAGAGTGAAACCTAAAAATTCAAACGGTTACTGGAAATGAACGCTTCAACATAGAAGAACAAAATTTGGGGAACCAAGTCGCCTTAGTGTGCTGATCATTACCTGAAAGTATCATCCAGTTTGGGTGAAAAAATATTTGCTGAGATTTCTGGAGATTCGTAATTTTTGGAAGCTTGGCAACCCCTTCCCATGGAAGGGTTTCTCGCCAGTTACTGCTTAGGGCTACATCAAGAGGAAACAAAATGTAGAGATAGAACGTGAAACTTCTTTGTTGTGTCAAGTTTCAAGAAGCTAGCACAAACCGTGTTGGATTTAGAGTTCCAAATACATCTATCAATATAGGAGAAAACAGAGTGAAACCTAAAAATTCAAACTGTTACTGGAAATGAACGCTTCAACATAGAAGAACGAAATTTAGGGAACCAAGTCGCCTTAGTGTACTGATCATTACCTGAAAGTATCATCCAGTTTGGGTGAAAAAATATTTGCTGAGATTTCTGGAGATTCATAATTTTTGGAAGCTTGGCAACCCCTTCCCATGAAAGTGTTTCTTGCCAGACACTGCTTAGGGCTACATCAAGAGGAAACAAAATGTAGAGATAGAACGTGAAACTACTTTGTTGTGTCAAGTTTCAAGAAGCTAGCACAAACCGTGTTGGATTTAGAGTTCCAAATACATGTATCAATATCGGAGAAAACAGAGTGAAACCTAAAAATTCAAACTGTTACTGGAAATGAACGCTTCAACATAGAAGAACGAAATTTGGGGAACCAAGTCGCCTTAGTGTACTGATCATTACCTGAACGTATCATCCAGTTTGGGTGAAAAAATATTTGCTGAGATTTCTGGAGATTCGTAATTTTTGGAAGCTTGGCAACCCCTTCCCATGAAAGTGTTTCTCGCCAGTCACTGCTTAGGGCTACATCAAGAGGAAACAAAACATAGAGATAGAACGTGAAACTACTTTGTTGTGTCAAGTTTCAAGAAGCTAGCACAAACCGTGTTGGATTTAGAGTTCCAAATACATCTATCAATATAGGAGAAAACAGAGTGAAACCTAAAAATTCAAACTGTTACTGGAAATGAACGCTTCAACATATAAGAACGAAATTTGGGGAACCAAGTCGCCTTAGTGTACTGATCATTTCCTGAAAGTATCATCCAGTTTGGGTGAAAAAATATTTGCTGAGATTTCTGGAGATTCGTAATTTTTGGAAGCTTGGCAACCCCTTCCCACGTAAGTGTTTCTCGCCAGTCACTGCTTAGGGCTACATCAAGAGGAAACAAAACGTAGAGATAGAACGTGAAACTACTTTGTTGTGTCAAGTTTCAAGAAGCTAGCACAATCCGTGTTGGATTTAGAGTTCCAAATACATCTATCAATATAGGAGAAAACAGAGTGAAACCTAAAAATTCAAACTGTTACTGGAAATGAACGCTTCAACATAGAAGAACGAAATTTGGGGAACCAAGTCGCCTTAGTGTACTGATCATTACCTGAAAGTATCATCCAGTTTGGGTGAAAAAATATTTGCTGAGATTTCTGGAGATTCGTAATTTTTGGAAGCTTGGCAACCCCGTTCCATGAAAGGGTTTCTTGCCAGTCACTGCTTAGGGCTACATCAAGAGGAAACAAAATGTAGAGATAGAACGTGAAACTACTTTGTTGTGTCAAGTTTCAAAAAGCTAGCACAAACCGTGTTGGATTTAGAGTTCCAAATACATCTATCAATATAGGAGAAATCAGAGTGAAACCTAAAAATTCAAACTGTTACTGGAAATGAACGCTTCAACATAGAAGAACGAAATTTGGGGAACCAAGTCGCCTTAGTGTACTGATCATTTCCTGAAAGTATCATCCAGTTTGGGTGAAAAAATATTTGCTGAGATTTCTGGAGATTCGTAATTTTTGGAAGCTTGGCAACCCCTTCCCATGAAAGTGTTTCTCGCCAGTCACTGCTTAGGGCTACATCAAGAGGAAACAAAACGTAGAGATAGAACGTGAAACTACTTTGTTGTGTCAAGTTTCAAGAAGCTAGCACAAACCGTGTTGGATTTAGAGTTCCAAATACATCTATCAATATAGGAGAAAACAGAGTGAAACCTAAAAATTCAAACTGTTACTGGAAATGAACGCTTCAACATAGAAGAACGAAATTTGGGGAACCAAGTCGCCTTAGTGTACTGATCATTACCTGAAAGTATCATCCAGTTTGGGTGAAAAAATATTTGCTGAGATTTATGGAGATTCGTAATTTTTGGAAGCTTGGCAACCCCTTCCCATGAAAGTGTTTCTCGCCAGTCACTGCTTAGGGCTACATCAAGAGGAAACAAAACGTAGAGATAGAACGTGAAACTACTTTGTTGTGTCAAGTTTCAAGAAGCTAGCACAAACCGTGTTGGATTTAGAGTTCCAAATACATCTATCAATATAGGAGAAAAGAGAGTGAAACCTAAAAATTCAAACTGTTACTGGAAATGAACGCTTCAACATAGAAGAACGAAATTTGGGTAACCAAGTCACCTTAGTGTACTGATCATTACCTGAAAGTATCATCCAGTTTGGGTGAAAAAATATTTGCTGAGATTTCTGGAGATTCGTCATTTTTGGAAGCTTGGCAACCCCTTCCCATGAAAGTGTTTCTCGCCAGTCACTGCTTAGGGCTACATCAAGAGGAAACAAAACGTAGAGATAGAACGTGAAACTACTTTGTTGTGTCAAGTTTCAAGAAGCTAGCACAAACCGTGTTGGATTTAGAGTTCCAAATACATCTATCAATATAGGAGAAAACAGAGTGAAACCTAAAAATTCAAACGGTTACTGGAAATGAACGCTTCAACATAGAAGAACAAAATTTGGGGAACCAAGTCGCCTTAGTGTGCTGATCATTACCTGAAAGTATCATCCAGTTTGGGTGAAAAAATATTTGCTGAGATTTCTGGAGATTCGTAATTTTTGGAAGCTTGGCAACCCCTTCCCATGGAAGGGTTTCTCGCCAGTTACTGCTTAGGGCTACATCAAGAGGAAACAAAATGTAGAGATAGAACGTGAAACTTCTTTGTTGTGTCAAGTTTCAAGAAGCTAGCACAAACCGTGTTGGATTTAGAGTTCCAAATACATCTATCAATATAGGAGAAAACAGAGTGAAACCTAAAAATTCAAACTGTTACTGGAAATGAACGCTTCAACATAGAAGAACGAAATTTGGGGAACCAAGTCGCCTTAGTGTACTGATCATTACCTGAAAGTATCATCCAGTTTGGGTGAAAAAATATTTGCTGAGATTTCTGGAGATTCGTAATTTTTGGAAGCTTGGCAACCCCTTCCCATGAAAGTGTTTCTCGCCAGTCACTGCTTAGGGCTACATCAAGAGGAAACAAAACGTAGAGATAGAACGTGAAACTACTTTGTTGTGTCAAGTTTCAAGAAGCTAGCACAAACCGTGTTGGATTTAGAGTTCCAAATGCATCTATCAATATAGGAGAAAACAGAGTGAAACCTAAAAATTCAAACTGTTACTGGAAATGAACGCTTCAACATAGAAGAATGAAATTTGGGGAACCAAGTCGCCTTAGTGTACTGATCATTACCTGAAAGTATCATCCAGTTTGGGTGAAAAAATATTTGCTGAGATTTCTGGAGATTCGTAATTTTAGGAGACTGGGCAACCCCTTCCCATGAAAGTGTTTCTCGCCAGTCACTGCTTAGGGCTACATCAAGTGGAAACAATACGTAGAGAGAGAACGTGAAACTACTTTGTTGTGTCAAGTTTCAAGAAGCTAGCACAAACCGTGTTGGATTTAGAGTTCCAAATACATCTATCAATATAGGAGAAAACAGAGTGAAACCTAAAAATTCAAACTGTTACTGGAAATGAACGCTTCAACATAGAAGAACGAAATTTGGGGAACCAAGTCGCCTTAGTGTACTGATCATTACCTGAAAGTATCATCCAGTTTGGGTGAAAAAATATTTGCTGAGATTTCTGGAGATTCGTAATTTTTGGAAGCTTGGCAACCCCTTCCCATGAAAGTGTTTCTCGCCAGTCACTGCTTAGGGCTACATCAAGAGGATACAAAACGTAGAGATAGAACGTGAAACTACTTTGTTGTGTCAAGTTTCAAGAAGCTAGCACAAACCGTGTTGGATTTAGAGTTCCAAATACATCTATCAATATAGGAGAAAACAGAGTGAAACCTAAAAATTCAAACTGTTACTGGAAATGAACGCTACAACATAGAAGAACGAAATTTGGGGAACCAAGTCACCTTAGTGTACTGATCATTACCTGAAAGTATCATCCAGTTTGGGTGAAAAAATAT